>NC_091087.1:33667500-34292500 GCF_032405125.1 Capricornis sumatraensis | reverse complement strand
ACCAGAGATGGAGCCCATACCTGTAGAGTTCTCTGTCCACTTCAGTAAGTAGCCAGTAGCCCACCTGGAAACAAAAGTGACTGGTCCCAGTAGACATGCAACATGATGACTCACCATTCTGTCGTCAAATCCTCCTGTTATCCCAAGGCGGAAGTTCTGCCCGTATCTGAGGACTTGACCGATGACCTCTCCAGCCGCACTGTCGGTGGAGAATGAATACAATGTCAATTCTCTGTATTAGGATCGTTCTACAGCTTTATGTTTGTGTGTATGCAGTTTTGTTTATAATTTTCTTGGTGGTTTAGTCCCTAAGTCATGTCCAACTCTTACAACCCCATGGACTCTCTATATACCATGTTGTTGTTGTTCAGTCGCTAAGTCGTGCAATCCCACAGACACCAGAGACCAGGCTCTGCTATCTGTGGAATTTTCCAGGCATACAGAATACTGAGTGGGTTGCCATTTCCTTTTCCAGGGGATCTCTCCAACCCAGAGACCAAACCAGGTAGCGCTAGTGGTAAAGAATCTGCCTGCCAGTGCAGGAGATGCAAGAGATTTGGGTTCAATCCCTAGATCACGGAAGAGTCCCTGGAATAGGAAAATGGCAACCTGTTCCAGTATTCTCGCCTGAGAAATTCCATGGACCAAGAACCCTGGCAGGCTACAGCCTATGGGGTCCCAAAGAGCTGAACAAAACTGAGATGATGCCTACTCATGTACAGTAACTGAAATAAGTCACTAACTAAAAGATCTTTTCTTTTGACCTTCAAATCTTGCTGGCACCTTATTCACTACCTTCCAACACAGTCGGGACACAGAACGTTCCCACTCTGTGAGCTTAGGTTGGACCGAGCACATCATATTGTCCTACACTAATGAACTGGCCCAAGTTCACTGACATCTTTTTTTAACTGAAGTACAATTGAGATATAATGCTACATTTAGTTTTAAGTATATACAACATAAGTCAACATTTATATACATCATGAGATGATCACCACGATAAATCTAGTTACCACTTGATGACATTTAAAATTATTATGATATTACTGACTATATTCCCTAGCCTATACATGACATTTCCAAACACTGACATCTTTAGAGAGAAGCAAGGTAACAAATTTGCAGACATTTGGTATACTCTTCCCTCTTAATCTTCCAAGAAACAGAAATTGTGATCAATTTTTAGTTGTTTTAACATAAATAGTCTGCATTTAAAAAAATCTAAAGACTTAAAGGACTGACTGTATGCCTATCATATAAACTTGCTATCATTAGTAACAAACTGGAAGCAATAACTTTTAATTGTTATTATATATCTATCCTCCAAGGACTTAAATGCTCATCTACAAAAACTCAAGCACATTTTAAGTGGATAATTAATTTTAAAGGAGCAAATCTCTGTGTACTGTCTTACATTTAACTATATATTTCTGATGCAGAAGTAGCATAGCAACATTAAAAATAATGAAAGCACTTGGATGAGCTCAAAGCATTGGGAAATGATATTAGGAAAACCCCACTTGGCTTCTCAAGCAGAATTTGAATTTTATTCCCTGGATCAATACTTTCAAATGAAGCATCTAGAATTGAGCTCAAGTTACCCATTATCCTGATGTTTATGGAAAAGGGATTGTAAAGATCCCTTGATGATCATTCTCAAGATAAGAAAACAGGATGAGAATCACAGAGAATGAATGTTCATATAACCTCTGACTCCAATCAGCAGTGCTCTCATTCCAGGGGATCCTTAAGCTGCAAGTGAAAAGAGATTTGTGATGCAAAGGAGCCTATTATACAATTCAAGTTTCTTTACCACAAAATAGTAAAAGTGTTTCTGCCAACTGGGATCTTGGTTTGAGCTGCACTCAGGCCACAGGGCACCTCTAATTCATTGCTCAGATGGGCTTTAATCTCATCTGGAGTCATACACAGGCTGAGGTCCCCGCGCAGAAACAGATCAGCCTCTGTCTCAGGATGGTCGGGATTCACAAGCATCACTTTGTCGCCATAGTGAATGTATCCGTCTTCAGATACGGAAAGCTGCATCTGCAGTTGAAATAGGAGTTTTTCAAATAAACTGTGCAATTCCTTCTGCCACCGCAGATGTACCCCATTTTATTTTATCTTAATTTTTGGCTGCACCCCGTGGCATGTGGGATACAGTTCCCTGACCATGGATGGAACCCACGCCCCCTGCATTGGAAGGCAGAGTCTTAACCACTGGACCACTGGGGATGTCCCTACCCTATTTAAATAAGGATTGGACTTGAATTTCCTCGGATCCTTATTCTTTCTTTTCGTGCCACCAACCTGCTCCCAATTTGCCAAGCTGAAATCCCTGATAATCCCAAATGAAGTAAAACAAAGCTCATGAGAAATCACATGGATTGATTCCATTACTATTCCAGGAAAATTACTATTCCATTACATTCCTTGAAAATTTCTTGAGCACCAACAAAAGGGCATTTTACTTATGAATGCATCAACCTATTCATTTCTTAATTCGGAGAGGCTTCCCTGGTAGCACAGTTGATAAAGAATCTGCCTGCAATGCAGGAGACTCAGGTTCGATCCCTGGGTTGAAAAGACCCCCTGGAGAAGGAAATGGCCACCCATTCCAGTATTCTTCCCTGGAAAATCCTATGGACAGAGGAGCCTGGCAAGCCACAGTCCATGGGGTCACAAGAGTCCGACACGATTAATTTGGAAAACATAGATAAACATAATTAATAGTAAACTTCTCATGTTTCTAAGATCTTGTTTTTGTTGTTTAGTCACTCAGTCACATCTGACTCTTTTGCCACTGCATGGACTGTAGCCCTCCAGGCTCCTCTGTTCATGGGATTTCTCAAGCAAGAATGCTGAAGCGGGTGCCATTTCCTTCTCCAGGAGATTTTCCTGACCGAGGGATCAAACCCAGGTCTCCTGCATTGGCAGGTGAATTCTTTACTGCAGAGCTACAAAGGAAGCTCTTCTAAAATCTTAGGGAATTTTAAACATTGTGATTATGTAAAGAGAAAAATGGGAATTTTCCAAATGATCACTCACTTATGGAATATGTGCTTTTTAACATATTCTCACGCTTAATTTGATAAAGTTTTGAAAACATTGTTTGAATTTACAATTACCGGTCTCAAAAGATTCTCTTTTAGTCTTCTGTTTCTCTGTATGAGAAGTTGTCCTTTATCCCTCTTTGCTAAGAAGTCTTTCATGATCTCCTGGTTAAAGAAAAAAATGAATGAAATCCAAACAGTCCACAAGAGTCCTGAATAATACACACACTTAGAGCTTTTAGGTCAAAAGAACATCAAGTTGAAAAAGCAAAATTTTAGAAGGAAAGAAGAAATGTGAGGATAAAGGAAGTGGTAGCCTTTTCAGCATTACATTTTAGCATTACTTTTTAAATTTCATTTGGAATGTTTAGAAAAACAAGAAAGACAGGGAAAAGAATAATCACCTGTAATTACTTCAACCAGTGACAAACATGAGTAATATTTGAAGGTCATATGCTCCCCCTCCTGAGGTCTCTGCTAGTTCTATGATGATGAACACTAGAAGTCCTTCCTGATGGCCCAGGGTCTAGTTAAGACCACCATAGGAGAAATTCAGGGCAATGAGTATAAGATTAGTAAAAGGCATGCTACTGGGACCCTTGCTGCTGCTGCTGCTGCTAAGTCGCGTCAGACGTGTCCGACTCTGTGCGACACCATAGACAGCAGCACACCAGGCTCTGCCGTCCCTGGGATTCTCTAGGCAAGAACACTGGAGTGGGTTGCCATTTCCTTCTCCAATGCATGAAAGTGAAAAGTGAAAGTGAAGTTGCTCAGTCATGTCCGACCCTCAGCAACCCCATGGACTGCAGCCTTCCAGGCTCCTCCGCCCATGGGATTTTCCAGGCAAGAGTACTGGAGTGGAGTGCCATTGTCTTCTCCACTGGGACCCTTAGGAGGTGATATGTGACGAGGATCGGGGCAGTAATTTTGCTTAGGGCCTGCCTTCTCACCTGGACTGAAGCTTCGAGTCTGTAGGTCTCTAAGGAACAGAGGGAATTTAGTGGGGCTCTGGACTAAGGGAGAGACACAGACAGGGATGTTGAGAGTTTGGGAGGCCTAGAGATGCAGTGAACCTAGAGTCTGTCATACAGAGTGAAGTAAGTCAGAAAGAGAAAGAAAAATATCATATATTAACATATACATATGGAATCTAGAAAAATGGTACTGATAGACCTATTTGCAGGACAGGAATAGAGATGCAGACATAGAAAGTGGACTTGTGAACACAGTGGGGGTGTGGAAGGGAACAGTGGGACGAATCGAGAAAGTAGCATTGGCGTATATACACTATCACGTGTGAAATAGATCGCTAGTGGGAAGCTGCTGTGCAGCAAAGGGAGCTCAGCTGGTGCTCTGTGATCACCTGGGGGGAGGGGCAGAATGGGGAGACGGGAGGGAAATCCAACAAGGAGGGGAGATATATATATACACACATACATATAGCTGATTCACTTTGCTGTACAGCAGAAGCTGTACCTGGACCTCATAGACTGTAGCAGGAGGCTGCAGAGTCTGACATGACAGTGACTGAGCACCACCAACATCACAATTGCCTTACAATGCTGTGTTAGTTTCTGCTGTACAACAATGTGAATCAACTATAAGGACATATATGTCCCCTCCCTCTTGGACCTCCCTCCCTCCCCACACCCATCCCACCCTCTAGGTCACCACAGAGCACCCAGCTGAGCTCCCTGTGCTGTGCAGAAGCTTCCCACTAGCTCTCTGTTTTACACATGGAAGTTAGACTCCAATAAAAGCAAATAAAAGTTAAAAACTAAAAAGAGAGAGAGTAGAAGGGCGTGAACTTGTGGGACAGCCTGTGACAGTCTCAGGGAGTTCATAGGGAGATGGGGTTTTAGGGACATTGGATATGAGCTGGGTGAGAAAGGCGGCTTGGGATGCTCAAAGAAGGGGCCGAAACTTGGGCCAAGGGTGGGAGTCCCCGGGCCATGGGTGGGCTGTGCCGGGCCACACCCTTCGTACCTCCTCCAGGTAGACGTCCTCATTCCAGTTGCCAATTCGGACTCGTGGACCGTACAGGTTCTGCGCCATCGTTCCCAGCTCTCCCACCAACAAGCTTGGGGCACGGCGCCTGTGTTAGATTCCTCGTCGCCATGACGACCCAGCGCCCAGCGATTGGCCAAAGGTAGGGACCCTGCTAGCCAATAAATGACCACACGCGAGTCGCGCTGGGCTGAGCGCTGCAGCACCCCAGGGGCTGTCACCCACCTCCACCTCCAACCTCATTCCGCCTCACTTCCATCTTTAGGTTTTTCTTGAGTTTAATGGCTAAGCAGAAGAGAGATAAAACTCGAGCTTACAGACCCCGTTTTGTCCTAAATGCTCGCAAACTTCTTTTTTTTTTTTCTTTTAGAATCTAAAAGAAACTGCTTTTAAGGAGGGTATCGCTTGCTTCGGGATGGGGGGTAGCAAAGAGGAGCTTTGAAATGGGAGCCGAGCTTGCTTGCAGTCTGTTTTTATAATCAGCAAGCAGCCATTTCATCATAATCATAAAACAATACAGACTTGATGTAGAAATTTGGAAACCAAAATAACATAGAAAAAAGGAGGAAGGGAAAATTACTCACAATTTTCACCTCCTCCAGAGTAAGAAATATATCATGTTAGCCTATTTGTGGATTTGTTTCTGAGGTGGTTCTTATTTTCACAGGCTTTACAGCATTCCTCCTCCTTCCCCCAAATACCAAGTGCAAGAAGAAGCCGATGATTTGCAATAACTCTTGATAAAACCGAAATATACTAGAGCCAGTATTTTTACACAAAATATAATTTTTGTAAGTAGGAGGGGGAAACAATTGCTGCCGGACTCCCTGGGACCTGATGCTGATCGAATGCATTCAGTAATTCACCTTTATTTACTGTCTACTAAGACAGGACAAAAGACACAGGGATCTTCCTTCTCTTCAGCAATCCCAGACTAAAAAAGAAAAGAATTCATGGGGGAAAAAATGACTTCTGAGGAATGGAATGAATGCAGTTAAAGATGTGCCAATGGTCAGAAAGAGAAAAACAAATATTGTATATTAATGCATATATGTGGAATCTAGAAAAATTATATAGATGAACCTATTTGCAGGGCAGGAATAGAGATGCAGACATAAAGAACAGACATGTGGACAAGGTGGGGTGGGGGAAGGAGTGGGTGGGGACAAACTGGGAGATTAGCTTTGACATTTATACACACTGCTGCTAAGCTGCTAAGTCACTTCAGTCGTGTCCAACTTTGTGTGACCCCATAGACGGCAGCCCACCAGGCTCCCCCATCCCTGGGATTCTCCAGGCAAGAACACTGGAGTGGGTTGCCATTTCCTTCTCCAATGCATGAAAGAGAAAAGTGAAAATGAAGTCGCTCAGTCATATCGAACTCTTAGCGATCCCGTGGACTGCAGCCTACCAGGCTCCTCTGTCCATGGGATTTTCCAGGCAAGAGTACTGGAGTGAGGTGCCATTGCCTTCTCCATATATACACACTACCGTATATAAAATAGATAGCTAGTGGAAAGCTGCTGTATTGCACAGAGAGTTCAGCTCAGTACTCTGTGAAGGCCTAGAGGGGTGGGATGGGGATGGAAGGGAGGCCCAAGAGGGAGGGGATATATGTATACATAAAGCTGATTCACTTCATTGTACAGCAGAAACTAACACAACATTGTGAAGCAATTATACTCCAATATTTTTTTTTAAGATATACCATGAAGGACCATAGTAGCCTAAAGAAAGATTCATTTCTGCCTTGGGAGATGGTGAGAATGGGAGTCAGGCTCTATGGGTGGTGACTGAAGGAAGAGGGACTTTGGAGATGAACTTGGATTTGAACTGGCAGGTTGCAGCCTGGGATACAAATGGGAACCCACGAGCTTTGTGAATACAGCGTCACATGCTAGGATCCTTTGAAAGGATAAATGGGACAAAGAAGGTAGGTCAGACATCATACCACTAACTGCACTTGATAAATCAAGGAACTGAGACTCGAAAGTGCTATGGCTCATCCAAGTTTAAACTGCTAACAGTTGCTCAAAGCAGGGACTTAACTCAGATTTTCTGAATCCAAAGTCCATGTTTTCTCTTTGTCTGCAAATTTCTTGTAAAATTGGGAGTTTGATAAGGCTACTTAATAAATCCATATGACTTATTAAGTTTCTGATGATTCAGTTATTTACTTAACTCAAGACAGCTTTCACCTGTTTTCTTTGTGCTATTATGCTCAAATGCAATACACTTCTCTATTTTACAGGCTCAGCAGTACAGTTATACACATGTTGCTTTATGCAATTGCTTCTTAAATCAGTCAGGATTTAAAGTGTTCAATTATACTCTTTTGTAAATTACATACATAATTATCTTTGTGTGTCTGACTCTTTGAGAGCCCATGGATTGTAGCCCACCAAGTTCCTCTGTCCATGGAATTTTCCAGGCAAGAATACTGGAGCAGGTTGCCATTCCCTCCTCCAGGGGATCTTCTTGACCCAGGGATTGAACCCATGTCTCTTGCATCTCCTCCTGTATTGACAGGCAGAGTCTTTACCACTGTGCCATCTGGGAAGCCCATGATAATCTTTACTGGTGCTCTTTATTTTCTCAAGTGTATACCAATTACAGCCTGGTATCACCTGATTTCAACCTGAAGAATTTCTGTTGAGATTTCTTATAAAGCAGAATTTCTTTTCCCTAAGGCTGTGTTCACTTCTCTTCCTTGTTTTTTCTCTATGTTCTTAAAACTGCATAAAATTTCTATTGATTTATCTTCAAGTTTATTTTTGTCTGGAGAATTCCATGGACAGAGCCTGGCAGGCTATAGTCCATGGGGTCACAAAGAGTGGACATCACTGAGCAACTAACACTTTCACTTTGGACTTCCCTGGTGGCTCAGACAGTAAATAAAGGAGACCCACGTTTGATCCCTGGGTTGGGAAGATCCCCTGGAGAAGAGAATGGCAACCCATGCCAGTAATCTTGCATGGAGAATTCCATGGACAGAGGAGCCTGGTGGGCTAGGGTCCATTGGGGTCATAGAGAGTCAGACATAATTGAGTGACTAACACACACACACTTGCTTATTTCTTCTTCTGCCAGCTCAAATCTACTATTCCATCTATCTGGGGAGTTTTTCATTTTGGTTATGATACTTAACTCCAGAATCTCCTTGGGCTTCCCTAGTGGCTCAGTTGGTAAAGGATCTGTCTGCAGTGCAGGAGATCTGGGTTTGATCCCTGGGTCAGGAAGATCCCCTGGAGAAGGAACACAGCAACCCACTCCAATACTCTTGCCTGGAGAATTCCAAGGACAGAGGAGCCAGGCAAGCTACAGTCCATGGGATCACAAAGTGTCGGACACAACTGTGTGACTTTCACTTTCACTTTCATGATACTTAGCTCCAGAGTCTCCACTTGGCTCTTTTTTTAATCATTTCTTTTTTGATATTCTATATCTGAGGAGGCATTGTCATCAGACTCTCCTTAAACTCTGTAACTTTGGTTTCTCTTAGTTCTTTGTGCATATTTATCACTGCTTTGAAGTCTTTGTTTATTAAGTCCAACATTTGGGCCCTCTCTCAAAACCTGTTATTTTCCCTGTATCTGGGTCACATGTTCCTGCTTATTTGCAGGTCTCATAATTTGTTGTGAAATCTGAACACTTTAGGTAACATATTGTAGGAACTCTGTATTCTGGCTCCCCACCCCCAGTGCCTGTGGTTGCTGTTTGCTTATCCACTTGTGTATCTATTTAGCGACTCTGGCTAGACTAGTTAGTGAGGTCTACTCCCCAACGGTGTGCAGCCCTCTGATGTCACTCTTTAGGGTACAGTCCTGAACATACGCAAGTTCCCCTGATCCCCTAAATAAATCTTAAAATGATAAAGTAACATAAAGAAGCATCTCATAACTGAGGATTTAACAGGTGGATTTTAAAGTCAGGTGATGGGACTTCCGTAGCCCCAGTGGTAAAGAATCCGCCTTACAGTCCAGGGGGTCCAGGTTCAATCCCCCATTGGGGAACTAGGATCCCACCTGACTCGGGGCAACTAAGCCCACACTCCACAACTAGAGAGTCTGTGTGCTGCATGAAAGATCCCACGTGGAGGCTTCCCTGGTGGTCCAGTGATAAAGAATCCACCTTTAATGCAGGGGACACTAGTTTGATCCCTGTCCCAGGAAGATCCCACATGCCACGGAGCAACTAAGCCTGTGTGCCGCAACTACTGAAGCCCAAACGCCTAGAGTCCATGCTCCGCAACAACAGAAGCCCCGGCAATGAGAAGCCCCCGCATCGCAACAAAGAGCAGCCCCCGCTCACCGTAGCTCCGCAACTGGAGAAAGCCTGGGTGCAGCAACGAAGACCCACCACAGCCAAAAAATAAAATAAATAAATAAATCTTTAAAAAAAAGAGAGAGAGCTCACATGACACAACGCAGATCCCTTGTGCTGCAACTAAAACCCAAAGTAGTCAAATAAATAAATAAAATTTTCAAAAGAAATAAATAAAAGCCAGGTGACAGTAACAAAACTATAAACAAACATATAAGGAGTTTTTGGAAAGAGCTTTTGACTAATTTTTACTTTTAATTTGGAAAATTTATAAAACCTTTATTTTATGGCAATTACAGAGCACTTTAAAATTACATTCTTCAAAACCCCTCAGAGCTACAATGAGACCAGGATTGTGCACATACATTGCTAGTCTCTGAGTCATTTACTCAGTTCATTATGTAGCCATAAGTATTTGTTTAAATTAAGCCACAATTCCCTCCCTTTTAGAAGTATTATAATTTTGACATAAACCAGGTATTTATTGGAAAACTCATTTGATTTTTTTTCATGATTTGATGAGGCTCTTGGAAAAAATTAATTGGAGCCTTTTGTTACTTGCTTGTGAGACATCTGGCAGGATGAGAAAAGCCAAAGAAATCCTTGGACAGGATCATTTTTAGAAAGGAAAAGTAGGATAAAGTTCAGATACTGAGAAAGAGAAATGAGAGTTATCGTCTTAGAAACAAGTAACTTCCAGGCTGCTGAAAATAAGTTTTCAAGTCCTCATTGGACAAGACACATTATAAGTCATCATAGTGTCCTAAATTTAAATGGAGTTGACACTTCTTTCACTCAGTTTATGCAACTATTTTCGTCTCTGGGCCTTAGCATCTTCATCAATAAAAACGAGTGAAGGATAATTTTACAAATAATTCTTTAAGAAGCATTTCCAAAATATGCTATGTGTGTTAACAGATATGGAGAGGGAAAGAGTTCTCTTATAGATCAATTTGAGAAATGGTGGGTTAAACAGGCACCTTATTGCAGTCCTTATCAGAGCCTTGAATGTAATGATGCTCATTATAAACCCATAAAAAGATGATACATATGGCATTCCTCAAGCTAAGCTCACCGTGGAATACATTTTTAAAAGAATCATTGTACTTCCCTGGTGGTCCAGTGGTTAAAAATCCTCCTGTGAATGTAGGGGACACAGATTTCATCCCTGATCCAGGAAGATCCCATATGCTTCAGAGTAACTAAGCCTGGGCACCACCACTACTGAGCCTGAGTGCCCTAGAGCCCATGCTCTGAAACAAAAGAAGCTACCACAATGAGAAACCCATGCACCGCAACTAGAGTGTAGCCCTCACTGGCCACAAGTAGAGAAAGTCCGTGTTTAGCAACAAAGACCCAGTGCAGCCAAAGATAAATAAACAATAGTTTTAAAAATAAATAATAAAATAAAAAGAATCATCTTGTAAGAATAATTTTTATGAGATTTTGTGTGGCTCAAATGACATAATACTGCGTAAAATGGGCAGGACTTGGACATATAGATAAAAGAATCAAGATAATCACTTGCCAGAGGAAGAAAACAGGATACAGTAGGGCAAAGAAGCCAGGAAGGAGCAACAAGGTAACGAATGTGAGTTGGGAGAAGACAGAGGGGAGGGGAGACCTGAGGTATCAAGGCAAGGGCTGTGAATTTCTTTCTTTAAGTTAAAGAGAGCCATGAAAGTTTCCAATGCGAAGATGTCGACAGAGAGCAGAGTGGAGCTTTGGAAGTTTGCTGGGGCTATAGGTTGTGAATCGCAGGCAGCCGGGCCCAGTAGAGGGCAGGAAGCCCAGTTAGGAGACGCCCTGATGAGAGGGGATGGGTGCGCTTAAGTAGACAGGGAGAGGAATGATAATAACAGCTCAGGTCAGGAGCTCTTTGAAAACAACTGTGCAGTGGGGGAACCCATCATTCACCCATGCAAGAGCCACCGAGTGCCAAGCACTATGGATATCGTGGGCCCTGCCTTTCTGCAGAGTCAAAGGGGAGACACAGTGCTGAGCAAGTATGTACACACATGAAGCCTCATGCCAGAGAGTCCAGGTGGGAAAGTCTTCTCTGAAAGGATGTTGGCTAATAACCATCCTTTGACAAGTAGGCTGGCTTCCGGGCTTCCCTGGGAGCTCAGATGGTAAAGAATTCACCTACAATGCAGAAAACCTGGGAAGATCCCCTGGAGAAGGGAATGGCAACCTACTCCAGTATTCTTGCCTGGGAAATCCCGTGGATAGAAGAACCTGGAAGGCTACAGTTCATGGGGTCGCAAAGAGTCAGATATGACTGAGCGACTAACACTTTCACTTTGATGAGTAGGCAGGCTAATGAAAGTCCTGATCCATCTACATCATTGTTTTGGGCTCCAAAATCACTGTAGGTAGTGACTGCAGCCACAAAATTAAAAGATGCTTTCCCCTTGGAAGGAAAGCTATGACAAACCTAGACAGCATGTTAAAAAACAGAGACATCAATTTCCTGACAAAGATCCATATAGTCAAAGCTATGGTTTTTCCAGTAGTCGTGTACAGATGAGAGAGTTGGACCATAAAGAAGGCTGAGCACCAAAGAATTGATGCTTTCGAATTGTGGTGCTGAAAAAACTCTTGAGAGTCCCTTGGACAGCAAGGAGATCAAACTAGTTAATCCTAAAGGAAATCAACCCTGAATATTTATTGGAAGGACTTTTCTGAAGCTGAAGCTCCAACACTTTGGCCGCCTGATGTGAAGAGCTGACTCACTGGAAAAGACCTCGATGCTGGGAAAGATTAAAGGTGAAAGGAGAAGGGGGCGGCAGAGGATGAGATGGTTAGAAGGCATCACTGACTCAATGGACATGAGTGTGAGCAAACTCCGGGAGATAGTGAAGGACAGGACAGCCTGGCATGCTGCAGTCCATGGGGTCACAAAGAGTCAGACATGACTGAGCAACTGAACAACAACAACAAGGACCTACTGTGTAGCACGTGGAACTCTGCTCAATGTTACGTGGCTGCCTGGATGAGAGGGGAGTTTGGGGAAGAATGGATATGTATGGCTGAGTCAAACAACCTGAAACTATCACAACATTGTTAATCTGCTAAACTCCAATATAAAATAATTTTTTTTTTAAACAAAGAAAAGAAAGTGCTGGCCTTTATTGCCCCAGAAAGATATAAATAGAAGCATTTTACACATTGAGGGCAAGATTTAGAATGCAACGAGAATAAATCCATTTGGGTCCATCTCTCCTATTCTTTTGCAATATGAAAGTTGGTAATTACAAATGTGCTCTGAAAGCAAAGCAACCACGCGAACACTTACAGTGGACTAGAATATGATGGAGAAATGAACCAGTTCCAGGAACTCCTGGAGAGTATCAACGCAAAGACACATTTCCCCAAAACATCAGCATTTCCAGTTCCTTTAACCTGATGGGAGAAGAGAGAATGTCCCTTCAATTCACAAATGAGGAAATGGAAGCACAGAAAGGTTACGGGAAATACTCAAGTTAGCATAGGAGCCAGAACTGAAAAACACCATGAGACTGCAGGAAGAGAGGAGGAAGAAAGAAAGGAGAGAAACCAGAAAAATAGGGCCTTGCATTATATTTTTATAGCATCCCCAGGTGTCACATCACTTTACACACATCGTTTCACTTGAAAATTACCATTACAGGAGGTTGGAAAATGAATCTGCTCTGTAGCCAGCTCTGTGAATTACAAGACAAGCTCTGGAGCTGAACATTCCAAGTGCAGATCCCCAGAACTAATCACTGGCAGCCTGTGGGACCCTTGAGCAAGGTCATGACCTCTTTGTGACTCAGTTTCTCCATCTGTAAAATGAGGAAATGATAATACCTGCTTCCTATGGTTATTGAGAAGCATAAATGGGAGCCCACATGTAACACCCTTGGCATAGTGCACAGGACAGGTAAGCACTCACTAGATATTGCTGCTCATTGAATTGCAAATATTGGCAGCAGGCATGGCTTGATCAAGGAGCTCTCTGTTTGCAAGATTCACAAGTTTGACGTTCAAGGGATATTTCATTTAAGAAAAGGGAAAACAAAGACCCAGCCAGGGGAAGAGAAGTGGCTAAGGAGAGAGAACTAGTGATCCCAGGATTTCTACTAATTCCTTCTCTTCGACTGTAAGGTTCTGAGGATGAGACTGGGAGATGAAGCATTTTTTCTGTACATAATCCCAACGTAGACAGCAACGGTGGCAATGTTTAATGCTAGGGCTCTGTGTGGTAGAAAAATTCCATATAGGGAGTTAATTACCTCTGAAGGTATCATTCTGCCTTCTCTTGGGGCAAACTCTGTGGGCCAATAGGTGGCCTGAACTGCCCAAAAGCACAGAGCCAATGCCCATGCATGGCCTGGGTAGAGCCCTGGCACCACTGACTCAAAATTTAGCACTACCTGAATCATACAGCTCTCACACCCTCCAAGAACTGGGGAGAGAAATTACACACACCACAGTCTTGAGTGGTTGAATTTCTCCTGCAGTATCTTTAAGAAACTTCCGTGAGCTACACTAAACTATGGCTTCAACTAGGGTAGGGATATTGCTTATCCAAATTTCATAAATACCCTGAGAATATCTGAGAAGGTATTTGGGAGATGTTCATAGTATAGTAAATTAAAATGAGACTATAAAAGAGTTTATCATGTAAGATGTCCATTTTACGATTAAAATGTATATTTTTTTTAATGTATATTTTTACTTTTTTTTTAGGCATGCAGGATCTCAGTTCTCCAATCAGGGACTGAACCTGTGTCCCTTATCTTGGAAGCATGAAGTCCTAACCACTAGACCTCCAGGGAATTCCCTAAAATGTGTAGTTTTAAATGGACATTTTAAAATGTGTATTCATAGGAAAAATGATATAATTTATAACATGTGATGATCTATTAATAAATGTATATGTAACATGCATATATGCTAAATATAGCACAATATATAGTACTGTATATAATCATGCATGTGTGTGTGCTAAGTCACTTTAGTCGTGTCCCACTCTGCGACCCTATGGACCATAGTCCACCAGTCTCCTCAGTCCATGGGATTCTCCAGGCAAGAATACAGGAGTGGATTGCCATGCCCCTCTCTATGGGATCTTTCCCACCCAGGGATAGAACCCGCATCTCTTGTGTCTCCTACGTTTGCAGGTGGCTTCTTTACCACTAGCACCACCTGGGAGCCCATCATACATAATCATACACATGTCTAGCCTACATAATGACGGAGTCTTTTGGGCCTAGAAAAGAAAACAACAGTCTCAAAGGCCCTTGCTGAATCATCTAACTTCGGAGAAAACAAAACAGAACTTTAGGTACCGCCCTGATGCTCCAGGCCGGTTGCATCTATCTGGGACTTATCACCCCCTGTCCAGAAACCTTCCACCCCCTACACCTGCCCAGAAGACTTACCACCCCCTGCCCAACTACAAATGCCATCTCAACTAAAAATACCCAAAACATCCCACCTGATTAACGTTTCCCTTATTGCTTCCACAAGCCTCCCTACAAATATGGAGCCTCTCTGATCCCTCTCCGCGCTCAGCCTGGTTGTTAGGCCGACTGTCGCCCCTCCTTGCCTGAATAAGGGTAACCTACTTCTGTTGAGGTCGTCTTTCCCCTTTCTGCCTCGGCCTGAACTATACCTTACACTCTTGGTGCCGAAACCCAGGAAGGGGCGAGGCACTCGGCTCACTCTCCCTCCTTCTCATTGTTTTCCCTTTTCCCGGAGTCTGGGAGCGAGAACATCCGCTGAGCTCACTTTTCTGCCAGGGCTCAAGTTCCCCTTGGAGGCATAGTGCTTCCGTGAGCCGTTGCAAGCCTTGCGCTAAGGCTTTATTGATGCTTTGCGTACCCCCAGGCCTCAGCTCTACCCCCTTTCCCTCTCTCTCTCTCTCTGACGACCTCCGGAATAGGGAACTCTTGCCATTCGACTGGTCTACATGCAACACTCCACTCAAGCCGGCCCCTAGATTAAGGTAAGATCCGGACAGTGTTCTAGAGGCGGCCTAGAACTCAGTCCTGGACCCCCGGCCCAGGGCCACTCTGTAGGCGACGGTGGGGGATGCTCCACCTCGACACAGAGCTCTCTTCTCATAACTCCTATTGCGACTACGGGTGACGACTCGAGCTCTCAATAGGAGCCTCTGCTTGCCTTTCAATTATGGGGTCTGGCCAATCTGTCCCAAAAGACTCCTTCACATAATCTATACGTATATCAACTATACACATATTTAACCCACATATACACAGCTGATGTGGAGGGGGTATCAGGCTTTCCATAGGAAAATGCTTTTTTTTTTTTTCTATAATGAGCATGCAATTTTTTATAATAGCAAAAAAAAAAAGAGAAAATCTTCTGAAGGCATCCTGGCCCAGTGGTATTCCATACCTAAACTAAAACTCTGAATTGTGTCCCAACAGCAGGACTAGTGATAAAATATCTCAGTGGTTCGAGAAGTTAGGATCAAGAATGGGAGTCAACTCTGTGCTCGCACTGCCCCAAGCACCTCACTGAGCAGATGTCTGCAGCTTTTGTATAATCATTTCGGATTGTTTCTCATGCTCATTGATCATCTGTCAACCAGAAAAGCTTGTGAGGACAAGGTCTTTTCTGACCTTTCTTTAGAGGCGAGTTCAATTGCATAACTAGGCAACTGCGCCCTCGTGTGGCACCTCCCACGTACAGTTCTTTGTCCGTAAGGAGGAAATCACACAAGGACAAGATGGACTATGGACTCAGACAGGAGACCCCAATTTATAAGTGGGTCTCTGTTCCCAAAGGGATTTAGAAAGCTGGGTTTCTAGGCATTACAATGTATCTTGTTAGAAGTGATAAACATGGAAGTTAAGAACCAAAAAAATGTCAAAAGCTGATTAAATCATTGTCTACTTTTAATAGTATCACCTCCTATAAATGACACTGTTTTACATTATGTTCTAAGAATATCAAAATAGTTGAGGTTTCCCAGAAGGATGCCTGTATTGCCCTTGATGTTTCCTCTATTTGAATCTCCTTACTCAAGACACTTACTTCCCCAAGTCATGTACTCATTCATCGAGACCATCCCCAAAGTCATCTCCCTCAACAACATCCCGAGACTGGACGGAGGACGCCATTTGCCTCTCCCCTGGCTCTCAGCTCACTTTGTATTTTCTCTGCAAATTGCTGTGATTAGAAGTTTTTATTGGACCTGAGCAATTTGAACCAGTGTAAGCTCCTTGAGGTCAAGGACACTGTGTTTCATTAGTACATCCTTAGTGCTAAGCACACAGCCTCATATATAGGTGGTCAAAAGAACATGTTGACTGTATCTTCCCTGGTGGTCCAGAGGTTAAGACTTTGCCTTCCAATGCAGGAGGTTAGGGTTCGATCCCTGTTTGGAGAACTAATATCTAGCATGCCAGGTGGCCAAAAAATAAAAAAGATTGTAAAATAAAAATGTAAAAAAAAAAAAAATGGTGAGAGAGATAGCAAGATAAAAATGTAAAAAAGAAAGAGAGATGGCAAAATAATAAAAGCACATGCCCTTTGGATTACCAACCTGATTTATGGTACTTCTCTAAGAAAAATAATGACACAAGTATAAAATCTATGTACAGGGGTGTATTTCAAACAGATGCTGAAAACAGCCAAAACGAAAAATAAAATTACCTAGATGTCAATCCTTAGGAGATGGGTTTATGTAAATAGCGATACATATCTCTGATAAAATATTATGTTATCCTTAAAAATAATAATGAGTATCTGTTGTTGTTCAGTCACTAAGTCATGTGTGACTCTTTGCAACCTCATGGATTGCAGCACGCTAGGCTCCTCTGTCCTCCAATATCTTCCTGAGTTTGCTCAAATTCATGTCCATTGAGTTGGTGATGCCATCTGACCATCTCATCCTCTGCTGTCCCCTTCTACTTTTGCCTTTAATCTTTCCTAGCATCAGGGTCTGAGTATCTATATTTATTTGTTTACATGTGTACCAGGTTGAATGACATCTCCTTACAATTCAGGTTTACCTGGTACCTATGAACGTGACATTATTTAGACATAGGGTCTACACAGATGTAACCAAGTTTAAGAGAGGTCACACTAGATTATGGAGGGTCCTAATCTAATGACTTCTGTTTTTTTGTTTGTGGGGTTTTCTTGAGGTCAGAAAGTGAGTTTATTGGGGTCCAGATGCAGGGGCACCAGTTCAACCCCTGGTCAGGGAACTAAGACCCCACATGCCATGCTGCATGGTGGCAAAAAAATTCTTTGGTAAATAAATACATAATAATTTTTTAAAAATTGACTTGTCACTAGCCCATGATGTGAGGGGTCGGGGCGGGGGGGGGGGTAAGGGGGGTGAGTATTTTTATGAGAGAGAACTCTTTTAACTTTTCCACTTCCAGACTGGAAAAATATAAGACTTTGATATAGGGCATTTGGACAGAATCCTTTTATATGATTCCTCAGTGTGTGAACTCTAAAAACAGTAATTCTAGAAAGTCCATAGACGGTCAGAAGTGTGCCTTGCAACTCACGGGAGCTGTATTCCTGTGGTCCAGAGCAAGGCCCCACTGTGGGAGGAAAGCCCTTCTCTGGAGCTCCCAGTCACCCTGTGTGTGTCTCCTTCCAGCCCGTGAGACTTTCCACGGCTCAGGCTGGGGCTATCTCAACCCATTTCCTCACCCTACTCCCAGGGCACGGAAGGAACCAGTTCCCATTGTCCTCAGCTCCTATCTGACCTCACACCCCAGCTGGCACACAAGCAGAGCTGGCAACAGGGCTGAACCCAACTCCACAGCCTGTTGGCAACAACAGCGAGTCCAGCTTTCCCAGAGAAGTATGCTCAGCCGCACCCACCAGGCCTGTATTACAACCCGCCCACTGTGTCTCTCATTCTCACAACTTGTCCAGAAATTCTAGATTCACCAACATGCCCCTTTCCTGTAAGTTCGTCTCGGGGAACCTGGACCAACGACCTCCTACAGAAGGAAGTGGTAATGATCTGCAGTCCAGCTCTACCTGGCAAGTGTCTCCAGTTCTTTTGTTCTTGGGTCATTGCCCATGACTTTGCCAATCCCAGTGGGAAAGGCTTGGGTTTCCAGGGCGGCTGCCTTGTGGGAAGAATCTGGAGCAGCTGGGCAGAGCTGGACCTACTGGGCTAGAACTCCAGCTGGCTAGAGTCCATGATCCGAAACTCCTTCCTAAAAGGCACAACTCATCAGCACCGAGAAGAGACTCTCTGAGAGCTTTCAGTCTGCCATCCCACGTCCATTGCTGCCACGCTGGTAACAAAATATGGGTCTCCCTCATGTGGGTGACCTTGAACTTCATTTCAATCCTAGCTCCTCCACTAAAGGGGTTCCGAATGCCCTGTCTTGAAAGTAGCTGCTGGACTTCCCTGGTGGTCCAGTGGTTAAGAATCCATCTGCCAATGCAGGGGGCATGGGTTAGATCCCTGGTCTTGGAAGATCCCACATGCCTGAGGCAACTAAGCTCACGTGCCACATCTACTGAGCCCAGGCTCTGGAGCCTGTGTTCCGCAACAGGAGTGGCCACCACAAGGAGAAGCCCACACACCACAACTAAAGAAAAGCCCCCACTCACTGCAACTCAAGAAAGCCTGAGTGCAGCAATGAAGACCCAGCGCAGCCAAAAATTTTTTAAAGTAAAAATAAAAAGAAAAGAAAAAAGTAGCTGCCAGCACTCCAGCTTGCTTCTGGTAAGTTGTCAACAAGACTGGATTAAAGTCTTTGAAGCCATGTCCACGTCCTCGTGCCCCCGTCAGAGCTTTCTAGCTACTCAGATGCATTGTGTTCTTGAGAGAACGAAAAATTGAGAGAGGAAGTTGGCTAAAACTCCTGTTTCTGGATGTCCTCTGGCAGTATTTGATTGAGCCAATCCCTGGTTTTTCATGCTGATTTCTACTGCTATTTTCTCTGCTGTACAGAAAAATTCCTGATTTTTAGTACTTGACAAGGAGTCAGCTTGCCCATTCTTCACCAGGAGAAAAAAACTTGACAACCAACTTCATCACGTATTCAATCGGTGACTTTGAGCAAGTTTTTGCCCCTCTCTGTGCCTCTATTTTCTCACCTGTAAAATGGGGATAGTACACCACCGTCTGGGCTTCCCAGGTGGCGCTAGTGGTAAAGAACCCACCTGCCAATGCAGGAAACATAAGAGACATGGGTTTGATCCCTAGGTCAGGAAGATCCCCTGGAGGAGGGCATGGCAACCCAGTCTAGTAGGGTTGCCTGGAGAATCCCATGGACAGAGGAGCCTAATGAGCTACAGTCCATAGGGTCACAGTCAGATTTGACTTAGCGACTAAACAAAAACAACAAAATTAATAACCAATTTAAGAACCCCAAACCAACAGCATCCCTTGCTCCATCACCTCTCCTACTCTATCAGCCCTGGGTGTTGGGGTGTCCAGCATCCCTTTGAGTTCACCTGTCAAAGACAGCAGTCCTCACTCTCCAGAAGCCATCCAAATGTCTATAGAATTTCTGGCAGCCAATTCCACATTAGGTTTATGTAATGGCAACCCACTCCAGTGTTCTTGCCAGAGAAATCCATGGACAGAGGAGCCTGGCAGGCTGCAGTCCATGGGGTAGCAAAGAGTCAGACATGACTGAGCGAGTGAGGATAATATTCTTCAGAGACCATATCCTCCCATGTTTCCTGCACGAGGTCTTGTGCAGCACCTGACCTAGATAACTTGGCCATGGCCCAAGTCCCCACACCTTCTCAGACCCAGCCTTCATCCCAGAGCTCAGGTGCTAAGACCTCAGCCACTATTTTCTGCTCCTCTCTCTGGATGAGGATGTATTTTTGCCAAATAAATCTGTAAACCCTGGCACCATTTTCCTAACAGTTTGGCTGCAAAGATAGAGTCCATCTCTGGCTCAGCTCTAGGGGAGGACGAGATTCAGGAATGATTAAATGCTTATCTCTGTTCAAAATACAGATGGTAGGACTTCCCTAGTGGTCCAAGTTGTTAAGAATTCACCTACCAATGTAGGGGACACAGATTCCATCCCTAGTCCAGGAAGATTGCACATGTCACGGAGCAACTAAGTCTCAGGGCTGCAACTGCTGAAGCCCACGTGCCACGGAGCCTGTGCTCCACAATAAGAGAAGCTACCGAAAGGAGAAGCCCGTGCACTGCAGCTGGAGAGGAGTCCCTGCTCGCTACGACTAGAGAAAGCCCAAGTGCAGCAACAAAGACCCAGTGCAGCAAAAAGAAACAAGACTCAAAAAAAATACAGATGGTACTTGCCATCCCCCAGATATCCTCAGAGCAGTACCTTCTACTACAGAAGAGAGCAGGAGTACAGCTTGCAATGTGAGGTGGTCAGTTCAGGCACATGCTTAGATTCCTGGGGAATGTCCAGTCATTGTCTGTCCTTACTCTGAGCTTTGGAGGATGTCTGGTATTCAAGCAGAGTTGCAAAACATCTCTGCCAGAAGGACCCCAAGCAAGCAGCAGATAGAGAACCCAGAGGGACAGGCCAAAGGAGTTATCCTTGACACTCAAGGTTGCGCGTGCACTGGCATCACTATTCCAGTTTTAACACTGACTGGCTTCCATTCTGTTTGGCAAATAGCTGTTAACGTCAAACTGCTTACCTGTCCCTCTGCTGCAGTAGCTTTCCCAGAATGAGGCCCCAGGCCGCCCAAACATCACCTCCACCACCATTATTCAACAATTAAGGATAAATATTTGACACAAGAGGAAGTCCCTACACCTCTGTCCCTGTACTACCTGTTTCTTTCTGATTGGTTGGGGCAGGCTGTGAAATATATTGCCTAGGACTTCCCTGGTGGTCCAATGGTTAAGAATCTGCCTGCCAATGCAGGGAACAGGGTTCAATCTCTGGTCCGGGAAGATTCCAGATGTTGCAGGGCATCTAAGCCCGTGTACCACAACTACTGAGCCCCTGCTCTGGAGTCTGCGGGCTGCAACAAGAGAAGCAACTGCAATGAGACGCCCTCGCACCACAACTAGAGTAGCCCCTGCTCACTGTAATTAGAGAAAGCACAAGTGCCGCTATGAAGACCTGCACAGCCAAAAATAAATAAATGCAAAATAGAAGTAGCTGTCTCCACCCTTTGAGGGGGGAGAAAAAAATATATATATATATATACACATAGGCTACCAGCCCAGGCTGGACCCATTCACAAAAGGAAGATTGAACTGATCAGAAATTTGATATGGAAACTTTGCTCCAGTAAAGTAGCATTATGAAAAACGAAACGTACAGATCTAAGGATTTCCTAAACTCTGACCTTGAGCCAACCAATCTGGTGGCCAAATCCTTGAATTGTAACACAGACTTGATCAGCTAGTCCTCCACCACAGAAAACAAAAGAGTCATCCCCATTCAGAACAGATCAACTGGGGGCTTGCTGGGAGGTGCTGGGGCGGGGGGGCGGTGGTGGTGTCACAAAAGCATATTTGGGGAGAAAATACCTGGCTAACTCAACCCTCTTTTTGGTAAGAATGAGAGCTCCTAAGAGAGAAAAATACCTTTTTTTTTTTTTTGTAATCCAAGGATAAAGGAAGATGCCTGTAATGATCTAGGCATATAAAACTTTTTGGCAAAGGAATAAAAGTGGAGCTGGTCCCACACTCCTTGCCAACTGGATCAAAAAAAACTCTGAGTGGAGGAAAGTGTGGAAAGTAAGATTTCAAAACCCAGCAAGTTGTTGTTCGTGATTTAAAGCAATAAAAAGACATTCCAAGGTATGTATCAGTTCAGAATATGCCTGTTAGGTACCTTTCCTGAAAAATATTATGCAATTGAGCTATAAATCAAGTTAAAGAACTCAATAATAAGGAGGCTGCTTTATAAAAGGACTCATTATATAAACACTGAAAAGTGTGTATTAATATAAGCATAAAATAACTTAAGCATAGAACTAAGGTGAAATAATTATAGTGACTAGAGTGACAAAATGATACACTGTTATGTCATTCTTGAAGAAAAAGTACTTAATAATAATGAACATTCAATTTGAATTTTTTTTCATAGTCAAAAATTCCAGACTATACCAAAAACCTAAGAGGCAAGCAGAAGTGGAAGAAAACAAAAATTGAAATTTTCTCCCTATAATAACTCCTATGGCATGTTCAGAAACCATTTTTAACACTTTATATGTGTGTATTGTCTTATTTGGGACTTCCCAGCAGGCAAAGTAAATAGAATCCACCTGCCAATGCAGGAGACCCCAGTTTGATCCCTGGGTCAGGAAGATCCCCTGGAGCAGGAAATGGCAACCCACTCCTGTATTCTTGCCTGGGAAATCCCATGACAAGAGGAGCCTAGAGGGCTACAGTCCATGGGGTTGAAAAGAGTCAGATATGACTGAGCATGCACATTGTCTTATTTAGTTTAATCTCACAGATCTATGAGATAAAGGTCACCCCCATTTCATAGATGACAACGTGGCTGCAGAGAAGTAATTCCTTGTATAAATAAAAGGAAAAAAGTAGAAATATGACAGACATGAAGAAGACCTTCATGTCTACTAAAATAGTTTTAAAAATAAGAATTTGGAAGGACTTCCCTGGTGGCCCAGTGGCTAAGACTTCGTGCTCCCAATTCAGGGGGCCAGGGTTCAATCCCTGGTCAGGGAATTAGATCCCACGTGCTGCAACTAAAGATCCTGCATGCCATAACTAAGGGTTTGCATGGCACAACTAAGACCAGGAGCAGTCAAATAAAAAAATTTTAAAAAATAAGGATTTCTGAAATGGTATCGTTAATAAGTTTGACTTATTACATTTTGCCCCTCTGCCTTTTGGTTTCCTTCTCTGTCACGAGGGGGATGGGACTTCCTTCCCATTGATATGTTCTAAGCGTGCAGAGTGGACACTTCATCTCAGCAACCAGGCAGGTCAGGCTATTTGTGGAGCTTTCAGAATCAACAGGGCTTCCCTGGTGGCTCAGATGGTAAAGAATCCACCTGCAATGTGGGAACATGGGTTTGATCCCTGGGTCGGGAAGATCCCCTGGAGGAGGAAATGGCAAACCACTCCAGTGTTTTTGCCTGGAGAATCCCATGGACAGAGGAGCCTGGGGGCTATATAGTCCATGGGGTTGCAAAGAGTCGACACAACTGAGTGACTAACCCTTTCAGAATCTCTGGCCCATGATTTCTAAGGCCTGAGATGATCATCCCAGAATTCTGGACTCAATGGGAAGAAAGGACCAGCACTCCCCTTTGTTCTCAACTTCAGAAGCAACCTTTGCTCCTCCAGTTCCAATGTCATCAAGGGTCCTGAGAGGGCCTGCTGAGATCCTGCTGAGGATCCTGGAAGGGTCTGGCAGGAAGAATTCCTCTTGAACACACCAATGACAGTGGAGGTCTCCGTGTCACTGGTCCTCAGCTGATGACCCTCGCCCTGCCTCCTCTGGCTAACTCATTCCCTCTGGGATAAACAGTTGGGCAGGGCTCCTCTCTGGTCATCTGCTTCTGGTGATAAGTTCTTGATGACTCTCTGCAGCCTCCCGTTGGGGAGATAAATATCCTATTTGGGAGGAAATCACACCCCCTCTTCCCCACCCAAGTGGCCGCATCTCCTCCGCCTTCAGCAATGGTGGGAAGTGACTACACCCACTCTTCCCAACCCTGGGGGATTCCAGCATTTGAAATTGCAGAGCTGGAAAGATAAACATCACCGCCAATCCCTCACTCCCTCTTTGTTCCTCTTCAGCAGCAGAAAAGGAACTGAGAAGCACGAGGCACGGAAACTCTCCCCATCTGCCGGCGTTGTTAAGGGAACCAGTGCTTTAATTTACACTTGCAGCCTCCTCCCTTTCTTCCTCATCAACACCCCCAACCATCCCTTAAGGAAAAAAAAAAAAAAAAACTTGAATTCTTCTGTCCAAGGTAAGCGTCATGAGCCTGGCCCTTCAAACCACTCTTGCTGTAATTCCAGAAATGAAACTTAAAAAAAAAAAAAGGATATATTGATATATTGGAGCCAAACTGTATTTAGCAATTTGCAAAGTGAAAGTGAAAGTTGCTCAGTTGTGTCTGACTCTTTGTGACCCAATGGACTATACAGTCCATGGAATTCTCCAGGCCAGAATACTGGAGTGGGTAGCCCTTCTCCAGGGAATCTTCCCAACCCAGGGATCGAACCCCCATTGCAGGAGGATTCTTTACCAGCTGAGCCACCAAGGAAGCCCGAGAATACTGGAGGGGTAGCCTATCCCTTCTCCAGTGAATCTTTTCGACCCAGGAATTGGTCTCCTGCATACCAGCTGAGCTACCAGGGAAGCCATCAATTGCAAAGTACAGGCTAAGTTGCTTCAGTTGTGCCCGACTCTTTGCCATCGTTTGGACTATAGTCTGCCAGGCTCCTCTGTCCACAGGATTCTCCAGGCAAGAATACTGGAGTGGGATGCCATGCCCTTCTCCAGGGGATCTTCCCAACCAGGGATCAAACCTGGGTCTCTTCAGTCTCCTGCTTTGGCAGGCGGGTTCTTTACCACTGCTGCTGCTGCTGCTAAGTCACTTCAGTCGTGTCCAACTCTGTGTGACCCCATAGATGGCAGCCCACCCGGCTTCCCCGTCCCTGGGATTCTCCAGGCAAGAACACTGGAGTGGGTTGCCATTTCCTTCTCCAATGCATGAAAGTGAAAAGTGAAAGTGAAGTCGCTCAGTTGTGTCCGACTCTTAGTGACCCCACTGACTGCAGCCTACCAGGCTCCTCTGTCCATGGGATTTTCCAGGCAAGAGTACTGGAGTGGGGTGCCATTGCCTTCTCCAGAGAATCTTCCTGACCCAGGGATCGAATCCGGGTCTCCCACATTGCAGGAAGATGCTTTACCGTCTGAGCCACCTAGGGTCGCCTGGGAAACCCCATATTGAAAAGTACACATCCCCGTATGATGATCCCTCCCTCCCACTGCCTCCTTCGTGGGCCTTACCTACCAACTGAACTAAAGTCCTCCTGTTTTTGCCAATATGGGGGGAGAGGACAGTCTATCTTTTTGAGATACCAGTCTTTATTCAAACTGTTCCTTTGATCAGAAATGTTCTTCCTTCTCCATCTCTTTTTTTTTTAAATCCTTTTCATCATTCCCAGCTCAGTTGCTATGTCCTGCCTCCAAAAGCCTTCCCCCATCTTGCTGTCTTTTTCCAGAGTCACGTGGCATGCTCTCTCTTTCAGAACTCCTCCAACCTTTCCTTTGTCCCTTAATGTCAGTGCTGACCCTGCCTTGAATATACTTCTTTGTCCATCTGCTTATCTTCCCAACAGACCAACTGTAAGCAATCCACAGGCGGAGCCATGTCATCATTGCACTCCCAGGGCCTGGCATGGAGCCTGGACGGGGGCCACGGCAGTGGTGATACTGAGAAAGGGCCAGGGGTGAGAAGGGGGGTAACTGGGACATGTATATATGTGTGCATGCATGGTGTTTATCTAGGGGACATTTACTCCTCACTCTTTCCTAAAAGACTCTAAGAAACTTTAGAAACCAAACACAACTCCAAGAAAAATCCAGAGTAAAAGAGAACAATGTGCTTCAAAGCACCTGGGAAGAGTTGTTTACTACAGTAGATGGCTGGATTTATCTCTCAGTTTCCTGGATGAAAGGGGGAAACGCGCTGGCTTGTGTATTTTGCATTGTACAAAAAAAACCTCTGGAATCAGATTGGAAAGAGAAATTTTTCCTGGCACCGAGTTCAAGGAGAAATTTATCAAGTGAGTGCTTATATAACAGACATGAGGTAACCCAAGGAGCAGCATCTCCAACTGGCTTTCTACAAAAGGACACAGATGTCCTCAGAAGAGCAATTCTCCTGCTCAGTACAGCTAGGAGACAGAAGGGATTTCTGCGAGAAAATGAGACAGTGTGGCCCGCATCCAGGGCCTTCCCTATGTCTGTAGAAGTTCTGAGAACCCAGAAAGAAGGAAAAGTCTATATGAGTCCATTTAATATAAGATCTCAAAGACCCCATCTAGATTGATCTTAAAGCTCTTGGTGGCTTGGGCTTCCCTGGTGGTCCTGTGGTTGGGAATCTGCCTGCCAATGCAGGACACATGGGTTTGATCCCTGATCCAGGAAGATTTCATGTGCCGAAGGCAACTAAGCCCGTGCACCACAACTACTGAAGGCCGCACACCCTGGAGCGAGTGCTCCACAGCAGAAGAAGCCACGGCAATGAGAAGTCCAAGTAACACAACTAGAGAGTAGGCCCCACTCGCTGCAACTACTGCAGCCATGAAGGCCTAGAGCAGCTAAAAAAAAAAAAAAACAACAACAACAACTTGGTGGCCAGACTGTACAAAGTGCAATCTGGCTCCAAGTGGGCAGAAGCAGAGAGTGAGCCAGAAGTTTAGGTAAGAAACTGCCCCCTCTCAAGGGGCAAACTCCAGAGGGGCTGGTGTACACTGAGTGGGCAGGACTCTGTGCTCAAGGACACAGTGTGTGTCCCTCCACAGATGAACTCAAGTGTCCCATCATTCACCGGGAGGGCAAGCCTCAAAGGAGATTTGAGAAAAATATGAGAGCCACACAGATGTCCGGAAAGGCAACAAGACACTTGGGCAAAGATACCGTTCAGGACAGTAACACCAGGCCTCAGGCAAGACCACCAACATGGCAGACAAGGATACCTATATCCTGTGTCGGGGGGGGCAGGAGCATTGGGGCGCCCATCTGTGAGTGTCACAGGCCAGAAAGAGAGGTGACAGTTGGTCATTTTAACCAATCTCCTTACTTTGTATGGGAGGAACTGTTGTTCGGCCATTAAGTTGTGTCCAACTCTCTGCAACCCTATGACTGTAGCACACCAGGATCTTCTGTCCTTCACCATCTTCAGGAGTTTGCTCAACTCATGTCCATTGAGTCAGTGATGCCATCCAACCATCTCATCTTCTGTCGCCCCCTTCTCTTCCTGCTCTCAGTCTTTCCCAGCATCAGGGTCTTTTCCAATGAGTCAGCTCTTCACATCAGGTGGCCATAGTATTGGAGCTTCAGCATCCGTCCTTCAAATGAATATTCAGTGTTGGTTTCCTTTAGGATTGATTGGTTTGGTCTCCTTCCTGCCCAAGGGACCCTCAAGAGTCTTCTCCAGTGCCACAATTTGAAAGCATCAATTCTTCAGCTCTCAGCCTTCTCTAGGGTCCAATTCTCACATCTGTACATGACTACTGGAAAACCCATAGCTTTGACAGAGAAACGAAAACTTAAGTGCTCCCATCTCTGGCCACCACAAAGAAAACTCTGACCATCTTCAATCCTAAGCTGGCTGCTTTGTCTCCACATAAAGATGGGAGGGTTTGCTTTATGGGGCATCCCATGCACCTGAGGAACATTGGCTTCCCACCACAAGCCCACGGCTGAGATGTCTCTGGGGCTTTCAGCTTGAGAGCTCTGTGTCTGGAAGGAACTCATTCTACAGCTAGAGCACCTCCTGAAAGGCTTACTTTTACTCTTTTACTTTTACTTTTACTCATGTGACTCCAAAAGCCTGAACCCTTCTCTCTGAAGGCATTTCTGGATGAGAAGAAGGGCTGGTCTCTCAGTATATCTGCCTGCAATGAAACCTCAGAATCGAGGTCCCATCATCACCTCAGGCCACCCACTGACATCATAGGAAAGGTAGGCTTCCTGTTGTCCTTATTAGTAGATGCCATGGAAGAGGAGTGTTCAGAGGTGGAACCTCAAAATGCCCAAGGAAGGGACCACCAGGATACCCAGAAGGAAAAGTACTCCTGTATCCCCTTTCCTGGTAGGTGCTTTGGCTTTTTCCTGGGCAGCCCCAGTGTGGGCATTTTGCAGCTCCACCAGGGCAGTTCTTCCTCTGCATTTACTCAAACAGTGTCCAGTTGATAGGGGCTTCCCAGGTGGCACTAGTGGTAAAGAACCTGCCTGCCAATGCAGATGACAAAAGAGACTCGGGTTCAATCCCTGGGTCAGGAAGATCCCCTGGAGGAGAGCATGGCAACCCACTCCAGTGTTCTTGCCTGAAAAATCCTATGGACAGAGGAGCCTGGGGGGTTAAAATCAATGGGGTCACACAGAATCGGACATGACTGAAGCAACTTAGCATGCATGTGTGTCCAGTTGATAAGACTGACGATGGACTTCCACTTAAGCCTGAAGTTTGGGCATAAAAACCAGTGTGCCGGTGAGGGTCACCAGGTGGCGGGCACAGTGAGGATGCAAGTCCTGTCCTGCTCCATGGGAAGCTGACACTAGAACCCGGTGCAGACCTCAACCTCTCATTCTTCTCATTGCCACGGTCATTACCACTGCTAATGGCAGCAATGGTAAGAGTGGAGTTATAGGTCAGAATAGCTAGGCAGTCAAGAACAAAACTGCAACAAGGACTTCCCTGACAATCCAGTGGTTAAGACTCCTCTGCATGGGATGTGGGTTCGATCCCTGGTCTGGGAATTTCTACCTGCGATGTGGTATGGCCAAAAAAAAGTGAAACGTTGGACTTACCTGGTGGTTCAGTGGCTAAGACTCTGCACTCCCCATGTAGGGGGGCCCAGGTTCAACCCCTGGTGGGGGAACAAGATTCCACATGGCAACTAAAAGTTCACACGTTGCTACTAAAAGATCCCACCTGATGCAACTAAGATCTGATACAGCCAAGTAAATAAATAAATAAAATATTTTTTAAGATGGCAACACATGTTTTCCCAAAAGAAATTAGATTATGCTTTCATTCAGCTGAACAGCTCAGAGCATCAAATAAATGAACCGATTAAATGTTTTCTTTAAAAAAAAATCCTTAATAACTCATCCTATTAAATGACTATCATCTTAAGCATCCTCTCTGTGTCCATCACTCTCTTAGGCACTTTCCATGGAGACCGCATCTGATCTCCATGACAACTCTGCAGGCAGATCTACCCACTCTCATTGTAGAGGAAATAGCACTGAGAGCTTGGGTACCATGGGGCCAAGGGAAGTTAGGCAGCTCTTAAGAAGCTACTTAGAGGCCTCCCCAGTGGCTCAGCAGTAAAGGATCTGCCTGCAATGCAGGAGACTTACAGGAGATGCAGATTCAACCCCTAGGTCGGGAAGATCCCCTGGAGAAGGAAATGGCAACCCATCCCAGTATTCTTGCCTGAGAAGTCCCATGAACAGGGAAGCTTGGTGGGCTGCACTCCATGGGGTCACAAGAGTTGGACACAACTGAGCGACTGAACAACAACAACAAAGAAACTACTTATCAGGACTGCTCTGGTGGCCCAGTGGTTAAGACTCCGAACTTCCATGCAGGGGCTGCTGGTTCGGTCCCTGGTCTGGGAATTAAGATCCCACATGACACTTGGCCAAAAACTGAAATTCAAAAAGAAGCTGCTTGTTACCACTCATGGTCAGAGTACCCTCAGAACTGCTCTCTGCATGCAAACCTAGAAGGGGACTGGGAAAACATGGAATAAAGAAATAACCCTCAGAGCAGCTTCCAATGTAGTAAGATCTCCTGAGGCTGAATCCAAGACCAACCAGACCAGAAAATCACCTATGAATGTTTCCAACTAGACCTGGGTTCAGTCAGTCTACCCGAGCACCTCCTGGGTGCCCTCGTATACTTCACTTCGTTCCCTATCCCCGAATAACCTTTGAGTTTAATTTCTCTGTGTTGCTTGTAATGAAACAGAGGTCCAGCCAATTAGGGAAGTTGCTCAAGATCCTGGTTCATCTGCAACAAAGCTGGGACTCTAATCTAGTCTGCTCACAGATAGAGGCCAGCTACTGAAATCCCTGATCAGGAAAGATCATAATTTCATTTTTTTTGAGATTTTTTTTTCGAGTGTTTTCTTTATCTTTCAGGAAGCCCATGGGTACACACTGCATAGCAGCAAAGAGTTAAGTATGGTTTTTGTCTTCTTTCCCTCTTTTTTTTGTTCTCTTTCTACCTACTCCTCACCTTGTCTAAAAGTGACAGGGTTAGGACTTCCCTGGCAGTCCAGTGGTTAAGATTCCCCACTTCCAATGCAGGGGCATGGGTTCAATCCCTGGTGGGGGAACTTAGAACACGTTTGCCTTGAGTGCGCGCCAAAAAAAAAAAAAAAGGTTAAATAAGAAACTAAAAATAACAAGGAGAGGGTCTCTGTCTCTTTGCAGGGCTAGGGTTCCCTTACTGCTTGCTGTCTCCCGGGCACAAGGTCATCTGGCACCCACGTGATGGCTGCTATAATTATGAGCGCATTTGTGTGGCTCAGGGTGGAGAGAGAAGCGTGAGCTCACCGAGGGGCTGGGAAAGGAATGGCCTTGATCTGAGCTGCAGCCTGGTTCTAATTTTAGCAACGACGGAGCCCAGGACTTCCTGGACAGATCGCATTGCCCCGTGCTCTGCGCTCCTTGTGCTGGGCTGACACCAGACATGTGGAAAAGATTCGGATCACAAGAACCACCAAATCGGGTCACACCCATGGCTCATCCGGCCCAGCCGCTGTCTCAGAAAGTGGGGATGGGATGTCTCAGATGGCCAGAGCTTAGCCACCTCCTTGTAAAATCCCCTTACTTTATCAACAAGGACAGAGGTAAACAGCTATCCACAATGAACAGCCAGCACAGCCGGATCTCCAATCCCCAGTCTCCAGCATCCGTGCTTGTATGTTACCTGTCTTGTCACCCTCTCAAGGTTGGGGTTGCAGTCTGAGGTTTGTCTTTCCCTTTTGAAGAATGAGCCATGAGGGATATTTTTAAATAATTTTCCCTCCTAATGCTACATATCTTTAATAAGGTAAAGTTTACATACAGTGAAATGCCCATCTCTTGTGTATATGATGGGATGAATTTGAAAAACATGTATGTCTCCCTGGAGACAAAGAACACAACCAGGGGACTTCCCTGGTGGTCCAGTGGCTAAAACTCTGTGTTTGATCCCAGGTCAGAGAACTAGACCCCACAGGATGCAACCAAGACCCAGCGCAGCCAAATAAATAAAAACAAATATAAGTTTAAAAAGAAATAATCTATCAGCCCCCCAGAATTCCATCATGCCCCCTTTCCAATCAATTCATAAGTCCAGGGACTTCCCTGATGTCCCAGTGGTTAAGACTTCACCTTCCCGTGCTAGGGGTGCAGGTTTAATCTGTGGTCGGGGAGCTAAGAGCCCACATGCATCATGGCAAAAAAAAAAACCAAAACATAAAACAGAAACAATATTGTGACAAATTCAATAAAGATTTCAAAAATTGTCCATATAGAAAAAAAAATCTTTAAAAAAATATTCCCTGAGTCCTCAACAAAGGTGGGCTTCCCTGGTGGCTCAGATGGTAAAGAATCTGCCTGCAATGCCGGAGATCTGGGTTCAATCCCTGGGTTGGGAAGATCCCCTGGAGAAGGAAATGGCAATCCACTCCAGTATTCTTCCTTGGAGAATTCCATGGACAGAGGAGCCTGGCAGGCTACAGTCCATGGGGTCACAAAGAGTGGGACACGACTGAGCAACTAACACTTTCACTTTCAACAAAGACAATTGCAGTTCTGATATCCACTGTCATAATTAGCTTTCTGGTTCTTCACTTTAAACAGAGGGCATCTTGGTGTCTGGGAGACAGAGAAGATGCTAACCAACCCTCAGCTTCTTGCAGGTCCTTCACTGGGTGGTTTCCATTGCATGGCTCTTATCCAAGCCTCTTCTTCTGGGACTCAGCAGAAAAGACCCTTAACTCTTGAGTCTCCACCCCCTGAGGCCCCAGTGAGGAAAAGGAATTCAAACAAGGCCCTGTGATCCCTGCTATATAGTCAAGTGAGAAGTCATTCGTCTAGTTTCCAGCCACAAGAGAGGCTGGTCCCTCCTCTTTGCTCCCTCCTTCCCGACCTCCTGGAACAAAGTCTGCAAACCTTCTCGTTACTTAAGAATGAGTGTTCATCCCACAATTAACCTGAATGTTTTTCTCATTAGAACACAAGCCCATTTCTTCATGCTCTCTCTCCCCAGGAAAGCTGTTGAACATTTGGTCAATAGAACAAGTAACTCAATGTGAAAGCTCCTTATATTTAATTTCATGATCTCACTGGGCAGAGATTTTCTACATCCACTCTGAAAATAATTTAGCATTGAAATGTTGTGTGTCATAACTGCTCCATCCTCACTTGGGTTTGAACTTTAATTCTACCAGTGACTGGTCCTGTTCTTGAGTCGTCATGTGTGTGTCCCCGGCAAGTCTGTTGTTGCCAGGGGAAAGCATGTGTGCATCAGCAAGTGCTACCTCCCTGGGGACATTATGCACTTGGGCTCACCTACACTGTCTCTCCTCTCAGTAACAATGAGATTCTTGCCTTGTCTTCTTGTATGTATATTACCTCAAAGAACTCTCCAAGTGTTCTCAAGAACTTCTGAAAGGACATTTCTATATTCCCAGCGTTCAGAATAAGGAAGGCCTGGCTCAATAAAAGCTAATCAATCAATCAATGAATTACATTGTGAGAGTTGAGGCTGATCACTGAAGAATTGATGCTTTTGAACTGTGATGTTAGAGAAGTCTCTTGAGAGTCCCCTGGACTGTAAGGAGATCAAACCAATCAATCCTAAAGGAACTCAACCATGAATATTCATTTGAAGGACAGATGCTGAAGCTCCCTGTGGCCACCTGATGTGAAGAGCTGACTCACTGGAAAAGATCCTGATGCTGGGAAAGATTGTGGGCAGGAGAAGAAGGAGGGGACAGAGGATGAGACGGTTGGATGGCATCACCGACTCAACGGACATGAACTTGAGCAAGTTCTGGGAGATAGTGGAAGACAGAGGAGCCTGGTGTGCTGCAGTCCATGGGGTCACAAAGAGTAGGACGTGACTGAGTGACTGAACAACAAATAAACTACCCTGACTCCATCTGGGGAAGAAGGAGAGACAGGTTCTCCTAAGCATTGTCTCCTCCCTTCCCATGAACTGGAGTACTGAGGTTGTCCAATGTCACTGAACCATCCCAGACTCCCCCTCAACTCTCCCCATCACCTGGGTGCCCATCTTTCAGGAAATCACAAATGTGCCCCTCTCACCACCTTTTCCTTTGTCTCTGTCAGAGGCTTATCTTGGGTACCCAGTTCAATGGACTGTACCCATCACAAAATAAGGAGTAACCAATTCCTTAAAGAAAGTCTTCCAGGGGCTTCCCTGGTGGTCCAGTAGTTGAGCATCTGCCTTGCAATGCAGGGGATACAGGTTTGATCCCTAATCAGGGAACTAAGATCTCACTTGCCTCAGAACAAGTGAGCCCTTGAGCCACAACTACTGAGCTACTGCACTACAACCAGAGTCCATGCACCACAATGAAAGATCCTGCACGATGCAACCAAGACCGGAAACAGCCAAATTAAGTGATCTTTTTAAAAGACTTCTGTTTTCCTAATGTCATTTCCAGAACCATAATTCCATCAGAAAAGGGTACCGTTTCGTCAATGGTGAGTTCCACTGAGCCCTCACCTTTTCCAGTATCCCTAACAGTTTCCCCTTCAATTCAGTCAGTTCAGTCGCTCAGTAGTGTCCAACTCTGCGACCCCATGAATCGCAGCACGCCAGGCCTCCCTGTCCATCACCATCTCCCGGAGTTCACTCAGACTCACGTCCATCGAGTCAGTGATGCCATCCAGCCATCTCATCCTCGGTCGTCCCCTTCTCCTCCTGCCCCCAATCCCTTCCAGCATCAGAGTCTTTTCCAATGAGTCAACTCTTCGCATGAGGTGGCCAAAGTACTGGAGTTTCAGCTTTAGCATCATTCCTTCCAAAGAAATCCTAGGGCTGATCTCCTTCAGAATGGACTGGTTGGATCTCCTTGCAGTCCAAGGGACTCTCAAGAGTCTTCTCCAATACCACAGTTCAAAAGCATCAATTCTTTGGCGCTCAGCTTTCTTCACAGTCCAACTCTCACATGGATACATGACCACTGGAAAAACCATAGCCTTGACTAGACGGACCTTTGTTGGCAAAGTAATGTCTCTGCTTTTGAATATGCTGTCTAGGTTGGTCATAACTTTCCTTCCAAGGAGTAAGTGTCTTTTAATTTCATGGCTGCAATCACCATCTGCAGTGATTTTGGAGCCCAAAAATATAAAGTCAGCCACTGTTTCCACTGTTTCCCCATCTATTTCCCATGAAGTGATGGGACCGGATGCCATGATCTTTGTTTTCTGAATGTTGAGTTTTAAGCCAGCTTTTTCACTCTCCTCTTTCACTTTCATCAAGAGGCTTTTGAGTTCCTCTTCACTTTCTGCCATAAGCGTGGTGTCATCTGCATATCTGAGGTTATTGATATCTGAACAGTTTCCCCTTAGGCTCCTCAAATTCGTGCTTATGGTTCTATTCAATGCTCCTATAAGAAAAAGAGGAGTCTCCTTTCCTTGTCTCACCAGCCCTACCTCCATCCTGAAGTCTGGCCCTACATCACAAGAGTCCTGAGTTGTTCCCTGAAGCACGTGATCTTTAGCCAGAAGCAGAACTCTAGCTCTGTTGGGTCTGCTCTGCACTGAAGAGACAAAATGAATGATAACTCCTTGTGCAAAAAATGGCTAACCTTGAGCCATGCACTTTATGAAGCAGGAACACACACTCCCCCTGCTCTGCCCTGAACTGCTGTCCCAACAGCATCTGAAACCTTCCCCAGGGTCATCCGTCATCACATGGCACAGCGTGTTAGCCAATCCCTGATGGAGGAGCTAAGAGCCCACATGCCTTGGGGCCAAAATTCCAAAACATAAAACAAAAGCAATGTTGTAACAGAGTCAATAAAGACTTTAAAATATGGTTCACATTTTAAAAAATCTTAAAAAAAAAGAATGGGTGTGGGTGTGAGTGTGTGTGTGAGTGCGTGTGTGCGCACGGGCATGTGTGTGTGTTCCTACAGGAACACACATAGGTTGGGGAGATCAGACTGTGCAGAGGAAAGAAAAAAGTCAAATGGGAAGCGCCCAGACAGCAGCAGCAAGGCATCTGGATGCCCCTCCTTTGGAAACCAACATAAAAGCAGCATGGCTGCGCTGAAGAAAGCACGAAGAGAAGACAAAACCCCCCACAGTCCTACACTGCTGTAACAACCACTCTCCATTCGCTTCCAACCACCATCCGAACAGACATTTTCACACACTGCTGTCAGTGTGCAGGTCATTTTGTAACGTCTGTTTATTCAATATGGTATACAGTCAGTCCTCAGGATCCACGGGTTCCGAATCTACAGATTCAACCAACTCAGGATCAAAAACATTTGAAATGAGGGGCTTCCCTGGTGTCTCAGTGGTAAAGAATCTACCTGCCAATTCAGGAGACACGGGTTCAATCCCTGGTCCAGGAAGATCCCACATGCTACGGAGCAACTAAAGCCATGCGCCACAGCTCCTGAGCCTGTGCCCTAGAGCCTGTGCTCTGCAACAAGAGAAGCCACTGCAATCAGAGGCCCATGCACAGCAATGAAGACTAGCCCCCACTGACTGCAACCAGAGAAAAGCCTGTGTGCAGTCCACCATAGCCAAAAAATAAAATAAATAAATAAATAAAAATATACTTGGAAAGAAAAATGCCACAAAGTCCCAAAAAGCAAAACTTGATTTTCACCCTGCACTGGCAACTATTCACATAGCATTTGCATTGTTATTTACTATTATCTACCTAGCATTTATATTGTATTAACTATTATTAGGAATGTAGAGTTTATTTAATGTATGTGGGAGAATGTGCTCTAGGACATTTTATATAAGGAATTTGGGCATTGCTGGATTTTGGTATCCATAGAGGTCTTGGAGCCAATCCCTTGAGGATATATTATGGAACAACTGTATACATATTTTTTCCAAGTGGATGGCCCAGCTGGGAAGAGAAGATGTATATGGAGGCACCATTATTTTCTAACTAATTCCCTGGGGGTTGGATATTTAAGATGCCTTACAGATTTTACATAGTAAAATTGAAAAGGTGAAGAACCCTATGGTCCTTGTGCCCCACGTCCTCTGCCTGCCTGTTGTCTGTGGTTAAACTTTAGCCAAAGAATAAGTTTAATCAGAGAAGTGAGAACATGCGGAAACAAAGGAAAACAGTCAGAGGAGACCATTATTATAATAATGTAGTCATTAAGCAAAATCAGGGACCTTTATTTATTAGTTCCTTCTCAAGGGCTATAGATAATATTCTGAGCCATATCCTGTGAGATGTCTTATAGATACTAAAACTGTCACCATGTAGAAGTTAACTACATGATGTTAACTACATAACCAGACTGTAGCCATGACATAAGCTGCCAGAATTCCGAGAACTAGCCTTAAGGAAATGGGAAAAAATTTATCCCAGAACTTATAATTAACTGTACTTAAAACAGTCAAGATGATGCTGTTCAGACCACTGACGACCAATTTCAAAATGACTGTCATATCTGTGCTGTTCTGCATGGAGCCCACTCACTCAGCCTATAAGAGCTATTGCCCCCTGGTTGTCAGTGGGGGGAGTCAGCCTTTGGACAGCAGTCTGTTCCTCTTCCTCCCACCAAAATAAAATATTTTGCTTTCTACCAACCTGGTTTCTTTAATAGCTTTTGAGCAGCAAGCAGCCAGACCCCACTTTGGGTTACAAAATGGACAATGACAATGAAGGTGGAGCTTTTTCTCCTTTCAAATTATTTGTTTGGGATAATTCCCAGGAGTGTAGGTCGAAAATGATGCAGTGTTTTGAGTCAAACCCCAAAGAGTTCCAAACAAGGATACTCTCACCTTAGCAATGAGGAGACTCCATTTCACCAGAACAGTCCTCAGAAATGGAAGATAACTATTTTAGCAAGACTGTAAAACCCTCATGTGCAAGGACCAAGTGTGCCAGCTCCAGTGATGTATAACACCGAGCACAGAGTGGATGACCAAGGCTGATCCAGGCTCATGACACTTGAAGCTTAAACAAATTAAGGAACCATCTTTAAGAGGAAGAATATGAAATCACCAAAACAAAACTAGGTATGAGAATGACCTTTTCAAAAATGGCGGGGGTGGGGTGGGGTGGGGTGGGTAGGTGTGTGCTAAGTCACATCCGACTCTTTGCAACCCCTTGGACTCTTTGCAACCCATCAGGCTCCTCTGTCCATGGGATCTCAGGCAAGAATTCTGGAGTGGCTTGCCATTTCCTTCTGCAGTGGATCTTCCCGACCCAGGGAATGAGGAACCTGTGTCTCTTGTGTCTCCTGCATTGGCAGGCAGATTTTTTTTACCATTTCACCACCTGGGAAGCGTTGGGAGCAGGGAGTGGGAATCAAAACAAATTACCATTGTTTAAAGAGCCAAAAATGCAACAAATTCACAAAATTAAAAAAAAAAAAACACAAATTCACAAAATTGAAAAAAAAAAAACAATTTTCACAAAAAATCCTGCTTGCCTGACACCCCGCTGTAATACTTTCCCCCCCACATCATTAGCTGCATGTTTTTTGGTATCTTTTCCATATGATGACAATTTTCAGTGTCCTTTTCTGTAGCAAGAATAGAAAACAAATTCAGTCTTCTCTCTGGCATGGCTGATCAAAATTGTTTATTACTATCATTGGTGTTCAGTTACTAAGTTGTGTCCAACTCTTTGTGACCCCATGGACTGCAGCACGCCAAGCTTCCCTGTCCTTCACCGTCTCCTGGAGTTTGCTCAAACTCATGTCCACTGAGTCAATGATACCATTCAACCATCTCATCCTCTGTTGCCCCCTTCTCTTCTGCCCTCAATCTTCCCAGAATCAGGGTCTTTTCGATTGAGCCAGCTCTTCATATCAGGTGGCCAAAGTACTGGAGCTTCAGCTTCAGCATCAGTCCTTTCAGTGAATATTCAGGACTGATTTCCTTTAGGATTGACATGGGTTATAAAAGGTTTTTTTAGCATCACAACTCATTATTAGCAATATCACATACAGTTTTAGAATGGTAAAATTGAGGAAAACCTGTAGGTCAAGTTTTTTTTTCATATATGAGAGAAATTTATCTCCATTCATTGATCATAAGTTTAAACCAGAATTTGTTTTCCTGATTTGGGCAGATCTCTTGGAATTGACTTTATGATACAGTTGCATGTGGAAAATAAGCTCAGCCGAGTTTGAGTCTATTTCAAACTTTGTTTCTCGCCCAGTATCCACATACATCCTGTGCTGGTGGCTGCAGGGCATATTCACACGGGGTACAACGCCTGTCCCTACACTTGGTGACAACATGGTCCTGACGAATCAGACAATGAGTGTTCCTGAAAACCATTCCTATATGGAGGATGGGGAGCGAGGATGTCACTCTACTTGCAAAGGACTATGAATGACAAAAATGTATCCCACCAAACCTAAGCTAGATGCATCGCCAAGTCCATTCCAGAACCCAAATAGCCCTGAGTCACTCCAATGCCAAGTGACACAAAGGGAAATTAATAGAGAGGAAGTCAGAGTGGAAAGAGATAGCAATCCTAACCAGAGGTGGTTAAAAATATCATGTCTGTTCAGATTGTGCAAACACACACAGCCATGTACACACATTCCTAGGGCTCCTCCTAGGGCCCTGGAAGGGGTTCATATGAGGCTGAAAATGACTTTGCTTCACCTGTGCATTACTCTGAATTAATTCATCCATGTGTTTGATATACCAGGAATGTTTCATTACCTTCATTGTACTAGGGTGTTCTGTGAATTTTTTTTTTAACTGCAGTTGAGAAATTCTGCTGAGGGAAAACACAGTTTGCATTTCAGGTGGTGTTAGTGGTAAAGAACCTGCTTGCCAGTGCAGGAGACATAAGAGATGCAAGGTGGGAAGATCAATCACTGGGTTGAGAAGATCCCCTGGAGGAGGGCATGGCAACCCACTTCACTATTCTTGCCTGGAGAATCCTATGAACAGAGATTCAGACTGGCAGACTACAGTCCATAGGGTCGCAAAAAGTTAGACATGACTGAGGGACTAAGCACAGCACAAACCCTCCCCCCTGCAGAGATGACTGAGTGGGAACTGAGTTCCATCCTCCTCCTCCTCCCACTCTATCTATTTAGCAGACAGTCATAGGGGACTGGGAAGGAAACTGGAAAACTGGTTGGAATCAGAAGCCTCTGAACTATTTAGAAAGTTTGGGGAGGAGGGAGGGTTTACAGCCCCAAAGCCAAATGATGGGTGGTCCAATCTGTTGTTCTTGTTATTGTTTAGTTGCTAAGTCATGTCCGACTCTTCAGGACCCCATGGACTGTAGGCTGCCAGGCTCCTCTGTCCATGGAACTCTCCGGGCCAGAATACTGGAGTGGTTTGCCATTTCCTTCTCTGGGGGATCTTCCTGACCAGAGCACCATGCATAGTGCTTGGGGGGCTTGACATAAGAGGAAATCAACATCTTCTTCCAGCTGAAGTGTTGCTTAGTCATAGTTGGGCTGAAGTGCTTCCATGCCTTCCATTGGAATGGGAGGGGAAGAGAACTGGAGAGGAATGGTAGGTGGAAGGAGGGGTGGCAAGTGGCCATTTGAATTCCCACAATTTGCAGAATCAAGAATACATGAATTTCCTGGACCTAGAGACTACTATACAGAGTTAAGGAGTCAAAGAGAAAACAAATAGTGAATATTCATCCATATATGTGGAATCTAGAAAAATGGTATAGATGACTTTAGGCAAAACAGGTACAGGCACAGGTGTAGAGAACAAACGTACGGATACTAAGGTGGGAAGGGTAATGGGAAGAATTGAGAGACTGGTATTGACATATATATACAATACTGATACTATGTGAAAAATAGATAAGTAATGAAAGCCTCCTGTATAGCACAGGGAATTCTGCTCAGTGCTCTATAGTAGCCTAAATGGGAAGGATATCCATAAAAGAGGAGATATATGTATACATATAGCTCAGCTGGTAAAGAATCCGCCTGCAATGCAGGAGACCCCAGTTCAATTCCTGGATCAGGAAGATCCCCTGAAGAAGGGATAGACTACCCACTCCAGTATTCTTGGGCTTCCCTGGTGGCTCAGCTGGTAAAGAAATCTGCCTGCAATGCGGGAGACCTGGGTTCAAGATCTGGGTTCAATCCCTCTGTTGGCAGGATCCCCTGGAGAAGGGAATGGCTACCCACTCCAGTATTCTGGCCTGGATAATTCCATGGACTGTATAGTCCATTGGGTCACAAAGAGTTGGACACAACTGAGCAACTTTCAATTTCACTTTCATAGCTGATTCACTGTGCTGTACAGCAGAAAATAACACAACATTGTAAAGCAACTATACTCCAATAAAAATTAATTAATAAAAAAGAAAAATTTTAAAAAAGGATACATGGATTTCTCTTAGAATGGCAGGGACAACAGAAACAGGCAAGACTGTCTTCTTGCCGGTATGTCATTCAAAAGGGATGGTCAGCAGATTGAAAAAAAATCACTAGTGGGAATCTCTAGAAAGGCCATCAAGGTGGGAGCTTAGGGGAATCAAAAGAGGTCAGGCCAGGTCAGAATGGATCTCCTATATAAGGGGGCTGTGAAGGTCAGTTTCTGTTCAGTCACTCAGTCACATCTGACTTGTTGAACACCATGGACTGCAGCATGTCAGGCTTCCCTGTCCTTCACTATCTCCTGGAGTTTGCTCAAACTCATGTCCACTGAGTTGGTGATGATATTTAACCATCTTATTCTCTGTCACTGCCTTCTCCTCCTGCCCTCAATCTTTCCCAGCATCAGGGTCTTTTCCAATGAATTGGCTCTTTGCATCAGGTGGCCAAAGTATTGGAGCCTCAGTTTCAGAAACAGCCTTCTAATGAATATTCAGGGTTGATTTCCTTTAGGATTGACTGGTTTGATCTCCTTGTAATTCAAGGGGCTCTCAACAGTCTTCTCCAGCATCATACTTTGAAAGCATCAGTTCTCTAGCACTCAGCCTTCTTTATGGTCCAACTCTCACATCCCTACATGACTACTGGAAAAACCATAGCTCTGACTTCTAAAAGGACCTTCCACTAGATTCACATATGGGGCCCTCAAGAGCTGCTATCTGAGCACCTGCTACCCAGACAGCCATGACGGGAAAGCAGCAACACCCACGGAGACAGGCCCCTAGAAGCATCAGTCCCTAGTGCACCACAGGAAAAGGTGACTCCACAGAGGGAGAGGAGGGCTGTGTACAAGAGAAGCCCAGTTCCATCCACTCCAGGCTCCTCATGCTGAAGCCAAGCTGGGCAAGGAGAGAAGCAGGAATTCAATTCAATTTGCTCGTGACCTTTTATACCAAAACTTCAGACCCGCCTGATCCACCACTAATGAAAAGGAATGAGCAATCTTTCATAGAACAATTAAAGGCAAAGAGCTGAGGTTTTTTTAAAAGAATTGTCTCTGACACAAGTTCAGACTGTTCGATGAATTATTCATAAGCATGAAGAATTAGGGAAAATGGGTTAGGAAATCTGCTGTGGGACAAGAACCATCTTTCAAACAGGTTTCTCTGTTCTCTTCCACATCCAGCAGAAGTGCTGGCACAAAGCTGTCACTGTCAGCTTTGGTCTAATGAGCACCCCAGTTTAGCAGAAGAAACATTCTCTAACACATCTCTGGTTTCTTCATCAGAGTGATAAGGCATGAAAAAATAATGGTTAAGAAAAATGGGTGCTTTTATTCATACGTTTTATCATACATAAGTCTTCCACACATAGTGGGAAGTTCAGATATGCAATGACCTTTTTCTCCTTTGGGATTTCTCGTGACCATCCAAGCAGTGTGAGGCCACAGGGATGAAAGGGACAGTCCCTGGTACACCTGGATTCCAGGTCCTACTCTGTCAGCAGTCAAGGGGAAATATTTGCCTCTCTGGCAGAGACTTTCCCCTGTCTCAAAGGAGGTGTGCGACTTCTCTGGGGTTTCCAGATTGCTAAGGAGCAAAGCTACATCTCAGAACCAGGTCTCCTGACTCCAGAGAATCTGCGTGTACCTCTGTTTTAGTGGTCATTCCTATATGGCCTGTGTCCATTCCATATGCTCTGAAGGATGGTGATGACATCCTTCCATAATCATATCCAGCAGCTGTCAATGTCCCTGGTGTTGAGTGGGAACTCACAAAATGTTAAAACAATGACTGTAAAAGCCATGCAACTGTGTGCAAACAGAAACCGCGCATCAGCATTCACTGAAGTAGCTCCCATGATAAACAATGATGAGCCCACCCTTAACCTTCAAAGTAAAAAAAAAAAAAAAAATGGAACTAGTAAAAAGCAGAAAGTGAAGGATGACATCTTTCATGATATGGTGGACCAGGGATTTCAACAGTATCATTGATAAAATGTACCCATCACCCAGCAACATGCCACTTGTATCAGCGAAGGGAAAATTTGCCTTCAAAGCTGGCTGTGGGGGCTTCCCTGGTGGTCTAGTGGTTAAGACTTGGTGCTCCCAATGCCAGGGGCCTGGGTTTGATCCCTGGTCAGGGAACCAGAGCCCACATGCTATAACTAAGACCCAGTACAGCCAAACAAATAAATGAAACAAATATTTTAAATAAATTTGGTGGATTGTAAGTGTATGAATGTTTCCATAAGAGTGCCCTTTCAGTGCCACATACCTCGTTCCACCTACAAACAACCTTAAGTATTCTTTCTTGCTGTGTGAAACATCTGCTCCTCTTCCTTAAAAAAAAAAAAAAATCCATTAGAGGAAGCCAGATGGAGTCCATGATATTTTTATTCGTGACAGTTTGATGACTGGCCAGAAGGTTTGGAGAACAAGAATCGCCCAGCTTATCTGTATCTGTTCCCTGAGCACTTGATCTTAAGAGTCTCTGGAGGGACTTCTCTGGCAGCACAGTGGTTAAGACTCTGTGCTTCCATTGCAGGGGGTGCAGGTTTGATCCCTAGTTGGGGAACTAGATCCCAGGTGCCAACTGGAAAAAGAAAGTCTCTGGAGGCTCCTCCATGGTCATTTCTGTCGATACAAACAGCGGTCCCCACAGGAAGGCTAGACATGGTGGGAGTGCAAGGAAAATGGCTTGGCTGCCCCACGCATGAGAAGCTCCCACAAAAGGACCCTGCTGGGACTTCCCTGGTGGTCAAGTGGCTAAGACTACAAGCTCCCAATGCAGGGGGCCTATGTTTGATCCCTGGTGGGGGAATTAGATCTCACATACTACAACTAAAGATCCTGTGTGCTGCAGTCAAATAAATAAACAAAAGTAATAAAAAAAAAATTTTTTTAATGGACCCTGTTGCCATCTTGTTCCAGCTTCTCTGATCTTCTAACCAGTTATTCTCCATACCTCCCTCAGGCTACCTAAGGGTATGGGAAGAGGTGCTGAAATGCACTGTTGGTTGGATGCACAGTGGATCTGAACAGAGGCCAGCACCTGACTGGGTGCTCCCATGGGACTGCTGGGCCATCATGTCATCTGAGCGCATCCACCATGGGGTTTCACCTGGCAGCGTCCCAACTTTCTCTGGCTTCCAGTTCAGAATTCCTCACTCTCTGGGTGGTCTCCCCAACCTTCCCACCTGCCTCAAAGAAGAGGCCCCCTTCTCTAGCATCCACCCTTCAATTGCTCCCTTTTCCCAACTTTGTCTCTTTTCTCTCAGGTTAAATCAAAACCGCTCTCTCCCTCCTCTTCAGCTCTACCTATTGTCCACCAGCTCTCACACCAAGACCTCAGGGCCCAGGGAGCTTCCACGTGGCATCACTTCCTTCCTGAGCCTGCCGGAGCTCTGTCCTCAGCCACATAGCCAGCTCGCGCATCAGGAAATTCTGAGCCCCAAATCAGTACCAGTCCCAGTGTCTGCCACCTCTGCTCCTTCACCCAGCAAGAACCCAGCCAGAGGCAAACAGGAGAACCACACAAATCTGCATCTTTACTTTCTATTCCTTGCAGCTTCTAGGCCATGACTGAGCAAACTTCCTAATCACAACCAACTTTCATTCCTCTCATTTTTTATCCACCCCAGTGAATGTCCTTTTTGAGAAACATGTTGGTTCCTTTCTCCTGGGAGGACACGTCCCTGAGATCTGGCTGAATCACTTACCAGGCATGAAAATAACACCTATTATTCACTAACAGCCACTGAGACTGAGACTATTAGTGAGAGAAATGAACCATAACCAGGGGTGGGTGTGGATCTATATTTCATGCCAAGAGTCCCCTTGAAATAAATCACTGGGCAATCCATGTCCACTTGACTTTATTGATGCTTTCCTCCCTTCTAAAACGTTCAGTTCTCTTGGAGAACAAAGGCCTTGACAGTAGTTTGGTAAATAGTCACTTTGGAACCTACTGCATGATTCCATTTCCTTTTGCACTTCAATAAAGTGAGACTATGGCCCCAAAAGCAGTGGTTAGATCTTCTATTGTTCATGCTGTTCTCATGACAGGACTGAGTGACTGAATTGAACTGAACTGAGACCTTCTACATCATTAGTAGGAATATAAAATGGCGCGGTCACTATGGAAAACAATACAGAGGGTCCTCAAAAAACTAAAAGCAGAGTTGCCATGTGCTTAGTTGCTCAGTCATGTCTGACTCTTTGAAACCCTGTGGACTATAGCCCGCCAGGCTCCTCTGTCCATAGGATTCTCCAGGCAAGAATACTGCAGTGGGTTGCTATGCCCTCCTCCAAGGGATCTTCCCAATCCAGGGATCGAACATAGGTCTCCTGCATTGCAGGCAGATTCTTTACCACCTGAGCCACCAGGGAAGCCCGGGAATACTGGAGTAGGTAGCCTTTCCTCTCTCCATGGGATCTTCCCCACCCAGGAATTGAATCGGGGTCTCCTGCATTGCAGGTGGATTCTTTACCAGCTGAGCTACCAGGGAAACCTTGCCATAAGACCCAGAAATTCAACTCCTGGACATACATCTCAACAAAACTATCATTCAAAAAGATACACACACCCCAATGTCCAAAACAACACTGTTTATAATAGCCAAGACATAGAAGCAACCTAAATGTCCACTGACAGATAAATAGATAAAGAAGATGTGGTGCATATATATATATATATGCCATAGAAAAGAATGAAATAATGCCATTGGCAGCTACAAGGATGGACCTAGAGATTATCATACTAAGTGAAGTAAGTCAGAAAGAGAAAGACAAATACATAATATCATTTATCTGTGGAATCTAAAATACAACACAAATGAACATATCTATGAAAGCAGAAACAGATAAACAAACATAGAGAACAGACTTGTGGTTGCCAAGGGAGATGAGGGGTGGGGGAGAGATGGATCGGGAGTTTGGGATTAGCAGATACAAACTATTATCTGTAGGACGAATAAATAGCACCGTCCTACTCTATAACATAGGAAAATATATTCCATATCTATAATAGACCATGCTGTTGTTCAGTCACTAAGTGGTATCTGACTCTGTGACCCCATGGACTGTAGCCTGCCAGGCTCCTCTGTCCATGGCATTTCCCAGGCAAGGATACTGGAGTGGGTTGCTATTTCCTTCTCCAGGGGATCTTCCCAAACCAGGGATTGAAATTGCATCTCCTGCATTAGTAGGTGGATTCTTTACCACTGAGCTACTTGGGCAGCCCTGTAATAAACCATACAGTAAAAGAAAAAAAGTAGTTAGAGCCTAGGAATGGACAGACAAAAGGACAGACAAAATGTTACAAAAGTAACAGATAATCAAGGTAAAACTCAGAGCAGGATGATTTGGGTCAAGCCCTAATGCTCCTACTGAAATTTCATAATAACTTGAGGCAGATCATTTAACTTCTCTGAGCTTAGCTTTTATAACTATAAAATGAATGTAAGCCAAAGGTTTCCAGTTCCAACCTTTTCCAACTTTTCTGGATCCCTCATTCCTCTGATGTTCAAGTTGAGTGGCTTGAGCTCCTAGACCCTAAATTATGAGAAATCAAAGAGGATTCTCCCCCAAGAGTTCCTCACATTCCCCTTGTTTTCCATTGAGTTGGTAAACATTTATTGAGCATGTACTATGTGCCAAGCTCATTCATGCAGAGAACAAGATGAAGGAAACCTGCAGGTATATGTAAGTCCCCCTGGTCTTCTCTCATTCTGGGGATACCTTGGGAAACCCCAATTCTCCCACATGATCAGGCAGAGCAAATTAGTGCTTCCTTCAACTCCTCTCTGGCACCTAGGCTGTGCTCAGGGGGTTTTGTCTTTCTCAACCTCATCGAGATGTTTCTTCAAAAGAAATCATCATTTCGTATGAAACATACCACTCACGCTCCAAGAAGGCAAAAGTGAATGCAGATTATGATTGTCGTAAATAGAAACCAGGATTTCCTAATGTTAGGTAGGTAGAACAGGGAAAAGGAGTCCAAAATGGCGGTGGCGAAAAGACAAAGAAGGGAAAAGCCCACAAAAATAGAACAAAAGAAGGTCCAAGGACCAGAGTGAGGACCTCAGGTAAAACAAACAACACTCCTGGCTGGCCCAATTTATACAGGACAGGCCCAGGGAGAGATAAACATATAAAAAGAGGAGCCGAAGCTAGCTCGCTGGCTAGCTCTCTCTCTCTGTCTCTCTCTTTCTCTCTCTCTCTCTCCCTCCCGTGCGCTGGGGCACTCTTCTCCTCCTGTCTTTGGATCGATGTGCCCTCACGCCTCAAAGATAAATTTTCCTGCTATCTTCTAAATAAAATAGAGCTGTAACACTGATTTGTCTAAGAGCTATAACATGGTCCATTTGAGACCTGAGAGCTGTAACACAGTCTATCCAAGACCTGAGAGCTGTGACACGCCAAGGGGGCTTTAAAGTCCATCACTCCAAATCTTTGTTGTGACGAGACAAAAAACCGAAGAACATACACTCACGTGACACTAATCTACTTGGGATTTGAGCAGCTCAAGAAGACCACTGGTGAGCTTTATAAAAATATAAACTGACGTGTATACAGAGGCTTTCGTTTCACTTTCTCAATGTCTAAGGTTATCATTTCCCTATGTTCTAATGCTCTGTTCTTCCCCTTTCTTAACCCACGAGGGAACAATGGAGTTTGACCAGACAGAATACATTGAACCTTATGGGAACACTTCTTTAAGGAGAAGAAATCTTGTAGGAGTGGTGATTTGGAGAAACGTGACTCCTGGCTCCAGACGTATGATGAGTTAAGCTAATTGTGGCTTCCAAACAAGAGACCAACTCTTCCAAATACTTCAGGGGCTGACGTTCACATCTGACAAGACCCAGGGGAGACCCTGACTCCTATATGACAGAAGCTAATCAACATCCTAAAGAAACACAGTGGCTCCCTTCTGTTCTCTGTTTCTCTCTACACAGAATAATAGTTTTGAGCATAATTTGTAAAGGCAGAGACCAAAGGGGATTTCAGGGATCGTTTTGGCTTTGAACCTCATTAAACAGCTCTAATTTCTTTCTCCTTTGTTTAAGTAGATAACAATATTGCCAATAAATACAGTCCAGTGAATCCTCTGCAAAAAACTGAATCAGACAGTATTTTAATAAAGTAAAAAATGATCAGGAACAGGAAATTTTACATTCCACAGACAATGAGAGTCCAGAGAATACAGGGAAACTGGCCTCTGGCCATAAGAGATGTGAAGACAAGGACAACAGAGTTATTGAGCACAGGTAATTCAACAGTCAAAAAACTAAGATCATAGCATCTGGTACCATCACTTCAAGGCAAATAGAAGGGGAAAAAATGGAAGCAGTGACAAATTTTATTTTCTTGGGCTCCCAAATCACTGCAGATGGTGACTACAACCATGAAATCAAAAGACGCTTGCTCCTTGGAAGGAAAGCTATGACAAACCTAGACAGCATATTAAAAAGCAGAGGCATCTCTTTCCTGACAAAGATTCATATAGTAAAAGCCATGGTTTTTCCAGTAGTCATGTACAGATGTGAAAGCTGTACCATAAAGAAGGCTGAGTGCTAGAGAACTGATGCTTTCAAATTGTGCTGGAGAAAATTCTTGAGAGTCCCTTGGACTGCAAGGAGATCAAATCAGGCAATCCTAAAGGAAATAAACCCTGAATATTCATTGGAAGGACTGATGCTGAAGCTCCAATACTTTGGCTACCTGATGCGAAGAGCCGACTCATTGAAAAAGACCCTGATGCTAGGAAAGATTGAAGACAAAAGGAGAAGAGGGAGACAGAAGATAAGGTGGTTAAATAGCATCACTGACTCAATGAACATGAGTTTGAGCAAACCCTGGGAGATAGTGAAAGACAGAGGAGCCTGGCTTTCTGCGGTCCATGGCATCAAAAAGAGTCAGACACAACTTAGCGACTGAACAACAACAAAGTTCTTAACAGAAGAAAATGGCCACACCATGAACAGCATAACCAGAAGGATGAAGGAATGGTAGAGTTTGTCAGCATTCCAAATGGAAAGGCAGGCATTGCTGTGGAAGGGAACAGCCTTGAAACTGGTATGTAGAATTCTTAAAAGGATCTGAAGAAAAGAAGAAAAGCCTAATACATTGACCTCTTTCTTCAACATAAATAATTCAATTCATTTCAATCTTACTTAACCATTCCAATCAATACCAAGATTTGATTGTGGTTGCCAAGGGAAGGCAGGTGGGAGAAGGACAGATTGGGAGTTCAGGGTTAGTAAATGCAAACTATTATATATAGGATGGATAAACAACAAGGCCTTACTGTAGAGCACAAGGAACTCCATTCAATATCCTGTGATAAGCCATAATGGAAAAGGATATGAAAAAGAATATACATATACATATACATATATATGTATGTATACATATATACACACATGTTATATGTATATCATACACAACATAAATAACAAAATATGTATAACATACATACTAAATCTGTACAACAAAAATAACATTGTAAATCTACTATGCATCTGTGCTAAGTCCCTTCAGTAATGTCCATCTCTTTTGGACCTTTGGACTGTAGCCCACCAGGCTTATCTGTCCATGGATTCTCCCAGCAAGGATGCTGGAATGGGTTGCCATGCCCTCCTCCAGGGGATCCTCCCAACCCACGGATCGAACCTGCATTTCTTATATCACCTACCTTGGCAGAGGGGTTCTTTAGCACTAGCACCACCTGGGAAATAAACTGTACTTCAAAAAAAAGAAAGACCAAGATTTGAATTTATGTATTTAATCTTCCTATTCCCCCAAATTTCAGTGAAATGACCAAAAAATTTTGCTTTAACCTGGGAAACACCATGTGAGCAGTAGCACCTTGGGAAAGGGGTGCTCTTAGCAGCAGTCCATCCAGTGAGTCAAGCCTCTGCATGCTGGAGAGCCGTAGGGCTCAGCCTGACCCCTTCCCCACCGATACTCACTCTCCAGCAGAAGCCGTGAAGTGTGGGGCTCTGTGTGTGATGCATTTACTGTCCCAGATGGGTCTCATGTCTTCCTGGACTGTCATTCTTGCCTCCATTCTGGTCCCCCTCCTTCCCCCTCTTCACATAGCTGCTAGAGTGCTCCTTCTAAAATCCAAGTTAGGGGACTTCCCTAGCGGTCCAGTGGTTAAGACTTCAAGCTTCCACTGCAAGAGGATCCCTGGTCGGGAAACTATTTAAGATCCCACATGCCTCCCAGCTGGTGCTAGTGGTAAAGAACCCACCTGCCAATGCAGGAGACATAAGAGATGTGGGTTCAAAACCTGGGTTGGGAAGATCCCCTGGAGGAGGAAATAGCAACCCACTCCAGTATTCTTGCCTGGAGAACCCCATGGACAGAGGAGCTTGGCGGGCTACAGTCAAGGGTCACAAAGAGTCAGTCATGACTGAAGTGACTTAGCATGCATGCATGCATGCACATGCTGTGAGGCGCAGCCAAAAAAATAAGCACAAAATAAAATAAAAATTTCAAAGGACGATTTTAAAAAAATAATAGAAACAAAACCCGAGTCAGATCATCTCAGTGTCTCCTCAAACTCAACCATGGCTCACATCCTGCTCAAGGGAAAAGACAAAACTTAAGAGAATCTGCGGGGTCCCACCCCACCTGATCTGACCTTGGCTACCTCTGTGCCCTAATCCCCCAGGGTCTCCCTCCCTCACTCTCCACTCCATTCCAGCCACACTGATCTCTCTCTAGTTCCTTGAACATGCCAAGCTCTTAGGACCTTTACCCCTGCTGTGTCCTCTGCCTAGAACACACTTGTCCCAGAGGCTCATATTTATTTTGCCTCCTTTTCCTTCTGGTCTCTGTTCAAATGTCATTTTGTCAGAAAAGCCTTTTAAGGTCCCTGTTTAAAATTATATTCCTGGGACTTCCCTGGTGGTCCAGTGGCTAAGACTCCATGCTCCAAATGCAGGGGGCATGGGCTCGATTCCTGGTCAGGGAACTAGATCCCACATGCTGCAAGTAAAAGTTTTCATGCCACAACTAAGACCTGGCACAACCAATAAATAAATATAAAATCTTAAGAAATAAAGTAAGAGTCCCTTACTTCCTTCATTCTCTATCTCTTTAACCTAATTCTATTTTTTTCCCACTTAACGTAGCATTATCTATCACTATATTATATATTCATGTGTTATTTTGCTGTCTACCTTCCCTTTTGTTGTTGTTTAGTTGCTAAGTTGTGTCCAACTCTTACGACCCCATGGACTGTAGCCACCAGGCTCCTTTGTCCATGGAATTGTCCAGGTGACAACACTGGAATGGGTTGCCATTTCCTTCTCCAGGGCATTTTCCCAACCCAGGGATTGAACTCACCTGCATTTGTAAGCAGGTTCTTTACCACTAGTGCCACCTGGGAAGCGTAAGTTTTGAATACTGTGTCTCCAAGTCTTGGACCCATGCCTGGGCACACTGTAGATGCTCCATAAATATTTATGAATGAATAAATGAAATAAGTCAATTAATTGACATGCTATATATCTTTTTTTGGTTCGTTTTTCCAGCATGGAAGAGGGTTGAATCTGCAGCAGACTTACAAACACCTAAAACCTGGTCAGGAAGAAAAGAGGGTCATAGCGCCACAATTTCACTTGGAAATGCTGGATTCTCCAGGCAGTGAAATAAAAAGACAACTAGCAAGTAAAGTAAAAATAACAAGATAAGCAGTGAACACTGAGATGGGCAACCCAGATCCCTCTTCAGGACAGATGGCCAGTGTCCCCCAGTGGCTGGATTTGCTGCCTCTCTTCTGAGAGAGGCTGGACTGATGAGAGCTGTCTTATCCAAGGCCATACTCCCTTCTTTGGGCTTCTCACACCCCATGACTGTTAGATGCACAGGTATGTTATTGATCCCAACTCACAGCTCCAGAGGGTCCTTCTAGTGTTAGAGGCTTCTTAAGACTGACTAGATGGACGTGAGTTTTAGTGAACTCCAAGAGATGGTGATGGACAGGGAGGCCTGGTGTGCTGCGATTCATGGGGTCGCAAAGAGTTGGACACGACTGAGAGACTGAACTGAACTGAAGTGAAGACTGACTCAGCCTAGTTCTTCCCTCTGCCCATCCTGCCAAGACATGGAAACAACCTAAGTGTCCATCAATGGATGAATAAAGAAACTGTGCTCTTTGTACACAATGGAATGCCACTCAGCCCTGAGAAGGAAGGAAATTTTTCTATTTGCAACAAAATGAACGACCCCTGAGGGCATTATGCTAAGTAAGATGCGTCAGAAAGAGAAAGACAAATACTGTAGGATCTCATTTATATGTGGAAACTAAAAAAGCTGAACTCTCTAGTGTAGAATAGTGGTTACCAGGGTCTGGGAAATGGTGCGGAGGTGGGGGTGGGAGTGGGAGTTGGAGTGGAGGGGTTGGGGGCTGGGGAGGGGGAAACTGGGGAGATGGTGCTTACGATACAACGTGTTCTGGGAAACAAACTCACTCAGAAGGACAATGCAGATAGTGGAGTACAGTTTATTACACCAGCAGGCGCAAGGTAGAGTCTCCTCTTAGCCAAGGACCCAGACCAGTTTTTGTGAAAACCTTATATACCCTAAGTGTATGTGCCCAAATCCACCTCCCCAAATTCCCTGAAACTAGTCTGAACAAAGAAAAAGAAAGATACAACAAAAGTTCACCCGTGATTCATATGCCTTAAGCCTAGGTAGTTAACAGTAGACAATTATCAGTAGGCCTGTGGTCATACCCCAATAACCATAATAGAATGTTCGGTTACACAGATAATTAATGGCAACCCACTCCAGTGTTCTTGCCTGGAGAATCCCAAGGACAGGGGAGCCTGGTGGGCTGCAGTCTATGGGGTCACACAAAGTTGGACACGACTGAAGTGACCTAGCTTAGCTTTAGGCGATGGAGAGTCTAGGTACTAGTCCCGGGGCTCTTCCTTCCAGGGGCCTGGTTTTTCAGTTGGTATGTCATTTCCATAGATACTGGGTATGTAGCTCAAAGTCCACAGTCAGGCACAAGATGGAGTCCTGCTTTCAAGACAGAGTCTGTTCTGTCTGTTTCCTCCTTCATTTAGAAGGAAAATTTTCAACTAATAGATAAACAAGTCCCAGAGATCTAATGCAAAACATAGAATTTACAGCCAGCAAGACGGTATTATAAATTTCAAAGTCGCTAAGAGACTAGGTCTTCATAGTTCTTACCACAAAAATGAAACGTTAATTATATGAAGCAATGGAGGGGATGAAGAGAAACAGACTAGTCTCTCACGGCCCCTGCTTGTCACAGCATCCTGACAAAACCAGCACTTCCTACATGTTGAGATCCTCTCTACAAGGGAACTCTGAATGAATCCTTTCTTTATCTGCTCCCTTGTTCTCTCAAGCATCCACCTTAATTACCATTTTTTAAAATGCAGACACCAAAAATAAAAACCATGCTCACTAAAGCAAGAAAAGTCAAACTGAAATTCTAACTCAGAGAAGCTGCTCTAAAATCTTCCATGACCAAGCAATGACTTAAATCCTTGAGGAATCAGAGGTGCGGAGCCAATGCAAAATCTGTGATTACATGTAATCTCTCATAACTGTCCCTGAGGAGTAGTAGCCCATTAGTCAGGACTCTTCAGACTCTCCAAACCTGATTCAAATGAGCTTAGCAAAGTTGGAACCTATCAACCCAATTGTCAAATCATGGGAAAAACTGGGTGGAGCTGGCTACAGAAATTAGTGGAACCCTGAACTCTTTTTTTTTTCCTCTCTCATGGCTCTTTCTGCTGGTCTCATTCCCCTATGATTCACTTTTCACACTGACCACAGGACTCTGACGTTAAGAAAATCGAGCTTCTTTCTTCCAGATCCCATTTGAAAAATCCCATAAGAGGACTTTGCTTTCCTGGCTTGGATCATACATCCATCATTTTGGCCAGGAGGTCAAACTCTGTTACCATATGACAAAGAAAAGGGCTGAGCAGACAAAAGCAGGAGATGTCCACTCCAATTTACCGCAGTTGCAGCCCATGTTTATACAGACACTGGTCCCTGAAAATCTGGTTTCAGAACTGTATTTTCCGGCTATCGTGGCCACAGAAACATAAGATCTGGATCCAGTCCTTGTAAATATTCAAGATTCCTTCATCTCTGCTCCATCCTCAGAGCCTCATGAGTCCTTTCTTAAGCAGGCAGGACTCTATACCATTGAGTTATTTCTTACAAAAGACTTTGTCTAGAATGCTGAAAGTTTATCTAAGCAGATTTTTTCAGGTTGGTTATAGCAGGATAAAAGTCATTGTTAACAGATTCCGAGTCGACTTTCCTTCACTGATTCCAAACCAATGCAAGGAGCATCTCTACTATGAAATGCATTTATGATCATTTGTTGCTTTTTACACTGACTTCCACAAATTTGGGTTTCCTTAACTTTGGAAACCACAAACTTCCAGAAATGCTGACAAAGGGGGAAAAATGGAAGACGCTAGAGCAGTGAAGCATAAATCCCAGCTTCTCTCCTCTGCCTTCCACACTGGTCGGAAAGAGGGAAAGCTGGGTGGGCTGGAGAGAAGCTTGGGAACTGTCGTTACTATCCTCCAACTTGGAGTGACGTTGACCTAAGCCAGCAATCACATAGGCGGGGAAAATGTGCAAAACCCTTGCCAGTAGGAGGCCTGACTTGCCACCTGGGCAGCCAGTGGAGCTGGAAAGACGTCCAAGGGCTGCCAAAACAGTCTTCAGGCACAGAGCTGAGTTGGGAAAATGACATGAAGGTCAAAGATGGGTCTCCCACCGCCAGGAAACAGATGCACACCCTCCTGCTTGAGAAGTGAGCCTTGAAAGGGTCCAGAAAACATTTCAGATCAAAGTCGAGTGCAGGCCTTGGGGCCAGGCTGCCCACAAACTGACATCTCCCCACCCTCAGGCCACAGGAAGGCGGACACAGTGAGCTATTCTCAGACTGTAGCTATGATGGGAAGGCAAGCAGGCTCCAACAATTTGGGAAGGGGAAAAACTTCTGGAAAAAAAAAAATTAAAAAGGCCTAATAATAAGTACCAAGGCCCAATATCTGCATAGGTAATTCTTTCTTTGACCCTTCCAAAAAAAAAGCATTCCATTCTTAAGCTCAGAATACCTGAAAAGGACTGAACGGAAAAGAAAACAAAGGAATCACAAATTCAAATGACTTCACAGACCAGATAAGAGACACAAATGCGTGACTCTGACCAACTGAAAATATGGGCTGCGCACTTGTGACTGCTGGGTCCTGGGGGGATTGGAGAGCCTGTCGAGTTTAAAGCCCTTGGACGTGAGGTGAAGAGCTGACTCATTGGAAAAGACCCTGGTGCTTGGAAAGATTCAGGGCAGGAAGAGAAGAGGGCGGCAGAGGATGAGATGGTTAGATAGCATTATGGACTCAATGGACATGAATTTGAGCAAACTCTGAGAGACAGTGGAGGACAGAGGAGCCTGGTGTGCTGCAGTCCATGGAGTTGAAAAGAGTCAGACATGACTGAGGGACTGAAGAACAACAACAACAACAACAACCTATCCAATCCTCAGACCGTCTTTTCCATACAGAGATTCAGGCTCACTGAATTTACCTAGTTTTTCAAGAAGAGCTGGATCTTTAACCCTCCAATTTTTAAAATATCAATAAGTGGTGGGCTGCCATCTATGAGATCGCAGAGAGTCGGACACAACTGAAGCGACTTATCAGCAGCAGGACAAACAAATATCAATAGGACAAACAAAGTTTACCAGCTGCCTGGATATGAATCATGAACCATCAGTTTTCTGATACCCATTGACAAGTCATACTTACAAATATTGACCTAAAATACTATTTTTAAAGCAAATATGTTTTAGCAGTACATTAGAAAAATAATTTTAAATTATTCTAACCCAATCTAACCCATCCTTAGAATATATCTAGTCATTATTAGGAAATCTATTAATATAAGATATTATATTAACAGAAAGGGAGAGAGCATAAGAATATACCAGTAAGCACTTGACAAGCTCCAATATGCATTTTTGATTTTTTTAAACATTCTTGATTTTTTTCTGTTACTGGAACAGAAATGCTTAGATTTCCTAGACTGCTCCAGACTTTTTTTTAATTTCCCTGTGCTATACAGTAAATCCTTGTTGCTTATCTATTTTATATTTTTATTTATTTAAAAAATTTTTGGCCATGCCACATGGCATGTGGGATCCTAGTTCCCCAATCAGGGATCAAACCAGCGACCTCTGCAGTGGAGGTGCAGGAGTCTTAACTACTGGGCTGCCAGGGAATTCGCTGCTTGGGACTTTTGATTGCAAGAGATAAAACCCAACTCATGTCATCTGCAAATAGTGAGAGTTTTACTTCTTCTTTTCCAATCTGGATTCCTTTTATTTCTTTTTCTTCTATGATTGCTGTGGCTAAAACTTCCAAAACTATGTTGAACAATAGTGGTGAGAGTGAGCACCCTTGTCTTGTTCCTGAAATAAAAGGAATCCAAGTTACAGAAAACTATAAAACACTGATGAAAGAAATCAAAGATGACACAAATAGATGGAGAAATATACCATGTTCATGGATCAGAAGAATCAATAGAGTGAAAATGAGCATACTATCCAAAGCAATCTATAGATTCAATGCAACCCCTATCAAGCTACCAATGGTATTTTTCACAGAGCTGAAACAAATAATTTCACAGTTTGTACGGAAATATAAAAAACCTTGAATAGCCAAAGCAATCTTGAGAAAGAAGATGGAACTGGAGGAATCAACTTGCCTGACTTCAGAGTATACTACAAAGCTATCCTCACCACGACAGTTTGGTACTGGCACAAAGACGGAAATATAGATCAATGGAACAAAATAGAAGGCCCATAGATAAATCCATGAACCTATGGACACCTTAACTTTGACAAAGGAGGTAAGAATATACAATAGAGAAAAGACAATCTCTTTAACAAGTGGTGCAGGGAAAACTGGTCAACCACTTGTAAAAGAATGAAACTAGAACACTTTCTAACACCATATACAAAAATAAACTCAAAATGGATTAAAGATCTAAATGTAAGACCAGAAACTGTAAAACTCCTAGAGGAAAACATAGGCAAAACACTCTCCAACATAAATCACAGAAGGATCCTCTATGACCCACCTTCCAGAGGAATGGAAATAAAAGCAAAAATAAACAAATGGGACCTAATTAAATGTAAAAGCTTTTGCACAACGAAGGAAACTACAAGCAAGTTGAAAAGACAGCCTTCAGAATGGGAGAAAATAATAGCAAACGAAGGAACTGACAAAGAATTACTCTCAAAAATATACAAATAGCTCCTGCAGCTCAATTCCAGAAAAATAAATGACCCAATTAAAAAATGGGCCAAAGAACTAAACAGACATTTCTCCAAAGAAGACATACAGATGGCTAACAAACACATGAAAAGATGCTCAACATCAACTAAACAGACATTTCTCCAAAGAAGACATACAGATGGCTAACAAACACATGAAAAGATGCTCAACATCACTCATTATCAGAGAAATGCAAATCAAAACCACAATGAGGTACCATCTCATGCCAGTCAGAATGGCTGCTATCCAAAAGTCTACAAACAATAAATGCTGGAGAGGGTGTGGAGAAAAGGGAGCCCTCTTACACTGTTAGTGGGAATGCAAACTAGTATAGCCACTGTGGAGAACAGTGTGAAGATTCCTTAAAAAACTGGAAATAGAACTGCCATACGACCCAGCAATCCCACTGCTGGGCATACACACCGAGGAAACCAGAATTGAAAGAGACACGTGTACTCTAATGTTCATCGCAGCACTGTTTACAATAGCCAGGACATGGAAGCAACCTAGATGTCCATTGGCAGATGAATGGATAAGAAAGCTGTGGTACATATGCACAATGGAATATTACTCAGCTGTTAAAAAGAATGCATTTGAATCAGTTCTAATGAGGTGGATGAAACTGGAGCCTATTATACAGAGTGAAGTAAGTCAGAAAGAAAAACACCAATACAGTATATTAACACATATATATATGGAATTAAAAAGAGGACAATGACCCTATACATTCGAGACAGCAAAAGACACAGATGTAAAGAACAGACTTTTGGACTCTGTGGGAGAAGGCAAGGGTGGGATGATTTGAGAGAATAGCATTGAAACATGTATATTATCATATGTGAAATAGATCACCAGTCCAGGTTTGATGCATGAGACAGGGTGCTCAGGGCTGGTGCACTGGGATGACTCTGAGGGATAGGATGAGGAGGGAGGTGGGAGGGGGGTTTCTGGATTGGGAACACATGTGCGCCCATGGCTGATTCATGTCAATGTATGGCAAAAACCACTACAATATTGTAAAGTAATTAGCCTCCAATTAAAATTAATTAATTAATTAAAAATAATTACAAGCAGAAAAAAAAAACAGCTTGGTATCTTAAGGAGAAACATAGAAGAAATTTTTAAAATTGACTCAAATAGGTGAAAAGTCCAGGGGTATCTTTGCTTTAGGCCTGGCTAAAGTGAGTGAAAGTCACTCAGTTGTGTTCAACTTTGTGCGACCCCATGGACTAAACAGTCCATGGAATTCTCCAGGCCAGAATACTGGAGTGGGTATAGCCTTTCCCTTCTCCAGGGGATCTTCCCAATCCAAGGATCGAATCCAGGTCTCCTGCACTGCTGGCAGATTCTTTATCAGCTGAAACACAAGGAAAGACCAAGAATACTGGAGTGGGTAGTCTATCCCTTCTCCAGGGGATCTTCCAACCCAGGAAATGAACCAGGGTCTCCTGCATTGTAGGCAGATTCTTAACCAACTGAGCTATGAGGGAAGCCCTAGGCCTGGTTGGAAACCAGGGCTTAAACAGGTCAGAACTGACTAATTGGCCATGACTTACCTCTACTCTCTTCATGTTGGCCTCATTCTCTTCAACTGTCGGTGGGTTTCTCCTTGCAGCTAGAAAAAGATGACTACAAGAAACTCTCGTTTAATTCCTATTTAAAGTTGGTGAGAGGGAATTCCTTGGAGGGCCAGTGGTTAGGACTCCACACTTTCACTGTCAAGGGCCCAGATTCTATCCCTGGTCAGGGAACTAAGATCCTGTAAGCCAAGGCATGGGAAAATTAATAAATTAATTAATCTAATTGGTGAGTATCAAGGGAAAAAAAAAGAATGTCTCTTCCCACAGTTTCAGTAGGAAAGGTCATTTCTAATTTGCTTAGCTTGGGACACAAATACAAGTATCTAGTTAGGGATTTGTATCTAGAACATATAAAGAACTCCTAAACTCAATAATAAAATGATAAATAACCCAATTAAAAGCTGGCAAAGGATCTGAGTAGACACTTCTACAAACAGCAAAAAGGTACATGGAAAGATGGTCAACATTATTAGTCATTAGAGAAATGAGAATTAAAACCCACAATGAGATGCCATTTCACATCAACTGTACTCAAAAAGACAGATAATACAAAGTTTTGGCAAGGGACTTCCCTGATGGTCCAGTGGCTAAGACTCTGCATTCCCAGTGCAGGGGGACTGGGTTTGATGCCCCATCAGGGAACTAGAACCTGTCTGCTGTAACTAAGACCCAGTGCAGCCAAATAAATATATAATTTTTTAAAGTATTGGCAAAAATGTGAAGAAACTGATACCTTCATACACTGCTGGTGGGAATGTAAAATAGTGCAGCCACTTTGGAAATCAGCTTGGCGGTTTTTCAGAAAGCCAAACTCAGAGTTACTATGAGACCCAACAATTTCATCCCTAGGTATGCACTCAAGACAAATGAAAACATGTTCACACAAAAACCTGGACACAAATCTTCATAGCAGCATCATTCCTAATAGCAAAAAAAGTGAGAGAACAATCTGAGTTTCCCTCAACAGATGAGTGGATAAGCAAATAGTGCAACAGACTATTATCCAGTCATAAAAAAGGAATGAAGTACTGATTTACATCACAACATGAGTGAACCTCAAAAACATTATGCTCAGTGAAAAAAGCCAGACACAGAAGATTACATGTTTGTATGATTCCATTATGTCCAGAGCAGACATAGAGACAGAAAGTAGATTAGTGTTGCCAGGGGTTGGAGTACGCAGTGACAGCTATGAGAATGTTCTGGAATTAGACAGTGGTGAACATTGCACAACTTTGTGAATACAAAAGTTACTGAATTAATTGCATAACTTAAAACGGTGAATTTTGTAGTATGCAAACCATATCTTAATAAGCAAATTAATTTTTAAAAAATTTGTTAGAATGACTAGTTACACAATTGATATATAAAAATGAATAGGTTTTCTGTAGAAATAATAATCAAGAATAAACCACACTGAGAGAAAATCTCCCATGGACTATACCAACTAAAAAGATAAAGTACCTAGTAATAAACTAGGCAAGAACTGTGCAAAACCTATACAAAAAATCTTTTTAAAATACAAGTAAATTGAACGGCACATCTTGCTCTTTGATCGAAAACTTCTATTTTTCTTAGAGTTATAGCTGAGCTTCCAAACACAATATCAAAAAGATTATTTTGAAACTCAGTAAGAAGTTAAATGTATCTGGAAAAATACTCCTGCAAGATTAAGTTGGTAAGAGAGAATTACCCAAGCAGTTTCTGAAAAAGAAAATAACAGACTGGTGGAGGGATTGGAAAGAACTATCTCTAAGATATATTGATTAAAAAAGGATACTAAATATGTGTGTATATATATATATATATATATAGTTTTACTAAAGACCAGAACAGAATAAAGGGCTCATGTGTGTCCTCAGTTATGTCCAATTCTTTATGACCCCATGGACTGTGTAGCCCACTCGGCTCCTCTGTCCATGGGACTTTCCAGGCAAGAACACTGGAATAGGTTGCCATTTCCTTCTCCAGGGGATCTTCCAGACCCAGGGATCGAACCCACATTTCCTGCATTGGCAGGTAGACTCTTTACCACTCTGTCACCTGGGAAGTCCAAAGTGAAAGTTAAAGTCGCTCAGTCATGTCTGACTCTTTGCGACTCCACGGACTAAACAGTCCATGGAATTCTCTAGGGCAGAATACTGGAGAGGGTAGCCTTTCCCTTCTCCAGGGATCTTCCTAACCCGGGGGATCGAACCCAGGTCTCCAGCATTGCAGGCAGATTCCTTACCAGCTGAGCCACAAGAGAAGCCCAATAATACTAGAGTGAGTAGCCTTTCCCTTCTCCAGGGAATCTTCCCAACCTAGGGATCGAACCCAGGTCCCCACATTGCCATCAGATTCTTTACCACCTGAGCTACCAGGGAACCCCAAGAATACTGGAGTGGGTAGTCTATCCCTTCTACAGTAGATCTTCCCAAACCCATGAGTCAACCCATGGGGTCTCCTGCATTACAGGCAGATTCTTTACCAACCGAGCGATCAGAGAAGCCCAAAGGATTCATAAATACACTTAATTACATATATAATTTAATTCATCATAAAATTGGCATTTCAAATTAATGGGGAAATTAGAAATTATTAAAAAATGATGTAGAGATAACTAAGTCTTAAGAGAAAATGAAGTTGAATCCCTGCTTTACTCTTTCTACCAAAATAAATAATAGACAGGTCAAAGCTTTAAACAAAAAGTAAACCATAAGACTTAAAGTATTGGAAAATCCAGGGACAGAGAAGCCTGATGGACTGTATAGTCCATGGGGTCAAAGAGTCAGACACAACTGAGTGACTGAGCATACAGTGTATTCTTATATTCTCAAACTGATGAACACCCATGAAGTCCAGAGCTATAAAAAACAATAAAAACAAAAAAATTGGTTTGTATCATTATGTAAAAATGTGTGACATCTGTATACAAAAAAATTTACCCAATAAAACAAAATATATGACAAATTGGGTGAAATATTTGGAGGACATATGAAATAGAGATAATTGTTTTCATTTATGAAGCATGAATGCAAACTAATTTTTTAAAAGCTCATCAATCTGATTGAAAAGGCAAAAGGTGTGAAGAGATATGTCACAGAAAAATAGACACAAATGACAAAATTAGCACAAACAAGTGTTCAACCTCATTTATGATTTTTTTAAAAAGGAAAATATTTTTTAAAGAGATGCTATTTCTCATCCTTCAGATTGGTGAAAATACAAATGCTAGCAGGGGTGTGAGCACCTTGGCATTCTTATCATGAGTGCATGAACGGATGCAACGTTTTGGAATGGCACTTTTGCAATAGCTACCACATTTTGCTTCTTTGTAAAACACATGCACTTCCCATGGCCAGATAGTTGCTCTACAATTACACAGACCAAAGATTGCCAAGCTCTGTGTGTAAGAATGCCCATTGCAGTGCTGCCAGTCATAACAGAAAATGAGGCAAAAGCAGGACAAAAATCAATGGAAACAATGAAGGAATCCACCTGCAAAGAACAGATTAAATAATTAGCACTGTGTCTTCCTGAGTCAGACCAGTCTCACCTCTGGCTGGGGTTTTTCAGGAACCTCTATATGATTCTTCTTTTTAGAGTTGACTGGGGGAGCATGCCATATGGGGATCTTAGTTCCCAGACCAGGGCTTGAACCAGTGCACCATCTCACCCTACAGTGGAAGCACAGAGTTCTAACCCCTGGACCGCCAGGGGAGTCCCCCTAAATGGTTCTTCCTGTGTCATCCCCTTCCCACCCCGCTCCAATCTCAAATCCATTCCCCATTCTGCAGTCAGAGCCATCTTTTCAAAATGCAAATTGTGAAAGTTCTGATTATTTTACACCCACACACATCCCGCTTGGCAGAGCTTCACAGGCTTCCCATTGCTCCAAGATAAAACTTTGGCTTCTCACCACAGTGTATAAAGTGCTGCCATGGTCTGGTCTGCCTGCTCCCCAAGCCTTATCTTGAGCCACAGTCTAGCCTCAATCTCACTCCTTCAAACTTACAATGCCACCTGCACCCCTGGGCCTTTGAACCCACTCTTTTTCATCTGCTCCGAGGTCTATTTTTTATTCTTTGTGAGTTTGTATGTAGGGGTGTAAGTCTATATTATACTTTTTACTTTATGTGCTGTGCTAAGTTGCTTCAGTCATGTCTAACTCTTTGTGACCCCATGGACTATAGCCTGCCAGGCTCCTCTGTCCACGGGATTCCCTAGGCAAGAATACTGGAGTGGGTTGCCATTTCCTCCTCCAAGGGATCTTCCCAGGCCAGGGATGGAACCCACGTCTCCTGCGGCTCCTGCATTGCCAGTGGATTCTTTACCCCTGAGCCACTGGGGAAGCCCTTTTACTTTATACCTTCCTGTAATTAAAACAAAAAACTAAGGACTTTCCTGGTGATCCAGTGGTTGAGAATCCACCTGCCAGGGACATGGGTTCAATCCTTGGTCCAGGAAGATCCCACATGTCATGGGGCAACTAAGCCCGTGCACCACAGCTACTGAGCCTGCGTGCTCTGGAGCCCGTGCTCTGCAAAAAGAAGAGCCTGAGAACCACAACTATAGAAAGCCTGAGAGCAGGAATGAAGACACAGTGCAGCCAAAAATAAATAAATTAATTAATTTTTAGAAAAACTAAGAGATGTTGTAAAAAATCTTAAAGCAACAGCATCATTCCTATTATTTGCTTGCGTGCATGTGTGCTTAGTCGCTTCAGTCATGTCTGACTCTTTCTGCCAGGCTCCTCTGTCTATGGGATTCTCCAGACAAGAATATTGGAGTGGGTTGCCATTTCCTTCTCCAGGGGATCTTCCCAACCCAGGGATCAAATCCAGGTCTCCTGCATTGTAGGTACATTCTTGCATTGCAGGTGGATTCTTCACTGACTGAGCTATGAGGGAAGCCCCTAATTTTAAAAATCCTGTTGAATAATTTGGCCCATCTTTTAAAAATCATCTATTTAAAGAAAAATCATAACCAGTCATCAAATTCCAATACCTGTTGAAATGGAAAATAAGGCATCTGGGAATCCATGATTCAAGGGCTGGATTCATAGGGAAAGACAGAGGATTTCCCTGGTGGTTAAGTCTTGGTGCTGCCAACGCAGGGGGCACAGGTTCAATCCCTGGTCAGGGAACTAATGTGTCACAAGCCACACAGCTCAGAAAAAATATGAAAAAAGAAAAGTCATAACTAATGCATTTTAAAAGCAAACTTTAAAAATTTACCAAAACAAAAATGCTAAAAAGAAAAAAAAACAACATGCAAGAGAGCATGCATAACACGATTTTACCCATGTTTAAAATTTTTTTAATCATCTATAAAGTTACAGAAGATGTAAGAACCTAGTGCATGTGTCTTTGCGACACCATAGACTGTAGCCCACCAGTCTCCTCTGTCCATGGAATTCTTCAGGCAAGAATACAGGAGTGGATTGCCATGCCCTCTGCCAGGGGATCTTCCTGACCCAGGGATCAAACCCACACCTCTTGCACTGGCAGGTGGATTCTTTACCACTGAGCCTCCTGGAAGCTGCAAGAACCTAGGACAGTTTTAAACATTAAGAAATGAAAATGGTGAGCTTGGGGTAGGAGGATGGGGCAGCAAGAGTATTTTATTTTTTGTTTTTTCCCATTCTGTATTTTTAATGTTGAAATTTTTACTATAAGCATGTATGATTTTTAAAATTTATACAACTAGCTCAATCTTCTCTTTTAAATTTTCTGTAATGACATGATCTTTCTCTTGGACGTTCCATGCTGCAGAACTTGGCTCTAGTATATCTGGAGTATGACAGGCCTGGGGCTGCCTCCCACCTGGGAGAGCCCCACCCAAGAAAGGACAGCTGTGGGCAGCTTGGGCCAGCTGTGTCAAACTTTTTGTTTTTTTAAAATTTTTTTAGTTCTACCAGTTTATTGCTACCAACCCATCTCCCTCCACCCTCATGCACACATGCTCAGTCATGTGACCCCATGGACCACAGGCTCCTCTGTCCATGGACTTTTCCAGGCAAGAATACTGGAGTGGGTTGCCATGTGCCAAACTTTAGGAAGAAATGAAACATGCTCTTCCCCTTAAGGAGACTCTCCTCCTTGTCCCGCCTCGCCTCTTCTCACCATTGGACATCAAGGGCCAAGACAAGGGTGTGGACCTTGAGGAAGGGGCCAAGGAGGCTGCTTAGCCTTTAATTCTGGCTTTGACCAGAGGAGCCAGGAGAGTTCTGCGGCTCACATGTGGGCCTGGGTAGCTTGCCAGGGCCACTGGGTCCACAGAGGAATTTGGGTCCAAGGACCTCACTGCAAATAAGGGAAACATGTCTGGCCTGATCCATTTTGCACAAATTTCCATACAAAACATGTAGGCATGGTTGATGTCATAGCTAATAGCCAGTGTCAGCTACAGAGTGTCCAGTCCAAATGAGTCTGTCAGATGCCTCTTGCCAGCCCTTCTGATCTCCCCCACCACCACCATCCTGACAGCCCCACCTAGGAAGCTGACGGTATGCACTGTGTCAATAGGCACCCCCGCCCCCCCAACACACACAGCCCTCTGGTTTCCTGTTGGGTTTGGCCAATGGGAGATCCCAGAATAAGGGAAGGAGAGTGAGCTCAGGGTATTTGTACTCCAGGTTTGGATTTTCCAGGCAAGAATACTGGAGTGGGTTGCCATGCCCTTCTCCAGGGGATCTTCCCAACCCAGGGACTGAACCCAGGTCTCCTGCATCACAGGTGGATTCTTTACCATCTGAGCCGCCAGGGAAGCCTTTCTCCCTTTGAACTTACCTGCAATTAACTGTCTCTCTCTCTCTCTTTTTTAAGATTAAAGATTTTCTTTTTCTTTTTCTTTTTGGTCCCACTATGAGGCATGTGGGATCTTAGTTCCCCGACCTGGGATCAAACCTGTGCCCCCTGCACTGGAAGCGCAGAGTCCTAACCACTGGACCATCAGGGAAGTTCGTTGATTGTGTCTCTCTCAAAGCACCTTCTGTGAGAGACTCTCTCCCTTCAGATTCCTGTGACTGGTCCCTTCTCTTGTCTCTTTGAGCTTACAAACCCCAGATTACTGCACTATTGCCTTAATCTCCACTCCCGTATAATCACCCTGTTTATCAAATCTTCCTCAAATTATCCAAATTTGAGTGCCACTCATTTTCTCTTGGGACCCTGCTGGATAAAATATTTATCTATAAAAATACCCGGGTGGGAGTTTACCTCTGGAAGTCATGTAAAGGCAAAAGCATGGGTTGAAAATGGTGAAGCCCACTGCAGGGGGCACAGGTTCAATTCCTGGTTGGGGAACTAAGATCTTGCATGCCATGTGGTGAAAGAAAAAAGGGAGGGAGGGAGAGAGGGAAGAGGTGAGAGAGAGAGGGAGTGAGCGAGGGAGGCAGGGGAGGAAAGGAGGGAGGAAGAAAGAAAAGAAAGAAGGAACGAAGAAAGGAAGAAAAGAAGGAGGGAGGAAGGAAAGAAAGAAAGTGGTAAAGCCCACTCTATGAATTGAAAACTATAGAAAATGTATGTACATGCCCATATCCAACCATCCACAAGCTCCTTCCCCCTAGAGGACTGTAAAGAACCCATAATCAGTGTGAGAAGACTGGTTCTGGTCCAGTCCATATGATCGCCTGTGTGTCCTACACCGTCCCTGTCTGTCCAGGTGTAGGACATCCCCCTTTAGCTTCAGGGAACTTCTCATAGCCTTGGCTTTTGCACTGTCCAGTGTGCATCTTGAAGTCACTTGATATCTGCAGGTTCTGCATCCTTGCCACCGGTGCTGAGTGTTTCCACTGCTGGTTTTACCACAAAGAAATGGACTGCTTGATGCTGCTGCTTTGTCTTTCCAACTTGAGCTGCCATCACTGTGGTGTGGTCACTGCTCTCAGAAGAGGAAAGAAGCGTTCGTGCCTTCTGACAGGCTCACCTTCTACAGGTAAGCTCATCTTCTACAGGCAGGCTCTCCTATAGGTAAGCTCACAGATAACCAGCCTCCTCATTAGCACTTCCTGTTGTTGCTCAGTTGCTAAGTCCTGTCTGATTCTTCATGACCCCATGGACTATAGCATGCCAGGCTACTCTGTCTTTCACTGTCTCCCTGGAAACATTAAATATCTCCAGCTAGGGATGGTGAAAAGAAGTCCAGGGCCATACCACTGTCCTTCGCTTCCTGTCTACAATGACATAGGGAGAAAGAAGTTGGTCCAAATTCCCTAGAAGCTGGAAGTTCCTGCTGCCTTTTTCTTTTAGAAACACACAAAGTTCTGCTACCTGGTAGGTGAGACCTGGAGTCCACATAAGAAGGTCTGTAAGACAGTATAAGAAGAAAGGGATTCAAATATTCATCTCTGGGGATGCCATGATCCTGTAAATGAAGAAGCCTGAAATCTAACCCGATTCAGCCACTGATTTGCTCTGTAAATTTTGAGAAGTTATTTTCCTTTTCAGGCCTCCATGTTCCCTTTTGCAAAGTGGGAGCAATTGAACAAGAATGTCTAAACTCTTTCAGAGTTAAAAGATTTAATGTGGGGATTTCCCTGGTGATCCAGCAGTTAAGACTGCACTTCTACTGCAGGGTGTGTGGGTTCAATCTCTGTTTGGGGAACTAAGATCCCACATGATGCATGGTGCAGCCAAAAATGTAGATAAATAAATAAAATCCTACTATATAGCACAAGGGCTTCCCCAGTGGCTCAATGGTAAAGAATCCACCCGCAATGCAGGAGCCGGAGACACGGGTTCAATCCTTGGGTCGGGAAGATCCTCTGGAGGAGGGCATGGCTCCTCCCCACTCCAGTATTCTTGTGTGGATAATCCCATGGACAGATGAGCCTGGCAGGCTACAGTCCATAGGGCTGCAAAGAGCTGGACACACTGAAGCAACTTAGCATTCACCCATGTTTGGCACAGTGAACTCTACTCAATACTCTGTAAAGACCTACATGGGAAAAGAATCTAAAAAAAACAGAGTGGATGCATGTATATGTATAACTGATTCACTTTTCTGTCCAGCAGAACGTAACACAACTTTGTACATCAGCTATACCCTAATAACAATTTAAAGAGAAAGAAAATTGGAAGGGAATATTATATATATATATATATATATATATATATATATATATATATATATATATATATAAATGTGATCATTAAGGAGGACTAGAGTCTTCCTTTTTAGGTATCTTAGACTATACAATATCACCTGTCCCAGATGCTCTGTCCCCTGTCCTGAGACAGGGGAACAAACAAAGCTCATTTCTACCCAACATGGTCACTTTCTCCTACAGACCGAAGAATAAGGGAGCTACCAAGAATCAGTTCCATTGACTTTCATGATCCCTGACATCTGTGAACTCCTGGTTGCCAAATTGGGTCTTGACTTTTAGAGAAAGTTATGACTTTCTTAACACAAGGAGTTCTTACTCCCAAAGCTGCCTGTGTATTCAGACAGCAGTACAAATTAGTCACAGTGACTCTGTTCTGCATGAATGTTGGAAAACCGTCCCAAGTGAGTCTGATACACAGGATGCTGGACCTAGTGGGCCATCCTTCCAGCACAGAAGGCATTGCATCACTGCAGGGCTGGCAAGTGAGGCTCTACAGGACAGGGGTGGGCGAACTTGCCTCCTCTCACAGGAAATGGGTGAAGCCCGGCTCGAAATTATTACTCAGACGTTTTTGTGCTGCGAAGGAAATGTCTTCTGATAGCACAAAGCAATTGGTTTCCTGTTGTGAACTGTGACTTTCTGGCCAGCCCAAGAATGGACAGGAAAGGAAAGGGTGGTTGTCCCTGGGAAGCCCTTATTTAATGAAAACGCCAGCTCTATGCTTCCCAGGACACTCCAAAAGGCCAGAAGGAAGGCTGGAGGTTGGGGATAGGTCACATTAGTAAGAGAGGCAGGGTGAAGGGGAAGAGTGTGAACAAGTTAGCTGTGGGACAGTTCAGTTCCACTGATGTTTGTTGAACAATAAATTCTGTGTGCCTTACACTGTGCTGTGTGTATTGGGTATACCAGATGGCTCAGCCAGACCTCTCCCTCCACGTGACAGTCTTACTGGTGGAAACTGATACAAAAATAACTTTTGAATAATATGATAAACACGAATACAGAGCTATCCAAGGAACTTCCCTGGTGGTCCAGTGGCTAAGATTTCACGGTCCCAATACAAAGGGCCCAAGTTCCACATCCCTGGTAAGGAAACTAGATCCCAAATGCAGCAACTAAGACCCACTACAGACAAATAAAATAAAAACTAAAATCTTAAAAAAGAATACAGAGCTATCCCCAGTACTATGGCAATATATTTTCTTACCTTTACACTTTTCTCTTTACACCATTTTCATTCAGTTTCCCCTTGTCTGTAATGAGGGTAGGAGTAGGAATACCACTTTTAGAATATTTCTAAGATAGCAGTTTTAACTATCGAGCACAAAACATATTCTAAGTGTTTCTTGTGCACTTTCTCATCGAATCCTCACAATAAGCCTATACTGAGGTTGGGTGAGGTTTAGAAAGGATGAAAATGTGCTGCAGGTCACAATTAATAAGTGGCACAGCTGAATTCCAGCATCCTCCTTTCCATCTCTACTCTCCACTCTAGAGACTTCCTTCTTCAGTATATTTTGGGATGATAGGATCTGCCGTAAGTCCCAAGTCTAGTCCTGAGTCATTGTTTTGACAGGGTGCACCATTCTGCTTCTGTTGGCCATCACTATCTTCATGGTTGGTCCAGCCCCACAAGTTTAGGAATATCCACGTTCAAGCCGTGTTACTAGGGAATTCTTGGTGACTCAATGGTAAAAAAATACACCTGTCAATGCAAGAGACTTGGGGTTGATCCCTAGGTTGGGCAGTTTCCCTCAAGGAAATGGCAACTCACTCTAGTATTCTTGCCTGGAAAATCCCATGGACAGAGGAGCCTGGCAGGCTACAGTCCATGGGGTCACAAAGAACTGGACATGACTTAAAGACTAAATCAAAGCACTGCAGTGTTACTACTACTGCACTGGTTTCTGAAGGGTGATGTGGGAACCCCAACCTTCACTTAGAGATTCTCCCAGAAGCCCCTAAAACAACACCTCACAGGACTGTATACGTGACGTTTATTTTACTGAAGAGCCTGGATAACTAAAGGGAATTAAAATGTAGGGAAAGAAATTTCCAATGAAATGTTCTACCATTTAAAAAAAAAAAACCCTCTCACCCAGGAAGTAAAAAACCACCAGGGGGTGATGCCAGTTCCTAAGCTTGCTTCCTGTCTCTGAGCTTACCCTTCTCTTTTCTCCTCACTGGATACCCTCAAAGTGTTGCTGGCTTTGCCCTCGAACCCCATCCATTTTCCTCCCACTAGTAAGACACTAGTAACCTGTAGAGAAGGGCAGAGAATGGACCTGAGCTTTCGTGCCCTGACTGCTGCTGGTTCTCACCCTTACAGCACAAATCCTTGCTTCTTTGTGCTTTTATACCTGTGTGTTGCATTAGATGGCTGGAGAGGAAACAACCTTCTTTGTCTGATCAAAAAAAAATGACAACTCTTATTCATGACAACCTGTTCATGCTGAGTGAACAGAAACAGACTCACAGACTTAGAGAATGAACTTATGGTTGCCTGTACACACTGCTATATTTAAAATGACAACCAACTGGTGGCTCAGTGGTAAAGAATCTGCCTGCCAATGCAGGAGAAATGGGTTCAGTCCCTGGGATGTGAAGATCCCCTGGAGAAGGAAATGGCAGCCTACTTCAGTATTCTTTGCTGGGAATATCTATGGACAGAGGAGTCTAGCAGGCTACAGTCCATGGAGTTCCAAAAGAATCAGACATGACTTGGTAACTAAACAACAACATCAAACCAACACAGACTTCCTGTATAGCACAGAGAACTCTGCTCAGTGTTATGTGGCAACCTGGATGAGAGGAGAGTTTGGGGGAGAATGGATACATGTATATGTATGGCTGAGTCTGGGAGAGAAGCAGTTCAGTTCAGTTCAGTCATTCAGTCATGTCCCACTCTTTGTGACCCCATGGACTGCAGCACACCAGGCCTCCCTGTCCATCACCAACTCCCGGAGTTTACCCAAACTCATGTCCTTTAAGTCAGTGATGCCATCCAATCATCTCATCCTCTGTCATCCCCTTTTCCTCCTGCCTTCAATCTTTCCCAGCATCAGGGTCTTTTCAAATGAGTCAGTTCTTCACATTGGGTGGCCAAGGTATTGGAGTTTCAGCTTCAGCATCAGTCCTTCCAATGAATAGTCAGGACTGATTTCCTTTAGGATGGACTAGTTGGATCTCCTCGCAGTTCCAAGGACTCTCAAGAGTCTTTTCCAGCACCACAGTGCAAAAGCATCAATTCTTTGGTACTCAGCTTTCTTTATAGTCTAACTCTCACATCCATACATGACTACTGGAAAAACCATAGCTTTGACTAGACTGACCTTTGTTAGCAAAGTAATGTCTCTGCTTTTTAATATGCTGTCTAGGTTGGTCATAACTTTCCTTCCAAGGAGCAAGCGTCTTTTAATTTCATGGCTACAGTCACCATCTGCAATGGTTTTGGAGCCCAAAAAAGTAAAGTCTCTCACTGTTTCCACTGTTTCCCCATCTATTTGCCATGAAGTGATGGGACTAGATGCCATGATCTTCGTTTTCTGAATGTTGAGCCTCAAGCCAACTTTTTCACTCTCCTCTTTCATTTTCATCAAGAGCCTCTTTAGTTCTTCACTTTCTGCCATAAGGGTGGTATCATCTGCATATCTGAGGTTATAGATATTTCTCCCGGCACTCTGGATTCCAGCTTGTGCTTCTTCCAGCCCAGTGTTTTTCATGATGTACTCTGCATATAAATAAGCAGGGTGACAATGTATAGCCTTGACATACTCCTGTCCCAATTTGGAACCAGTCTGTTGTTCCATGTCCAGTTCTAACTGTTGCTTCCTGACCTGCATACAGATTTCTCAAGAGGCAGGTCAGGTGGTCTGGTATTCCCATTTCTTTAAGAATTTTCCATAGTTTGTTGTGGTCCACACAGTCAAAGGCTTTGGCATAGTCAATAAAGCAGAAGCAGATGCTTTTCTGGAACTCTCTTGCTTTTTCAATGATCCAACAGATGTTGACAATTTGATCTCTGGTTCCTCTCCTTTTTCTAAATCCAGCTTGAACATCTGGAAGTTCATGGCTCATGTACTGTTGAAGCCTGGCTTGAAGAATTTTGAGCATTACTTTCCTAGCATGTGAGATGAGTGCAATTGTGAAGTAATTTGAGCATTCTTTGGCATTGCCTTTCTTTGGGATTGGAATGAAAACTGACCTTTTCCAGTCCTGTGGCCACTGCTGAGTTTTCCAAACTTGCTGGTATATTGAGTGCAGCACTTTCACAGCATCATCTTTTAGGATTTGAAATAACTCAACTGGAATTCCATCACCTCCACTAGCTTTGTTTGTAGTGATGCTTCCTAAGGTCCACTTGACTTTGCATTCCAGAATGTCTGGCTCTAGGTTGGTGATCACACCATAGTAATTATCTGGGTCGTGAAGATCTTTTACGATCAGTTACATAGAGGTGAAGAGAAGTCAAGCTGGTCTCCACAAAGCTAAATGCCAAGCACACCATGGAGTGGTGCTCACACAATTCTGAGGATGAATCAAAGTTCAGATCTAAGGGAAAGACATAGTTTGAAAGAACTAAGAGAGAAGTTTGAAATAACTAAATGTGAGCAATGAAATCATTTAAACATGGAGTTGTCTTCCGAGATAGCCTGTGGTTTTTTTTTTTTTTTTCATATATTTTTTATTTGACTGCCCCAGGTCTTATTTGCAGCATGTGGAATCCAGTTCCCTGACCAAGGATTGAACCTGGGTCCTCTGCATTGGGAGCACAGAGTCTTAGCCACTGGGCCATCAGGGAAGTCCTCAATTTACTTTTAAAACATTTTGCAAGGGTAAAGAGATAATTCTTTAATGACGAGGCATGTTGTAAAAATAATCATTATTTATATATATACATACACGCATACATACATACATAAATGTTGGACTATTTTTTCTATTGCTCTTCTAACTCCTGGGCCAGCGTAGGCTCCCTTGGGCTGGTGGTCTTTGCATTCCTTTTTCAGGAATGAACTTCTCTTTGCTCTAGGAGCAGGTCCGAGGTCACCCTGACTGAGAAGCCTGTGCCTTTGTTGTTGTTCAGTTGCTAAGTCGTGTCCAACTCTTTGCGACCCCATGAACTGCAGTGCACCAGGTTTCCCTGTCCTTCATCATCTCCCAGAGTTTGCCTCAGATTCATTCAGGACCCAAGTAAGCCCTCCTTTCTGCTTTGTCTGGCAACTTTGCCAGTTTAACCAGTAGACACGCTGGCCCTCTGGAACCGAATCTTCTGCTAACCTCACCCCCACATCCTCTTAGTTGCTCTGACTCTCTTTCTGATCTTCCATCACCTCTGACCCTCCACATGGAATGAGCTTCCCTTCAACAAATTGGGAGAAGTGACTTATCCCATCCTGGGATTTCAGATTGCAAGGAAGCCATTTCAGGACAGTTCCCCCTAACTGCATTTATAAAGTCCGAGTATCCCATGAGATATTAATAGGTGACCTAAAAAAAGCTCCACTGCTAAACCCGGAGAAGGCAGAGTTAAACTGAGTTCTTATCATTGCAAATCATCTCAGGGTTTTTCTTAGGTTAATATTTATTGTAAATATTATACTCTGAACTAATTTGAGGCTCTGTCTTTGTGGAAATCCTAGTTTCACGACTCTGAATTCTAGACATTTATAGGAGAGTTTGGGGAGAAATACTGCTCCGGGGTGAGGGGTCCCCAAGGAGTCACAGATTTCTTTCTCTGTTTCCCTTCGTTTCCCTGCTGTATTCCCAAAGCCCGGCTGGTGAAGGAAAGATGGCTGTGTTCCAGGATTAAGAGTCAAGCTCCTTCTGTGAAAAAAAGGAGAAGGAAGCCACCCAGTCCTTTGAACAGTTGGCAGTGAGACTGTGAACTTGCAGGGGGCAGGCAGAGGAGGTGGAAAAGGGTGTGGTCTCCCTTTTGTTTTACTGTGATAGAAAACCCTCTGCTTAGAGATGCCTCTAGTCTCCCAGGTTGCTAATGTCTCAAAGTCAAGAACAAAGTAGGTGGAAAGTCGAGAAAACTGGAAATGGGGCAGGAGAGGAGCAGAGGGATAAACATAGTGATCTCATTCTAGACGCTCTTCTATTTCAGTCTCTCCTCCCTTCCTCTCTCCCTCCCTTGCTCTTTCTGTCCCAGTCTCTCTCTCCCTCTCCCTCTCTCTCTGCCAATTACCCTAATGCTATTTGATTCCATTTCCCCAGTTGAAGCTGTCTTCTTAAGCCAACAAAACTGTGCTTGCCTAGGGAGGGTGGGATGAATTGGGAGAGTAGCATTGACATATATATACTGGGCATGTGTTAAGTCACTTCAGCCGTGTCTGACTCTTTGCAACCACATGGCTCCTCTGTCCAAGGGGTTCTCCAGGCAAGAATACTGGAGTGGATAGCCTTTCTCTTCTCTAGGGGATCTTCTTGAGCCAGGGATATATACACTCCCGTGTGCAAAACTGATAGCTAGTGGGAAGCTGCTGAATAATGCACGGAGCGCATCTCAGTGCTCTGTGATGACTTAGAGGGATGGTATGGAGTGGGAAGGAGGGAGGTCCAAGAGAAGGGGTCATATGTATACAGATGGCTGATTCACTTCCTTGTGCAGCAGAAACACAACATTATAAAGCAATTACACTCCAATTAAAACAAAAACAAAACAACTTCACTTATCTCACATTTAGGATTCACTTTGAACACTTTAGCAAAAAACAAACAAAAAAAGGAAAAGTGATCATGGAGATAGAAGTTGGGTGAGAAGTCTTCGCTGTATTTTTGTATTTTTAAAAGGTTCCATGATAAACAAAACCAAAAGTACCTTTGCCTCACTATGGGAATAGGCTTACCTAGTACTCAGAGCTCTTATAAGAGGTTACAAAAGAACCCAAAATTTATAAAACAAAAAACCCAGAGAAACAAAAAGCCCAAGTATGTTCGAGATTTTGGCATTAATTATACAATTTTAAAGTCAAAGTCCTGGTGGTCATTGATAAGCAACTCATAGCAACTAGTCCTGCAGCTGCCTCCAGACACAGGTTGCAACATAACTCCAGGACCAAAGATGAGAAACTGCCTTCTGACGGTGTTCCCAAAACTTTAATGTACTGTTAAGCTTTTGTCACATCAGAAGCGTAAACTCTTTGCAACCTGGACTGTAGCCCACCAGGCTCCTCTGTCCATGGGATTCACCAGGAAAGAAAACTGGAGTGGGTAGTCATTCCCTTCTCCAGGGTATCTTCCCGACCCAGAGATCGAACCCCGGTCTCCTGCCTTGAAGGCAGATTCTTAACGTCTGAGTCCAGAGTGAAGTCCTTAAACCTTTTTAGTTTTGTGAACTTGGAACAACACATTTAAACTTTTTTGTTTCAGTCAATGCTTACCATCTGTGGGAGGGACCAATCTTTTTTTGTCCCCCTAATTTCTAACTTTAAAATTATTGTTCAAAATTCACAAATCCCTTTTGAGTAAACGAAACTTTAAACATTACATCTTTAAAAGACCTCTTCGATACGTCTGTTGAATTTATATTTTTGAAGTTATGAAAGCGTGAAACTACTTCTGGAACAGTCACCTTATATCTTACATATGCATGTGTGCCAAGTCGCGCAGTCATGTCCCGATTCTTTGTGACCCCTTAGATCTAGACCTCTAGGCTCCTCGGCCCATGGGATTCTCCAGGCAAGAATACTGGAGTGGGCTGCCATGCCCTCCTCCAGGGGATCTTCCCAACCCAGGGATGGAACCCGCATCTTTTATGTCTCCTGCATTGGCAGGTGAATTCTTCTAACACTAGCGCCACCTGGGAAGCCCATCTTACCTATGCTGCTGCTGCTGCTAAGTCGCTTCAGTCGTGTCCGACTCTGTGCGACCCCATAGACGGCAGCCCACCAGGCTCCCCCGTCCCTGGGATTCTCCAGGCGAGAACACTGGAGTGGGTTGCCACTGCCTTCTCCAGTGCATGAAAGTGAAAAGTGAAAGTGAAGTCGCTCAGTCGTGTCCGACTCTTTGCCACGCCATGGACTGCAGCCTACCAGGCTCCTCTGTCCATGGGATTTTCCAGGCAACAGTACTGGAGTGGGGTGCCATTGCCTTCTCCGCATCTTACCTATGACTGGATGTTAATATATGTCACTAACTTTGGGGAACTGGGGCCAGGTCTTAAAGGGGCTGCGATTTTCCCAGGTCATAGCCTGGGAAGATGGAATTAGCTCTGGGATCCTCTCAAACCCATGTCTGTGTCTACTGCCCCCTCTCTATCACCCCATTCAAGGATTAGATCCTTGTTGTATTATTGATTGGGAAGGCAGGTGGGGGCATGGGGAGGACGCTTATATTACACCTTTTCACCCATTTTTCTCTCCTCTGAGGACCAAAGGGCTTTCAGATTCCATTTCTGTGTGTGCTTAGGCACTCAGTCACATCCAACTCCTTGCAACCTCACGGACTGTAGTATAACCCACCAGGCTCCTCTGACCATGGGATTTCCCAGGAAAGAATACTGGATTGGGGAAGCCATTTCCTTTCAAAATGGTCAACAGTGGGGAAAAAAAAAAAAAAAACTGAAATAAAGAAAACAGGCTGACAAAGGCTTATTGTCCTGTTCTGCAGGACTGGGCAACGTGGCCTTCTCATTAAGGAAGCAGGGGAGGAGAAGGTTTCAGGGTCTCATGCCAGCAGGTAAATGCAGCAGCAGGGTATGGTGCACGCAATCACTTCTATTCACAAACCAGTGGCCAGAACTTGCCACATGTCTCCATGGAACTACCTAGGGACTGGGAGGTGGGGAACCGTATTCCAAGGAGAAGAGAGCGGTTACGGGAGAGCGCAAGAAGCGCATACTAGCACAGGCTGAGTCACAATCACACGATTAGAATTTCACTGTTTGGGCCCTCCCAGCCCTCAAGCAGTTGGGTCACTTGAGATCCCCTGACCTCAGGACCACACCAGCTGTCAGATCCCCTGACCCCAGGACCACACCTACATCTTGCTGACTCCTTTCCTACAAGCTGTGTTCTATGTCCAGTTTCCCCCAGCTTTTCTTTCTCACCTCGACCTCCTTGTGGAGAAACTCCAGTTGTTTTGACTTCATTCCTGAACATCCTTTTGGGCAATCTGAGTGAAATTTGATTTGAGCAAGATGGCCCTGTTGGGGACAATTTAGAAGACAAGAAGGTAGGGTCTAGCAAAAAAAGTGAAGCAGATGGCCAAGAAGCAGAGGGTTGAAGGATGGTGGAGACAGAAAGCAGACTAAGGAGAGGGAAGCGTCATGCTGGGGCCTTGCCGAAATGTTCCAAGAGTGGTCCTCGCACCAGCTTTGCCTGCATTACCGGGATCTCAGCCACACCCCATTCCACTGCTGAGTCAGAATCTGCATTTTCAACAAGATCTTCCAGCAGCTTCATGTACACAGAACAGTTTGAGAAGCCCTGCATCAGAATCAGAACACTTCAGAACAGGTGCTGGGAGGGAAGACCTGGGAAAAATCTTTTTCTTTTTCCTTTCTGGCCCTGCCATCAGCTTGCAAGAACTGAATTCCCCAACCAGGGATTGAACCCATGCCCTCCATAGTGAAAGAACAAAGTCCTAACTGCTGGACCATCAGGGTATTCCCTGGAAAAGATCTTTGTTTTGGGGTGGTTTAAAAAAAATAATTTTATTTATTTTTGGCTATGTTGGGTCTTTGTTGTGCAGGCTTTGGTTCAGTTGCAGTGCCCGGGGCTTCTCATTGCAGAGGCTTCTCTGTTGCAGAGCACAGTCTCTAAAGCACAGGCTCAACAGTCATGGTACATGGTCTTAGTTGCTCAGTGACATGTGGGATCCTCCCAGATCAAGGGTAGAACCTGTGTCTCCTGCACTGGGAGGTGGACTCCTCACCACTGAACCATCAGGGAAGTCCCTGAAAAAGATCTCTGAAACTCAGTGTGAACTGGCAGGCAGAATTCAGCCACCCCATATCTCAAAAACAAAGAAGCTTTAAACAGTCAGAGGGTATGGAGACTGCCAGTGGTGGTGGCATCATATACATATTTTCAGTAGCAAAACACAATGAAATTACCAGCATCCTGCTAAATCCAAGGAGGAAAGAAATTCTGAAAAGTTTTTACCAAGAGTTAGTCACTCAGTCATATCGGACTCTTTGCGACCGCATGGACTGCAGCATGTCAGGCTCCTCTGTTCATGGGATTTCCCAGGCAAGAATATTGGAGTGGGTTGCCATTTCCTTCTCCAGGATGCCATTTCCTTCTCCATTTTTACCAAGTATGTAAAGATGAGCTGGAATTATGTATGTAACACTTACCATCGCTGACTATGACATCCATCTCATGTTACTGACATCCTCCTAATTTAGCGCTGTGTTAGAGTAAAAGTGCAGAGGATGAGATGGTTGGATGACATCACCGACTCAATGGACATGAGTTTGAGCAGACTCCAAGAGATGGTGAAGCACAGAGAAGCCTGGTGTGCTACAGTCCATGGGATCGCAAAGAGTTGGACACGACTGAGCAACTGAACAGCAAGCCCAAGAGTGCAGGTGTTGCCATGACTTCCCAAGGTCCACTTGCATCTTTAGCCCTTATGTTGTCCTCTTTTTCCTTAAGTATAAGTTCCCATTGGAGGTGCCAGGGTCAAATTATTCCTCCAGCCCCCACTGATTGAAGAAGAGGTTATAGCATTCAGTTTTGTCCCTTTCAAACCCCCAACTTTCTTTTTGCCAACTCCCCAGGTTTTCTTTCTCCAGACTGCAAGCACGGGTGGCCCTTGACTCTATACCATTATCCTTCTCCATTTTAAGAGATCACAACCCCAAACTGACAAAATAGTCTTCACTTTTTCATTTGGTTGATTACTTTCTAATGGCATGGAGAGACGTCTAAGCTGTGGGCAACTTGAGAACAGCCCACACGAACAGATGAAAGGCAAACCGATTTCTCTCAAAGGCTGCTCTCTGCACTCCTCATTGCCAGGCTCATTTCAGTCTTTGGTTTGAAGAACCACTTTACATTGTTATAGAGATATAAATATAGATGTAGACGTAGACATTTATTTATTCATACGTGGACATAGGAATGGGGAAGATTCACATATGGGAAAGATCGAGGGCAGGAGGAGAAGGGGACGACAAAGGATGAGACAGTTGGGTGGCATCACCAACTCAATGGGCATGAGTTGGAGCAAGCACTGGGAGACAGCAAAGGACAGGGAAGCCTGGCACGCTGCAGTCCATGGGGTCGCAAAAAGTCAGACACAACTGAGCAACTGAACAACAACATGGATACAGGACATGTTTCTCACCATGTAGGAAAATCCAGGGCTCAGTGAAAATGACACCAGGACTTCCCTGGAGGTCCAGTGGTTAGAACTTCACACTCTCACTGCCGTGGCCCTAGGTTCAATCATGGTTGGGGAACTAAGATCCTGCAAGCCATGTGATGTGGCCAAAAAATAAAAATGAAAATAACACCAATGCACCTAAAGATGCAGAGCAGAACAGTGGAGAGAAAATTCCTTCAGCATTCAAGGGTCCAAGACTGGAGCATTCCTGAGGCCTAGTCACCCCATCTGGTTTGGGACTCAGCCTTTCTTAGAGACCATGGGCCAACCCTGTTTTGTACGAACTCATTGACGCTTGGTTTCTGTTGCCTGGAACCAAGAGACCAAAGCCATTCTCTGAGGCCCCACTTCTCCCTTCTCTCTGGATAGGCTCCTAATCTGTATAACATGTGATGTCACTGGAGCATTTTTATTTTTTTAATTATTTGGCTGGGCCAGGACTTAGCTGCAGCACAGGGGATCTTTGATCTTTGTTGTGGCACGAAGGATCTTCAGTTGTGGCATGTGGGATCTAGCTCCCTGACCAGGGATTGAACATGGGCCCCCTGCATTGGGAGGGTGGAGTCTTTGCCACTGGACCATGAGGGAAGTCCCTGGAAGATTTTAAACACAGTGGAAATAGAAGCATGAAAACTTGCATTCATATTCTGATGCTAGTCTTAGAATTAACCCATACATAGATTAAGGAAAGAAAAGCTTTGTCCCTCCACCAATCTTACAGACCAAGACAAGCTAGCCGGTGGGAGTTGGAGGGGTGGAGGCTGGAACATGTGAGCAGCTCTGCTTGTCTGTCACCATCTGCAGAACAACTCAGATACATGCCCTGCTAAAGTCAGGCAAGAGGGCATCTCTGGGTCACACTCCAAAACATTTCCACTGGAAGTCTTGTGATGTGGGAGAGGGAGGCATGCCTTTACTTCTGGGGCTGGGTGAGTCTGGGAAGTGGAGAGAATGTTTCTGGAGGATCTCCATGTGCCAGCCTTTGTGCATTGTCTCAACTGGCAATCTGGTGGCTTGCATACGCCATGGTGTTGAGGGTGGAATCACTGTGTTCCTTTTCCTTCAGGAGGAAATGCAAACTTGGTGACACGGTGAAGGTCACCTAGCAGTAAATGGCAGAGGTAGAATTTGAACCCAGATCTGTTAGACTCCCGGGCTTCCCAGGTGGTGCTAGTGGTAAAGAACCCGCCTGCCAATGCAGGAGACTTAAGAGATACAGATATGGATTCGATCCCTGGGTTGGGAAGATTCCCTGGAGGAGGGCACGGCAACCCACTCCAGTGTTCTTGTCTGGAGAATCCCATGGACAGAGGAGCCTGGCAGGCTGTGGTCCCTGGGGTCACAAGGAACAGGACATGACTGAAGCGACTGAGCATGCACATGCATGTGCAGTGAGACTCCAGGGCCCCTTCCCTTCCCATAGAGCAGTGCTTCTCAAACTGTGCCACGCACACAGAGCACCTGGGGACCTTGTGCAAACGTCCCTTCTGATCCAGCAGATCGAAGCCTTAGGGCTGGGACTGAGTCCACATTTCTTTTCTTTTCTTAAAAAGGTATTTTATTATTTGTTTTAATTGGAGGATGAGTCCACATTTCCAACAAGCTGTCTGGGGATGTCGACGCTGCCCGTCTCCAGACCTACCTTGGGTGACAAAACTTTAGAGGACAACCTGGCCCTGAGGATTGCAGATCCCCTAGCATTAGGAGCAATCCTAGGGAGGGACTTTGACTTTCGTGGATCATGGAATCTGTTGGTAGAGGTTGGAGCTGATTTTGCAGAGCTCTTGTGGGGTAGGGAGGCCTCCAGCTAACATCTGGGCTACATAAGTACTTAGTTGTACAGAACACAACTCTTTTTTTTTTTTTTTTTTAATTTCCTAAGATGCAAAGAAGTTTGAAAATTCCTTTTTTTTCTCTTGGCTACAAGCCAGAGTTTCCCTGGAGAGAGAAGACATCTCCTGCCTGACCCTGTGTCTTCTGGAGCTTGTTTGGACTTCCCGGCTCTCCGTGGTCTGTGGGCACCCAGCTAGCAGCTAGCTGAAGCAGAAACTGTCTGATCTCATCATATCCCTCCCCCACAGCACGATTTCTGAAATGTTAAAAATTACAGCAGTTATGCAAATGGAGAGATGGAATTGTGAGGGATGGATTAGTACAATGGAGCACATATCATAAACCCAGGGAATAGCCCAACTTTTCAGAAAAAAAATTTTTTTAATTGGAGGGAGCCACATATTCCAGAAGGGGGAAGGGGGGTAGGCAAAGAAATTTGACCCGGGGATACCCCTAGCTTAGAGTCTAGGAACCTAAAAAGACTGTTGGCAGCTCTTTGCTGTGATGGGTGTGGTCCCTCTCCTGACAGCTCCAATACGCTGCTCAAGGACAGAAGTGGCTTTGAGTTGCATCTTAAAAAACACCATGTTTCTATGGCTTTCTTTCATGACACGAAATGTTAGCTCATCTCTCATCTACAGTTTTAACCCCGTCTCCCAACTTGATTCATAGCTGCCACTTAAAATTCAACCTGTCAGAACCCAAGCACACATTTGGCAGCATCTGTGTAAACTGAACGCACACATGCCCCATGACCCAGCGAGTCCACTGCTCATCATGTGCTCGTGTGCACGAAAAGACACAAATGAGGCTGCTCCTAGAAGCCACAGTCCTGATGGCTCCGAATGAGGAGTGACTCAAATGTCTACTCGGCAACAGCAGATGAACTAAATGGATTATGCTAATTTTTTTTCATAGCAGGTCATGAACATCTTTCTATGTCCATTTATTTCTACATCTAAAATTTCTTTTAGTTGGAGGATAATTGTTTTTACAATGTTGTGTTAGTTTCTGCTGTACTACTTTGTGGATCAACTATATGTGTATATATATAATATATCCCTTCCCTTCTGGACCTCCCTCCACCACTCCCCCCATCCTACCCCTCTGGGTCATCACAGAGCACCCAGCTGACTTCCCTGTGCTATACAGAACCTTCCCGCTAGCTGCTAAATTTATAGAGTGGAATTTTGGGACTGAGTGAACTGTAATTATATGCAACCCTATAAATGGATTTCACAGCCATGGAGTGATAGGCAAATGTAATTGAAGGTTTGGGAAGTCAGAATGGTGGTCTCCTCAGCAGACAAAGAGAGGGAAAGGCTAGGGGCACAGAGGAAAGGGTGCTGGGGTGCTGGCCATGGTCAGTGACCTGTTGTGGATGCTGGTTGCACAAGTGTGTTCGCTGTGTGGATTCATTCAGGTGTAGACTCTGGAGGTATGTACTTTTCATGCAGAGATGTTATATTTGCATTGAAAAGTTTACTTCAGAAAAAACGCTGCACACACCCCTCTAAATCAAAACCTTCTTTCCTTGAATGATCACAAAGCAGCCCCTAGAAGGTATCTGAGTCCAGCTTCCCCTGCCCGGCCTACAGTCCAGCTCTGCAGACTCTTCCATGGGACTGGCCTCTTGTCTCCTCCTCTTCCTGCCTCCCAGCCACTTCCCTGGTGGGGCCCCCAGCTCTTCGGACTTGTTATGAATGAAATCACTAGCCTCCCCGCTTCCTGTCTCTCCCTCCTGCAACTTCCAAAGTGATTGTTCTACATCCCTGCTTTCATCATGACCCTTCCTTTGCAAATCTGCAATGCCCACACCCCCACCATCATGGCCATCAAGTCCAGGATAAAACCCAGTTCCTCCGTAAGGCGCTCAAGTACCCTTCTTTATACAATCAGGTCACAAGGTCCCTTCCAACTGCACCCACCCCATGCTCCCTAATGAGCCAGTTCACCAGCCAAACAATTTCCTGGTTGTCACTGTGCCTGCTTGTGTTTGCTGCCTACATTCCAACCAAGCGAGAGAGCCCAGGTCCCCTCAATCTTGTTCATTCTTCCCAGAAGCACCAAGTCAGATCTATCTCTTTAACCTTTCTGGTGTGAACTTGACCTTAGCCTCATCCTGTCCCTCTCTCCCCTGAGCATCAGTCATCTGTACTTGTCCAAACCATTCAGAGGGGAACTTCTGGAAAGGGGCTGGAGAGGAAAAAAAAAAAGAAACTTCTGACCTTTTTTTCACCCAGACACCCAATCGGATTCTGAAACTTCAAAATACACAAAGACTAAACTCAGCAGGGAGAAAACTGCCCACTGACGACTGAAGATGACACAGCAGGAGCGTTTCCTCCAGCTACACAATGGAGAAGCTGAGTAATATTCAGAATTCACTAAATGACAGGGACTAAGATCACAGGGCTTCAAGGTCAGCTGAAGCTCGGTTGCCATATTTTTCCTTCCTCTTGGGTAAAGCCTCTCTTAGAAAACCCCCTCGCTTTTTCAGAGAACCGAAGCTGGAGTCACTGCCCTGGGAAGCTCCTGGCCTGCCAGGCTGGGCTGAGCACTTCTCACCCCTTCTTCTGGGGTCAGGAGGCAGCAGTACTTGAGACAGAATGAGGCAATGCTGGCAGAGTAGCAGCCAAGGAAGCTGAAGGAAAACCGGAAAACCGTCCCACTTGCAGTCACAGCCCTGAGCTCGAAAGGAAGCTAGTTAAGCCTTAATTTGCATGCAAACAATCGGGGATGAACGGAATTTCTGATCCTGCCTGGATGCTCCTCCACAGAATGTAATTAACATCCACAAACCAGAAAAAGGCCCTTTTTTTCTGGACCAGAAAGGGGTCCTTATTTAGGGAAATACTGGAGTCCGGATAATTCTGACTCTCCTGTTCGTTTGCTGTGTGATCTTGGACAAACTGCCTCAAGTCTCTGATTGCTCTTCTGAAAGATGGTGATGACAATGTGCCCATTTCATAGAGGTGTTGTATAAAAGGAGAATGTATGTAAAGAGCCTTGCATAAGGCAAGAACTTGTATAGTACAAAACCTCTTAGTTTTGCTTCCTTTATCCTGCATCCTGGCAAACCATGAAGCCTTGAGAAAATCTGGGAGGTGAAAGTGAAGAGGGTAGCACAAGCAAGACTCTCTCAGCAGAGCTGGCCCTAAGGGGCAGACTCCTAGATGGAACTGACCGTGAGAGTGTTAATCACTCAGTCGCCTTCAACTCTTTTCAACCCCATGGGATTTGCCAGGCAAGAATACTGGAGTGGGTTGCCATTTCCTCCTTTAGGGGATCTTCCTGACCCAGGGATGGTACCTGGGTCTCCTGCATTGCAGGTAGGAAAGCCCTAAGAAGGATTATTCTATTCCTAAATATCTCTCCCTTTACATTGTCACATTATCTGAAAATCTACCCATTTATTGGGTATCCTTTTACATTTTTTTATTATTTGTCTGCTCTGTGTCTTAGTTTTGGCACTCGGTGCTCTGTGACGACCTAGAGGGGTGGGTTCGGGGTGAGAGATGGGAGGGAGACTCAGCAGGGAGGGGACATGAGTATACCCTACAGAGGATTCATGTTGATATATGTCAGAAATCAATACATTATAAAACAACTATCCTCCAATTAAAAATCAATTTAACAACAAAAAGAACGGTGGGCTGCCCAGGGATCCTGAGCAGTAGTTTGTCTACATTTTCCACAGGCAAAAGGCACTTTATTTATTTATTTATTTATTATTTTTTATTTTTACTTTATTTCACTTTACAATACTGTATTGGTTTTGCCAAAAATATGGAATGCTTCACAAATTTGTGTGTCATCCTTGCGCAGGGGCCATGATAATGTTCTCTGTATCGTTCCAATTTTAGTATATGTGCTGCCGAAGGGAGCACCAAAATGCACTTTAAACTGCAGACTTTTTCCAAGGATTTTGTGGTCAGGGCCTTATGCGGCTCATCCTGGAGTATCCCCATGAAAACATAAAATTGCAGGAGGGGGAAGATACACACTTGTGACAGAAAAAAAAAAAAATGTAGTGGAGGGACTTCCCTGGTGGTCCAGACATTAAGACTCTGCCTTCCAATGCAGGGAGTGCAGGTTCCATCCCTTGTCGGGAGCTAAGATCCCACATGCGATGATGCCAAAAAATCAGAATATGAACAACAGAAATACTTAACAAATTCAAGAAAGACCTTTAAAAATGGTAAATTAAAAAAAAAAATCTTAAAAAAAAAAGGGAGTTAAGAGAAGGTTGCCGGGTGGAAGGCTGTGGTGGGGGGGAGTAGTTACTTTATAAACACAACACCTAAGGTTAAACTCTTGGAAACAAAGAGATCATTCTGTCTTTTTTGAGATTGTATCCAAGCACTGCATTTCAAACTCTTTTGTTGATTATGATGGCTGTTCCATTTCTTCAAAGGGATTCTTGCCCACAGTAATAGATATAATGGCCATCTGAGTTAAATTCACCCATTCCAGTCCATTTTAGTTCACTGATTCCTAAAATATTGATGTTCACTCTTGCCATCTCCTGTTTGACCACTTCCAATTTACCTTGATTCATGGACCTAACATTCCAGGATCCTATGCCATATTGTTCTTTACAGCATCAGACTTTACTTCTATCACCAGTCACATCCACAACTGGGTGTTGTTTTTGCTTTGCCTCCATCTCTTCATTCTTCCTGGAGTTATTTCTCCACTTATCTCCAGTAGCATATCGGGCACTTACCGACCTGGGGAGTTCATCTTTCAGTGAGTGTCCTATCTTTTTCATTCCAATCCCCAAGAAAGGCAATGCCAAAGAAAGTTCAAACTACCGCACAATTGCACTCATCTCACATGCTAGGAAAGTAATGCTCAAAATTCTCCAAGCCAGGCTTCAACAGTATGTGAACCATGAACTTCCTGATGTTCAAGATGGATTTAGAAAAGGCAGAGGAACTAGAGATCAGCCAACATCCATTGGATCATCGAAAAAGCACAAGAGTACCAGAAAAACATCTACTTCTGCTTTATTGACTATGCCAAAGCCTTTGACTGTGTGGACCACAACAAACTGTGGAAAATTCTTAAAGAGATGGGAATACCAGACCACCTGACCTGCCTCTTGAGAAATCTGTATGTAGGTCAAGAAGCAACAGTTAGAACTGGACATAGAACAACAGACTGGTTCCAAATTGGAAAAGTAGTACATCAAGGTTGTATATTGTCACCTGCTTATTTAACTTGTATGGAGAGTACATCATGAAAAATGCCAGGCTGGATGAAGCACAAGCTGGAATTAAGATTGCCAGGAGAAATATCAATAACCTCTACGCAGATGACACCATCTTTATGGCAGAAAGCAAAGAACTAAAGAGCCTCTTGATGAAAGTAAAAGAGGAGAGTGAAAAAGTTGGCTTAAAACTCAGCATTCAGAAAACTAAGATCATGGCATTTGGTCCCATCACTTCACGGCAAATAGACGGGGAAATAAAGGCAACAGTGAGAGCCTTTATTTTTGGGAGGGGGAGGGGGGCCTCCAAAATCACTGCAGATGGTGACTACAGCCATGAAATGAAAAGATGCTTGCTCCTTGGAAGAAAAGCTATGACCAACCTAGACAGTATATTAAAAAGCACAGACATTACTTTGCCAACAAAGGTCCATCTAGTCAAAGCTACGGTTTTTCCAGTTGTCATGTACAGATGTGAGACTTGGACCATAAAGAAAGCTGAGGGCAAAAGAATTTATGCTCCAACTATGGTGTTGGAAAAGACTCTTGAGAGTCCCTTGGACTGCAAGGAGATCCAAACAGTCAATCCTAGAGGAAATCAGTCTTGAATATGCATTGGAAGGAGTGATGCTGAAGCTGAAATTCCAATACTTTGGCCAACTGATGCGAAGAACTGACTCATTTGAAAAGACCCTGATGCTGGGAAAGGTTGAAGGCAGGAGGAGGAGGGGACGACAGAGGATGAGATGCTTGGATGGCATCACCAACTCAATGGGCATGAGTCTGAGCAAGATCCGGGAGCTGGTGATGGACAGGGAAGCCTGGTGTGCTGCAGTCCATGGGGTTGCAAAGAGTTGGACATGACTGAGTGACTGAACTGAACTGAACTGAAGGTTAAAGTTCTCATTCTCACAATTATCCTTCTAAAGAAAGCTCATAAAATCCCCTTATTAGAACTTGACCTAAGCCTTCAGACTCAAAAAACCAGTTAGCTTATTTTGCTTTTCTTTGCATTTGACCATGACCTCACTTTTCCTTGGGCAACACCCTAAAGCAGTTCATGTCTCCTCTTTGAGCTTCAAGTTCCTTATCTGTAAAATAGGGATTAAAAACACTGACCTCCCAGAGCTTTCAGTTCAGTTCAGTCACTCAGTCGTGTCCGACTCTTTGTGACCCCATGAATCGCAGCATGCCAGGCCTCCCTGTCCATCACCATCTCCCGGAGTTCACTCAGACTCACGTCCATCGAGTCAGTGATGCCATCCAGCCATCTCATCCTCTGTCGTCCCCTTCTCCTGCCCCCAATCTCTCCCAGCATCAGAGTCTTTTCCAATGAGTCAACTCTTCGCATGAGGTGGCCCAAGTACTGGACTTTCAGCTTTAGCATCATTCCTTCCAAAGAAATCCCATGGCTGATCTCCTTCAGAATGGACTGGTTGGATCTCCTTGCAGTCCAAGGGACTCTCAAGAGCCTTCTCCAACACCACAGTTCAAAAGCACCAATTCTTCGGTGCTCAGCCCTCTTAAAGGTTTAAATGAAATGATGTCGGTAATGAGTTTGGAGATTCCTTACACGCAGCTGGTGGGAGCTATATTGTTACCATTAATAGCCATTTCCAATGTCAACCAAATGGCTCCTCATTAAAAAAGCTCCTCCTTTTAAAAGCTCTTCATTTCTCAATCCCTCTTTGCAAGAAGCATGGACTCCGGAATTCCCAGGGGTTCAGTGGTTAGGACTCTGTACTTCCATTGCAGGGGGCATAGATTCAATCCCTGGTTGGAGAACTAAGGCCCTGAAAAAGCTGAGCAGTGCAGCAAAAAAGAAAAAAGGAAAAAGAGGAAGAAGCCTGGACCCTGCTCCTTCATCAGTAATTTGTTTTGTACAAAGGTATCATCCTAGAGTCCAAGGTCAGAAATGGACCCTGGGCAACTACAGTGCCTTCCAGCATGTCCCATAGAAACTGTCCCAGATTGCTAGACATAATTAGACACCTAAAAAAGGAAAGTATACACTCATGCTCACCCACACCCTTCAACTATTTAAGAGGCACAGAACAGCACCATGAGAAGGAACCTAATCCAATGACCTCATTTAAAGATGAGAAAACCGAAGCCTAGAAAAGAACTCACCCAAGGTCATGTCATCTTGTGAGGGCAAGCCCTGATTAGAACCCTTGTCTTTGACTCCCAGGGAGCACTGAGTTCATCTTTTAAGTGTTGGTGGGTCCTAAGAAGGAAGGATTTTGGGAAACCACTTACAGAGATAACTGGAGTAATCTCTTTCTTGAAATTAGAGCTGGTTGCATCTCTACCCAGACTCAGCTACTTGAAGGCGGGAGCCAAGTTCAATTATTTCTCCACCAATGCCTTGTACTGACTAAATACATGTCTCAAAGTGTAGAGACAGTTTCTGTACAACAACAGATAGTTAAAGCTGTTCACTTATTTCTAGAAATCTATCCAATGACCAGAATGATGAAGGAAAGTCACTCGTAAAGATGTCTGTGCAAGGACTACATCATTGACAAGAAATAACCAAGAGGGGAATTCCTTAGTGGTCCAGAGGTTATGGCTCTGCACTCCCACTGCAGGAGACCCAGTTCCCTCACTGGTTGGGGAGCTAAAATCCTGCATGTTGAGTGGCATGGCCAAAAAATAAAATTAAATTAAAAAAAGTTTTTTTTTAAATAACCAAAATGTCTAACTAGGAGGGAATGACCAATTATATGTTAGTATATCCATGCTACAGACAGTGCATTTAAATAATTTTATTTAACTTAATTTTAACAAAATGAGAAAATGTTCAGAGAACAGGTTACAAAACAATGTTTTTAAAACAAGTAACCATGTTAAAGAACGTGTATTAAAAAAATTCTTGGAAAGATACACACCAGAAACAAAGAGCCCTTATTCCTAGGTAGTGGGCTATAGGGATTTCTTTTCCTTAGACTTTTTGGTGTCTTCTACATTGTCTATGGTGGGACTTCCCTGGTGGTTCAGTGGTTCAGAATCCGCCTGCCAATACAGGAACACCTGGTTCAATCCCTGGTCCAGGAGAATTCCACATGCCTCGGGGCAACTAAGCCCGTGTCCACAACTATTGAGCCTGTGCTCTAGAGCCCGTGCGACCACGAACTGCAAGGAAGAGTAGCCCCACCTCTCCACAGCCAGAGGAAGCCCAAGCAGTGACAAAGACCCAGCACGGCGATCCATAAATAAAAATAGTCTACAGTAAGCATTTTATGACAGAAAAACGTCACTGTAAAAGGCACAATGGAGAAGCCACTTTTTAGAATATGTGGAACAGATCTCACTGCACCAGGGAATGAGCAACACACCAGAGCAACTTACTGCTCCCCAAATGGCACGTGCTCCTCTGTATTCCTAGCCTTCTCACAGTTAGGGCACATGACTACTTCTGCTCAGCCACTTTGAGTCACTTCTGGCTGAATCACTGAAGAACTAGCTGCCTACTTCTTTCTCTGCTGCAGGAACAGAGATCACTAATTCTGGATGGTGGAGACTACACCAGCCTGGGTGTTGAGGGACTGTGTGGACCGCAGTGCTTCCCTCTTCTCCACATCCTATTTGAATGCATGTGTGCTCAGTCATGTCCGACTCTTTGTGACCCCATGGACTGTAGCCCTGTCTCTGTCCATGGGATTCTCCAGACAAGAAAGCTGGAGTAGATTGGCATGCCCTCCTCCAGGGGATATTCTGGACCCAGGGATCAAACCTGCGTCTAGGATGAGGAATTAACTTTTTTTTTTTAAAGATTCACATCTAATTTATTGTTATTTTGCTGTGGACCATTTTTAAAGTTTTTACTGCATCTATCACAGCATTGCTTTAGTTTTGGCTGAGAGGTCTTGGATCTTAGCTCCCTGGCCAGGGATCGAATACATACCCCCTGCACTGGAAGGGGAAGTCCTAACCACTGGACCGCCAGGGAAGTCCCAAGAAATAAACTTCAGTGGTTAACACATAATGATTTTCAGTTTTAAATCTGGGACTTAGTCCAGTATTTCTCAAACACTGCCCCATCACTTGGCCCCTCTTATGAATGCCAATACCCGAGGTATCTCGAATAATCCAATCAGACTCTCCAGTGGTAGAACCCAGGCATCAATGTATAGATATTTTTAATTCCTCAAGTGAATCCAATGTGCAGCCAAGGTTGAGAACAGGGACTTGCTCCACAGGTTCTCAAAAGTGTGGACCCCAGCACAGAATCAGCATCACTGCGGAACTCCTGTGTGCAAGCATGCCAAGTCCCCTCAGTCGTGTCTGATTCTGTGACCCCATGAACTGCAGTCTGCCAGGCTCCTCTGTCCATGAGATTCTCCAGGCAAGAATACTGGAGTGGGTCCCCATGATGTCCTCCAGAATATTTTCCTGACCCAGGGATCAAACCCACGTTTCATTATGTCTCCTGCATTGGCAGGTGGGTTCTTTTTTTTATCATCGAACCCCCAACAATAAATTTATTAATAAAACTAAGCTCTGGACATGGAACAACAGACTGGTTCCAAATAGGAAAAGGAGTACATCAAGGCTGTATATTGTCACCCTGCTTATTTAACTTACATGCAGAGTACATCATGAGAAACGCTTGACTGGAAACACAAGCTGGAATCAAGATTGCCGGGAGAAATATCAATAACCTCAGATATGCAGATGACACTACCCTTATGGCAGAAAGTGAAGAGGAACTAAAAAGCCTCTTGATGAAAGTGAAAGAAGAGAGTGAAAAAGTTGGTTTAAAGCTCAATATTCAGAAAACGAAGATCATGGCAGCTGGTCCCATCACTTCATGGGAAATAGATGGGGAAACAGTGGAAACAGTGTCAGACTTCATTTTGGGGGGCTCCAAAATCACTGCAGACGGTGACTGCAGCCATGAAATTAAAAGACGCCTACTCCTTGGAAGAAAAGTTATGACCAATCTAGATAGCACATTCAAAAGCAGAGACAGTACTTTGCCGACTAAGGCCCGTCTAGTCAAGGCTATGGTTTTTCCTGTGGTCATGTATGGATGTGAGAGTTGGACTGTGAAGAAGGCTGAGCGCCGAAGAATTGATGTTTTTGAACTGTGGTGTTGGAGAAAGACTCTTGAGAGTCCCTTGGACTGCAAGGAGATCCAACCAGTCCATCCTGAAGGAGATCAGCCCTGGGATTTCTTTGGAAGTAACGATGCTGAAGCTGAAAGTCCAGTACTTTCGCCACCTCATGCGAAGAGTTGACTCATTGGAAAAGACTCTGATGCTGGGAGGGGTTGGGGGCAGGAGGAGAAGGGGACGACAGAGGATGAGATGGCTGGATGGCATCACTGAGTCGACGGACATGAGTCTGAGTGAACTCCGGGAGCTGGTGATGGACAGGAAGGCCTGGCGTGCTGCGATTCATGGGGTTGCAAAGAGTTGGACACGACTGAGCGACTGAACTGAACTGAACTGAAGCATTGGTACTGTTATAACAAGGTATGTTGTGGCTCTTTAGAAGTGCTTCTTTACTTGGATTTACCTTTGAAAGAATTTTTACATATACTTTTTTCAAAAATGATTGTACTAACACAAACACGTTCCTAAAGAAAAACCCTAGAACTCAAAATATTGCATGAGTGGTCAAGGTCAGTGGTTCTGACTTTAGCATCAGAACCAAAGGTTTTGATGTAACCTTTAGCATCAAATTATTACAATTTTCATGTTCTTCTACTTCTTCCCATGGCCCAATTTTATCTAGGCCGCAAGGCTTAGTTATTTCATCTATAGCATAATTCACATATTTCCCCAATCTTCAATAGTGAAGGTCAGAGCATGTTTATAAGAATGTCCGTAAGGAAGGCCTATTTATAAAGACAGAGTTATGTTCAGTCTGACTCCCCACCCCGACTCCAGGAAGAAGCCACCGTGACTTTCAAGGGACAGAGTATATGTCTTCTAGAAGACAAGTCACCAAGTACAATCTTAATACATATTTTTTTTTTTTATCCCTTTCAGTTATGAGTTGGTGGATTGTCAGGGAACTGAATATGACATCTTCCCTTTTGGTGGGGGTAGCGGGGGGTAAGGCCTGAAACGGATGCTAATAGATGAGCTTATAAGTATAAAGGGAGACAGAGAGATGATTGTTGAGTAGGAATTCAAGGGCTGCTGAGTCCAGATTTCTTTCTTTTATTCTCTTTTGGCCAAGCCACGCACCATATGGCATCTTAGTTCCCCAATCAAGGATTGAACACTCGCCCCTGCAATGAAAGTGTGGAGTCTGAACCACTGGACCGTCAGGGAAGTCTTTGAGTCCAGGTTTCTGTCCCAATATGTTTTGCCCCCAAACATCACCTCAGGTTTATTCCTCAGCCTTTCAGGATTTGAGGGTTTCAGGGATCACTACCCACGTGCAAGTTATGTTCTACAAGCATCAATCTTTGAGCCTAGGGAGTGGGTCTTTTCAATCACTGATGCCTAACCCCAGGGTAGGGCTCTGGGAGGGAGCTGCTGGCTGAAATGGCTCAAGCAGATCCAGGCTGGCAGTGGAGAGGAGCCTGGTACACTAGCGGGACCCACTGGATAGGAAGAGAGGCAGCCATGGGTCAGGTGGTCAGGCAGTGAGCAGAGAACTTCCTTCTGAGAAATCAAGGAAGTTGTTCTGAGAAGGTCAGCAAGCCCGCCTCTGCTGCTAGGGGCTAACCTCAGTATCAGGATGCAGGCATCCTGGGATAGGAAAGAGTTGGAGTGTCTGGGGAGAGGGCAGGGCAGCGCAAAGACAGAAAGCACATTCTTCCACCAGTACAGTATGGTGAATGAGTCTGACATCTGTCCAGAATCCAGTCTCTTTCTTTTTTATTCATTTTCAGAATCCAATCTTAACAAAACTGTTCTATTGTCTGTGTATGTGGTATGATGTGATGTTTGTGTGTGTGTGTGTATGCTCAGTCATGTCCAACTCTTTTGGGACCCCATGGACTGTAGCCCACCAGGTCCCTCTGTCCATGGAATTCTCCAGGCAACCATACTGGAGTAGGTTGCCAGACCCAGGGATCAAACCCAGGTGTCCTGCTTTTGGCAGGCAGATTCTTTACCACTGACCCATCAGGGAAGTCCTCATGTATGTGATATAACTCTAGCAAATGAACTAACCACACACAAAAAAAAATAATATAAAAAAAGAAAGCACAGACTTCAACTGCTCACAATCACCCTTTCAGACTGTAAATGGCGATTCTTCCTTTGCCTGGGGAACCAGACCCTACATCATGTCTGAGCCCTGTGGTAAGTTTTTGTGCGTGCTTAAAGCGAGACCACTAACAACATTATTCTTTTCACTTAGTCTTTGCAGTTTTCAAAATTGACCCCACAGTCTGAGAGAAGCCACGTCACTTGGAGACCCTCACACCAAGGCCCCACACCACAGCTGCTCAGTTTGTGACAAAAGGCTTCTGGCCACACCCCAGTGTTCAGTCACACCCAGTGCTCTTATGATCCATGTCACGTCACCAGAAAGGGGACACGATCAACTCAGTTCAGTGTTTGTCGAAATTGTCATAGCAATTCACTGTGGTCATGGTAACCCTATCTGCTTATTACTCCACTGAAACTGGAATGTCCTTGCTGGAAGGGAAAAGTTAAGTAAATAGATAGAATGCCTTTGTTTTAAACCATTCCTTTAATTTTGATAAGACAGCCATCATTTTATATTTTTAGACAGTGTCAACAATCAAATGCAAAAAGAAACAAAATTAATGAAGCTACTGCCTGCCCATGCAGATGTGGGTTCAATCCCTGGGTCAGGAAGATCCCCAGGAGGAGGAAATGGCAACTCACTCCAGTATTCTTGCCTGGGAGATACCATGACAGAGGAGCCCAGTGTGTTACAGTCCGTGGGGTCGCAGAGTCAGACGTGATTTCGTGACTGAGCAACTCAAGGGGTTAGGTATCAAAAGGCATTTCAACCCTGAGGACCACGTGTTTGCTGCTGACACTGTGGCCCCTGAGGTTTTTGGTGGCCCCCATTCCCAGGGGTGCTTTCGGCAGCACCCGGTTTTTCTTCCCTAAGGCTTTAGCTTTTTGCCTCCACTCATAAGAGCCTGGGCAGGAAAGACGTAAGCAGAGGATGCTGGTGAGCATCCGCCCACCCCAGAGCTCTGCTTAAGTACACTATTATAGCCCAAACCTGATTATGGCAAGCCGTGAGTAATTTCTGTATCATAACAATTATGGGATTGAAAGCCAGAACTCACTCCCTCGGTCAATTCTCACGCTGGTTTCAAGGGCTCCCCGGGGAATACAGTTCTAAGTCCGTTTGTGGGAAAGAAAAAAAAACACCACCTCATTTCGTCAAGTGGTGCCTCATTTCCACATCCCCACCGGGCCAAGTACCACCCTGCAGAGTGAATCCTCACCAGGTTGGCAGCACTCCTGCAGCTCACAAACCAAAGCCCAAACTTAGGCTCTGAGGTTAAGACCTCAAGAGACTGTGGTCCACCCAGTGCCCCTCAAGTGTCCCCTTAGAATCCACCCAAATCCCTGGAGGGTCTTCAGAGGTCCTGAGTGCCTGGGCAACCCTTATACAGCAGCCAAGAGTCCTGATCCTAGGACCCTGGAAGCAGTGTGCACTCAAGGGGTTAGTAAGGATTCAGAAGGATGGGAGAGACAGTTCATGCAGAGGCCGACGAAAGCAAGAGCACAGTTAGGGATAAGAGGGCATAGGATCTGAGAGTTGTTACGCTATAACAGTGGCTTGAGCTGGAGGTGGTAGGTGATGGTGGCCACAGCCTGAGTGGAGCCTGGTGCTATCCACTGTGGGTCAGTCCAGTGGCACACTGATGGTACTCAAGAAATGTGCTGAGCTACCAGGAAAGAACCTGATTGCCAATGCAAGAGACATAAGGGACCTGGATTCAGTCCCTGGGTCAGGAAGATCCCCTGATGGAGGAAATGGCAACTCATTCCAGTATTCTCGGCTGGGAAATTCCATGGACAAAGGAGCCTGGTGGGCTATAGTCCATGGGGTCAGAAAGAGTCGAACATGACTGAGCACATGCGCACGCATGTATTGGCTACTTGAAGGTGCACTTTAGGGCTCCAATTTGCTGCAGAAAGGCAAGAGTGATGGGCAGGGAAATGAGAAAAGCAGGCCAACCCTGGCCGAGAGGTCTAGGCTGCAGCTGATCTCCAGGAGATACATTCTGCAGCATCATCTATATGCAGGTCAGTGAGGCCCTGGACTAGGGTCCTGGCACTGCAGGTGAGGGAAGAAACAGATCCTGAGGGTTCTAGGAAGGAAATTTTGGATAAATTTGGTAACTGACGAAAAGGGACCTAGACAAAGAGAAAAGCTAATGAGATCTTTTACTTCTGGGCTCTTCTCTAAAAGCTTGATATGACTCACCAACACATCTGTTCATGCAGAAATGTTTATTGGGGCCTACTATGTGTTGGGCTTCCCAGATGGCTCAGTGGTAAAGAATATGCTTGCCAATGCAGGAGACGCAGCTTTGATCCCCGGGTCGGGAAGATCCCCTGGAGTAGGAAATGGCAAATTTGTTTCAGCAATCTCATGGACAGAGAAGCCTGGCGTGCTGCAGTCCATGGGGCTGCAGAGTCGGCTGAGCACTTTGTGTTAGGCAACTCCATTAGTCACTGGAGACAGAAAGATGACTCTACCATCCGATGATACAGACTGGGAACGTGGATAAGTAAACAGAGGATTACAAGAACTTGATAAACCAATAAAAGGGAAGTCAAGAGTACCACAAGGACTCATTGAAGGGGTGCCACCCAGGCTACAAGAGTCAGAGGCTGGGGGAGAAAGGCAGGGTGCAGGATGAACTGTCCGAGAAGACACAGCTGAGCAAGAGCTCAGGTAAAAAGAGAATGACACAAGACAGACTCAGCAGGTGCTATCATGGGTGGAATGCAGTCTGTGGGGAGCAAGGGACCAGATCATCTAGAACTCTCTCAATTAGGAGTCTGGCTTTTATCCTAAAGTCAATGGAGAAACCATGGAGTGCTGCAAGTGGTCAATAACTAAGATATTTGTACTTGAGAAATCCAAGTGGAGGTTACAAGGCAAAGCAGAGGTTGATCTCTGAGCATCCTCCAGGACAACAGGATTGAGCAGCTGGTAGAAAGGCTGAGACTTTATGAGGGAGCCATGGGCAACCAAGGCCCTCTGCAAAAGGGCTCAGACCAAAGGCTCAGGAGGAAACCTACAAAAACTGTCATTAGTAGTTTAGGGGGGACCCGTGCCCAATGCATTAGGAGTCTTAATACAGTGATTTTCTTTTTCTAATAGAGTTGGTGAGCATTTCAACCTCAATAGGCAGAGGGACTCCATCCTAGAAATTCATTCATTTTCTGTAGCCAAGTAGCTGAGAATGCCAGGCTCCACCAGACAGACCTTGATTGCTACCCTTATTCCACTCCTTTCTAGTTTGTGTCCCTGGGAAAGCAGTTTCACTTCAGCATCCTCATCTGTAAAAGGAGAACAACTCTTCACACTTCAAAGTGTCAGGGACTGAGAGATGCAACGTAAAGTTCCTCGCATACACAGGGGCTCAAAAGATGTTGGCTCTTGCTTCTTTCATTGAACAAACGTTTATTGAGTATGCTGGCTACCAGCTAAGGATGACAGAGACGAAAAAGTCCCAGTTCTTGCCTGGAAGGCTCCCAATCTGTCAGCCAGCTCCACTCCCAGCCACATGCATCTTCAAGTACCCCAGCCTAGTTCTAAAGTGAAAGTGGTGTTAGTCGCTTCAGTCCTGTCTGACTCTTCACAACCCCATGTACTGTAGCCTACAAGGCTCCTCTGTTTATGGAATTTTCCAGGCAAGAACACTAGAGTGGGTGTTCTTCTCCAGGGGATCTTCTTGACCCAAGATCAAACTCAGGTCTTCTGCATTGGCAGGCAAGTTCTTTACTGTCTAAGCCACCAGGTAAGCTCAGAGCGAGGTGATCTCCAAAGGTGGTGGGCAGCCGGGCCCAGGACTCCTCTGCAGGTAAGCCGATTCCAGCAGCCCCACCCAGGGCTCCTGATCCAAGGCCAGGCCAGCAGCTCGAATGAAGGGGGATAAAGCTGTTATACTTTCAGTAGAGCAAAGCTGGTTCAGAACAGCCTTACACCCTACATCAACACTACTCAGAATTAACAAGCAGAAGAGAAAATGACCCTTAAGCCTTGGAATAAAGCCCACTCTTGAAGGCACCTGCAGTCTCTAATTGAAAACTACCCTCCAGCAGCACCAAAAATAAACTTCATTAAGTCCCCACTTAAATTATATGCAGTCACCTGGCACTGAGAGTAGGAAAGACCAGTTCTGATGCCAACCTCCTTCCCTGGTCACGAATTTGATCAACTCCAGGAACAATAAAGAGTTGGACCATAAGCATAGCTAAGCGCAGAACAATCAGGGCTTTCAAACTGTGGTGCTGGAGAAGACACTGCAGAGTCCCTTGGACAGCAAGGAGATCAAACCAGTCAATCCTAAAGGAAATCAACTCTGAATATTTATTGGAAGAACTGATGCTAAAGCTCTAGTACTTTGGCTACCTGAGTTGACTCAATGGAAAAGACCCTGATGCTGGAAAGACTGAGGGCTGGAGAAGGGGGTGACAGAATGTGATGGCATCAACTCAATGGACATGAGCTTGAGCAAACTCTAGGAGATGGACAGGGAAGCCTGGCGTGCTGCAGTCCATGGGGTCACAAAGAGCTGGACACAACTTACAGAACAATAACAAGAAACTACAAAGATCACAAATAGCTAAAGACCTAGACTAGAGGATTCTCACTGACAGTTTATGGTGCTTATCTCGAACTCTTGTAATCTCTACTCCCTTTCTAGCACTTGTTCTGTATTTTAAGCTTATCTCCATATTCCCAGCTCCCAGGACAGAATCAGTCTTAAGAAATGGCCACTGGAGATGGGTAAAGAGTCCCAGTATCTCAACATCCCCTGAGGCATCAATTAATGTCCTATCTTCTCTAAACAGTATGGGAATCGTTCTCTTTTCAGCTGGGGAAAAAATGGGCCAGAACAGTGGAGGAGGAACAATTTAGGTTAGGCAATCAGGAAATGCTTCAAAAAAATCTAAATGAATTTCCACTGGACACTGCAGAATTCACTTCTCAAAGTGTTAAGAAGGTAGAAACACATCTAGTTTCTCAGCTCTGAGACTTAACAAGGCTCTATTTTGTAACCCACCTTTTGATTATTACCTGTCTACCTACACATCCACCTAAATGTGTTATGCTGTGCTGTCACAGGAGTCATGCCCAACTCTTTGTGACTCTATGGACCATAGCCCACCAGGCTCCTCTGTCCAGGGGATTCTATAGGCAAGAATACTGGAATGGGTTGCCGTGCCCTCCTCCAGAGGTCTTCCTGACCCAGGGACCAAACCCGAGTCCCTTATGTCTCCTGCACTGGCAGGGAGGTTCTTTATTACTAGCACCACCTGGAAAGCCCCATCTACCTAAATACGTGCTTGCTTATCTTGCTGATATTGATGATGGGTTTTAATGAGAGGACTTTAGCTTATATAGAGAATATTTTATTTAAATTAAATGAGGTACTCTGGAGGTCAAAGATTTGCAAGTACAGTCATCTCTTGCATCTGTGGGGGAGTGGTTCCAGAACCTGCTGAGGACACCAAATCCTTGGCTGCTCCAGAAAAGGGCTTTCATTTTTCATATATATATATATATAGTTAAAACTTTTCCCTGGAGCATTTAAACTGAATAATCCTCAGATGCCCAGGAAGCAATCAACCCCCATGATAATGAAACCATCTACTATGTCTAAAAGGGAAGACGCTCTGGTGCATCACGGCAACACCTACATCCTACTCTTCATTCAATGAGTCCTTTGGAAGCCACACTTTCTCAGGTCTGCTTTCTGTAACCATACAGACGTAACACAAAAGAAAGGTATACTTGGAAAACATCTCTGCTGGAAAACAAACCACATCACAAATTAATTGTACTGAGGATGACAAAGGATGAGGCTTCTGGGTCTTTTGGGACTGCTGTATGGCTTTGAGGCATTCCTCTTACATAAAGTGGGCTTCCCTGGTGGCTCACTGGTAAAGAATCTGCCTGTAGTGCAGGAGACATGGGATCGATCCCTAGGTTGGGAAAATCTTCTCTAGAAGAAAACGGCAACCCACTCCAGTATTCTTGCCTGGAAAGAAGGGCCTGGCAGGCTACAACTCGTGGGGTCACCCAAGAGCTGGACATGACTTAGTGACCAAACAACAATATGAACAACATGGCTCCATCAAGACAGGTGAAATATCAGATGATCTATGTTTGTCAGTTCTATGGACAGCTTCTCATAACATTACTAAAATGCCTACATACCTTAAAATGAAGTTCCAAGTGATAAAACTAGAATCATATGTATGTTTTTAGAAATATTTTTATCATGGAACTTACTGAAGAAGGAACATTTAAGTAAAACCTAGCCTCCAAGCAAACTTTTAGAAAAACTTTTATACCAAAATTCTATCTCAAGGAAGGTACTGGAATAACTTACCCGTTCATTTTAGAACAGGAAGCAGATGGTCAAAGTTGAAATGGAAAGGGCCTCAGTAAGCACTAAACTGACCTACGTTTCCTATAATCTCTCTCTAACTTCTAGAGGTCTGACATGAAGGCAGGTCTCCTATACCTTTAAAGGTAACCAATATGTGGTTTTCCACTGGATCAGTATCTTTGCCATCTAAAACAGGCAAATTTGGAATTCCCTGGCAGTCTAGTGCTTGAACTGCAGGGGGCACAGGTAGAAAAAAAACTTGGGCAAATTAGAAGGAAGTCAGAAACCACATTAGGTGATATACTGCAATTTTGGCAGAAAAATTTTCAGGGCAATATGCCCATTAACCTTGAATGCATAGAGGCTTCCCTGGTGGCTCAGTGATAAAGAATCCACCTGCAATGCAAGAGACCCAGGTTTCCATCCCTGGGTTGGGAAGATCCCCTAGAGAAGGGAATGGCTACCCACTCCAATTTTTTGCCTGGAAAATTCTATGGACAGAGGAGCCTGGTGGACTACAGGCCATGGTGTTGCAAAGAGTCAGATACAACTGAGCGACTAACATTTTTTTCTTTTCCCAAAACAGAGGATTTTTTTTTAAAGTTCTCTATGTCCTACCTCAGCAAAAAAAAAAAAAGAAAGTAAGTTATTAGTGAATACTTAGAATAAAGCTTGAAATCAGTAAATAGATTTGCTATTAATGAAACTGTACTAACAAACCTAAATAGCATTTAAACACTTCCTGGAAGTTTGACATTTTGAAGAACTTTAGACATCCAACATTTCCAAGAATCTGGATAGGTTTGCCCCAGAGAAGAACAGAAGACTTAGAAGACAGGGCTATGCTCTTTATTTGCGCCCTCCTCAAGGATATCACAATGTATTTGCTGTGTCAAGTTACTGGAAGGGTAAAAAAGAAGATCCTTAGGGGAAACTGACTTTAACATAAAGTGTTTCAGATAATATTTTCGATCATCTTGTAAGTGGATAGGACTACTCCGGAAGTCTTGCACTTCATGGGAATTCATCATAAATATTTTTCAGAACGGGAAAACAGAAGTACAAATGTTTAGATGACGCGCACAGTGAGTAATACCTGCCTACTTCACAAGACTGCTGGAAGGAGCCAGTTACATCACATACATGAACACACATGATAAACAGAAAAGATTGAAATAAACATAGTAAATGCCTAGGTTCCTACAGTTGAGAGTAGAGCAAAGATTTGGCCATGGTGGCCTCATATTATCTCCCCAAGCAGTGCTTCTCAAAGTGAGTGTGCCCAGAAATCCATGGAGATCTTGACAAAGCAGATACTACTGGGTAGGTCAAGGGTGGGGCCGAGATTCTGCCGTCTGCTGGTGCTGAAGCCAGCTCCCGGGACCACTCTTGTGAATATGAAGGATCTAAAAGATCTTCCTAATTCCTGGTGCATGATTGGCCTTCAAGAACATACTTCCTGAGTATATTGCAAATTTTGGCTTTTCCCTAAAATGAGCTTTGGAATAAGTCTGTATGCTTCACTTGGTTCTGAATAAAGTACTTTACAAACTCAAGAGCAAAGTGTTCTTTCTTGGGCAGCCAAAGAGCTGAAGGGTTGATTTTTAATTAGGTTGTCTGCTAGTTCCAGTTTTCTAGGACAAGAGTCAACAGCATGCAAAAACATAGAAAGCCAAGTTGCCAGTTTACTATTATACGACTTCAGTTCATCTGCAAAGGGAGTTAAGAGAACAAGGACTCTGTACTTGTACACACATACACATACACAAACCCCCCAAAGAAAAACCTGCCAATTCCAAATTGGCAGGAGAGCCTAAATTATCCTAAGTGAAGAAAAGGGCTCAAAATATCCAGGAAAAAACAAAAAACACCTGAGCAAACAAGAAACTTGTAGAAATGCTGCTACCTCTGGATACAGAAGCACTGAGATCTTACAGGGTCCACAGGGAATAAAAAGGAACCAGCAGGCCTTGCAGACTGGGCCTGGGTCAGAACCACCTGGGGGGGCTGGAGGAGACTCAGATTTCTCCACACCCCATGTTGCTAACAGAAATAGGCCAGAGGTAGGGCCCAGGATTATGATGGGGATGTTACTGCCAGTCCATCGACCAAGTCTGGAGCAGCACCCGACTTTCTACAGGAGGAGGAACCATGACCCCCTCAGAGCTGGACCCCAGGACCTGTGACAGTGGCTGGCACATACTGCTGGTCCCCTGCTCTACAGTTGCTGAACAAGGCCCAGTGTAACTTTCATTTCCAGAAAAAAAAAGTGGGCTTCCCTGGGTAGCCTGATGGTAAAGAGTCTGCCTGCAATGCAGGTAGACCCGAGTATGATTGCTTGGTCAGGAACATCCCCTGGAGGAGGAAATGGCAACCTACTCCAGTATTCATGCCTGGGAAATCCCATGGACAGAGGAGCCTGGCGGGCCCCAGTCCACAGGGGTTGCAAAGAGTCAGACACAACTGGGTGACTAACACCTTCACACTTGGCTATACTTGAGGCAGGTATCTTGACACACATTCACTTAAAAAATAAAAATAAAAAACCTGCACATGTGCCAAGTATGACAATCCCTGACCTGAAAGGGCTTTACAGTTCAATTAAATCAACCCCAATCATAGATACAAGTAACACTTTTCCCCCTGCAGCATCAGATCAATCCAATCTTTGAACCTCTACCACTGAGTGGAACCAGACAACTCATCTACCCAAATAAAAACCCTGCTTTCAATAAAAGAAGCCAATTCATTTCACACATAGTCATGCAAAAAAAGAAAAAAAAATTTTTTTTTTCAATCAAGACAAGATTTTTCCTGTAGGGAACACAGGTACCTGTGTCCATCCTGGAACCCGAGGTGGGTTCCTTCATGGCTCTTCCAGGAGTTAGAATTCTAAGCACCCACGGGGATGCTTAGACAGGCCAGGTGATGGCCTGATGGTGAAAGTACCACTTAGGGCTTCACAGATTTCTTCTCTAACTCCTCTCTGTTTACTAAGCAAAGCTCAGAAGAGGCTTTGGCAGGCATTTTTCAAATCCTCTGCCTGATCTGCATGTTACCATAGTCACATTCATTCTGGAAAAAAAAAAAACAGGTGTTTCTGTTAAAATTAGCTGCTTCAAACTTTAGATCCCTATGCCAGCTTTAAAAAAAAAGTATCTGCAAAATAACCAATCAGTTTTAAATGATGCTTCCACAATTATGAACTCTAGATATTTTTTTTAGAAATGTGACTGAAAAAAAAAAAACTGGGGTGGAGATGAGGTTGGAGTTCGAAACACATAAACACGTAATTTTTGCATTTCCTAACATCAACCCAGAAAGAGTAACAGAAAAAGGCCAAGCTTAAACAACCATGGAAAGACAGAGCTATGCTTTTTTTCTAGTGAAGTCTTGTGTTTGAAAGCCTTTTGTCCCATTTACTTCGGTTGACTGTCATAAATAATGGCTTCTGTTCCGAGAACAGTGCCACAATCATTTCCTTCTCTTAGGACCATTCAAAGGAAGGTTTCCAACATTCTCAGTCAGGATGGTGCCCGTTAAGCCCGTGTTCAAGAAAACTTGCCCTTGGAAGTCAGAAGAGCCCAAGGATAGCTGTCTAAATTAACTTTAGGGTGGTTTAATCTGGGGGAAAAAAAAAATCAGGCCACTGTGATTTTATTCCTGGAACCAGTATCTCTGCTGCCCTTATTAAACCCAATGAAATAGGTCTCAGATGCTTTCACAAAATCAGGGCTATTTAAAAAACAAATTTAGCTGCTTGGTACATTGGGAGAAGTGGGCTTCCCAAGTGGCTCAGTGGTAAAGAATCTGCTTGCCAAGCGGGAGATTCAGGTTTGATCCCTGGGTCAGGACAATCTCCTAGAGAAGGAAATGGCAACCCACTGCAGTATTCTTGCCTGGGAAATCCCATGGGCAGAGGAGCCCAGTAGGCTTACAGTCCATGGGGTTGCAAGAGAGTTGGACACAACTTAACAACTAAAGAACAACAGCACTATATCAGGAGAAAGTTAAAATATCAAAGACTTGTGCCCAGCTAAGCAAGCGATACAGACACACAGAGATACTGTGCATTCCTCACTCTACTTTCCTGAAGCCTGTTGAAAAAATACAAGTGGAATTCACTTCAAGCCACCTGCTGGATGACAAATCCTAAACTTTATCTTAGAGATGGAGAAAAAAAGAGGTCAACACACAACGGAATCTTTGATCAATTTCAGTCGACAGATTTCTCAACTACAAGTCCAAAAATCTTTAATACACAGAAACGTTAAAAGCAATGGTCACTTGGCTAAGAGGAAAAGAAGTTTCAAAATTAACTTGGTGACTAGCTAGTTAACTGCATCCAAGTAGATAGGGAAAGTGGGGTTTGTTTTTTTTTTTTGGCTTGCACTGTCCTGAAAATTGCTTCTGCAAGGAATGAGTCCAAGGAACAATTGGCAATTCTTTTTTTCCTAATCAGATACCAAATTTGCAGATTTCTGGCTCTGGTTTTATTTTACTATGTTCCATTCAGTTGACTCTTTGTGATCTGCACAGGCTAAAGGAAACATGCAATTATAAATGTCAGCATTACTTATGGAAATCCAATGAATAAAAGTAAAAATTCCTATATGCAAGCAGGACTGTCACTGGCACATAGGTTTGGTAGGTTTTCTCCCCTTAAATGCTTCCTGAACCTGACCAATCCAGACTTAAAGAAGGGCCGGGGGAGAGGAATAAACATTCAAGGTCATTTTCATCTTTTATAGACTTCAGAAATTTAAATCTACCAGGATCTGAGAGAGAAAAAGAACAGCTCCCTTGACCGTTTTTAAAAATGTATACACTCGACCACTTTACTTCAGAGAAGCTCAAGGAGTGAAATAACCCAACAAAGATTTAAAGAGGTTCTACATGCTGAATACCATGTTCTTGTAATAAATACAGTCATTCAAGTAAAAACAATCACTACAACTTTCCTCTCTCTAACATATCACAGTGGAAAAATCTTTTTCTTTTCAGCTCTGTGGCAACTGCAAAGGTTTAGGCACAACAAATCCCAAGAAAAAAATATAAAGAAACTGAGCAAATTTAAAGCATGTACTAGTTTTATCCACGTAACTCTCTGAGGATAGGCACAGCAAATACATTTGTTGTTTTTTCAGTGGGAAAATATTCAAAACTTAGCTAGGTTCAGTAAAACCATATACCTCTCCCCCGGTATTTTTTTCTTAAAACTGTCTGCAAAAAGGACCCGCTACCTTAAAGGAATTCCAGATTTCACTGAACAAAGCATCCAACATACATGCAACCGGGGCATATCTTAGACCAAGGTCACAAAGATAACCCCTTCGCCTGCCATCATGCCCTGGGTCTAGAAAGTTATTATCACACTTTTCAGAATACTTCCCCCTCCACTGAACACTCTAGAACAGTCAACATTTGTTTGGTTTTCTAAAATCAACAGCAGTTGGTTCTTGTCTGAACAGACCTATCTACATACTCTCATTTGATATACATTACTTTTGCAGGTCCATACACATATTCTTGTACATGCCATTCCACATGGGACTAGCAAGAGCCTTAATCTGAAAAAGACACGTGGAATACAAATCAGACTGCAGTTAGCCTGAACCCTGTTCATTAGGACAGAAAGATGAGAAGGGGACAATGGATGCAAAATTACTTTCCGGGAGAAACTAGAAGCAACACAGAAAAAAAAACAAAGAAAACCCAAACAGCCACTCTAGCACTATAGGTAATCTAACCACTGTATGTGTCCCCTGCCTTTACAAGGGGACAGCTTTCTTTTTACAAACAGTTCTCTCTTTAATCCCAGGCTGTTCAAATAAGTTAACTCTTCAGGAAAAAGCATAAAGGGGACCCACCTCACTACTAGTGAAGCGAAACCTTTCTAGGGTGCATTTCCAGGAATGACAGGCAGCCTGCAACATTACAATTATTGAAAAATCAACAATCATTGCAGAAAGTCATCTGAGAAACATAACATTTTAATAGATGAAATAAATACTCCAGTACATGCAAGGTAAAAACTTGACATGGGGGGGGATCACTCTATAGTGTAAATTAAAAAATAAAACACACACTCACAGTAGCTTTCTCCCCCCATTTGCAAATCACATGGCAAAGTCATACTCTTTCCACACCAAGTATACGCCTAATCCATCACGACTGCTTAAAAAAATAACAACATACAAACAAAAGGTAGCTACATCCATGTCTAAGGAGTGAAAACTGAGGTAACCTTTCTTTTAATTAAGAAAATAAAAGACCAAAAAAGAAATGAACCCATGACCTCCTTCCTGCCCAATTAATAATAAAATTTAGTTGAGGAGTCCCGGAAGGGGAGCTGGGGTAGGGGGCGGGGGTTAACACCGCAACCAACAGATGTCACATCTTCCACCTGCTGGTCCCTACTGTGCTTGGGCTGGTGGGGCACGGGGGCCCTCAGAGTGCGTGCATAAATAGCATGTATGCATGGCCCTGCCTTCTGGAAGATTCCTCACGAGCATTTAACGGGGCGGGGGGTAGGGGGGAAGCTTCACCGTTGATTTCTTTGGTATAAATGGAAAAGGGCGGAGAATATGTTATCTTCTTTTAGCCTGGGAGTGGGCTGGGGGGATGGAACAGGGAGGGGATGAGGGTGAGGATGGGGGGAGGGGAGTGCTAATTCACAGAATTGGAATTCACTGGCGGTAAAGTCCTGGGCGAAGACCTCTCCCTTAAAGCCTGAGATAGCAGGGTGCAGCCTTCAGACACGGCGCAGGCCGAGTTCCTCAGCCTCTCCCTGTGGTCCGACATCTTGGCGCCCCCGTCGGGGTGCTGCGCCAGATCCCTGAGGCACTGGGTCAGGAGCACGCAGGCCGACACCACGCTCATGGCGCCTCCCAGGATGGCGGTCTGCACCGCCTTGCCCTCGGCGCTCACAGCCGCCGCGCGACCCAGGAACTGCGGCTCGGTGGCGAAGCCCACCAGGGCGCCAACTGCCTGCACCAATGGCCCGCTGAAGAGTGCACAGCGGCTCCGCGCCAGCTCGCTGGGCGCCGCCTTCACCTCGCGCACGCAGGCCAGCAACGCCGACGCGCTGGTGCTCATGCACTTGACGCCCAGCTTGAACTGCTCACGCGAGAAGCGGTCCCGGGACTTGTCGCTAGCCAGGGCGCACGCGTCCGTCAGGAACTTGAGGTTGCGCGACAGGCCCTGCGACACCTCGAGCAGCAGCTGCGGGGTCATGTCGGCCAGCGGGGTGGCGCGCAGCACGGCGCAGCCCTGCTCCACCTCGTGGCGGCAGCGCGTCACGCGGTAGCGGTCCACCAGGCCGGGCTGCGCAGGCTGCGCGCCTGGCGTGGCCACGGCCGCCAGATAGGCCGCGTGGGCGGAGCACTCGGTCAGGGAAACCACCAGGTCTCCCAGCTCCACCAGGCTGTCCCCTGCTTCCCCGAAGCGGCCCATGTTGAGCTGGCTCTGCACGTCGTGGGTGAGGATGGAGAGCCCCTTGGTGCGCGCGATGATGGTGTCCCGGCACTGCTCAAAGGACTCGGCGCCGGCGCAAGAGGAGGCGGGGCCCTCGAAGAGCACGGGCCGTGCCTCACTCGACAGCAGCAGCAGGTCGGCCACCAGCTGCATCTTGCCTTTGCAGTGGTCACAGACGGACACCAGCCTCTTCCGCGGCTGCGACGAGGCCCCCCCGACGGCGCTCGCTGGAGCCGGAGAAGCCGCCTCGATACTGGGCTTCCCAGCGCTGCCGCTAGCCATCGCGCCCGGGGGGCACTGGCATGCCGCTGGGGAGCCCGCTACCACCGCCGCTGCCGATGCCGCCGCCCCCGCGGCCGTCGCGACTCAGCTGGCCAAGGCCGCGGTGCCTTCCCCGCACCATCATGCCATCCACCGCCGCGGGCAGAGGGCACTGGGCTGCGGCGGCCGGAGCCCCGGCGGCGCGGAGCGGGCCCGGGGGCCACAGAACGCAAGAGGCTCTTCGGGGCGCGGTGAGGGGCTGCAGCTTTCGGCCTCTTGGAGGGCTTGCAGGAACCATGAACCGGGGCAGAGCAAACTCACAGACTGCGCTCCTCGTCGCCGGAGTGCCAGGAAAGTCCCTTCCGCTGGGCTGCTGCTGCCGCCGCCGCCGCCTTCCTGGGCATGGCCCGGTCCGACTGCCGGGGAGGGGGGGGGGGGCGGGAGAGGGAAGCTGGGAGTTGTCCTTCCTTCCTTTCTTTGAAATAAAAATCCTTTCCTCGGGGAGGAGCGCGGGCGGCGGCTCCGGCAGGCTGCTGTCAGCCACCTCGGGCTCGGCGGCGCACGTGGGCTTCAGGCGTCCAGACCCTGCCGGGCGGCACTTCCCCGCGACGGCGGCCGGGGCTGGCCCTCGGGGACGCACGGCCGCCCCGTGGGCATCTCCTGCCTCCCGCTCTCGGGAAGCGGCGGCAGCAGGGCCGAGGGTGTGGCCGGTGCTGGCGCGGCCGAGTCAGTCGGGCGGGAGCCTGCACTGATTGCGCACAGCGGCCGCCCCGCTCGCGCTCTCGCCCGCCCGCCACGCCCGGGCGTGCCGGGCGCCGCGGCGGCCCCTTCCCGCCTCGCCGGTTCACAGAGCGCGGCCCGGAGCCGAGGCGGCACGCCCTCCCGGACCGCGCGCCCCACGGCCCGCCGCAGGCTGTCGGCGCGAGTCCATCCCCGTCGCCTCCTCCCCGCCTCGGGCCCGCAGCGGCTGAGCTCTCTCGGGACCGCGGGCCCTGAGCATCGGACGCCGCTGTGCGCGTCTCCCCGGCGGCCCGGTCAACTCAGAAGGTCCCTGCGGCGCTGCAGAGACCCGCCCGGGCCCCGGCTCCTGCCATTTTTGTCAACCTCCAACTTCCGAGCGAACCGGGAGAAACTGAAAGGAAGGGCGGGGGCCGAAAGGCAGAGGGGAAAACACCCGCTTCCTCTCCCCGCGCGGCTTCACCTCGGGGCACGGCCGTGGGTGCACCGCCGCCCGCTTGCCCGCCCGGGCCGCTGGAAGCTTTTCCTCTTCCCGTCCGCGCCTCGCCCCCGGGCTCGCCACCGCCGCCTCGGCCGTAACCTCCCTGGAGCCTATAGAAATCTTTTGTGTGGCGTCACCGCCTTTCGTTTAAATCCCGCTTCCTCCTCTCGCCCTTCCTCCCGCCCCCTCCGCCGCTCCCGGATGCTTGCGCGATGCGCTGCTCCTCCCCCGGGAAGCTGGGTGGCTGCGGGAGGACGCCCCCGCCCAGCGCTGACTCCGCGGGCGCTGGGCCGGTGGTCCCCGGCTGAGATGCGGTGGAGCGGGCCGGAGGGAGGCCCGTCTGGGCCGGGGGCTCAGCGCCCACCCTTGGGAGACCCGGGCGCAGCCGCCGGTTGGGCTTACGTAAGCTCTAAGCTCGACCCGGGGGCTCCGCGCTTCCTCCCCGCCCAGGGAGCAAGTCTCAAAGGTGGCCTGTTTTCTGGACCGAAGGGAGGACGCTTGGCACCATCGCCGAGTGGTGTGCTGGGGTCCAGTCATCGCGTTTTGTGGGCTGTCGATCGGTCGGCCAGGCTCTCCTCCGCCCTTTGTTGTGTTTGCTCCCCTTCCAGGGTGCGATCCTGGAGGGACTGTGCGGGTGAGCAAAGAGCCCTGGAGATGGGAGTCTGAGAAGAGCAGAGCTGGCCGCTGGCGGCTTCCTCCCTTCAGCTCAATAGCCTTTATATAGTTAGAGCGTGAGTTTTGAACCAGATTTTTTTTTTCCTGGGGTCAGTCTTCCCCAGCCATGTATGAGTTGTGTGACCTTATACAAGTTCTCTCTCCAAGTCTCCGTTTTCTCCTTTGGAAATTAGATACTAATCACTGACTGCCTGAGTACTTGGCTCATAATGTAGCTCTGAGAATTATGAGCCTGTACTGGCACAGTCTGCCCTCCCATAACTTATGTGTCGTCAGCTGCATAATGAAAGAATAGTGACCAACAGTTAAATAAGAGCCTTCGGAGGTAAACACCCCCATTTTACAGACTAGGAAAGTGTTGGTCAGATGCCTCACGTGCCTTCCCAAGGTCAGGAAGATAGCAAATGCGATGGCAAGAAGCCAACCGCCGACCTCTTTCTCATTTGACCCAGCCCTTGCTCTTTAGGAAGTGCTAGAAGCATCCAGGCTTTCCTCATCCCCCAAACCCGCCAGGATTCCAGGGGTCCCCCCACTTCTTAGCCCTGAAACAGGCCATCTAGGTGCCCAGCACAGCACAAGCTGGGTGTTTTCAGCCAATGGAAATGTTTGTTCTTCTGCCTCTTTCTAGAACCTAGTGTCACCTTTTTCCAGCCAGTTGTCACTTGTAACTTGGATGGATGACCTTGCAATTTATTGTCCAAACAGAAGCAGTTTTGAGACTAACTGTGAGATGTGTTACTAATAAATTAACCAGTAACAACAGTAGAGAAGGCGATGGTACCCCACTCTAGTACTCTTGCCTGGAAAATCCCATGGACAGAGGAGCCTGGAAGGCTGCAGTCCACGGGGTCGAGAAGAGTCAGACACCACTGAGCGACTTCCCTTTCACTTTTCACTTTCATACATTGGAGAAGGAAATGGCAACCCACTCCAGTGTTCTTGCCTGGAGAATCCCAGGGATGGGGGAGTCTGGTGGGCTGCTGTCTATGGGGTCGCACAGAGTTGGACACGACTGAAGTGACTTGGCAGTAGCAGTAGCAGTAACAACAGAGACAAACTTGAATGGTCACCCTGCTTATAACTTAAAGGGTCCTTGTATATCTTCTTCATTCTATTTATTTTGCAAACTGAGGCCTATAAAACTGCTCATTTTCTAAACTAGCAGTGGTTCTGTAAGGTTGATCCTTTTTATTTCTCTACCAGAGAAAAACAGTTGGATAAATCAAGGTCTTTGCAGGTAACCTAGGAATAGCACCCTGGTTTTAGTTAGTTCTGAAAACTTCTGAGAAAGTCAGACGTACCCTTCACATCCAGTTTTTTTTATTCATAGAACTCCTCTGGGATCAGAGGATTTTTTTCCAAAGCCACTTGGTGCTGCCTAGGGTCCGACTTTGCTTCTACATGTGCACTCTCTTTGGTTGTCGTTGTTGGAATTTCTGAACCCCAACAATGATCTGTGACACATAAAACATCCCACTATATTCAGTGACATTTGGTTTAGCTCTTAAAATCAGATGAAATTGGTTTCTTGGCCCTCCTGGGTTCATTTATCAGATATGGCACCTCTTCCTAAACAAATCCTTCCCAGTACTGACCCTACCTTCCTCTGGGTCCCCTTTACTTTCTGCCATCTTTTATCTGCTCTACAAACAAAGGGCACCTACCACATGCCAGGCCCCGTGGCAGGCACAGTTACAAAATAATGTGAGGGCTTGACCTCTTCTGAAGAGTAGAGTCCAAAAAGGGCAACAAGGAAAACAGGTCATCATGACTACACTATTCTTATAGTGAAAGCAGAGTCAAGAAACTAGAGGGACTTCCCTGGTAGTCCAGGGGTTAAGACGCCCCACTGCCAATGCAGGAGGCATGGGTTCCATCCCAGGTTAGGGAACTAAGATCCCGCATGCCACATGGTGTGGTCAAAATAAACACATAGGGAGATTTAGAAAGAAACTAGAATAGAGTACTACTGTTCACCAAACAGTCCAGTTGCATTCGATGGGACCATGTGATCAGTCCTGAGCCTTGAGATGTCAATGGTAGAGATGTGGGTTGTCTCAGATGGAGGCTGGGGAAAGCCAATCTAATTCTCCACTCTCTTCCCCTGCTGTCACTGATCAGGAAACTGTGTCCTAGATGGTGCAACTACCATAAGCCGTGGTGACCGTGGAGCAAACCCCCTCTACTAACTGTGTTGAACAGGTCACATGAGCAAAAAGGAAACTCATTGTGGAGCCACTGAGATCCAAGCGTTGTTGGTTGCTGTAGCATATTTTCATCTAACTTGATTAACAGAGGAAGGCTGTGACTGCCCCTGGATTCTCTGCAATAAGAGCATTTTCTTTAGAAAACTCCACCCATTATTTCTAATCCTCATTAAAAAATTTTATTGTTGTTTAGGGCTAAGTCCTGTCACACTCTGCGACCCCGTGGACTGTAGCCCACCAGGTTCCTCTGTCCATGGGATTTCCCAGGCAAGAATACTGGAGCAAGTTGCCATTTTATTCTCCAGGTGATCTTCCCGACCCAGGGATCGAACCCATGTCTCCTGCATTGGCAGGTGGATGGATTCCTTACCACTACACCACCAGGGAACGCCTTCTTTTAAAATTAAAATATGCCAAAGCAATTAAAAAACTTTTTTTTTCAAGGGACTTCCCTGGTGGTCCAGTGCTTAAGACTCTGTGCTTCCATGCAGGGGGTGTGGGTTCAATCCCTGTCTGGAAAACTAAGATTTCACATACTGCATGGTGTAGCCAAAATTAAAAAAAATTTTTTTTAATTAAAATATGATGTGAACCAAAGTATTTTTCATTAAAATGAAAACAGACGAAAGCTGAAAAGATTTGGGCTGAAGGACTGGCTAAGGGAAAGCAACTGGGATAGACAAGAGGAAGCTGGAGCTGTGCAGAAAATGGCTTAGCCCCTGCAGAATGTCTTCTCAGTGCCTGGCTCAAGGCCAACACTTAGTAGGCATTTAATAAATAAGTGAGCGAACAAGATGCAAATAGAAAGCTGACTCAGGATTTGGGGAGGAAGCTAAGGTCAGGAGCGGCAAGATTGTTGGAAACATGCTTTTCTTCCTTCTTTACCTGTTCTAGTAGGTACATCCGCCTCCTGGACTTTCAGCAGGTATAAGACAACTGGAGAAGGAAATAGCAACCCCACTCCAGTATTCTTGCCTGGAAATTTCCACGGACGGAGGAGCCTGGCAGGCTATAGTCCGTGAGGTCACAAAGAGTCAGACACAACTGAGTGACTGAGCACACAAAGACAACAGTGTGAGCTTCTGTTTTTTTTTTTTTTTAATTGTGGGAAGATATTTATAACATAAAATTTACCATCTCGGTCATTTTTGTGAACCTAGCCACAGTTCCACGGTGTTAAGTATATTCACTTTGCTGTGTAACCATCACCACCATCTGTCTTCAGAAAAATCTGACATCTCAAACTGAATTCTGTACCACTCCACAATAACTTCTCATTCCCCTGGAAGTCACTATTCTACTCTGCATTTCTATAAGTGTGACTATTCTAAGTACTTTATTTAAGTGGAATCCTGTAATATTTTTCCTTTTCTGTCTGGCTTATCTCACTTAGAATAATGCCTTCATGGTTCACTGATACTGTCACATGAGTCAGAATTTTCTCCCCTTTTTAAATTATTATTTTTAAAGATATTTATTTATTTATTTGCATCAGGTCTTAGTTGCAACATGAGGGATCTACTTCCCTGACCAGGGATTGAACCTGGGCCCCCTGCATTGGGAGCTTAGAGTCTTAGTCACTGGACCACCAGGAAAGTCCCTTTTCTTTCCTTACAAGACTGAATAATTTTCTATTGTATGTATCTAGCCCTACCAGGTTTGATATGGAACACTGACACTGCAGACTTTATAGACTAACAACCAAGCTGTGTTTGGTCTACAGTGCCACCTGGTGGTCAGTAAGGGGCATTCCCTGCCCCAATGTATCTTAACCTTTGAAGCAGTGTTCCTGTTTTGTTTTTGTGATCATAATAGTCCTTGTGTGTGCATGCGTGCTCAGTTGTGTCAGACTCTTTGTGACTCCTTGGACTGCAGCCCACCAGGCTCATCTGTCATGAGATTTCCCAGGCAAGAATACCGGAGTGGGTTGCCATTTCCTTCTCCAGGGCATGTTCATAACCCAGGGGTTGAACCCACGTCTCTTGCGTCTCCTACATTGGCAAGCAGATTCTTTACCACTGAGCCACCAGGGAAGGCCCCTGGGGGGGTCTGTAGTCATTGGCGGGACAATTCATTCTCAGGCATTCTTTCTAACACATAGCTAAACATCTTCCTTACTATGTTCATTTCAATGTCTCTTCTAAAGGAGAGAAATTTGTATCTGGAAAATTTACCCCTACTCTCTTTCCCCCAGATTTAGTCATTCTCCACAGGTGATGCATGAGAGTGACATCTATTGGCCTGTGGTTCATTACGGAGCAGGGTCACGGGGCAACAGGTCACTCTCCTTACCCACCAAGTCCTCTTTCTCTCTGGTATACTTTGTGCTCATACAGTAAAACCACCTGGGCAGGGTCTCGCCTATCCACTCTCATATCCACCCCCCATCCCTACCTGCCCTCCCTCCCTCTGGACTGTCTCTGTTCACCTGAAGCTAGTGTATTTTGAGGGAGGCCTGTGTGCAGGGCCTGTCATAGCATGACAGTTATACCTGTGTCTTCAGTTTCTAAGATCTGGAATTTTCTGTAGTCTGATTTACCAGGAAGCCCTACATGGAAGTGAAGGTTGCTTTCACAGATAAATTCTCTACCCCATTTCCCTGATGGTTAATGACCTTTGGATGTACTTTCCAGGGGAGAAAAAATAAGTACTGAGATCTAGACTCCCCAGACACCTAACACCAATCACGCCTAACTATTTTCTGACTTATGTTTTATTATTTGATTTTATTTTTAATCTTATTTTATTGTTATATAATTTTATTTTATTTTTATTTTATTATATATATAATTTTATTTAACTAATTCTCTAATATCTGTAGCTACTGACTGATTTATGTGCTAGAATGTAAATTAGTCAATATAAATAATAAAACAATAAAAATATAATTATATATAATAAAATAAAAAGTAATAAAATAAAATTATATAACAATAAGATTAAAAATAAAATAATTAAAAAAACATAAATCAGAAAATAGTTAGGCGTGATTGGTGTTAGGTGTCTGGGGATCCTAGATCTCAGTACTTATTTTATAATAATATTAATTAAGACTTCCCTGGTGGCTCAGACGGTAAAGCATCTGTCTACAATGTGGGAGACGCGGGTTCGATCCCTGGGTCGGGAAGATCCGCTGGAGAAGGAAATGGCAATCCACTCCAGTACTATTGCTTGGAAAGTCCCAGGGACAGAGGAGCCTGGTAGGCTACAGTCCATGGGGTCGCAAAGAGTCGGACACGACTGAGCAACTTCACTTACTTATAATATTAATACTTGGCTATCGGGCTTCCCTGGTGGTTCAGCAGTAAAAGAATCTGCCTGCAAGGGCAAGAGACGCTGGAGACTCAGGTTTAATCTGTGGGTGGGTAAGATCCCCTGGAGGAGGACATGGCAACCTACTCCAGTAGTCTTGCCTGGAGAATTCCACGGAGCCTGGCAGGGTACAGTCCATGGGGTTGCAGAGTCGGACAGACTAAGCCTGCATGCACAGAATGACTAGCTTTATTGCTCCTTTACATGGAGCCTCCATGACCCCCAGACAGACTCAAGCATTTCTGCCCCCTTGTACCTCCTGTGCTCTGTGCCTGGCCATTAGCATAGTGTATTTGTAACTGTCTGCCTAACTTTCCCTACCACCCTGTCATCCCTTTAAAGACAGGACTTGATCTGTGTATCTCTGTGACACGGACTGCCAGGGAAGTCCTATAATCAATTGCATTTTTAAGGGGATAGAGGATGCACAGAAATGCACTGATGCTTCCAAAATACTGATGATACTGTTCTCACCAGCCACCAGTGCACTGCGTAGTCATCAATAAATAATTTAATGAATTCATTTGCAGTTCCCTGCAAGAAGGTCCTCCTTTCCATGAACCAACATCCTGTTGCCCACAGCTCTTACTGAGTAATGGACAGAAAGTTATGGACCTTCAGAAACCCACAGAGGGGCTTGGCCTGTGTGTGATCATGATCTACAGCTCACAGCTCTTGGATTGAATGCTAGGCCTTTGCTTAGTAGGTGTGTTCAGCCCACTTCCCTTACAACTTGTCTTGGAGAGTCCAGGAAACGAGTTCTTTGGAGAGACTGTAAGTTCTCTAAACATAATTGCCTCTATGTGTGCTGCAAAGTATAGGAGATGTTTCAGATAACACAGATAAAATTCATACCTTTTCCTCTTAGGAGATGAATTCAAATCACTTCCCTAATTTTCAGGGCAACTGCAGTATTATAGATAATTTTAATTAAGTGTATTATTCTGAGAATTTTTGCTTAGACTTTTCAGTATTTGGGAAGCATCAGTGCCTTTATGTGCATCCCCTACCCCTTTTGGGCTTCCCTAGTGGCTCAGCTGGTAAAGAGTCTACCTGCAATGTGGGAGACCTGGGTTCACCTGCTGGGTCAGGAAGATCCTCTGGAGAAGGGAATGGCAACCCACTCCCGTATTCTTGTCTGGAGAATCTCACAGACAAAGGAGCCTGGCGGGCTAAAGTCCATAGGGTCACAAAGAGTCGGACATGACTGAGCAACTGACACTTTCACTTTCCCACCTCTTTTAAAATACAACTAATTACAGAACTTCCCTGGTGGTCCAGTAGCTAAGAGTCCGAGCTCCCACTGCAGAGGGCCCGAGTTCAATCCTTAGTCAGGGAACTAGATTCCATATGCCACAACGATATACCACATGCTACAACTAAACATCCTGCATGCCACAAGTACAAGATTCTGCATGCCCCAACTAAGACCTGGTGCAGCCAAATAAATAAATGAATGCTGCTGCTAAGTCGCTTCAGTCGTATCCGACTCTGTGCGACCCCATAGATGGCAGCCCACCAGGCTCCCCCGCCCCTGGGATTCTCCAGGCAAGAACCCTGGAGTGGGCTGCCATTTCCTTCTCCAATACATGAAAGTAAAAAGTGAAAGGGAAGTCGCTCAGTCATGTCCGACTCTTAGCGACCTCATGGACTGTGGCCCACCAGGCTCCTCTGTCCATGGGATTTTCCAGGCAAGAGTACTGGAGTGGGGTGCCATTGCCTTCTCCAAATAAATGAATAAATATCTAATAAAAAAAATACACGCAACTTAAAATCCCATGCTCAGAAATAGCCATGACATATTTGCAGCTATTTCCCCATATATACATGTACACATCATTTTAATACCATGTTATAACATTTTGTCATTTAGTAATATAAACATCTTCAATGTCAATAAATATACATCTGTGACATCATACTTAGTGACTGCATTGTTTTGCATTGTAAATGTGGAGTTTTCAGCCTACTGTGGTTGAACATTTAGGGTGGCTCCTGTTTTCTCATCTTACAGAGAGTGTTACATAGGATTGATAACAGTGGTTAAGTGAAGAAATACACATACAGCGTTCAGAAGAGTGCCTGCCACATAGTAAGTGCTGTGGATTATGACCATTTCTATTATTTTCATCGTCTATTTCCTCAGAGTCATTCTTGGAAGTGGAATTAGGTAGTTAAGAATTTTGACACATTTCACCAAATTTTCATGCAGAAAGTCTCCATCCTCTTGAGAGAATGAGAATGTTTTTTCCCTGAGTCTTGCCAACAATGTACACTATCCTAATTTTTATTCTGGCCCTACCAATAAGCAAAAAAATTACATCTTATTTGAATTTGCTTTTCTTTGATATCTACTGAGATAATCACTGCTGTACTTTTTCATACGCAAATAGGTTTATTTATTTTGGAGAAATAAAAATATGATTCCTCTCCCTTCCCATGTTTCAATCAGAAAGTTCGTCTTTTTCTTACTGAATTGTATGATACTTTTCTCTCTACCATGTTGGAGTTTTCCTCCCAGTTTACTGTCTGCCTTTTAGGTTTTTTTCATGGTGTTTAGCAAAACACAAATTTTAAGTGTTTGATTTAATTATATGAGTCCTGCTCTCCTTTTCACAAGAATGATGGTGAACAGGAACAGACACCCACCTCAGCCTGGGTCAATCACATTCTCTCCTGGAAATCTGGAATTGTTGTCAGAAGATCATCGGTTCATTGCTACATGTGAGTAAATATAAACCTCAGGAGATATGTGATGATTCTTCTTGCATCGGGTTAAAAAGTACAAAGGGAAAGGGAAGGGAAAGGGAAGTCGCTCAGTCGTGTCCGACTCCTTGCGACCCTGTGGACTGTAGCCCACCAGGCTCCTCCGTCCATGGGATTCTCCAGGCAAGAGTACTGGACTGGGTTGCTATTGCCTTCTTGCATTGGGTTAAAAAGTACAAAAGTAAAGTATAATAAATAGGGACTTGCTGGATGGTCTAGTGGCTAAGACTCCACATTTCCAATGCAGGGGCTTGGATGCATCCCTGGTCAGGGAACTCGATACTACACACCAAAACTAAGAGTTTGTATGCTGCAACTAAAGATCCCACGTGCTGCAAGGAAGATGGAAGATCCTGAGTGCTACAACTAAAACCCAGCACAACCAAATAAATTAATTAAATTTTTAAAAAAAGAACAGTCATGGTCTCCCTTGTTTCCACCTCAGACCCAATCTCAGGACCTTCTTCCCACGACTCCTCATGAATCAGTCTTTAAAGGGTTAATGTTTAGCACCACAGAGCCTCTTGAACCGAGCTGTACCCTCAGGTCACAGGACTGAGTTCTGATGAGCTGGTAACTGTGCCATTCCAGTTTTTCAGTATTTTGAATATCACCCCTGCTTGATTACAGATATCACTAGAGGACTTGCCTGGTAGTTCAGGGGTTAAGAATCTGCCTGCCAACGCAGGGGACATGGGTTACAACCCTGGTCCAGAAAGATCCCACATGCCACAGAACAACTAAGCTCGTGCTCTGTGACTACTAAGTCTGTGTGCCTGGAGTCCATGTTCTGCCACAAAAGAAGCCACCTCAGTGAGAAACCTGCCTGCCACAACGAAGAGCAGTGCCAACACGCTGCAACTAGAGAAAGCCTGCACACAGCAACGAAGACCCCGCGCAGTGAAAAGAAAAAAAAAAAAAAAATATATATATATATATATATATATTGCTAGAAACTCTTGCTGGACCCTCCAGTTGAGGCATCCCTATCATGTTGCAGTGTGACACTCGCCAGAAGGAGCCCAGCTAAGGCCACCTTAAGATGGGAAAGTTGGTGGGAGAATTGATTTTACCATTTGCAGCCATTGAACCTCTTAGAGGCATGGTTAATAGGTTAATATTAAACCCCAGGCAATGGTGGCCTCATTTAAGCCACGACCATGCAGTCTCTTTCACTTCTGGCCCCTCCTCTCCTGCCTTACTACATGCCCTCAGACCAGGTTCACACTTTTTTTCTTTATCGAATATGTTACAATGTTGCTTCTGTGTTATGTTTTGGGTGTGTAGGATCTTAGTTCCCTGACTAGGGATTGAACCCGCATCCCCTGCATTGAAGGTGAAGTCTCAACCACTGGACTGCCAGGGGTGTCCCCAGGTTCACATTCTTATCCCATCTGGGTATTCCTGCCTCCAGACTCCTTTTCGATGGGTCTTTCATCTGGCCTCCAGTTCAACTATCCTGAGTGCCTCAATGATTAACCCAAATGGTGCTATGCTGGGAGAAAGATAAACCTGTTCATCCATAGACCAGAGTTCAGGTTCTTCCCTGCCACTTCACTAGCTGTGGGACCTCAGACAAATGATGCAATTCCAAAATCAGGGTTTCCCCCTATTATTATCATCATATGATAACAAGGACCTCCTGAAATCTGCATTATACTTACTGTGGATTGTTCATCTCCTCTGCTAGTTTGCAGGCTCTTTAGTGCAGGAACCTTGTCATATTCATCTTTCCATTAGTGCCCATCTGGTTCTTGATTGACAGTAGACCCTGGACGTTCCTGCTGGTCCAGTGGTTAAGACTCTGCAGTTCCACTGCCGAGGACGCTGGTTCAATCCCTGGACCCGGAAGTTCCACATATCTTGTGGTGGGGCAGAAAAAAAAAAGAAAGAAAGTAGACCCTTAGTTCTGAAGAAAGGAATGGCTACCCACTCCAGTATTCTTGCCTGGAAAATTCCATGGATAGAGGAGCCTGGTGGGCTATAGTCCGTGCGGTGGCAAAGAGTTGGACACAGTTGAGCGACACACACACACACACACATCCTTAGTTAAAATACATTCTCACAGGGTTGAACTGAATCAAGTTCCAAACATCAGATGGGTGAAAATGCAATCAATCCAGATGTTTCATACTTCTGGATAATAAACTGAATTCATTTCCTCCTTAGATGAAACTAGTCCTGGGATTTTTTATTTTTTAACACAATCCCAACAACTTCTGTAAAACATTAAATGACTTTTTTTTCTGTATCATTAGATACAATGGACCAGGAATCCCAGCACTTTTACACCTTAACTTAGCAGCTGGCAAAATGAATGACCAGAGTGACCCCTCCCAGCAGAGCACATGACCGACCACAGCTGTGCATGTTTGTGAGCATGACTGCACCAGGACAGGCGCTGAGCCACTGGGTGGAGCAGTGCACTCTGGGGAGAAGGCTTATGACATTTCCCCTATGATTTCAGAAAAGAAAAAAACTTTTTCTTATGAGTTGTTTCTGCTCAATGACAATAGAAAATGGCATAGCGTGTACATAGGAGAAGGGGGTAACAGAGGATGAGATGGCTGGATGGCATCACTGACTTAAAAGACATGAGTTTGCGAAACTCTGGGAGATGGTGAAGGATAGAGAAGCCTGGCGTGCTGCAGTCCATGGGGTCCCAAAGAGTCCAACAGAACTGAGCAGCTAAACAACAACAAATACAGATACAGGGTATCAGCCATCCCAAAGTGGAAGAGCTTTAAACATCAGTAGTCCCAGGAGTGTGAAGGTGAGGCAGACATTGTTAACTAGTTACTGCTCAACTTCCACTTCCTCTTTTCCCTTAATGACAAAATCCCAGTTTTATTTGGGATGACAATCTAGATAGCCTCCCTTAGAAGGCTAGGTTCCAGCCCATGTGATGTAAATAGAAGTGCTCTGTGGAACATCCAAATAGGCTGCTTAAAGGAAGATGACTCAAAAAAAAAAAAAAAAAAAAAGGAAGATGACTCCATTAAAAAGTGTGCTCCTTTTGGCTTTTCTTCTTCCCTCCTTCCTCGGGATCAAAGTCATCTTGCCCTTGAACTTGTGACCTTGAAGATGGAAGCCACAGACCAGTATGAAGGAGCAGGGTGAGAGAAGAGACAGGGTGCCAGATGATCAAAGAACAAAAATACAAGCCCTAGATGCTCAGTTTCCAGCTGCTTTTGTGAGAGAAAAATCAAACAATAATCACAAAGCCCTCTGTCTTATTTAAACCATTTTTTTTTTTACAAATTCAGTTATATTTTATATGTGGCCTATAATCTATCCAAGCAAGATATGTTAGTTTGCTAGGGTATAAGATTCTTGAGAGTCCCTTGGACAGCAAGGAGATCAAACCAGTCAATCCTAAAGGAAATCATTGTCTGGTATCTTTAGAGCCTTACTCTGTTGAAGTGATTCTCAGCTAAACATTATGTCTGTTTTAACTTTGATAAGTATTTCCACTTTTGTTATTTATTAGTGGTATCTTTTTTTGAAGTGTCAGATGTTGTGACTATTTAAAATAAAATGTCATTATAATTTTTTAAAAAAATCCTAAAGGAAATTAGGATTATATACTCAGGAAATACCCTGAGTATTCACTGGGAGGACTGATGCTGAAGCTTCAATACTTTGGCCACCTGATACAAAGAGCTGACTCAATGGAAAATCCCTGATGCTGAGAAAGATTGAGAGCAAGAGGAGAAGGGGGTGACAGAGGATGAGATGGTTGGATGGCATCACTGACACAATAAACATGAGTGTGAGTGAACTCCAGGAGACAGTGAAGGACAGGGAAGCCTGGCGTGGTGCAGTCCATGGGGTCATGGAGTCAGAAATGACTTAGCAACTGGACAACAACAACAAAGTACAGACCAGGTGGCTTAAACCAGGGGTCCCAAACTTCTGGGAGCTAATGCCTGATGATCTGAGATGGAGCTGATGCAATGTTAATAGGAATAAAGTGCATAATAAATACAACGCACTTGAGTCATCCCAAAACCCCTGCCCCTGCCCCTGGTCCATGGAAAAATTGTCTTCTACAAAATTTGTCCCTAGTGCCAAAAAGGTTGGGGACTGCTGGAATAAACAACAGAAATTTATTTCCTCACTGTTCTGGAAGCTGCAAGTCCCAGATCAAGGTTGGGCTGGTTTCTTCTGATGCCTCCCTCCTTGGCTTGTAAATGGCCATGTTCTCCCTGTGTCTTCACGCGATCCCTCTATATATCACTGTGTCCAAATCTCTTCTTTTGTATGGATACCGGTCATATTGGATTAGGGACCACCCCCAACAACTCATTTTAACTTAATTCCCTCTTTAGAGATCCAAACAGTCACATTACCAGGTACCGGAATTAGGGCTTCCACATACAGAATTTGGGAGGATACCGTGTAGTCCATAACACCAGGCGGAAGTAAAGAGGTTTATTATGGCTCTTTTTTCTTTTGGTAATAGTATAAAAATTGGGGTGGTGCTAGTGGTAAAGAACCCGCCTGACAATGCAGGAGACATAAAAGACGTGGGTTCGATCCCTGGGTTGGGAAGACCCCCTGGAGGAAATGGCAAGCCACTCCAGCATTCTTGCCTGGAGAATTCCATGGACACGGGAGCCTGGCGGGCTACAGTCCCTGGGGCCACAGAGAGTCGGACACAACTGAGAGACTAACACAACTGGCGTGACTGAAGTGACTCAGCATGCACCCATCAACAGGGTAATAAGGAAATAAAGTACAGGTATCCTAATACTATGTTTCATTAATACTGTACTATACTATACTTCCTTGGCAGTCCAGTGGTTAAGACTTTGCCTTCCAATACAAAGGATGAGAGTTCAAACCCTGGTCAGGCAGCTAAGATCTCACATGCCTCACAGCTGAAAAAGCAAAGCATAAAACAAGCAATGTTGTATCAGACTCAATAAAGACTTTAAAAATGGTCCATATAAAAAATTATTTTAAAAAATCAATGCATACTCTATTGCACTATAGTCAAACTTCATGTCATATTGCTAAGTCAAAAACCCTTAAAATGCTAATACGCATAGCAACTTGTAGTGTGGTCACATGTTAGTCATTCTGTCATGTCCGACTTTGCAACCCCATGGGCTGTAGCCTACCCGGCTCTGATGTCCATGGATTTTCCAAGCAAGAATACTGGAGTGGGTTGCATTCCCTTTCCCAGGGGATCTTCTTGACCCAGGGATCGAACCCAGGTCTCCTTCATTGCAGATTCTTTACCCTCTTTGAGCCACCAGGGAAGCCCATGCTGACATAAACACACATATAAATGCAACAAAACCGTTTCCAGACACTTTGGTGTTTATAAATGTACAGAAAAATGTATACAATATTCTAGAGTGATAACTGGTTTGTGTGGGACAGAATTGTGGCTGGTGTGGTGTACACTGTTTGTACAATGGTCGAATATTTTACAGCTACAGTAACGGATTCGTGTCTTTCTCATCCAATTAAAAAATTAAGCCAGCAGATCAACTATTTAAAATCCGTGGAATTTTAAAGTATTTCTGGCCTGAAACTTTTAAAGCAAGAAACAAACAGAATAATTCAACCTTCAAAAGGAATAGACAGAGCCGACAATATGAGGTTAAAATCAGAAGAAATACTGAAGTTGTTTTACAGAAGAAAAGTAATGATTTTTTTTTTTTAAAAAAAAAAACCTTTTTCAGTTTCAAGGGATCACAGTAATATTGAGAGACGGACTGAATTCTTTCTACTGAGCAGCAAATCACTGGGCCCAATCTGTTTGTGTTCTTCTGAGAAAGCTGCGTAACCTGCCACTGGCGTTTTTAAAGGAAATTGTAGGAGACTCAGAGGAAGCGTGTGACTTCGTTAAACGGGCTTTCTTGGAGCAAATGAGCTCCCAGAACTTCCAGCTCCACTTCATTTCACAGGCGAAAACCTGAGGCCTCGTGAGGCGCTGTTGGAAGATTCCTAGAGGCTCTGAAGGAACTTTTGGACCTGACTTACTCGTTAAGACAGAAAAAGGTCGACCGCTGGCAGAAAATGAAGGCAAACACCACACTGGGCAGAGAGCCTATGCTGGGACCAACGGGAGGAGGCTGCGGGGCGGAGCCAAAATGGCGGAGGAGGCGGGGCTTCCGGAGGTGGGCCCGAAGAAATAGGACGGGGCGGAGCCTGGTAGGTTACCGAAGCCTGGGAGGCGGGGCCAAGGGGGGGTGGCCTTGAGCCCATGGAGGCGGGGCTGAAGGCGTGTCCCGCTCAGGCACCGGCAAGGGGCGGGCCCAGGAAAGAGGCGCCCTGGGGTGGGGCCAGGCTCGCGCAAGTCTGGTCCACGCGGCTGCGCGACGCTGTGCGGCGAAGATGGCGGCCTCCGGCTGGGCGCGCGCCGCCGTGGTTTTTCTCTGTGCCTGTGATCTGATGCTGCTCCTGCTGCTGCCGCCGAGGGCCTTCGCCGCCGAGGGCCCGGCCGAGACACCCGGCGAGGCCACCCCACCTCCCCGGAAGAAGAAGAAGGATATTCGCGACTACAATGACGCCGACATGGCCCGTCTTCTGGAACAGTGGGAGGTCCGCAGCGCGCGCACACCCTCCCGGCTCTTCTGTCCCGGGTCCCTTCCTAGTGACCTCTTACCTCCTCTGTCTTGGGACCCTTTACACCTCCGTCTTGGTGTCTTTCGACCCCTTAACCTCCTCTGTCCTCATGCCAATGGCCCTTATGACCCACTCCAGCTACCGCTGACCCTCAGTGCCTCCTCTGACCACTTCCCCATCAGTGTGCCGACCCCCGCCCCAAGCCGTTCATCCCAATGTCCTCTTTTCACCGTTCCTCGGCCCACTCCAGTCACGAGTCAGCCTCTCACTCTTCAGCCCTATTTGTCATCAGTGCCCTGGTCGCCTCCGCGTTGCTCCCCGTGGTCAGCGAGCCCTTCTAATGAACGGCGGGGGGAGACCTTTTCCATCCCACTCCTGAGAACGGGGTGCTTGGGTGGGTGTGGGATGAGGAGAGGATTATCTTCCAAGAGCGCAGTTTCAGCTTTCGTCGTTCTCCCGCGTTTTAAGTAAGGATTCAGTTCTCATTTTGGTATATGTCCCTGCTGAAAGTTTTTGTAAGTTTTGTGCGTGCCTTTAATTTTTTGGACTGGGTAGGAGGCCTTATTAAAGGGTAGTGGTTTTTTTGTCGTGGAACTCACATTTTTCGTTCAAGGGAGCAATGACTTGGTATTGTGCGAGTCAATTTTCTGGTTACTTGAATGGGCTGGAATGTGTAATGGCAGGGAGAGGGTATTAACCTTTTTAGGTGAAGTTCACTAACCAAAACCATGGTTGCTGCCTCTTGCCCATCCAAAGGTGGTTGTGTTTTCCTGGTTCATTTGCACTGCTGGTGAAGTAATGTCAGAAACTTGGATTCCACTGCATGTGTGACCGTGAGTGAGTCATGTTTCCACCCTAGACCTCAGGTTCCTTATGTGCAGAATGAGATTTTACTACATGATTTCTTCCACTGCGTTTTATTATATTGTGGTTTCCCTTGTGTTTATGTGGGCTTCCCAGGTGGCTCAGTGGTAAAGAATCCGCCCGCCAGTGCAGGAGATGAAAGTTCTATCCCTGGTCCAGTAAGATTGCCTGGAAGAGGAATTGGCAACCCACTCCAGTATACTTGCCTGGGAAACCCTCTGGACAGAGAATCCTGGCAAGCAACAACAGTCCATGGGATTGTAAAAGAGTTGGACACAACTTGGTGACTGAGCATGCGTGCACGTGGTGTATGTATTAAATAGAGACTTTCAGACGTGAGTTTTAGTACCATCTGATGTATTGACCTTGGTAGCTTTGTGATCCTCATTTTCCTTATCTTTAAAGTTAGATAGCATCCCACTTTGCAGGGTTCCTTTTAGGTGAATTGAGCTCCCCTTTGCAGACACTGCAAGTGTGAAAGCCCTGCCCCAGCAATTGCAGTCTCTCTGTGGGAGAGCAGATCCATCTCTGGGTGCTTTTTTATTTTTAATCTCATTTTAAAAAAATATTTTATTTTTGGCTGTGCTGGGTCTTCGTCACTGTACACAGGCTTTTCTCTAGTTGTGGTGAGCAGGGGCTACTCTCTAGGTGCAGTATATGGGCTTCTCATTGTGGTGGCTACTCTTGTTGCAGAGCTCGGGGGCACTAGGCAGATGGGCTTCAGTAGTTGTGACGCATGGGCCTAGTTGCTCTTTCTGGACCAGGGATGGAACTCGTGTCGCCTGGTTTGGCAGGCAGATTCTTACCCACTGTGCCACTGGAAAATCTAAGGGTGCTTTTTTGAAGGAAGTGGTAACCTCCTCCCCTGGTGGGGGTCCCTAAGGTCTTCCCCCACCCTCTGCCAATGTGAAAGTCATCGCTGCAGGGAGAGGCCTGCCTCAGGTGTGTGTAGGGGAGTTGCGGGGAGGGGCAGGAACGGTGGAGCTCCTTCCACTGTGGTAATGAGTCCCATTTGGTGTAGAAAAACCGAAGGTGATTCTTACGTTACTGTAACCAGGTGCCAGGGAAGGGGTAGGTAGGAAGATAGGAGCAGAGCCAGACAAGTGAGTTTGTACTTCAGTGTCACCCTGTCAAGCCTGTGACCTTGAGTCAATTATTCGCCTTCTCTGGGCCTCATCCACAGCTCAGTTCAGTGTGCATCCTACAGGGTTGTCCTGAGTGAAAGTCGCTGTCCTGTCCAACTCTTTGCGACCCCGTGGGCTATACAGTCCATGGGATTCTCCAGGCCAGAAATACTGGAGTGGGTAGCCATTCCCTTCTCCAGAGGATCTTCCCAACCCAAGGATTGAACCCAGGTCTCTCACATTGCAGGCAGATTCTTTACCGTCTGAGCCACCAGGGAAGCCCAAGAATACTGGAGTGGGAAGCCTATCCCTTCTCCAGCAGATCTTCCCAACCCAGGAATTGAACCAGGGACTCCTTCATGGTAGGCGGATTCTTCACTAGCTCAGCTATCAGGGAAGCCCTGTCCTGAGGTGGGATATACTAAATGAACAATGCCTGTGACATAGTAGCTGCTCAGGAGATGGTAGCTGGTCTTATTATCAAGGAAGGACCTGGGAGGAAGAAAAGCATTTACGGAATAAGGGAGTTCAGCTCTGTAGCTATGAAATTTGACAAACAGCATTGGAGAAGTGGTGAAGCCAGTCAAAAATGCAAGACTGGCTTGGAGGCAGGGCTGCATAGAGTGTGGGAAAGGCCACTTGGTCACATTCTGCACCCCCAGCCCTGCCTGGGGGTGAAGGTGTGATTGCTTTCAATTTAAAGGAAGCGCTGGAACAGGTAAGATTACTCAGGGAAGCAGTACAGCTAAGAGCAGACCTGGACAGTTGCACCTACATCTAAGGTGGGGGTTTTTCTGTCGGGCCCGGCTCCTTGTGACTCTGTGGACTATGGCCTCCCAGGCTCTGCTTTCCTTCACTATCTCTCGGAGTTTGCTCAGATTCACGTCCATTGAGTTGATGATGCCATCCAGCCCGACTCATCCTGTCTGTAGCCCACCAGGCTCCTTTGTCCATGGAATTCTCCAGGCAAGAATACTAGAATGGGTAGCCATTCCCTTCTCCAGGGGATCTTCCTGACCCAGGGATTGAACCTGGGTCTCCTGAATTGCAGGCAGATTCTTTACCATCTGAGACACCAGGGAAGTCCATACTATCTCTTGGAGTTTGTTCACACTCATGTCCATTCAGTCTGTGATGTTATCTAACCATCTCATTCTCTGCTGCTATCTTTTCTTTTATATCTATGGTACTGTGTTTTTTCTTCTTTTCTTTTTGTAACTGAAACTCACAGTCAGACATCTAAAATAGAAATTAAAGGTCCTTGAAAAGATCCTTACTCTTGCTGTGTGCGCTAGACTTCTGATTAATTATATTTTCATGAAAAAGAAATGGTCCTTGTAACCTATGGAGTTAATGCCATGACTGTTAGTAGAATCAGCTTGAAAAATAAAAATATTCTAGGTTGTTGACCCAACTAGAAGTCTTGACATATTTTAAGGAGACCATAAATAGGTATTATGGAGAAATAGAATAGAATACAGTCAGAAACAGCCTGTGAGTTTGGCCACCAGGAGTTCCTGTGTACTTTAAGAGGGTGATTTCAGTAGTTGTTTGGAAGCTGGATTACAGAGGGCCATGAGTCTCAGCAAACTCCAGGAGATGGTGAAGGACAGGGAAGCCTGGCATGCTGCGGTCCGTGAGGTCACAAAGAGTCTGACATGACATAGTGACTGAACAAGTGGTAACAGCACCATGTATTAAGTATGTGCTGCTTGCCTTTTATGTCATTAAATTCCCAGACAGCTTAGCGGGGAGATCCTGTGATCACCTCCCTCCCCATTATAGGTGGGGGAAATGATTTTCCACTAAGGCCACACCCAGGCCCACGTGACAGTGCAGCTCATTTGCTTTCCTGCAGGTCGCCAGCAGCTCTTCCAGAGCCAGATGAGGAAGAAATGGGTCAGTTGAGAGGGTGGCAGAGTTGAGGAAAAGGTTGGCCCCACACTGCTAGGGCTGTGGGGATCACCCAGTTCTGCTGTTCGTTTTATAGCCGAGACAGGCCTAGAGGTTTATGAAGTCTGGTCCAAGGCCATGCAAGTGAGTTAGGGAGCTGAAGCCAGATCAAATATGGATCCCCTTCAGAGATGGCTTTAGAATTATGTTGTTCTCTTATTAAAAATATGTTTAATACAGGACATTATTGTTGGTGTCTTAAGCCTCAGCCCTTCAGTGATTTGTCAAGAGGCCCACGTGGTGCTACATAGGGGCTTTTTGTTTCATTTTAGGTTGTTTTGTTGTTGTTGTTGTTTTAAGTAATAGCTTTATTGTGATATAATTTACATGCCTTATAGTTCACTCATTTAAAGTGTACATTTCAGTGGTTTCTGGACTGTTCAGAGAGTTGTGCAGCCAGCACCACAGTCAATTTGAGAACATTTGCTTCACCCCCAGAAAGAAACTGTGGTCTCAGTCACCCCTCCCCGCGTTCCTCCCCGCCCTCCAGCCAGCCCCAGGCAACCTCTCATCTGCTTTCTGCCTATAGCTTTGTCTGCTCTGGGTGTTTGGTATAAATAGACTCCTGCAGTGTATATGTGGTCTCCTTCACTTTCTGTGACGTTGTCAAGGATCATACATATGATAACATCGAGCAGCACTGGTTTCTTTTCCTTGCTGGAATTAGTCTTTTCTCCAAGGAACAACTGGTTCTCTTGTGTATTTTTAATTCATTTGTCTTACATTTATTTAGTTGGCATTCTGCCCTTAGTAATTAATTGTCTTGTTTGTTTCTGTGGGCCTGGATCCAGTAGGTCTTACTTTGTTTGGGAAGTTCTAAACCATTCTGTCATTATTTTGATTTTCAGATTATTCCCAGTTAGGCCCACAAGCTCTGCTTCATGCTGGCTTCTGTGTCATCCTGACACATCCCCCCATAACTCCCCGAGCACTTTCTTACTTTCTAATACAAGAAGATGTTCCAGACTAATTTTCTGTTTCCTTTGCCAGAATTAGCTTTTCCCCCGTGGAACACTAGTTCTTTTAAATATTTTTATCTTGTCTATCAAAAAATCATAGGCTCCTTCTGCTGCCTCCAATTCCAGCCCAGCACCATGGGTGCATTCTTCTACTTTTGTATTTATAACTCCCCACCCAAAGGGAAGGACCCCGCTCTCATTATCCTCAGCGCATCAGTAGGTATTCCCTTCTCAAGCCCAGAGTTCACAGGTCGTGGTTCAGTTGCTCAGTGGCATGTGGGATCTTCCTGGCCCAGGGATCAAACCCATGTCTGCTCCGTTGGCAGGCAGATTGTTAGCCACTGGGCCACCAGAGAAGCCCTTCTGCTGTGATTTAGATCAGAAACCTGCACCTGACCTCACATGGGGACATCCTTGCCTTTGCCGACTGCAGTGCACACTCTGTGTGACGCTTCCCTCCCCCACCCCCCATCCTTACAGAAAGACGACGACATAGAAGAAGGAGACCTCCCAGAGCACAAAAGACCCTCCGCACCGATAGACTTCTCGCAGATAGACCCGGGCAAGCCCGAGAGCATACTGAAGATGACGAAGAAGGGCAAGACGCTCATGATGTTTGTCACCGTGTCAGGAAACCCCACCGAGAAGGAGACGGAGGAGATCACCAGCCTGTGGCAGGGCAGCCTTTTCAACGCCAACTATGATGTCCAGAGGTAAAACTACAGCCTTCCTGAGAAACATGGGCTGTGCTGGGCTTTATCTCTGTTGGTTTAATGGGTGCCATTCCTGGCAACACTTAGCAGGGCCCTGGACCTTTCCTGTCTAGTCTGTCTGCTTTTACATTTATTTACCTAGTTTATGTATTTTTCTTTGAAGAAGACCACTCAGGTTTGGTCAAAGCCAGTAAATTTATTTGTTTGTTTTCATATCTCATTTGATCCAAAAGCCATTTATCTATGTATCTTGAACTTCTCTGTTATCTGAGTAAGAAGCTATATAGCTTAGCCTCTGTGGGGGGTGGAAAATTAGTTGACGTTTGACGGTGTGCCTCTTCCTGTAGAAGTCCCTGCCCACAGGAGAAGCTCTTCTGTGTAGCTGTGTTCACACAGAAGCTTGGACCAGACTCTCTTGCTTTAAAGTGAAGGAGTCTGGTCATCACGGGTCAATATGATCCTGAGATGCAGTTTTGAGGAATTTCCTTTGTCTTTGTCAATAACGGTTTCTAAAATGTAGCGTCTTCCAATATTTTAGTTCAGGAAGTACAAAAGGAATCAAAAGGAATACTCAGAGTGTCTAGGGTGGCAGAGTGCTTTTGTGAGCATAAGTAGACACTTGTGGGAATGAGTGAGTGCTGTGGCGGTGATGGGCCCAGAGCTCTCACTGATGCATGGAGGCAGGGGTGGGGTGGGGGGTTGCTTTACACACGCCCGGACTCTGTTCTGTTCCTCTCTGCTCCTTGGGACCTGCAGAGCGTGGACATGCTTGGCTGCTAGCGATTAACCTCCAGGGTTGAGTTCTGTCCAGTCACTGAGCATCCTCCTGAGCCCTTTGTGGGCCTCTTGTGACCCAATCCAAACTTGTGTTTGTCAGTCTCTGACAGCAGAAGCCTTTTGTCACATGAAACCTTAACTGGGCACTTAAGACTGTAAAACAGACCCAAACATCAGCCTCCCCTCAATTCCCTGGGAGAGGCCCCGAGCCCCGCCCATCTGCGGCCTCCCAAGGCTCCCTTCTGTCACCTCCCTTCCCATGAGCAGCCCCTGCACCACACACACAACCCAGGTCCTCTTTCTCTTTTGATCTGAGCCAAGTTGTTAAATAGTTTAGCCAGCTAGTACTTTCCAACAGTGAATGTCAACAGCTTCTAGGCCTGGGGAAATAGGACACTTTGTACTGTGTTCATGTAGAACTTAAGAGGATTCTTTTTTCTTAGTTAAGTGCCGCAGGCCTGTTTTGAGCTGTTAGCCCTGCACCAACTGTGTGCTGACCGTGGTCCCCTCTGTCTGTCCAGGTTCATCGTGGGGTCAGACCGTGCCATCTTCATGCTGCGTGATGGGGGCTATGCATGGGAGATCAAGGACTTCCTGGTCAGTCAGGACAGGTGTGCCGACGTGACCCTGGAGGGCCAGGTGTACCCCGGCAAAGGGGGAGGAAGCAAAGAGAAGAATCAAACCAAGCAAGAGAAGGGCAAGAAAAAGAAGGAGAGAGACCCGAAACCCCAGGCTTCAAAGGAAGACAATCGGGCTGGGAGTAAGAGGGAAGAGCTGTGACGGGGTGGCCTCGCTGTGCAGAGGAGGAGGGCATGGGCGACCACACACTCACAGGCTTCCCATCTCTGCTGAGAAAGGTCTGCCATGTGGCCAGTTTCTGGTCAGCAAAAGAATTACTGTTTAAAAGGCTTCAAGCAAAGAGGACAGAGGTTTTGTAATTAACATGGAACACTGACAGATTCACGTTTAGCATAAAATCACTTTCAGTGGAAACCTGCAGGTGTGGCTTTTTCCCACTGAAATGTGGAGGCGTCTCTGGCTGGACTGTGGCACCGCACCCTTGGCCTGACCTGCAGCCGTCTGTATTGTTTCTCTTAAACAAAAGGATACCAGGTTCTCATCAGACGAACTTAAGACTCTCAAATGCATTGAATCAGGCTCTTGCAGACACCATGTCCATTACTGTGAAATTAAAAACAGGCCACAGGAGCACCACTCAGTGCTCCACACCTACATAACACAGTCAGGACGCCAGGACACGTGAATCCTGAATCTCTGCAGAAGACACAGAACAGAAAATCATGCAGCTTGAAAATCCCAAGTAATCACTTGAAATTTATTGGATTTAAACCCTTCTCATCAGTTACGGAGAACTCTTGATGTCAGTCAGATTTTGTGTGGTCTGTGAATCCAGGGATTCTGGCCAGACAGGACCTTACTTAGGACAGTCGTGCCGGTGTCACGAGTCATGTGCTCCATCTAACGTGACGATTTTCCAGGGTGTGAATTGGGCATCGGCCAAGCTTCTAAACACGTTCCTTTGATAAAGTGCCTGAACTTGTGGTGATTTTGTATGGTACTAATACGATGTGCTACCTGTTACTGTCTGACATTGCTGTTCCTGTATCACAGCCTGCTCTGAGTGAGAGTTACAGAATTTATATCCAGCTGTCATTTCTAAGAACTAAAATGATTTGTTAAAAGAAAGGCTTCCATCGTCATTTTAGCAAATTCAGAAAAGTTTAGAAAACATCATCATTAAAGAATGGTAGAGTGAAACGTCTCCCCCTTCCCCCCGCTGCCACTGCCTTGACCCGTGGAAACTACTGTTAGTTTGTTTTCATGAAAAAAAAAAACAAACACACTGACTGGTTTATAGTGATCTGTAGGATGATATGTGTTTGTTTTGGCCTCATGGTACCTAGGTCCCCTTATTTTGGTAACTTATTTTCTAATTTCCGTGTAATGATCCATGCACTCTTCATTTTCTGTTCTGTGCTGAGTTGGTGGGGCGGGGGGGTGGATGTTTGCCCTGTGGGCCCCCCACTCCATGGTGGAATTAATCCTAGGGTGAGTTTGCATGAGCCACTTCAGGAATCCCTGGTGACTCAGACGTTAAAAGAATCTGTGATGCAGAAGACCTGAGTTCAGTCCTTGGGTCAGGAAGATCCCCTGGAGAAGGCAGTGGCAACCCGCTCCAGTGTTCTTGCCTGGAGAATCCCATGGACAGAGGAGCCTGGTGGGCCACAGTCTATGGAATCTCAAAGGGTGGGGACACGATTGAGTGACTAACACACACACCCCCTGGGAAGAGGTGTTTTCTGTTTCTTGCACAACTTGCACCCAGGGGAGTGAGGCTGGAGCTGCTATTGCCACCTTGTCCCTCTCTAGGGGAGAACTGTCTCAGGCTGGAGGATGAAGCAAGCAGTGGGGAGAAGCAGGGAAAGAGCGGAGTCCTGGTGGGGTCAGCTGAACGCCTGCATCGAGCCCTGCCTGAATTTGCCAGCCCTGCCACAGGTGTTTTCAGTTTTCACTTGGGCCTCTTGTTAGGTTTCTGCCATCTGTGCCTGTAGTGGCCTGGGCCACTGTCCTGATCCAATGTATATCTTTTTTAAACAGAAGGGCGTTCCTTCACCCAACCCAACTCATGTTCCCTTTGAACTGTCACAACGTGCCTGTCCGTCTCTGCTTCCCATGGGACATGCAGCCACATCAGCCTGTACTAAAGAAGCGTCTGTTATGTGCTGGGCTCCACTGAGTGCCAGGGACAGTGTGCCCGCAGCCCCTGCTTCCGTGAAACAGTGATTTGGTGGGAAAGACAAATGGTAATCCTGTACACAGTGACACGGCAATTGTTAGAAACAGGAAGGATCAACAGTGCCAAGACGTGGAGGGATCTGGGGATAGTCAGAGAGGACCTCAGGCAGGAGGAGGGAGTAACCAGGCAGAGGAAACAGTCCATGCAAAGGCCCTGTGGCTAGAAGTGACAGGAAGGACAGCAGGAAGGCTGATGGAGAGTCTGGGGCGCAGCACAGGGCCAGGCTGGACGGTGAGTGATGAAGGTTTGTGGGGGCTCTGAGCTTAGGCAAGTTTGTGGGATCTCTCAGAAACAATACACCTTTATGAATGAGAATTATGACCAAAGATTTATTTAGAAAATTCCTATGCAGGAGGGGTCCATGCACTTAGAGAATCTGCCTCTGGGGACTTCCCCAGGGGTCCAGTGGCTAAGACCCATGCACTCCCAATGCACGGGGTCTGGGTTCCATCCCTGATCAGGGAACCAGATCCCACATGCCATGGCTAAGATGTGGAGCAACTGAGGAAATACTTTCAAAAAAGGAAATCTACCTCTGCAAGGTGGTTGGTACGGTATGGGACTACTTCAGGCAATAAAGCTTGTCACCCTGGCTAGCCTGCCCCCCACCCCCTCCCTGGGAAGCCCCAGACCATGCATACCCCAGTAATGAGGGTGAAGCCTGGAGCAAGAGTGTGGGGTGTGCAGGGTCTGCTGGAGATTGGAGAGGCCTAAAGGATTTTAGCTGTGGTGGGGTAGATTGAGGGGTCATCCGGTTTGCAGTGGTGGACTGATTGGAAGCCAACAGGAATAGGGGTGAGAGGCAGTTTGGGAGGGTATTTCAGTGGTTTAGGCCTAGGTCAAAGGTGGTACAGTGAGCTGGGTGGTGGTGAGGTGTGACCTACGATTTACATGCACAGCCCCTGCTAATGATCGCTGAGTTTTCAGGGTCTCACTAGTTTGTACAAAAATGCTGCCATGAACATTTTAATAAATGTTACCACATACTTTGGTAAACTTGTGCTTAAATCTGAGGGGCAGACTCCTAGCAGTGGAATTGCTGGAACAACCGAATTTTCACCTTCTGGTATGTTATTGGTGAAGTGGCCCTCCAAAGTGGTATTGTTAACTTAACCTTTGCTGGCAATAGACCTCAAAACCCAAGCAGCACTGACCATTATACTTGCCATTAAGATGTGAAAACCAGGGTTTCCCTGGTGGCTCAGTGGTTAAAACAGAAAATCCGCTTGCCAGTGCAGCGGATGTGGGTTGGATCCCTGGTCTGGGAAGATCCCAGATGTCTCAGAGGCACGAAGCCCTAAGCTCAGGTGCCACAACTGTTGAGCCCATGTGGTGCAACTGTTGAAGCCCATGTGCCTACAGCCCGTGCTCCCCAACAAGAGAAGCCACTGCAATGAGAAGCCCGTGCACTGCAACTCAAGAGGAGTCCGCATTTGTGGCAACTAGAGAACAGCCCGTGGCAACCCACTCCAGTGTTCTTGCCTGCAGAATCCCAGGGACGGAGGAGCCTGGTGGGCTGCCGTCTATGGGATCGCACAGAGTCGGACACGACTGAAGCGACTTAGCAGCATCAGCAGCAGCAGAGAAAAGCCCGAGCAGCAACAAGGATCCAGCACATACAACCAAAAATATAAACAAACTTTTTTTTTAAGAAACTGGAAACCACATCTTCATTGGGTCCCCTGAAGCCACCAGACTGGAGAGGCCATGTGCAAAGGCCACGCAGAGATAGAGATGCCCAGAGAGCCCCACTTGGTCCAGCCCCACCTGGGGCCTTCATAGCCCAGGTGCACACAAGTGAGCAAGTGAGTCTTCAGATAGCCCCAGCCCTCAGGACATCACAGGGATGCAGGAAGCAGAGAGGAGCTTCCCAGAAAAGCCATGCAGATTCATGAACAAGAGAAGTGCCATATTTAAGGTGGGGAGTGGGATTATATATGATTCATATACACATGCACATATATAAACTCATTTTTACTCCTGCATGTTTGTTTTCACCCTGAATATTCATTGGAAGGACTGATGCTGAAACAGAAGTTCCAATACTTTGGCCACCTGATGTGAAGAGCCAACTCATTGGAAAGACCCTGAGGCTGGGGAAGATTGAGGCAGGAGGAGAAGGGGATGACAGAGGATGAGATGGTTGGATGGCATCTCTGGCTCAGTGGACACGAGTCTGAGCAAGCTCCTGGAGATAATGAAGGACAGAAGCCTGGCGTGCTGCAGTCCATGGAGTCACAAAGAGCCAGATGTGACTGAGCAACAGAACAATAACATGCTGTCGTGTCTCTTGCTTTAATACCATCACATGGCCTCTCTGACTGTCAACTATGAAACATGGAAACTTAATAGGCCTCCTTCTACCTCCCTCGGTTCTGATGATCAGACTGTAGTTTTTATACTTCTGGTGGTTTCCTTTACCTTGTTAAACCTCTTCCCTGGTGGCTAAGATGGTAAAGAATCTGCCTGCAGTGCAGGAGACCCAGGTTTGATCCCCCGGTCAGGAAGATCCCCTGGAGAAGAAAATGGCAAACCACTCCAATGTTCCTGCCTGGAGAATCCCATGGAGAGAGGAACCTGGCAGCCTACAGTCCATGGTCTCACAAAGAGTGGGACACGATGGAGCGACTAACACTTTCACACTTTCAGTGTGTGTTAACTTCTCATCAAGCTGGGGGAATTCTCTGACTTCCTTCTGTCTCTGGATTCTTCTTTAAGAGGGTTATTTGCATGATGACAAGGTGTGTAACGTGCATGGCTCCACTGGAGTGTTCTGAGGCCAGGGTTATCTTTTCTCTTGAAAGTGACTGTTCTTTCTATTAAATACTGGAGATCCTGCCTCATTCCTATTGATAATATTCAGTAATTTTGCTAAGAAGTCCTAGGGTTGATGTTTCTTTTTTTTAAAAAAAATTATTTATTTATTGCTTCGGGTGTTAGTTGCAGCATATGAGGTCATTTTTCCCTTTTAGTTTCGGCATGTGAACTCTTAGGTGTGGCATGTGGGACCCACTTACCTAACTACAGATCAGATCCCGGATCCCTGCATTGGGAACACGGAGTCTTAACCATTGGGCCACCAGGGAAGTCCTTGATTTTTCAAAGTATTTTTTTATTCTCCTAGAATATGGCATGTCATTTCCAATTGCACATTTAGGTGCTTTTTTTTCTCCCATCATTTGAAAAAATTAATTTTCTATGGTTAACTTATTTTCAATTTGTATTGGTATTTTGGGCACCAATTTTTTTCTTAGCTCTGACATAAATTTTTTTAAAATCTCATTCTATTTTCAATTTCATTGAGCTGTTTTTTTTAGAATTCAAGTGTTTATTAAATTCTGTGAATTCAAGGGACTCCCTTGGTGGTCTAGTAGCTAAGACTTTGTGCTGCCAATGCAGGGGAGCCCATTCCATACCTAGTCAGGGAATTAAGATCCCATATGCCACAACTAAGACCCAGCACAGCCAAATAAATATTTTAAAAAGCAATTCAAAAGAAAAAGACTTTAAAAAATACTCTGTGAATTCAAGAAGTCCAAATGGAGTCTTTACAACTCGTGGTTTTTTTTTAATACAAGTAATTTCCAACTTTATTTTTGCATCTCATTTTTTTCATATGTTTGCTTTTTATTTACTGTTAAATTTTATAGAAGTATAGTTGATTTACACCTTGTGTTATGTTTGTTTCCCCAGAATGGAATATTTTTCTGTGCTTGTGTGCATATTCCTCTGTGGAGGTTGTTTCCTAGTTGCAGCTTGTTTGGAGACAGTCCACGTCTGTTTTTTCCTCTCCTGTTTGTGCTTCATAGACATGGCCTTTCCCAGACCTTGGTCCTGAGCATCTATCTTAAGTGAATTCTCCTGACTCCCTTCCCTCCTTATCAGAGCATTGTCTGCCTTCCTGGCGCTGCAGTTCAAGGTCTGAGCCCTGCTTTTTCTCAGCTTTTCTATAACCGAACAGGAAGCGGAGGGACTCAGTCTGTGGGTGGCCTTGCTTGGCGAGTAGGCTGTGCCCTTCTGTGATTCTTACCCAAAGTCCTAGACCTTGGAGGGGGTCAGAGAAGCAACCACTCTTCCTGTCCAGTCTTCAGAGTTCCTCCAGTCAGCAGCAGACTCGGGAGCCCTGGCTGCCCTCTGTGGGGAGGGGTCAGGCTGAGTGGTCCTTGCCTCACTCCCCTCTTTCTGATAACCGTGTTTATCCTGCCCCTGCAGAAGGAGGAAGGATGTGCCAAAAGCTGCTTTTGACGTGGGCAGTGGGGCACATGATGTAAGAGGCATTCCAAAACTCAGTAAAAAGCAATAATATTTCAGTGCTGTATTTTAAAAATCAAGTTAATGTTAAGAAAACAAAACCTGATGATGAAAATGTTAAAGACCGGACCAGTCAGAGTGAGGATGAGGGTGAGACAGTGAGGCTGTGCAAGTGTAGGGTCCAATCTGGGCTTTTAAACCAGCAGTCCTTAGGATTTTTTTCTTCTTCTTTTTTCCCCCTATTTTTTGGCAGTGCAAAGTGACATGCAGGATCTTAGTTCCCCAGCAAGAGATTGAACCTTCACCCTCTTCCAGTGGAAGCCTGATGTCTTAACCCCTGGACCACCAGGGAAGCCTCAGTATTTCTTCATATTTTCAGAGTTGATATTTCCTAACTTCCCAGGTTCATGCTCTCAGAGTAAAACTTGAAATCCTTATCATAGAGGTCCCACAAGATCTCTATGAAAGAAAGAAATTCACTTCATAATGGACAACCAACAAGGACCTACTGTTCAGCACAGGGAACTGCTGCATGTTCTGTGGCAGCCTGGATGGGAGGGGGGCTTGGGTACATGTGTGTGTGTGACTGAGTCACTCCTCCTGAAACTGTCACAGCATGCTTTAACGGCTATACTTCAATATACAATAAAAGCTTTAACAAAAGAAAGAAATTGAAACACCAGCACAGCATCCCAGCTCTTCAAGCTCTGTTCATCTGACCAAGCTTCCTTTCAAGGTTATTAACTCTGAACTGTATAATCACATAGCTGTCATCATAGCAGAAACAGACTTTTGTTTTTGGCTTTTTCCACTTAGCCTTATATCATAATGAAGTTTTCCTGTGTCTATGTGGTCTTCACATTTAACATTTCAGTGGCTGGGTAACAGTCGCATCCTTTTCCTGCAGAGAAAGTTGGGCCAGATCTCAGTGTTAGGCGTGAGTCTACTTCTAATGGGCTTCCCAGGTGGTGCAGTGGTAAAGAATCCACCTACCATTGCAAGAAATTCAAGAGACTTGGGTTCGATCCCTGGGTCAGGAAGATCCCAAGGAGAAGGAAATGGCAACCCACTGCAGTATTCTTGCCTGGAGAATCCCATGGACAGAGGAGCCTGGTGGGCTACGGTCCACAGAGTCACAAAAAGTTGGAGATGACTGAGGGACTACGTACATAGGCATGTACTTCTTACAAAGGCATGTGTCTAGTCTCTGTCTCACGATCCACATCCCCTTCTGGGGCATCTGCTTCAACCCAAGGCTGCCCTGCCAACAGGAAGGACCCTGCTCCCTTGTTCTGCCTCCCTTGCACGGTTGTGGCCATTTGAACTAGAGGTGGGCATCTCACCCAGGGCACCACCCACCTGGTTGCCAAATCAGATCCTCTCTCGCTTGGCCAGAGACTAAATGACTTGGTAGCTGAGTCATTAGTAGTGGGTGGACAGCTAGACTGAAGGTTTCAGAACTTCTGTTGGTGAAGTTTCTGGACTTGGCTTGAGGTTCTGACCTCCCGGGTCTTGATTATTCTGCTTGTTCCTGGATTCTGAGAGCTCTGCTGCTGCTGCTGCTGCTAAGTCACTTCAGTCGTGTCCGACTCTGTGTGACCCCATAAACGGCAGCCCACCAGGCTCCCCTGTCCCTGGGATTCTCCAGGCAAGAACACTGGAATGGGGTGCCATTTCCTTCTCCGTCTGAGAGCTCTAGATCCCTATAAGTAAGTAGAGCCACTTTGAAGAGGGTTCTGTAATTGCTGTCATCTTTCACTCAACCTTTTTTTATTCTCCATTTATCTGTCTAAACAGGACTAACATGTACACCACCACGCATAAACAGATGGCTAGTGGGGAGCTGCTGCAGAGCACAGGGAGCTCAGCTCTATGATGGCCTAGAGGGGTGGGATGGGGCGGCGGGGGCTGATTCATGTTGTTGAATAGCGGAAACCAAACACAACTCCAATTTTAAAAAAAAGAAGGTAGGAAATGAAGTAGATAGGGACCTTCACTCTGTGCTGTATCGTCACTCTCCTTACATTTTCCTATGCTGCTGCTGCTGCTAAGTCACTTCAGTCGTGTCCGACTCTGTGCGACCCCAGAGACAGCAGCCCATGAGGCTCCCCCGTCCCTGGGATTCTCCAGGCAAGAACGCTGGAGTGGGTTGCCATTTCCTTCTCCAATACATGAAAGTGAAAAGTGAAAGTGAAGTTGCTCAGTCGTGTCCCACTCTTCGCGACCCCATGGACTGTGGCCCACCAGGCTCCTCTGTCCATGGGATTTTCCAGGCAAGAGTGCTGGAGTGGGGTGCCATTGCCTTCTCCGTACATCTTCCTATACTGTTTACATATTCCTGTACTGTTGACTATTCGGGTTCTTTTTAGTTACCTACAACCATCAGTTTCATTGAAATTAGTTTCTCTTCTTTCTTAAGATGACTCCCTTAGTATTAAGGACATGTTTTTTATTATATGTTGTTATTTTACTTTCAAAGGATTATATCAGTTTGCACTATTGCCAGCCATATACGAGCAGACATCCATTTTGCCAAAAACTTACTAGAATTGGGCATTATTTTTTTAATTGGAGTATACAGTTGCTTTACTATGTTTTGTTAGTTTCTGCTGTACAACAAAGTGAACCAGCTATATATATACATGCACATACCCCCTCTTGTTTGGATTTCCTTCCACCACAGAGCACTGAGTAGAGTTACCTGTGCTGTACAGCAGGTTCTCGTGGGCATTATTTTCAATTCATTCTTGTATTCATTCAAAAATAGTTATTGATCACCTACACCCCAGGCATAGTTCAATAGATATAAAATATTAATTTAATTGCCAACATCCTCTGGATCATTGAAAAAGCAAGAGAGTTCCAGAAAAACATCTATTTCTGCTTTATTGACTATGCCAAAGCCTTTGACTGTGCGGATCACAATAAACTGTGGAAAATTCTGAAAGAGATGGGAATACCAGACCACCTGACCTGCCTCTTGAGAAACCTATATCCAGGTCAGGAAGCAACAGTTAGAACTGGACATGGAACAACAGATTGGTTCCAAATAGGAAAAGGAGTACATCAAGGCTGTATATTGTCACCCTGCTTATTTAACTTATATGCAGAGTACATCATGAGAAACACTGGGCTGGAGGAAGCACAAGCTGGAATCAAAATTGCTGGGAGAAATATCAATAACCTCAGACATGCAGATGACACCACCCTTATAGCAGAAAGTGAAGAAGAACTAAACAGCCTCTTGATGAAAGTGAAAGAGGAGAGTGAAAAAGTTGGCTTGAGGCTCAACATTCAGAAAACGAAGATCATGGCATCTGGTCCCATCACTTCATGGGAAATAGATGGGGAAACAGTGGAAACAGTGTCAGACTTTATTTTTTGGGCTCCAAAATCACTGCAGATGGTGACTGCAGCCATGAAATTAAAAGACGCTTGCTCCTTGGAAGGAAAGTTATGACCAACCTAGATAGCATTTTAAAAAGCAGAGACCTTACTTTGTCAACAAAGGTCCATCTAGTCAAGGCTATGGTTTTTCCAGTGGTCATGTATGGATGTGAGAGTTAGACTATAAAGAAAGCTGAGTGCCAAAGAATTGATGCTTTTGAACTGTGGTGTTGGAGAAGACTCTTGAGAGTCCCTTGGACTGCAAGGAGATCCAACCAGTCCATCCTAAAGGAGATCAGTCCTGGGTGTTCATTGGAAGGAATGATGTTGAAGCTGAAACTCCAATACTTTGGCCACCTGATGTGAAGAGCTGACTAATTTGAAAAGACCCTGATGCTGGGAAAGATTGAGGGCAGGAGGAGAAGGGGATGACAGAGGATGAGATGGTTGGATGGCATTACTGACTAGATGGACATGGGTTTGGGTGGACTACTGGAGTTGGTGACGGACAGGGAGACCTGGTGTGCTGCAGTCCATGGGGTCGCAAAGAGTCAGACATGACTGAGTAACTGAAATGAACTGAACTGATTAATTTAATTTGCATGCCTCTTAATCTATTGGTGTACTCAAAGAAAAATTTTGTAGTTGAGACTTGTTAAAAATGGCTAGGGAGATGTTATTTAAGACCGTTGTGATAAGGGAAAGGGGGTGAACTCCAGTCTGAGTGCAGTGACAGTGGGCTTCCCTGGTGGTCCAGGGGTACGGGTCTGATCCCTGGTCAGGGAACTAGGATCCTGCGTGTCTTGCATGGGACAGCCAAAAGGTAAGGAAATAGAGTAATGACAACTGGGAATTTTTAGTCAAAGAACAGAGTGAGAGGGTGAGTGGATGGAAAGTTAGATTAGCTAGCAGGGGTAAGGTGATTCTTGCTTAACCGTCTTCACAGGAGTCTTACTAAAGACTGACCCAAGACATACTCTTTTCAAGGGTGGGGAATTAACCTGACTTGGGAAGATTCTTTGCTAAAACTAAGCTCAACAGGCCAAGGTTGAGGGCTAGTTGAGATGAGGGTTCATAGGTGCCTGAATAAAGTTTGGTTAAGGATGGAGTCTTTGTCAACTCCAATTTTGTTTTCATGGATATTGTTTTTTTTAAAAACTTTATTTAAAAAAGTATTTATGCTGCTTCAGGATCTCTGTTACAATAGCACGTTATAATCTAATTTTTAAAAAATAACAAAGCCATTCCTTTTTAACACTTATTTAGTTATTAATAGCTGTTTTTGGCTGTGCAGGCTTTTCTCTAGTTGGCGGGTGGGCCTCTCTCGTGGAGCACAGGCTCTAGGGCCCGAGGGCTCAGTGGTTGTGGGGTTTGGGCTTAGTTGCCCCACAGCATGTGGGATCTTCCCAGAACAGGGATGGAGCATGTGTCCCCTGCATTGCAGAGCCGATTCTTAACCGCTGGACCACCAAGGAAGCCCCTAGAATTTCATTCTTAAAATGAAGTCCCAAAATTAGCCTTCTAGGATTCTAAAAGCACTTGTATTCCCTTCCAATTGTTTTCAACTCCGATTTTTTGTAATGTGCACACTTCTTATTGAACATAGAAATTAATCCTTCAACTGAAAGCTAATTAAAAAAATGCTTTCTTGTGATGACGCTGTGAGGTAACTTGTTGACCACCCTAGGGGAGGCCAGGGCTTGGAGCTGAGGGGCCTTTGCGGCTCTTCACCTGGGGGTTCCTTGAGGGTGGACATCGGGGAGGAAAAGTCTGAAGAACAAGTGTGGCTGAATTCAGCTGGGAAACAGAGGAGGGTGTGGTTGTAATGACTACAGCAAACACGTCTTGGACTTGAGAGGGTCCACGGGCCTCCTGTTATCAGCACGGGTGAGCCTCACTCCTGCCCTGCAGTGGCGGTGTGGGCGGTGCCTGTCCACAGGTGAGACCGGGCAGAGGGGAGGGGGTCTGCCTGGGATCTCAGAACCAGCCAGTGCTCTGCCTCTTTCACAAAACTCCTATCAAGTGAAGAAGAAATGTGTATTGTCTCCACCTCAGCGTCCAGAGAACCAAGCCAAAGCTGGAGTTTGGCCAGAATCCTGGAGAGCAGGGGTCCCTCTGAAGTGACGGTAGCATTACTGTAGTGTCTTCCTGTGAAAGAAAACAGTCAAAAAAATTAAGGGATATGGCCACTAGGGGGCAGCAGAGACTGGTGTGGTGCATGACCGCCACTTCAAAGCTCTGACTTGCCGCGGATCCATCAGACAGAATTTTTCAGCTATTATTTTATTTATTTCTCTTTTTTCCATTTTAAAGTCTTTATAGAAATTCTTACAATATTGCTCCTGTTTTATGTTTTTTCCTAGAGGTGTGTGGGATCTTAGCCGCAAACAGGGCTCAAAGCCGCATCCCCAGCATTGAAAGGTGAGGTCTTAACATTGGACCACCAGGGAAGCCCATTCCAGCTATTATTTCAATGAGCAGGCCACTCGATCTGTGCTTGCCATATATTTGTGAAAATATGCACACACTTCTACGAATTTCTCTTTGAAACCTAAAGGATTATCCCATCCATGTGCACTGTTCGACATAAATTAATTTACATCATCCTTCTGGCAACCCTGTGTAGTAGACAGTGTAGTAGCATCCCCATCTTACACACAAGGAAATGGAAGCACAGCGATGGTAAGTATTTTCCCCATGGTCACACGGCTTGGAAATGACAAAGCCAGGATTTGAACACAGATCATGGGGCTCTGCCTGGGCAGAGGGCTCCCCTGTCCATCTGGCCTCATCACTGCCCTGCTCACCAAGTATGTGCTGAACACCTACAGATTTCAGGAACTGTGCAGGAGAGGGGTATGAAGGTAAACAAGGCAGCAAAGGCCCCTGCCCTCCTGGTGTTTACAAACGGCATGAAAAGATGTTCAAGGTCACTTGCCATTTATTGAGCACCCACTGTGTGCAGGCTCTGTACATGCTTCCTTTCATTTACTTTCCATACGCTTTGAGGTTGCAGGTAATTAGCAGTTAGTTCGAGTTCCAAATAGGAAGAGGAGTACATCAAGGCTGTATATTGTCACCCTGCTGATTTAACTTATATGCAGAGTATGTCATGAGAAATGCTGGGCTGGAAGAAGCACAAGCTGGAATCAAGATTGCCAGGAGAAATATCAATAACTTCAGATATGCAGATGACACCACCCTTATGGCAGAAAGTGAAGAGGAACTAAAAAGCCTCTTGATGAAAGTGAAAGAGGAGAGTGAAAAAGTTGACTTGAGGCTCAACATTCAGAAAACGAAGATCATGGCATCTGGTCTTATCACTTAATGGCAAATAGATGGGGAAACAGTGGAAACAGTGTCAGACTTTATTTTGGGGGGCTCCAAAATCACTGCAGATGGTGACTGCAGCTGTGAAATTAAAAGACGCTTACTCCTTGGAAGGAAAGTTATGACCAACCTAGATAGCATATTCAAAAGCAGAGACATTACTTTGCCAACAAAGGTCTGTCTAGTCAAGGCACCACTTGTTTTTCCAGTGGTCACATATGGATGTGAGAGTTGGACTGTGAAGAAAGCTGAGTGCCGAAGAATTGATGCTTTTGAACTGTGGTGTTGGAGAATACTCTTGAGAGTCCCTTGGACTGCAAGGAGATCCAACCAGTCCATTCTAAAGGAGATCAGCCCCGGGATTTCTTCAGAAGTAATGATGCTGAAGCTGAAACTCCAGTACTTTGGCCACCTCATGTGAAGAGTTGACTCATTGGAAAAGACTGATGCTGGGAGGGATTGGGGGCAGGAGGAAAAGGGGATGACAGAGGATGAGATGGCTGGATGGCATCACTGACTTGATGAACGTGAGTTTGAGTGAACTCTGGGAGATGGTGATGGACAGGGAGGCCTGGAATGCTGTGATTCATGGGGTCTCAAAGAGTTGGACACGACTGAGCGACTGAACTGAACTGAACTTGAGACCCCTAGAGCACAGCCCTGGAGCTGGGTGGCCTTGTCCTGTGTTTTATGAGCTGTATCATCTTGGGTGCATCATCTAAGCACCTCACCTAAGCCTATGGGCACTAATAAAAGCTCCTACCTCACGGGAGTGCTGTGAGGATGAAATGAGCGAATCCATGTGAAGCACTTAATATAGCATTCTATACATGCTAACTTTGGAGCCAAAGTCTGCACACATTTTCAAATCACTTTTACACAATTTGAAATTGCTTTACAGATAACTTGCACCAAGTTACTTTGCTATTGTCATCTAAGAGTGCCCATTTCTTTCTTGCCTTGTAGGGTTCTTTACAGTGTTTTCAGTTTGATAAGTGATTGATACGATCTGTCGTTTCAGTTTACATCTTATAATTACCAATGAGGCTGAACTTTTTTTTTTTTAATTTATGAAGTTTTTCTTTTTCTTTTTTTTTTTTTATTTTACTTTACAATACTGTATTGGTTTTGCCATACATTGACATGAATCCACCACGGGTGTACATGCGTTCCCAAACGTGAACCCCCCTCCCACCTCCCTTCCCATAACATCTCTCTGGGTCATCACCGTGCAAGGCTGAACTTTTAGACACGCATTTATTTCCCAAATATATATGTTTTTAGTTATTTATTTATTTAGCTGCACTGGGTCTTATTTGTGGTATGTGGGATCTAGTACCCTGATCAGGGATTGAACGTAGGCCCTCTACATTGGAAACGTGGAGTCTTAGCCACTGGGCCACTAGGGATGTCCCCCATTTATATATTTTTTATGTGAATTGACTGTTTCCTGTTTGGTGGCTCAGATGGTAGAGAATTTGCCTGCAATGCAGGAGACCCAGGTTCAATCCCTGGGGCAGGAAGATCCTCTGGAGGAGGCAATGGCAGCCGACTCCAGCGTTCTTGCCTGGAGATTGCCTTGGACAGAGGAGGGGTTGCAAAGAACTGGATACAACTGAGCAACTAGGCGGCAGCAGCAGCAGCTCTGGGCCCTAGCACACTCAGAGCAATATTTTTTCCTTTCCGAGAAGTCTGCCTAAGTTTCCAAGGTGAGGTTTCTGAGCCCATGAATCTGGGGCCTGGAGTTGGGCAGCAAGGAGGGCTGCCCTTCTGGAATGTCAGGAATCCCAGGGACATCTGGCCTGCTTTGCATCTGCCGGCCTGCTGGCCAGCGGCATTCTCCCTTGTGGGGAGCGAGGCTTCGTGATGGGCCTGGAAACACTGAGGCCTCTTTGATCCAGTCTCCTGCTGAAGTCCACGGTGGATGACCTTGAGGGTCAATTTGATGTCCCTGGGCCTCACCTCTTCTGTAAACAGAGGTGACAAGTTCTGCCAGGCCTGGAATCCACACACTGACATCTGGAAGAAACAGGACTAGAGGAATTCATTCCAGTCCCAAGGAGGTCCCTGAACCCTTAGGATAGAAGCGTCCTTACAAATTCCCTGAGACCTTTGCTCCTCTTTTAGAGTCTCACGGACAAGGATGATGTTTTCTGCTCTTGGGCTCATACTTCTAATTTTATTTTATTTTTAAATTAATTAATTAATATTTTGGCTGTGCCAGTTCTTGTTGCAGCACATGAAATCTTTTGGTTGAATCCTGTGGGATCTAGTTCCTTGACCAGGGATTGAACATGGACCCTCTGCTTTGGGAGCACAGAGTCTTAGCCAGAGGACCATCAGGGAAGTCCCTCCTACTTCTAATTTAAATCAGTGTATGCCCCAGGCTAGAATAGATCACCTCTCTGTACCTTAATTGGACCAGATAGCACTCGCCAAAGGAGTTTAACCAAGGGAACCAGCCACTCAGGAGGACGTTGCTATTGCAAGCTAGTTCCTTGGAATTTTGGGAGGCAGAATCAGGAGGGAGAAGAAGAGGGAAGAGGAGGTACAAAAGCTGAAGAGCAGCGGGGCCATCAGGAAGAAACAGGAGCGTGGGCTTAGTGGAGTGGCAAGGCTAAATAGGTGTGCGTGTGTGAACATCTCTAATGTGCACAATACCAGGCCAACAGAGCTCCAGGGCGATTAGCCTGTAATATTCTGTGACTTCCAGAACCCACAAGGATTTTGTAATAGAATTTTCAAATGAGCACTTTGTTATTACAAACTCCTTGTAAATATCATTTCAATGAGGTGTAACAGTCCATCAAACGAGACCTTAATTTATTCAGTCATTCCTGTGAAGTCAAACATTTAGGTTCTTTGAACATGTCAAATGATTGTAAATAATGCTGAAAGGAACATCTTTATACCTCAGCTTTGTTTCCTTAGGTTACATTCCCAAGTAAATAATTAGTAGGTCAATGAAAGGGAGTGCTTTTAAGACTCTTGATCCATAATGCTAAGTAGTTATTTTTTCTAAATAGTTATTTCCCATTTTCGAAAGTTTTTTAAATTATAATTTTGTTTATTTATTTACTTTTGGCTGTGCTGGGTCTTTGTTGCTGCGTGGGCTTTCCCTAGTTGTGGAAAGTGGGGCTTACTCTCTAGTTACGGTGCTCAGACTTCTTATTTGGTGGCTTCTCTCACTGCAGAGCTTGGACTGTAGGGCGTGCAGGCTTCATTAGTTTCGGTTCCCGGGCTCGAGGGCACAGGCTTGGTAGTTGTGAAGCATGGACTTAGTCACTCTGCAGCATGTGGGATCTTCCCAGGTCAGGGATCGAACCTGTGTCTCCTCCACTGGCAGGCAGATTCTTTACCACTGAGCCACCAGGGAAGCCCCAGAAGTTTTTTTATCTTGGAAATATTTTAAATGTACACACACACACACACACATAATTAGAGTGAAAAATTCCCATTCCTTACCACTCAGTATTCATATTTACCAACATTTCAATAGTCATTTTTAATCTTCGTTTTGGGAAAGGGACTATATCTCAATGTAGCCAGTCTGATTGCTGACTATTTAGATTTTTACAGAGTTTTCATTATCCTATAAAATGCTGCAGTAAATATCCTTGTCACAAATCCTGTGCACTACTGTAAGCTCTTTCTCAAGGATAAATTCTTGGACAGACTTTTGGAGCTTAAGTCTACCCACATTTTCAAATCATTTTTACATAATACAGAATTGCTTTATAGAATGCTTGCACCAACCTACTTTTCTATCATCATCTAAGAATGTCTTAGCCATGAAATTAAAAGACACTTGCTCCTTGGAAGAAAAGCTATGACCAACCTAGACAGCATATTAAAAAGCAGAGACCTTACTTTGCTGACAAAGGTCTGTCTAGTCAAAGCTATGGTTTTTCCAGTAGTTGTGTATGGATGTGAGAGTTGGACTATAAAGAAAGCTGAGTGCAGAAGAATTGATGCTTTTGAACTGTGGTGTTGGAGAATACTCTTGAGAGTCCCTTGGACGGCAAGGAGATCCAACCAGTCCATCCTCAAGGAAATCAGTCTTGAATATTCATTGGAAGGACTGATGCTGAAGCTGAAACTTCAATACTTTGGCCATCCGATACGAAGAACTGACTCAGTTGAAAAGACCCTGATGCTGGGAAAGATTGAAGGCGGGAGGAGAAAGGGATGACAGAGGATGAGATGGTTGAATGGGATCACCGACTTGATGGACGTGAGTCTGAGCAAGCTCTGGGAGTTGGTGAAGCATGCCAGGGAAGCCTGGCGTGCTGCAGTCCATGGGATCATCACAGAGTTGGACACGACTGAGCGACTGAACTGAACTGAAGAATGTCTAAGGGCTTCCCTTCCCTGGTGGCTCAGCTGGTAAAAAATCTGCCTGCAATGCAGGAAACCTGGGTTTGATCCCTGGGTTGGGAAGATCCCCTGGAGAAGGGAACAGCTCCCCATTCCAGTATTCTGGCCTGGGGGATTCGATGGACTGTATAGTCCATGGGGTTGCAAAGAGTTGGACATGACTGAGCAACTTTCACTTTTACTTTCAAGAATGTCTGCTTCTTCTTGCCTTGTATCATTCTTAAAATATTTTCAGTTTGGCAAGTGATTATTTTTTTTTAATTAATTTTTTTTATTTAATTTTAAAATCTTTAATTCTTACATGTGTTCCCAAACATGAAACCCCCTCCCACCTCCCTCCCCATAACATCTCTGTGGGTGATCCCCATGCACCAGCCCCAGGCATGCTGTATCCTGCGTCAGACATAGACTGGCGATTCAATTCTTACATGATAGTATACATGATAGAATGCCATTCTCCCAAGTCATCCCACCCTCTCCCTCTCCCTCTGAGTCCAAAAGTCCGTTATACACCGCTGTGTCTTTTTTCCTGTCTTGCATACAGGGTCGTCATTGCTATCTTTCTAAATTCCATATATATGTGTTAGTATACTGTATTAGTGTTTTTCTTTCTGGCTTACTTCACTCTGTATAATCGGCTCCAGTTTCATCCATCTCATCAGATTTCATCCATCTCATCAGATGGCAAGTGATTATCTTGTTGTTTTGATTTGCATCTTGTAATTACCAATGAGGTTGAAAATTTTAAAATATTAATACATATATTTATTTCCTATTTATTTTTTTGTGAGCTGACCCCTTCCTATTTTCATTTTGGTGTTCCCTGACTTCCTTTTATTGCTTTCAAAGAGTGTCTCATATATAGGACTTTCCTGGTGGTCCAGTGGCTAAGACTTCATGCTCCCAAAGCACGGGGCCTGGGTTCAAACCCTGGTAGGGACCAGGATCCCACGTGCTGCAACTAAGAGCTCACACGCCACAGATAAATATCCCGCATGCCGCAAAGAAGAGCAAAGATCCTGCATGCCACAGCTAAGACCTGGTGCAGCCAAATAAATAAAGACAAATATTAAAAAAGAGTACCTTATGTGGAAAGTATCAGCAGATGGCACAATACCAATGTGTTAAATGAAGGGAACATTTGTAAATTAGGTGAATAGAGTTTAGGGACCCTGAAAGGAGCAGGGCCATAATCTTGTGCTTGTGAACATGGGGAGCAGTTACCACCCCTGGCATAGAGACACCAGGAGCCAGAGCAGTCTCTGGGACCCAGGCAGACAGTGGCTTATAGAGGTACCCTGACTGAAGCCCTGTCTTCCTTAGAGGGGAACAGCTGACCCTGAGACATCGGCCAGGAGGGAGCCCTGCAATGAACTCCCAGACACAGCACTTCCCTCCCTCCCAAAGGAGCCTCTGAACCAACAGGAAGGCAAAGGACCACAGAACTGCTAATGGTCCATTTAAGCAGGGCATGGAAATAAACTTGGGTGCAAACCAAGGATACCCAGCACATCCAAAGTTACTCACTTTTTACCTGGATAGATTTTAAACTCATTTCCTCAATTTATCAGTTTTCAAGATGATTTAGAATTTTACGTTTTAATAATTTTATGTCATCCTATGAACCAAACTTGATGATTTTGCCTTTGGCATTTTTCTTAGGAGAACATTCTTCATCCCTAACTTCATAGCATAGCAACCAGATGCTACGCTGTTTCCCCTTTGGAGTGGGAAGAGGGGAAAGATGTTTAAAATGCACAAAGGAGCAAAATTCTCTTTTAGCAGCTTCTGTCTTTTAAGGGAGTTGACAAGATACTTCCAGGGGAGTGTGGTCCTTATATTCTTCCCTTCCTGCTGTGTGTAATGGTTTTGTTGAGGGAGCTGATCTGGAAGGATACAGTCTAGCAGAGCTGTATCTTTTTTCTCAGCACTGTTTCAATTCCCCTCTGTTGACTCAGCCTTCAGCCTGCAAGGAAGCCAGCTAGTACCAGCTTGCACAGCCAGTGGTTAATAGACAGGAATCTTGGGATCTGGCCATGAAACCCCTGTAGCTGGAAACTGGCTGTGATGAATGTATTTATACAATGGACACCAGCAAAAGCTACAAACCAGCGCTTTCCCTTCCTGCAGTTTAAAGCAAGTTTACTCGCACACACTGCTCTCACCCTACTTGTGTTATGGACTGCAGTTCTTGGCCTCCTTAATCAATAACAACTGACTAGAGACCAGACAGGAGATTCAGGTGAGGCTTTACTGGGGTCCCTGCTGTATCAAAGGGAGCGAGAACAAACAGAAGTTTTCCTTGCTCCCTGAGGTGGGGCGAGCTTGTTCCTTACATGCTGGGGTGAGGGCAGAGTGGGTCCGGGGTCAGGCTGGAGGGTGACTTCCATGGTTTGCCCACCCCTTAAGTGGCGCTGTGTGTGCAGGGGCATGCCCAGTACCTTGCTTTTGCTCTAGGCACTACAAAAGTGGCAGTTGGGTTTTTTGGTCTCTTTGTATCTTTGGGGCCCAGAATTTGCCCCAACTGCTCATGTTCAGTTTCTTTGTATTTAGTTGTTGGAGGAGGAGTGTGTCCAAGTGCAAACACTGCAGTGAAGGGTCCCAGGCCTCAGACCGTCGCATCTGGGCTCTGTCTTGGAGCCGGTGCAGGGGAGATGGGGATGGAGACATGGGGCTCTTCTTTTTCTCTTTTCTGCCTTGCTTCCCACTCCTCTTTTCCCAAGGCTCCCCATGCCCGCCAGCATGGTTTGGGGCACAGAGAGGGGAGGATTTGAGGAAGAGGGGTAAAAAGTCTTCAATAACTTGTGCCATTGCAAACTGGCCTTAAGTGTCCTCTGTTGTGGCAGGTGGTATGGCTCTTTGGCCTGGGACAGTCTTCTGGATTCTTGCCCGATGCTCACTTGCACACTTTGATCTGAGCAATGCGTCTCCCAGTTGAACACAGGTGGCACCCCTTGCTCTTTCTGCTCTCCCTTTGAGGATGCCTATAGCCTCTGCCAGGTATCCCTTCACCTGGGCAGACACCTGTGTGGGGCAGGCTTCCTTCAAGCTCACTTACTTGTGCTCCACAGTTTTTAATAATTAATATTTGGGGCCATACAGCTTATGGGATCTTAGTTCCCTGACCAGGGATTGAACTGGCACCCCCTGCATTGGGAACGTGGAGTCTTAGCCACTGGACTACCGGGAAGTCCCTCCACAATGAGCTCCTGAGGCGTGGAAACCTCAGGCATCCTCGCCCAGCCAATGAGTGGAGGGGCATTTCTCCAGAGACTGCTGGGTGTTCTCCTGGGAACACAGGGCAGCTCCAGCCTGTATTCACCTTATATCACCCAGGGCAAGAGCAGAGACACCTCTGGCCTCTTCTCTCCTAAATGATGGGGCGGTGAGACACCAGGGAACTCTCCTTCCCAGCTCCGGCAGCAGCCGGTGCCCCACGAGCCTAAGGTCTCAGTAAGCACCAGCTGGGAAGTGAAACGTCCATCTTCTCTTCCTCCGGATACTTCCAGTCCCCTACAAGGGGCTCCCTTGCCCCCCTCACTTGGCTTAGGGGTGAGCCCTTAGGAGAGGGGAGCTCCCAGAGCACACTCTACTCTTCTGAATTTCCTATCCTCCGTTCTTTTTTTTTTTTTAAATGATAGTTGATCCCAGGTGGCGCTAGTGGTAAGAACCTACCTGCTAGTGCAGGAGCTGTGAGATGTGGGTTCAGCCCCTGAGTCGGGAAGATCCTGGAGAAAGGCATGACAGCCCACTCCAGCATTCTTGCTTGGAGAATCCCACGGACAGAGGAGCTTGGCGGGCTACAGTCCACGTGGTCAAAAAGACTTGGACACAACTGAAACAACTCTGTTTCAGTTGTACAGCAAAGTAATGTGTTTATATGTATATATCTATATTAAAAAAATTATTTTCCATTTTAGTTTGTTACAGGATATTGAATATAGTTCCATGTGCTATACAGTAAATCCTTGTCATTTATTTTATCTACACTAGTGTCCATGTGTTAACCCAAAACTCCCAATTTATCCCTCCCCTGATTCCCCCTTGGTAACCATAGATTTGTTTTCTATGTCTAAGAGTCTGTTTTGTAAATAAGTTCACTCATACTATTTTTTTAGATTCCACATATGAGTGGTATCACATAAGATTTGTCTTTTTTTCTGACTTAGTTCACTTAGTATGACAATCTCTAAATCTACCCGTGTTGCTGCAAATGACATTATTTCATTCTTTTTCATGGCTGAGTAGTAGTCCAGTGTGTATATGTACTGTACACACATGCATGCTCAGTCACTTCAGTCATGTCCAGCTCTTTGCCATCCTGTGGACTGTAGCCCACCAGGGTCCTCTGTCCATGGGATTCTTCAGGCAGAAATACTGGAGTGGGTTGCCATGCTCTCCTCCCCAGGAATCAAAACCACGTCTCCTTCTTTGTGGGCAGATTCTTTACCCTTCAGCCAGCACTGAAGCCTTGTGTGTGTGTTCTGCATCTTTAGCCATTCCTCTGCCTATGGACACTTAGCTTGCTTCCATGTTTTTGTGGCTTTCTCCATGTAGACGGGGCCAGGTGTGGTCGCCTTGTCACCTAACACCTGGCAGTGACTCCCCTCTGGGCCCCTGGTGAAGGGGCCCCACATCCACCCTCTGTCTGCACTCTAGGGTATCTCCTGCTCCTTGCTCTCTGCACTGAGCTGGCTGCAGTCTCCTGTTGCTTCCTTTGAGCCTGCTCTCTCAGTCCTCCCAAATGCCTTTTCTACTTCACTAACCAAACCGGTGCACTGTGCACTTACCCAAGCAGCCAAACTGCCGGCTGAGGAGTCACCAGGGACCCCCTCCCATCGTCAGACCTCGGGGTCCCTGCAAACTGCCCGTGTCTGGCTGGCCCGCCTTCCCTCTCACGGTCGCTCTCTGGTTTACGCCCAGCCGTCTTCAAGCCCACACCTCTGGTTCCTTTCCCAGCACCCAGGCTGTGCCTCTTATGAAAGGGCCCCATTCCTCATCTGACCTTGACCCCCAGACTGCCTCCAGTCCCATCCATGCTAATGGACCCCTGACCACTCCAGCTGAGAACCTCTCCTCCCTCAGAGCTCTCTGCCTCACCACTCACTGGGTGTGGGGACTGCAGGGTCTCCACTAGGGTCTTTTTTTCCCCCCATTTAGTGTTATTTCTTCCCTTTTATTTATGTTTTAAAGTTAATTAATCGATTATGTTTGGCTGTGCTGGGTCTTCCCTGCCGCACGGGCTTTCTCTTGTGCAGAGCACGGGCTTTAGGGTGTGGGCTCAGTGGTGGTGGTACACGGGCTTAGTTTCCCTGAGCATGTGTAATCTTCCTGGACCGGGGATCGAACCCTTGTCCCATGCACTGGCAGGTGGATTTTTAACCACTGGCCACCAGGGAAGTCCTCCATGGAGGTCTTTGATGTTCTTCTTTGGGCCGTGTCTGGCACTGAGCAGATGCTCAGAACTAGTTGTCAAGTGAGTGGACAGATGCACTCTCCCAGCTTCCCCAGGTGAAGTTTCTCGAGGGCAGGGGCCATGGACCTTTCACTCACACTGACCTAGGGTGCTCAGGCTGCTTTGCCAGAAGGACAGCTGGCCCTCCACATATGCAGGTTTCTGCATTCACTGATTGAACCAACTGCGGATGGAAAACACTACACGATCATAGGTTGGTTGAATTCTGGGACACAAACCCCACAGAAATAGAGAGCAGACTATGAGGGATTTGAGCATCCTCCGATTTTGGTGTCCAAAGGGATCCTAGAATCAGTCCCCTATGGATACCAAGGGATGACTTGACAGCTTGATAGCACCAATCTGGTGCTAGCCCCTTTAAGTGGACTGAACACACACACACACACACACACACACACACACACATTAGGAGCATAGATTTTTAAAAGTCCAGTGTACGGGCCCCTAAAGCTTTCTGGAAATCATTAAGAAAAGAACCTTCTTTGTTGATGGAAATGTTTTATATATTCCTTGACCAGTATGGTAACCACTAGACATATGGACTGGGCCTCCCAGATGGTGCTACTGGTGAAGAACCTGCCCGCCAGTGCAGGAGACATGGGTTGAATCCCTGGGTCGGGAGGACCCCCTGGAGAAGGGAATGGCAACCCACCCCAGCATTCTTGCCTGGCAGATCCCATGGGCAGAGGAGCCTCATGGACAATAGTTCATGGGGCTGCAGAGTTGGAGTTGACTAAAGCGACTTAGCATGTACACATGCAGACATATGGACTACTGAGTGCTTCAGATAGGTCAGTGTGACCAAGGAACTGAATTTTCAATTGTATTTCATTGTGATTAATCTCAGCGTAGGTGGCTCTATGTGGCCAGTGGCTGCCTTACTGCACAGCACAGTTGTAGGACCCTCCCACTCACCCCATTCTAAGCTTCTCACTTTCTCCTCCCCAGACCCCCAAGCCTCTCTCACCTCTGCCTAGGGCTCCCCTCTAACCTGCTTCGCCACCCGCCTCGTCTGGCAGCTTGAGTTGGACCTATCTCTCCACCTCAGTCTCCATGTTCTCCCCAGACATCGTGTTTGGCCTCTGCCCAAACTGTACCCATGAGGAAGAAACAGGCTTGCTTCAAGTCCAGACTCCACTAACCTCTGGCTTTCCCCCAGGGAGGGTGCTGCCTTGACAGCTTTCTGATGCTTAGGAGTAAGGAGGACACAGTCCAGCATGGATGTGCCAGCCACATGAACGGCAGCTTTCCTCTCCTAGGACCTTCTCCACCTGCTCTCCTGAGCGCCCCCTTGTGGACAGAATGAGGTAGGACACATGACTGATTCTTCGAAGTGAGCGGCCAGCGCGGCAAAGGGTAATTTCCTGTCTTATTTTCCATAGCTCTCTGGCTCAAGGTGAGACCCACTTTAATGGAAAATAAACAAGCAGTCAGGTGGATGACATCCTTTTTACGTTTACTACAGTACAGCAAGATTTTCCAAACCAGAGCCGATGTCTGCTGCAAGCAGAAGGCCCTGGGTACACACACCCCTTTCAAGCGGTCCGAAGGACATACCCAAATAAGACATTTAAGACGATTCTTCATTTCTCCGACAACAATTTCTCGAAGTGCATAATAGAATAAATAAATAGAAAATATATCTTTGTTCATAGTGACGCCTACGAGAAACATTTACATACAAAACACACTATACATCTGATTCCCGAAAAAGGACCAGCTATTTCGGCAACAGGAAAAAGACAAGCATTTCAGAGGAGTGTTTTGTTTTTTTTTTAAAGGCCTAACTCATCTTGAGGCTTCCAAACAGAAAGAACAACAAGAACAATTTTCTAAGCAGTAAGAAAATTTGTGCTACCAAGAACATGCCCAGACACAGGCTCTTGGTGAATGGTTTTGGAAGGAACATTATTTGTGCTGTTTGACAAATGTACAACTCTGAGGATTTTCAAATAGATATTTTCTTTCCATGAACTGAACCAAAGACAGTTAATATTCCTGGCCATCGGAAGTGATCGCACCCTAAGTGGTTCACAGTGTGAGACCCTTGCGTTAAGAGTTTAGGAAAACTCAACAGGACTGTAGACGAAAAGAACATGAGGTCATCTGAACTCTCCTCCCCACGGCCTCTGATCTTCCTGGAAGAGGTCCCTGCAGGGACTCAGGCCTCTGAAGCTGCCGTGTCCTTACAGGCAGAGTCCCACCGTCACCCCCTAGCAGCGGAAAGACTTGTTTAGTGGGAAAAACCTCTTTGGTGACTGGCTCACCCTGGGAGTGGGGGGTGGACTTAAGGCTGAGCCTCACTGGGTGCAGCTGAACAGACGAGGACAAGAAGGGAAGGAGTTTGTGGTTGGGGCAGGAGAAGGGACAGACACGGTCATCATGAGACCCAGGGTGACCCTGGGGTCTCACGAGAGAGTATAAACCACAGACAGAGTTTTCCTTTTCCAGAACTCTCCTGGCTCTCCAAGGTGGGCAGTTCTCCAAGAGGGCCTGGGGTGGACGGACCCTGGAGATCCACATAGCCAGCTCTCCAAAGATGTGTCAGGGTGGCCTGACACTGTCTGCTGGGCGCGCCTGCGGACCTGCAGATGCAGATAGCACCAGTGCAGTTATTGCGGTGGCTGGGCGCCCCTCCGGAGGGCAGGTAAGTTTGAGCTAAGTGGAGGCTGCAGGGCCTCCAGAGCCCACAGGAGGGAGCCCTTGTGTGCACGGTGAGGGGCCCAGGGCAGAAACAGTCCTGCCCAACAACTCTCTAGTCTCATCTTTTCTCCCTTCTAGCGGGCTTGTCCTTCAGGAGCGCCTGGCCCCTCCGCCGGCAGTTGAGGCAGCGTGGTGTGGCAGTGAGTGTAGGGAGTGGGGGCTCCCGTCCTGGCCCTGTTCTGGCCGTGTGGTTCTTCCCTTCTTGGAGTCTCATCGTCCCATCTCTACAACCAAGGCTTTGGACTAGGTGTCTCCTAAGGCCCTTTCTGGCTCCGAAAGCCCAGGCGCCCTGAGGTGTGAGCGCTTCTTGGGGGCTCCCCAGTGAGGAGCAGATGGGCCCCCCATGGAGGAGCCCACCCTTCTCGACTTGACTCCAGCCTCTTGGAGCCATAGGTGGGGCCGGCTGGCCCACACTCTGGGTGTCAGGGGCCCACCAGCCCTCCCTCTGATGCACGCTTCTCTGCTACGGGGGGGGAGGGGGGGGCAGCGAGTCCAGGGCAATGGGCCACCTTGAAGTCATCCAGCTTCGGCAGGAAGGGCTCAGCCTCTGAATGCTCTAGAGGCTGCCCCGTCCCTGCCACCCATAAGCCCCCTGCCCTTCAACCCTATGAGCCCAGGGCCTCTCCTGCAAGAAGCTTCCAGACCCACCTGAGCACAGTTCCTGGGAACTGGCACGGCCCCCATTTGAGCCCTCTCAGGATTCTCTGCCTAGCATCAGAAGGCACTTACACTGACCGTCTGTTGCACCAGACAGCCAAGCCCCTCACCCTGGGCCTTGCTTCTCACGCCTCCATCCTGTCTGCCCGGAGCGCCCAGCATCATGGATGTCGGCTGAGAAGAATGTTCTCGCCTACCGCTGGACTCCGGACACAACATGAGAAGCCACAGACTTCTGGACTCTCAGAACTGAAAGGGCCTTTAAAAGTCACCTAGTCCAGCTCATGGCCTGGGCACCAAGTCTCCTGAGAGGCTGACCTCCTCCGGAGGCAGGCTCATCCTCCCCGAGGGCAGCTGGTTCCATCTTGGTGGGCTCTGTCTACGCCTGAGCTCTGAACCCGGTGGAGGTCAGGTCCCGCCTACAGGAATGAGGATCCTTCCTGCACCTCCCACCCTAACACTGAGCTGGAGAGCATGGAGATCTGTGAGTGACCCTGCCCTCCCACCCCCAGGTTTCCTCCCAGCTGGAGCAGAACTCCTGCCAAAGGGGACCTTTTTTGCCAGTAGAGCCCAGGGCTCCCTGTGGTCCCCACAGCCCCCACTGCAGAGGCACAGACAGAGAGGCCCCTGGGAGGCTGCAGGGAGGAGAAGGTTCGCAGCATCAGCCCACATGGCCCTGGGGCTGCAGGTAGACACTTGAGGGGGGCGGGCAGCAGCACCAGGGGGCTCAGAAGCCTCCCCCTGGCCCATCAGGGCTGACACGTGGCCTTCCCCGGCAGCTGCCAGACCGGGGCTGTGGGAACCGGCCTTGCTGCCCCGGGCTGCCGCCCAGACTCCAGTGTCAGGGTCCACTGTGGGGGTGCACGGGGTGGCGGCGGTCCTCACAGCTTCTTCTTCCTCACCACCGGGATGGGCACCACTTGGAAGATTTTGGCATGGTGGTCCTCAGTGTCCAGGGTCACCCAGGTGGGCCGGAAGCTGCCTTTGAAGCCGACGAATACCATTTTCTCTGCAAAGCAGTAAAGTCGCCTAAGCATAAACTTCACGAGAGAATGGCTATGTACCCACTGCCTTCTGGGGTTCCCCATTGCCGTTCCCTGGCCCCCACCAGGCTCCCCCTCCTCTAGCTGCACTGGACTGTGCTTTCCCGGGAGAGCTTTGTGCCATGTTACCAGTGGTGCCTGGTGTTGGTCTGTACGGGGCACACAGGGTCTCACCTGAGCCTCCAGCCACCTGTGTGAAGTGCTGGCTCTGCTCTAGGCAGGGGACCCCCCCCCAAGAAACCAGTCGCCATCAAGCTGACCCTACAATTAGCAGCAAGTGCCTGCTCCTCTCTGAAGCCCTGTGTCCCCACCTGTCTAGTAATGGCAGTCAACTACAAGATCTCTGCCCTGGCTCCAATATCCCGTGGCTTTAGAAGAAAGTTCTGAGCAGCAGAGAAATTTGCCCAGGGGCCCTGAGTAGATGGTGTGGCCCGGCCAGAGCTCTAGAATCCCAAGCCCCACGTGGGGCCCTCTGTCCCACAGCTCAGAGCTCGGCCCCGCCCGAGGGATGTGGGTATCCACGTTGACACTGGGGAATGGCCTCGCCTGGTAAGCTGTACACATGCATCACCCCTGGGAAAGTGTCCCTTGACTGAGCAACGTCACCTTTATGTTCATCAGTTTTTGGCAACAGGGTCTTAATTAATTGATTTTTTTTTTTTTTTTGCCCAGTCATCTAGCATGTGAGATCTTTTTTCCCTGACCAGGGATTGAACCTGCACCCCCGGTATTGGAAGGCAGATTCTTAACCACTAGACCACTGGGGAAGTCCCAGGATCCTAATTTAAGGCAGATGCTTTCAGTACTGGGCTAGGGAAGACGCTTCTCTTTTCCTTGTTTTCTCTTTTGGCTCACTGGAAGGACTTTCATTGTTTCTGAATTTTCTCTGCGAGAGGCCTGGGATAAGCTTCCCATATGACAGGCTGCTAGCTTTGATGTGTTTTGCAGTCAGGATGGCCTGGCTGCTAAGGATGACTGGCTTTGAGTTAGAATATTAGGATCCAAATTCTAATCTTAAATGACTAATTCTTGAGCGGCTCTACCTTAAATGGAAATCACAGTACCTGTCATGTATGTTATTAATGAATAACAATGAATAGGATGTTCAGCAAGGCACAAGGCTGGGTATTTACATGATAACTATTGAGTTGGTCAAAAAGTTCATTCACGTTTTTCTGTTACAAAAAAAAAAAAAAAAAACCAGAAACAAATACGATGCTCTATAACTTTGTATGGAAAACCCAAATGAACATTTGGCCAACCCAATACAGTGGACATTATTATCAGGAAGGTTGCTTGGCCTCCTCTCTCAGCCTCCCCAAGGACTGTCTCATCACACAGTCTGTGATGATGGTGATGAAATGCTGGCATTTCTGTCCTGGTTGGCTTCCTCCCTGAGGGGCCTGTGCCAGGCTTTATGGCAGAAGAGCTGTGTGACGTTGGACAAGCCATATATATTCTCAAATGAGAGCTTTGCCAGCTGCAAAGGACTGTACAAATGCTGGCCGTTGGCAGGAAAGCTGGGGCAGAGGTAGTGACTCTGGCAGATCCAGGCAGCAGGAACTGAGGCAGGAGGGTCAAACTGAGCCCCATGGATTGTTGGTTTTCATTCACTAAGTCGTGTCCGACTCTCTGTGACCACATGGACTGTATCTCACCAGGCTTCTCTGTCCAGGGAATTTTCCAGTCAAGGATACTGGAGTGGGTTGCCAGTTTCTCCTCCAGGGGATCTTCCTGACCCAGGGATGGAACTCATGTCTCCTGCATTGGCAGGCGGGTTCTTTACACTGAGCCACCAGGGAAGCCCTTTCTGCTGTTACTTTTGTGGATTAAAAGGGCCACTTGCTGAGTCGATGGGTAAATGACTCTATCAATTTCCTTCGGTGTCTGATCACGTGTTAGAATGGTATTGCTGCAGGGCAGGGACGGTGACCAGGGAGCCTCTTGCCCTGCACAACTGTGGACTGCTGCTTGTGTTAAAGATTCTGAGGTCACATCAGGTTTGGGGGGAAGTGTTCTGGCCTCAGCAGGAGGCCCGGGCATCCAAACTCAGGGTCGATGGAAGAACCCTTACCTTTCAGTTTGAGCCCCTTGTGTGCCCCGAGTTTTTCCAGCACTCTGGTCCATGGGCCTCTGGAGATATATCTTCCCTTTGATGCCATGAGAACTATGGAACTGAGCCAGAAAGGACACATGAGAGGGCTGGATAACAAAGTGGGATCAGGGGTTTCCGGGCAGGGATGCTGTATGGCGGCTGGTAGGACCTGAGTCAGCAGTGCCCAGAGCCCTGCCAGGGACTGGGGGAGAGCAGGATTGTGTGTCGAGCTGACCGGCTCTTTCCATGTGATGACCGACATCCTGAACACCCTCCCACACGTCTGGCTGCAGTTGGTGCCTGTGATCTTCTCTCTGAGCCTGCTCTCAGCTCACTGCTGATCCATGGCTGTCCTCAAGGAGGACAAAGCTGGCACACAGAGCCCACCATCGGGGACCAGCACCCACGCCAGAGCCTGGCACACAAATGACTTCTGTGTGCATTTCTTAACCTGAAGGTACAAGGATTGTGTAGGACCCAGTGGAAATGTGGTGATGGACAAAGCAGAGTGTTGAGTCACCCTGTACTCAGGGGAGGGTCAACCCCTCAAGTTCATGCCCCCTGTCTCCACTCAGGCAGGACAGTGTGACTGTTCCATGCTACAAATGGGGAGATGAAGGCATGTGGTTACTAAGCGCTCGGTTGAACAAAAAGAATGGAAAAACCTGATTTAATTCTTTGGCCAAGCCAATAGCTAGGATGACCTGCCGAAGGGGAGCCATGCCTGGGATGGGAGGAGGAGCAGGCCTGGGGCTGCCCAGACCGGAGCACTTGACTTGCAAGAGTTCTGCTGAGGAGCTGAGATCTCTAGTCCCCTGGCCTGGGTGCGATCAGGCCAAAGTGCTGGAGAACGGCCATTGTGGGGGTCCACGCAGCCTGCTGAGCCAGACAGCAGGAAATGCACACCTCCCCCAGGAACAGAAGCAGGGCAGGGCCCACTGGGCCTTCTAGTTTTCCTCTCAGAGGAATCCTGTAACCACAGACCGCAGTCCAGACATGGAAAAACTGTATAGGACTCTGGAAGCCGTTGTTACCCCTATACATGTCCCATAGCGAGCAGAAAGACAGCTGTCAAAATGTAAAGAGCTCGTGTGTGGGAAGAGCAGAGAAGAGGGGAACTGGGCCACCCTGGCTCCTCTGGATCACAGAGGGCTGGCGGGGAGGAGGGCAGTGCGTTGCCAACACCCTTGACTCTGGATTCTGGATCCAGGCTCTGTTCCCAGGAGACTGTCCCCGTCGCTCCCATTCAGAAACGAAGCTAACACCCCTTTGGCTCAGTTAAGCCTCCTTGCTGGGCTGGACTCAAATGAAGAGCATGCCCTCTGGGAGTAGGGTGGGAGACAGATGGAGCTACTCATGTGCCCCGGCCTCCTGGCAGCACCAGAAGCTGCCTGTACTCTTCAGGGGCTCTTCTCTGCCTGGCCTGAGCTTCTCATGCCCACTGAGCCCCACACCTGTCAACACGAGGCTCCCAAGGGGTGCTGACAGAGGCAGCCCCCGGAAGCCATCCCGGAAAGTTCTGGTGTGAGTGGTTGCGTCCTCCTTTCTCTGGGGCCCTGGGGCTGGGGTGGCCCTGTGGGTGGGGTGAGAAGGTGGGGCCACCTGGCTGGGACCTGCGGGGACAGTGGGGCAGGACCTGCCTTGCGTTATTCCTTCAACCCTTGCTGCTCTCCCTGAGATCTGGGGGGTACCCGGTTCTTGCCTGGGTACCCAGTGCCAACCCAGGGCGTGCTTCAGAGCAGGTACTTGGTGAGGGCTGTCCCCAGCAAGGTGCACTGGGGCTGCAGCAGGGGCTGAGAGGAGCCCTGGATGGGGAGACCCCATGCCTCTCACCCCTGGTTTTTAACAGAGCAGCTCTGCATTGAGATTTCTTTCTTTCTTTCTTTTTGTTTTTATTTGCTTGGGCTCAGAAGTTGCAACACACTGGAGCTTAGTTGCTCTGCAGCACCTCAGTTCCTGATCAGGGATCAAACCTCCGTCTCCTGCATTGCAAGGCAGATTCTTAACCATTCGGACCACCAGGGAAGTTCCTACATTTCCATTTCTTATTCTAGGCTTCTGCATCCTATTTCATTTCCAGGAAAAGTCCTCTGGCCCCAAAAGGCAAGAAAACTAAAAATCTCTAGATGATCCTCTTTTTCCCCAAGTCAGCTAATCTACTTCGGTATGAATCTGCATGTGAAAACATGATGCTGAAGAAGCTCATGACCAAAGGTGGTCAAGCACCACCCCTGTCTTTGGAATCTCACAGAGCGTCCAGTTCAAGTCAGGCCCTCATATAGCATCTGGGAAGCACGTTTGTTTTCATCAGTAAATATTTTCCAAGCACCTCCTGGATGACAGGTACCACATGAAGCACTTAGACTGCCTGATAGTCCAGGTTGTGCCTTTGGAGTGAATTCTCCATTATATCAGAAATGAAAATACAATTTGGATATGATCCCCGTACTGCTGTATTTAAAATGGATAACCAGCAAGACCTACTGTATAGCACATGGAACTCTGCTCAGAGTTATGTGGCAGCCCAGATGGGAGGGGAGTTTGGGGGAGAATGGATACATGTATGTGTGCAGCTCAGTCCCTTTGCTGTCCATCTGAAACTATCACAACACTTAATTGGCTCTTTGCTAATATAAAATAAAAGGCTTTAAAAAAATAAAAATCCAGACCCTAGATGAGGGAGCAGATACATCCACTGGTCCTCTGTGGGGGCAGGGATGGGTAGAAACTTTTGGTTGGATCAGAAGAGACCTCACCAAACAGGTGACATGTGAGTTAGTTTTGGAAGGTGGCAGAGAAATTACCCCTAGGAAAGGGGACAGGGGACACCTGTGTTTAAGAAGCTTAATGCCCCCCCGCATGTATGGTGGGTAGATTCACGTGGGAGAGGCTGGGCGAGGGAGTCTCTTGGGTCACTGTGCTGACAGTGTGGGTGGCAGACTGGAGGCGATGCAGAGGATGTCATGGGATAATGAGCAGGGGAGCCACGGTGCAGGCCGGCAACAGGTGTGGTTACTGAGTGTGGTGATGTCAAAACGAGAGAAAGACCAGAACCAAATGTGATGCCTGGACTCTGGTGTAGCTAGTTGCCTGGATGGGAGATGACGATTTCACCAAAATGTGGCCAAGAGGGGTGGCTGGTTTAGAGGATTAAAAAAAAAAAATGATGAGAATTCAGTTCCATAGGGGACATTTGGGTGGCAGAGTCCAAGTGGCCATTGGATAAAAATATCTGGCATTTAGGAAGGAGACAGGGGCTGGAGAGGCTTGGCAGCCACCAACATTTGGATTGCAGTGAGTGCGGGCGGGGATGAGCTCACGCTGGGAGAGTGTGCCGGGTGGGGGCGGAGGGCCGGGGCAGGCTTCCCATGTGTAGCTGGTAGACTCGGCCTGACCTACATTCCCAGTGGCCCCGGGCTCCCATCTCAGAGGCACCAGGTAGGGAGGCTTCCTGGCCTGCTCCCATCATGGATGGGCAGACGGCTATTGTTATTGTTTAGTCGCTCAGTTTTGTCTGACTGTTTGCAACCCTATGGACTGTAGCCCGCCAGGCTCCTCTGTCCATGGAATTCTCCAGGCAAGAATACTGGACTGGATTGCCATTTTCTTCTTCAGGGGATCTTCCTGACCCACGAACTGAACTCGTGTCTCCTGCATTGCCAGGCAGATTCTTTACCAATGAGCCACCCAGGAAGCCGTGGACAGTGCGTGGAGGCTCCCTAAGCTTCCTCAGCCTGGACTGTGATGCAGGCCCCAGGGACAGGGAGGGGGCCTCGGCCAGACTCACTTGTCAGGGATGGTCGCCAGGTAATTGAAGAGCTGCCAGGGGATGCCCTGCAGGATGGCGTTCCTGAAGCCGGTGTGGTTCAGTACCTGCCCGTGCTTCCCGTCGATCACCACCACCTGGATGCCGTCTTCGAAGCTGGGGTACTTCTTCCCGTCCACCTGCAGATGACAGGCAACACAGAGTGTGACGTGGAGGTCGGGAGGGGGTCCCTGAGGCTCTCCTGCCCACCTGGGTCCCACGTAGGCTCTTAAGGCAGAGGGTGCCAGTGCAGCTGTTCAAAGCATAAAACCCACTTCAGTCAGTTCCTGCAGCCCTGCGTAGTGGCTGAAGGATGTGTGTGTGTGTGTGTGTGTATGTGTGCATGCTCAGTTGCTCAGTCATGTCTGACTCTTCCTGACCACATGGCCTGTAGCCCACCAGGCTCCTCTATCCATGGGATTTCCCAGGCAAGAGTGGGAATACTAGAGTGGGTTGTCATTTCCTCCTCCAGGGGATCTTCCCAACCCAGGGATCAAACTTGTGTCTCTTGCATTGGGAGGCAGGTTCACTGAGCCACCTGGGATGGCCTCCCCGCAAAAAGACACATTTACTGCAACCTTTGGGAGTGACTGTATTTGGAGCAAGGGCCTTTGCAGATGTAATTAAGTTAACGATCTCAAGATGAGGTCATCCTGGATTTCGGATGGGCCCTATATCCAAAGGCAGATGTCCTTATAAGGACAAGGAAGAGGGTGGTCTGAAACTCAGTCACATGGGGGAGAAGACCACATGAGGACAGGGGCAGAGGCTGGGGGAATGCAGCTGTGAGCTGGGAAGGGGGGCGTCCAGGCTGCTGGTGGCTGCAGAAGCTGGAGGAAGCCAGGGAAGGACTCGCCCTCAGCACCTGCAGGAGGAAACAATCCTGGCAGCCCCGTGGTTGTCGGGCATCCAGCTTGTGAACTATGCGGGGAAGGTTCTGTTGTCTTCAGCCACCTGGCTGGCAGTCACTGGCAACCACAGCCCTAGGCACTGACACGAGGTCTCGGTGAGCAGAGATGCCCCGGGCACAGGGACGGAGGCTTACTTGGATGTACGCCAGGTCGTTCAGCAGGTGGAAGAAGCGCTGCTTGGCACTCTCCATCTTCACCTCCAGGAAGTGGTCCTTTGTCTTCTAGAGAAAAAACAAAAACCCAGGGCGGGTGTCAGGTTCGGGGAGTCCAGCGTCCAGCTCGAGGGCTGGTTGGCCCCCTCACTTCCCTGTAACCCCTCAGCCATGGGAAAGGGTTTAAAGAGGGGAGCAGAGGTCCGGAGAAGACCCTGAGGGGCTTGGGGCTCTGCTGGCTGTCGGCCACTCACCAGCAGAGAACCAAAGAGCTTCTTGGGCATGGGCACGTCCACGATGGCCTTCTCCGTGAACTTGGGGTAGGCCGTGGCTGTGCAGTCGCTGATGCCTGCGTTCTTTGGGATCAGAGCTTTAATCTTTATCCTTTCACAGCCCTTCACAGAACAGAAGGCAAACTTCTCTCTCTCATTCTGAGCTTTCAGCTTCAGGAAAAGCAGCCTGCACACAGAAGCAGAGCGGGCGGTTCTCTTTGGTATCCACATCTTCCTCCTCCCCTCACCCACTTTCTTCCTCCCTCTGCCTCCGCACTCTGTGCTGGCCACAGTGCTAGACCCAGTAGGCCCCACAGAATGGAGGAGGACCCCCCCCCCCGCCCACCTCCACGAGGTCGTACGTGGTTGGAGAAATGAAAAAAAAAAATGCATTGAGGAAAAAGCTAATACTGACAGTTTTCATTTTCTGAGCACGTACTCTCTGCTCTGCTAGACACATGCCATCAATGGACATATTATCTCATTCAACCCTCAGACAATCTAGTCTGGCAAGCACTGCTATCCCATTTCTCACATCTCAATGGCTCAGAGAAGTGAAGCAACTTGCCAGGACCACACAGCACAAAAGGAGCAGCGCTGGCATTTTATCCCCACCCTGTGCCTGGTGAGGAGAATGCTTTCTGGCTTCCTAACTTGACACTTCTCCAGTTATAACAAGCTGGTTATCAGGTGTCCTAGGGCATAGCAGAATAGAAGGTAGCCATTGAAGGCAGGTGCTCAGAACGTAAGAAAGAGTAACACATTTGTCAGGCAGAAAGATCATGGAAAACAGCCCTAAGAATTCAAAAAGCCTAAGAATTTGGCTTTCTACACAGGAAACAAGCATCTTACAACCGAGCTCGTCCCTGAGGCTGTCACTGAATTAAAGCCCAGTGTGATAATCAATAGGTATAATGATGAGCTAAGCAGCCAATAAAAAGGGTAAATTAAGCAGCAGAATCTGCTCTAAGGGGAAAACCGTAAACTAAAAAAATTTTTCATCAAAAAAGGTTCAACTTGTTTAGTGGCAGTTTACATTTGAAAAGTTCACACCTCTGGAACAAAGCAATTCTCATGATCCTAAAAGAAGATATTACGCATAGATGGTGCAAGGAAGACTTCACCTTATTTACATTTTTAAAATCATAATAGTTTCTGCGGTTGTATGAGGGATATTTAATTCTTTCTCTAGTTTTCATATGGAGGGAGTCTTCTAAACACTCCTGGGCCCATCCTGTCCCCTCACTGATGTCTTCCCGGGGAAAGTGGAGTGGCTCATTTGGCTGCTGGGTGTGGTATATAGGTCAGCCAACGGGGTGGGATGGGGGAGGCTCTGGTCTGCGCCCCCGTGTCCCCTGTTGTTTAGTCACTAAGTCATGTCTGACTCTTTGTGCTCCAAGGACTGTAGCCCACCAGGCTCCTCTGTCCATGGGATTTCTGAGGCAAGAATACTGGAGTGGGTATTGCCACTTCCTTCTCCAGGGGATCTTCCTGACCCAGAGGTTTTACCCAAGTCTCTTGCATTGGTAGACAGATTCTTAACCACTCAGCCATCAGGGAATCTGCTCCTTATTATTTACACGTCACTTGGAAGTTATTTCCTATGGCATTTGTTATCTTCATGAATATTACTACAGGCATGAACGTTACCCAGGTCCTAAACCCTAAAGACCATGCTATAATCTCCACGGGTACCAAAAAGGAATGAGTTTTATTCACAAATACCACAGTCATATGAACATGGGATGCCTTCCTTTAATATTTTGGCATAGGCATCGGAATATCAAAGAGTATGCTGACTTCTTGAAAAACAGGCTTTCCCCTGGGACGTCAGATGAGTCTCCCGTCATCGCCAGGGTTCCCCAGGCAAGCTTTTCTCCTCCACTGGACTAGGAGCTTCATAGCTGAGTTATTTGAACTCTTTTTTCATCTTTTATCTTGGTGTGCTATTTTGTTTTTCAAAAGTCATATAGTCAAATGAAGAGTTTTCAGGTAAGAATGAACAAAAAAAATTAGTTACCTTTTCAAAGCTTATAGAAAAACGACTCCAGCATTGAGTGGCGGCTCACTCGGGGCTACTTATGAATCACAACGCTGGTTTCAATGTCATTGCATGGCCACCCTCATGAAATAAGTAGCCTAGGGCTGGGTAGAGGCACCCAGTATTGGGAAGCTCTGCTCACCAGTGAGACATCTGTGGGACATCACTGAGATGTCATCAGCTCTGTCATCAGTGAGACAGGTCCCTCTTCACCTGCTGTCCTGTCTGCCCCACCACTGGTTTAGAACTGATGTGGGGAAGCGGTGCTCTATGCTGCCTCTCTAGACCCCAGCATTTTTACTTACACTTCTGACTTTCAAATCTGAATTTCCCTTTAATCAAATTGATAAAGCCCTATCTTTATAGATATTTCTAAGCATCCTCTATTTCCTAAATGTTGATTTCAATTCAAGGATAGAAAAAAAAGTACAGCAATTTCCCTGATGGTCCAGTGACTAAGACTCTTGGCTCTCAGTGCAGGGGGCCTGGGTTGTATCCCCTTTGGTCAGAGAACTAGATCCCACATGCTGCAACTAAGAGTTTGCATGTCTCAACTAAAGATGCCATGAGCCACAGCTAAGACCCAGAGCGGCCAAATAAATAAATAAAAATATTTAAAAAAAAAAAGAATGGAAAAAATGAATATGAAACAATCTTTTACCCTGGAGAGTTGGCTAACAACAGGCTCATCGCTCTGCAGACATGTCAGCATTCTTAAGATGTCAGAGTAAAACTCTCTCTCTCTAGGGAAGGTGACCTCCTAGCTCCCTGTCTCCAGGAACAGGGACTCTGTCCCCATGATGTCCCTACTGAATGCAGTTCAGCAAAAAGGGGAGGACGTGGAGGTGCAGAGAGATATGTGCTCAAGACCAGCTGCACCGAGTTCATGCTAGGTTCTCTGAACAAGTCGTTACCCTTCACCCTGTGCCTCCTCTCCTTATTTCTGAATCAAGGATGATATCATCTGCTCCAGCTGGGGTGTAAGGAGTTGAGGTCACGTGCCACATTTTCTCAGTTCTAAGATTCACTGTTTCACATTGTTTCTCCTGAAATAGGTGGATTCCCTATAATCCTTGTGTATATTAAGAGCATGCTTATTTTCCTCCCACAGCCTCACAGCTTTAAAAACAACCAGTGGATGGTACAATCTGCCTGAGATCAGAAGTGCCTGGGAAAGATTATTAGGTTACCCACTGCACGGTGGGTCTGGGATCACTGGAAAGCCTAGGGGACAACCTGAGAGGGCTCCTCACCCTGCGTCCTCGTCCCAGTAGTAGTGGCTGCGGCCAGGGTGGCTTTGCTCCACTTTGTCCATCTGCGAGGTCTTCACGAAGATGCCTGTCTTGGATGTCTGCTTCAGCAGGCGATTGTGGACGTCCGAGAGGATGGAGAAGGTGGTGCCCCGGGGGTAGCAGAGTCCGACTCGGATCCAGTCACCCCTAGAACCGGAAGGACAGTCATCAGGTGACGAGTAAGGGTGTCCCAGCCACGGGGCCTCTTTGGTGTGCACTGGACGAAGACCCAAGCATTCTCCACCGAATGGCATGTCCACTTTTCAGTGTGGAGTTTTGAAAGAACACTTGCTGTTGGTCATGACTGGGTCACACAGTGTTCAAGGACAGAGGGAGAAATGATGAGTGGATGATGGCCATGGGCCAGTGGGGTGTCCCAGGGTCTGCACTGTGTGTTCCATGTGGAACACTGGCTAGGAAAGATGAAAAGACCTTCTTCCAGCAGGGCTAGGAGCTTCCCTAGTGGCTCAGATGGTAAAGAATCTGTCTGCAATGCAGGAGAGCTGGGTTCAATCCCTGGGTCAAGAAGATCCCCTGGAGAAGGGACTGGCCACCCACTCCAGTATTCTTGCCTGGAGAATTCCATGGACAGAGAAGCCTGGTGGGCCACAGTCCAGTGGGCTGCAAAGAGTCGGACATGACTCAGTGACTAACACTTTCACTTTTTCACTTCAACAGGGCCGGAGTAAAAAAACCAGGGTCGGTAAGATCTGGATTCAGCTCCTTCCTGGTTCAGCCTGATTGTGGGGCCCATCTCAGCTCTCTGGGTCTTCTTTTCTGCATCTGATAAATATCTGTCTCACGGGAATACTGTGCCAAGTTAATGATGTTCATGCACAGAAGATACGTGACATAAACAAATACATGAAGCCCTCTCCAGATGCCCTCAGCTTCACCCCTTCACCTCACAGAGTCTCGTCTCTGTAAAACGAGAATGCCTGGGATTTTTGCCATGCATCGAGCACTTCATAAGCCAGGTGCTGGGTGCAATGCCTGCCGTACACTCTCACACTCCATCCTCACTACAACTCTGCAAAGTCACACTATGTAGGCTCATCTCCTAGATGAAGAAGGAACTGAGGTTCCGAGGGTCAGAACCTGTGTGAGGCCATCCATGCGTGGAACAGGGCCTCAGCCCGGGTCTTCTGCCTCTTAACCACTAGATGATGTCAAGCCCTCTAGCTGCACCCTCGTGAAGGGGTGACGTGGGCTAGCCTGGGATTCTGTGAGCAGTAAGCCCAGGACTTTGAAACGAGGCCCTGTTATCACCACAGCTTTGAGCGGAGCCAGGGCAGCTGTCCCCAGGTCACCTTGCTCCTATGAGGCCCCCTACTCACTTGTTGAAGTTGATGAGCCAGATGGTGAGCTCAGAGGGGGCGGTCTGGTCCCAGTGGATGGTGTAGCCCTTCTGCAGGGTGATGACTGGCTGGTACTGCTGGTAGTGTGTGCTCCTGGTCAGGGCCCCCTCCAGGTAGAGAGGGTGGTTGGGGAAGTCATTCTTGATGATCTTCATCCGCAGATTATTGGTCTTGTAGGCCTGAATGTACATCTTTTAGAGCCCAAAAAGGAAACACACAACGGGGCAATTACAAGGGGTCATCCCGGGAGCATCTGGTTAACATCTGAGCACAGAGTACACTTTCACAAGCACTTGCTCTTCACAGAGCCCTTTTTAGAAAGCTTGAATGAGAGGAGGCCAAATAAGGGGGCATCTCTTTCTGCTGGTGAATGCGGCCCTAGCTGTTCTGTGCAAGCCAGCCAATGTTCTCCATTCATCTTCAAAAAAGTGCTCTGTTGAGGGGAGACCAGTGGGAACTTGGGAGGGGTGTCTGCTTAATTGGCAGAGAGCAAATTGGGGGGGAAGTCAGGGGGATCAGGAAGAAGGAGGAGGGGAGAGAGGATTTTCACACTTTTGCTGCAGAAGTAACTCCCCTGTAACCAGCTACTGTCCTGTCTGCATTTGAGAAAGAGCCTGGCATGTGGCCGACTTCTCCCTCTCATCCTGGTGTCTGGCTCGAGTGGCCGGTCCCTGTGGCTATTGGCACACATCAGGCGACCAGTGGTGTCTCATTTCAGAGGCAAACATGCAAGTAAGACTGTTAGCCACTTAATCCAAGGGACAGAAGAGCCTGACTGCTTTGAGCCACCCTTGGTTTAAAACACCATGTCCTGATAGAGAAAAGACTTGTGGCTGCCAAAAGGGGGAGGGAGGAGGGAGAAGGATGGATTGGGAGTCTGGGGTTGGTAGATGCAAACTATGGTATTTAGAATGGATAAACAAGAGGGTCCCCATGTACAGCCCAGGAAACTAGATTCAATAGCCTGTGATAAGCCATAACGGAAAAGAGAACCTGAAAAGAAAGTATATATGAGTATAACTGAGTCACTTTACTGCAGAGATTGGCACAACCTTGTAATTCAACTATGTTGTTGTTTAGTCACTGAATTGTGTTGAACTCTTTTGTGACCCCATGGACTGTAGCCCACCAGGCTCCTCTGTCCATGGGATTTCCCAGACAAGAATACTGGAGTAGGTTGCTAGTTCCTTCTCCAGGGGATCTTCCCGATCTAGGGATTGAATCCGAGTCTCCTGCACTGGTAGGCATATATATATTTTTTAATCACTGAGCCATCTGGTGGGTAGTAGTGATTTAGTCGTTAAATTATATCTGACTCTCGCGACCCTATGGACTGTAGCCCACCAGCCTCCTCTGTCCATGGGATATCCCATGCAAGAATACTGGAGTGGGTTGCCATTTCCTTCTCCCTGAGCCACCTGAGAAGCCCCCAAATCAACTATATACTTCAATTTTTAAAATCCACTAAAAAACAAGCAACACCGCATCCAGAACTCCCCTGGTGGCCCAGTGGCTAAGAATCTACCTTCCAATGCAGGTGATACAGGTCCAGTCCCATACTGGGGAAATAAAATCCCACATGACACAGAACTACTAAGCCAATGCCCCACAGCCACCCAGCCTTCATGCTCTAGAGCCGTGCTCTGCAACTAGAGGAGCCCCTGTGCACAACTAGAGAAAGACTGCACGCTGCAACAAAGGTCCAGTACAGCCAAGAAATAAGCAAAATAAAGCACCGTGTCCTCTTTTAGGATCTGTCCCATATTCGTCAGGTGACATCCCTGTGGCTGTGGCCGAGAGAAAACATCACATCAAGATTCAGTAACGTTGTGCCTTTGGAAAGAAGGAGTTCTCTTCCTTTCTGCTTGTATCACATGTAAAATGGGAAGAGGAACTTCAACCCTGCCCTAACATGGAGTTGTCATGAGTCTAAGTGTTTAAAGGTATTGCATCTTAAAGCCTGTGGTAAGCTGTAAATTGAAGGAAGGATATTATCATTATTATTTTTTAGTGTTTACATGTTCTTTTCCCATCCTTTTATATTTTAATTTATTTTTAATTGGAGGATAATTGCTTTATGATATTGTGATGATTTCTGTCATACATCAGTATGGATCAGCCATAGGTATACGTATGTCCCCTCTCTCTTAAACCTCCCTCCCATGTCCCACCCTACCCCTCCCCTCTAGGCTGTCACAGAGTACCAGGTGGAGCTCCCTGCATAAAATGCAAATTCCCACTGGCTATCTGTTTTACATATGGTAGCGTATATGTTTCAGCACTACTCTCTCAATACATCCCACCCTCTCTGGAAAGGAGAATATTAATAATAATTAACCGGTAGTGAATTCTGATAACCTCCAAGCTTGGTCAGCCCTTTTCCGCAGAAGATGAGCAACGTATCAGTAAGAAAGGGTGGGAAGGAAGCTCAAGATCAAGGCTCCCTCCACACGGGATGTCTCGGCCCTGAATCAGGGATGCTCTCACTTTCAAAGTGCGGCTGCAAGGCATAAGGGTCTGGTCACCCTTTAATTATGTGGGTCATGACTCCCGTCCATCAGCTCCCTTCCGACCACACTTCCCTTCTGAGCTGCCCTGGACCATGACGTCACCTGCTCACTCCCAGAGCGTCAGACGCCTTGTCCTGCCCACACACACAGCAGCCCCTCGGCCTGGACCATTCCATGGGTCCGCCTCCCTTGCAGAGCACTGGGGTGGGCCTGAGGAAGTCTCGCATGGGGAGAGGGGTGCCCCTCCAGGCTCCATCAGCCGTCTCCACTGGGTTTGTAGCATGGCCTGGCACTCCTTCCACATGCCTCTGTCAGCATTTCCCAGTCTTTGTGGCAACTCTTTCCAGCCTGATTGCTCTCTGCAGACCCCCTGGCTCAGGCCCACTCTCTACCCCTTCAGTGCATCACCTCCCCTTCTACTGTGGAAAGAAACACCCTGGACCTCTCTGACCCTGGCCCCTTCTTCCTCTGTTCCCTTCTCCTGCTAATGTCAGCCCCTCTTGCCTCTGCTGGAATCTATTCCCAGCACAGCCCTGCCCCCAGGGGCCCACCCTGCCCCACCATGGCCCTTTCTCTGGCTCCCAGCTCTGTCTCTTCCCAGATGTCAAACCACCTTACCACCTTTAGCACTTTTCTTTCTTTTCTTTTTTGATTTTAGTTCCCCGACCAGGGAATGAACCCGGGCCCTTGGCAGTGAGAGTGCAGAGTGTTCACCGCCGGACCTCTAGGGAGTCCCCCTTTAGCTCCCTGCTAATGCCCACCCTGGATGCTGACGTCCACAGTGGTGAAAACTGCCTGCCTGGGGGGTGATGGGGAAGACGTCCTCATTCCTACATGTTCCTACCCCTACTGGGGCCCCCCGGCTCACCACCCTCCGCATCTTACAGCTCTTTGTCTCCTTGGAGACTCGTTTCTTTTGCTTATCCAGTCCTGGTTATTCCTCTGCATAACATCAATATAGTCACCAATATTTTCACATTCCGGGTACTTTCCTTGCCTACTGCCCATGTGGCCACTGGGTACTGGAAATGTGGGCAGTGTGGCTGAGGCCCCAGATCTTAAATTTCATTTTAATTAATTAAAATTTCAAAAGTGGTGTAAGAGAGTTTTCCCTGAAACACAGCTTTATTGTTTTTGGTAGGACTAGCTTTGACTTTAACTGTAGAAACTTTGAATGCAAACTAAATGGGCTACAAGCATCAAATATGCAGAGAATTTTGAAGACTTGGCACAGGAAAAAAATGAATGTAAAATGCCTCATTAATGATTTTTTATGCTGATTACATGTTGAGATGATAGCATTTTGAATATATTGAGTTAAATAGAGTCTATTATTAAAATAGATTTTACTCGTTTATTTTTCCTTTTTAATGTAACTCCTGGAACATTTGAGCTCATGTGCCTGTATTTCTGGTGGAGAGGACTGGTGAGGCACTTACATGCTCACTAAGAGAGTTCAACTATTATCCTGATTTTACATATAAGAAAACAGAGGCTTCAAGAGTTTAGGTAACTTGCCCGAGGTCACACAGGAAGTGCAGGAGCCTGACCTCTGCTTACAAAGTGTTTTCATTTGGGATTTTTGAAAATTCTATTGGGTGGGGAGAAAAAGTAAAAAGGATAAAGAATGGCACAATCTCATGCCTTTTTATGACTCTTATTTTCTTGTGTATGTGCACCACATCTTTATCCATTCCCCTGTCGATGGACACTTGGATTGCTTCCCTGTCCTGACTATTGTAAAGAGTGCTGTAATGAACATTGTGGTGCATGTATCTTTTTGAATTATGGTTTTCTCCACTCATATGCCCAGGACTGGGACTTCTGGGTTGTACAGTAGTTCTGTTTTTAGTTTTTTGTTCTCTGTGACGGCTGTACCAATTTATATTTCCACCAACAGAGTAAGAGGGTCCCTTTCCTCCACACCCTCTTCAGCATTTACCGTTTGTAGATTTTTCTGGTGATGAATTGGGAGAGTGGGATTGACATATATACACTATGTATAAAATAGATAACTATTGAGAACCTACTGTGAGCACAGGGAGCTCTATTTGATGCTCTGCAGTGACTAAAATGGGAAGAAACTCTAAAAAAGAGGGGCCATATGTATACGCATAGCCGATTCACTCTGCTGTACAGCAGAAACTAAGACAACATTGTAAAGTAACTATAATAAAATTTTTTAAAAAAGAATAAAGAAGAAGCCCATGGGCTTTCCTGGTGGCTCAATGGTAAAGGACTGCCTGACAATGCAGGGGACACAGGTTTGATCCCTGGTCCGGGAATATCCCACAAGAACTAAGCCCGTGCGCCACAACCACTGAAGCCTGCACTCTAGAGCCCGTGCTCCGCAGCGAGAGAAGCCGCCACAGTGAGAAGCCTGGCACCGCAACGAGGGGCGGCCCTTGCTCGCCGCAACTAGAGAGAAAAGGCTGTGCAGCAACAGAGGCCCAGCACAGCCAAAGGCAGACAAATAAATTAAACGATTCTTTCAAAAAGAAGAAGGCCTGGCTCAATGCTGGTCCCACGAGTAGATGACAGTGACCCCGAGGAGGCGCACCCCGCATCCTCACCCACCTGTGCATAGCGCCCGCTGCAAACGGCACCTCTCCAGTCGGGAACGTTGATGCAGTCTGGGTGCCGGACCAGCCAGTTGTCGTCCTTGGTGAGGTAGGAGCCGGGGTACTCGGACACAGAGCCATCCACATCGTGGAACACCGATGTCTTATCCCCGTCCATGTCCAGCTGGTTGAACCAGGGCCCGGGCTCCCCGAAGAAAACTCTGGAAGTAATCTGAACAGAAACCAGGAAAGTGAGGCTAGACCAGAAGGTGGAGGGTGGGGGGTAGTGGCCATCGGCGGACCAGGGTGAAGTTCCCCATTTCTGCTGATGCTACCAACCAGCCGATGCAGAGAGGCTCAGGGGCAGTTCAGGAAACTGCATGGCTGACACTTCAGACCGAGCCAGAAAGACAGCCAAATGTCTGCTGTGCTTCGGCCCTCCGGCCCAGCACGCGGTTTTGGCCTCTACTCACTGGAGGGCTGGCTGCTGTGTGCAGCCCCAGAGAGTGCTATGGCACGTGGCTGCAAAGACTGCAGGGGGTGGGGAGGCGGGCAGAGGAGTGTGTGTGACAGAGACAGAGAGGAAATGAGGTTGAGGTGGTGGTGAGTGTTCGCACGAGAAAGTATTACATATATATACATAACAAACACACACACACGTCAGGGGGATATGTGTGAGCGAGGCTGTGTATGTGAGTGTGTGCGTGTGTGTGTGGGTGAGTGTACACTGTTGTAGGAAGGCAGTCTTTCAGCATGAGCCCTTGGAGAGTTCCATGACTGAACTCTTTCAGGCCTCCAATGGCCTGAGTAAAGAAATTAAGTAACTTGAGTTTCACATCTTTTCCCTCAGCTGCCAGGATCTGGGCAGACAGGCAAAGAGCAGGAGCAGGGGGAGAAGGAGGGGGCAGGTCGGGGAATGCTGTAACCCAGAGAAAATGTACCTGGAGCCCTGGACCTGCCCGTCTCAGGGGCAGCCCTCCATCCTGACCACCTCAGCCCCGGCTCCTAATTTGCTGCCGTCCAGGGCTAGGAGGGCCCTGTTTATGTTTCAGTCTCCAGGAGAAATTAAACAGAGCTTCTTCTGCAAAGATTCCTTTGGAAACTGCTGGTTTTTTTTTTTTTTTAAATTAATTGTGCCAACTGAAGTGGCCCAGTCACCAGACTGTAGAGGTTGAACCCAAGAGCCTTGGAGGAACAGAGCCTCAGAACTCTGAGGGCAGCGGAAAGTTCCTGGCAAGGCTTGGGTGGGTTTTGCGCGGGCTGAGGGCAGGCGGGCATTCACCCAGACTTGACCTGTGGGGCAACCTCCGCTTGTACTTTTCCAATTTGGCTGCAGACAGACCTGAGACGTGGCCTGACCTGCTTGGAGGAGGATGTTCAACCCCTGTGGTGGTGGCAACAGCTCAGACTCCAGGCCCCCGGGGACTCGTGAATCACTGGCCAAGTCTGGGTTTGCTGGGAGCCTGCCCCGGGTCAGGGGGGAGGCCCACTCACCGGGACATCCTCAAAGGCGATGTTGGTGACGTTGTTGTGGGGGCAGCTCTGCCAGGCGTTGTTCAGACGGAAGGCCAGGGCGCTGGTGTGCCGGCCCTCCAGGGCTGCGAACTTGCGGAAAGTGCAGTTCTGGATGTTGATGGGGCCATCATAAAACTGAATGCCTCGGATGGGAAAATTCCTGTGGAGTGAAGGGAGTCAGCTGTCAGGCTGATGGCCATGTTGGGCCGCCATGTTGTTGCGCCCTCCAAGGTGGATGGTAATGATGGGTAAATCATTCCTCATTCCTACTCCACCTCCCAAAACTGCCCCTATAACACAACATGATTGACTCAATAATTCATTCACTAAGAAAGCATTTGCGGATGCAGTATGCATGCATCTGTGCTCAGTTGTGCCCGACTCTTTATGACCCCATGGACTATATCGGCTGCCAGGCTCCTTTGTCCATGGGGTTCTCCAGGCAAGAATACTGGAATGGGGGGCCATCCCTCCTCCATGGGATCTTCCTGACCCAGGCATGGAACCCACATCTCCTGCATGGCCAGGCAGACTCTTCACTGTTGAGCCACTGGTACACGTGAATAAATGACTGCTGGATGAATTATTCGATGGATGGATGGGTGTCTAATTGCTGGCTTGAGGTTTGGGGGATGTTCTGAACAGACATTTCCCCAAATCTTTCCATCCTATCAAGAGTCATTGGATAAATATGGTGAATATTCTTGGAGAGTGCCAATATCAATATCATGTCCCTCAGGAGAGTACAGCCATTAGTCATTATCCCCTTAGTCTTGAGTCTTAGTTGCTATAACAATTTAATTAGATTAAGCCCCAGATGAGTTTCCTCTCTGTGAGTAAGCCTTTCGATGGACAGTGTGCTGGGTTTGGGAAACAACGGAGAGGGAGGACACGGAACGGAAGGTATAGTGAAACGGAAGAGTAACTTCAATGTGATGTTTCAAGCACTTAGAAGAGAGGGCAGGACCCACGGGGAGGGCAAGCCTGTGAATTGGCAGAGGACCTCAAGAAAGCCCTGGTACCCAGGAGGCAGGGAAAGATGGAGTAAGAGGCAAAAGGCTGGGAGCTGGAGGTAGGAGGGCCTGCGGGAGAACTAGTGACTCAGAAATTCTGCCTCGGGTCCAGCAGGGGGACACAAGATGCCGCTCTCCTTTGCCACAGACTCCTGAACAGGGTGTGGAAAACACAGGCCTATGATGGCTGAGCTGATCCATCTTGGGCCTGGCCCTGAATCTAGACGTGCTCATTCTTCAAGCCTGAGTTTTATGCTTTTACTGGTATCTCTACTTCAGGGGGTCTTCCCTGGTGGCTCAGTGGTAAATAATCCACACGCTAATGCAGGAGACTTGGGTTCGATCCCTGGGAGGGAAAGATCCCCTGGAGAAGGGAATGGCAACATACTCCAGTGTTCTTGCCTGAGAAATCCCATGGACAGAGGAGGCTGGCGGGCTATGGTCCATGGGGCTGCAAAGAGTTGGACATGACTGAGCGACCTGACAATAGCAACAACTACTTTGGGCCAGGACCCTCTCTTTCCATGGTAAACATAAAGAAGGAAGGGCAGAGCAAGGAAAACAAAGCAGAAAAGGGGGTGTGTCCATGGGGAGTGGCCACATTTCAGCTGTCCCCATCTCCAGAGCTGGGCTCCCCTCATCCAGACATGTTCCCCTGAGGAAGGGCCTGGTCAAGCCAGTCTTGGCAACGCGCCTTCAGGACACTGTGTGCCAAGGACTTCTGGTATTTCTGTATCTCTCTGTTTGTAATTGATTAATATCATCGCCCTGAATCGTGTTCTCATGGAGCAGCTCCGTGCATCTTTCCATTTAAGGTATTTTAGGGGCAGCCCGTTCTGACTAGCTCTATATTTAAACTATGTGCTTACTTTACGCTGGGACCCCAACCCAGGCCTATATAGGAGGGATCCCCCATGATTCAGTCTGCGTAGTCCTGGGCTCCTGCTCTCAAACGCAGTTGGAGGAACCTGCCTGAGTCTGACCAAGCTGTCAGGCTTCCATAAACAAACTCACCTCTGGAAGTCATCAGGACATTCTGGCCCTGCAAGGCTGGGAACCCTCGGTGTGGAAACCCAAATACGCAGACCCAGAGTTGCTCGTAAAAATGATCTGAAGGGATTGCTACATAGCTTAGGCTAGACAGAAACAAGGGCTTCTAGATCGCTCATGCCCAAGGAGACTGTGGGTCTGTCCTCACAATCTTTTCTAAGATTCCCATCCCTCTAGGGCTGGGGGCTTAGGCCTGGGTCCCACCTGTAGGAGCAGGAAGGATAAATTCTTGAGAAAGAGGAGAAGGCTTGGGGGCAAGGCAGAAAGGGCCAATCTTAGCCCTCTGCTGCTTGTGGCTTAGCGGCTCGCTCTCTGGCTTGAATTCACGTCTGAGCAGAAACACCATCCTCACCGCTGACTCAGCCTGGAGTTTTCCGAGGAATTAAGCAAGTCCCTCTGCTCTGCTAGCTCATCACCTCTCCAAGTCACCCCCCCCCCCGGCCCTGGCCCCCACCACCTGGTTATCATCCAGCAATAGAGAGCCTCTGACACCCTCCCCAGGACAGCCGCGCTACTCTGCTGTTTAACAGACCTGATGGCTAGAAAATTCTTTCCCACACAAAACCAGTGCTGACTCTTAGGCACACATAGGGTGGGTTTCATCTTCTAAGTGCATGGCAGATTCTGTGACAGCATCTTCCATGCTGTTCCCCTAAGTCTGGTCCCATCTTCTCTTGAAGATCCCTAGCTCTATGCGATGTGACTGTGGGCTGCGTCGCCCTCTGAGTTACTCCCCTTCAAGTGCTTAGGGCTGACTATCCTCACACCACTGTCAGGGGTGGGTGAGATGCTCCAAGTGAGTGGGCTGTCCAAGGAGAAAGGAAGCCAGGGTCACCCATCCTAGGCCCTAAATTCCCATGGATGTGGCTCAGAACCACATTATATGTTTTGACAGCTGTGCCCTGCTGTTGACGCCCTTTCAACACAGTTTTTTGACTTCTCTCTCTCATTCTAGATTTCACCCCTCTGCTGGTTAATTGCAATTGTTTCCATGATTTCTCTGACCAGTAGAGAAAAGAGGAATTCACAGTCAATAGGTAGAGACCACTTACTAGCATCTTTCCTTCCACTGCTGTCATTTAAGGTAAGCCACAAGTCCCTTGGACAGCAGGGAGATCAAGTCAGTCAGTCTTAAAGAAAATCAACCCTGAATATTCATTGGAAGGACTGATACTGAAGCTGCAGCTCCAATACTTTGGCCACCTGACATGAAGAGTTGATTCACTGGAAAAAGACCTTGATGCTGGGAAAGACTGAAGGCAGAAGGAGAAGGGGGCGACAGGGAATGAGATGGTTGGATGGCATCACCAACTCAATGGACGTGAGTTTGAGCAAACTCCAGGAGATAGGGAGTGCTGGCATGCTGCAGTACATGAGGTCACAAAGAATCAGACACAACTTCATGACTGAACAACAACAGGTAGAACAAGGAAGCTGCTGCGCTTGCAAACCTACTGGCCTATGGGGAGGGTCCTTCCACTGTGGTCCAAGCCACCAGGACCCCAGATCCTGTTGTCCATCATCTCTGTGCCAACATTGCCACTCTCGCCGACAAACAAGCTGTTCTTGATCTCCTGCTTGGAGCCGTCATCATAGGGGAAGGTTCCACCACTGCAGAGAGAAGGTGTCTGAGATGAGATGTCCGGAGATAGCATCCCATAGGTGTCAGGGGCGATGACCACTGCTCTTACCTGGCCAAGGTTAGGCCAATGCCATTGTCAGCAAACCTGGGGACAAGAGCAGACAGTCAGACAAGAGCATCTCAGACTTAACACACATAAAAGAGAGGCGCTATCATGCATCTAAGCCTATTCAATGTCCCACATGCGCATTTTCAGTGAGGCCCTCATTGTACTTCCTTCTCCTCTGGATGTGTGTGTGTGTTCACACGCTCAGCTATATCCGACTCTTTGTGATCCCAGGGACTGCAGCCTGCTGGCCTCCTCTGTCCATGGGATTCTCCGGGCAAGAATATTGGAGTGGGTAGCCATGCTCTCCTCCAGGGGACCTTTCTGACCCAGGGATCAAATCTGCATCTCTCAAGTCTCCTGCATTGGCAGGTGGGTTCATTACCACTAGCGCCACCTGGGAAGCCCATGTCTCCTTTAAATCAATCACAATAAAATGGGGAAATACACTTATTTCCCACGTATAGCTTCTGGTGTCCCTTCTGTTTTGCCAAGTGGCATGTGGGATCTTAGTTCCCTGATTAGGGATCAAATCCATGTCCCATGCATTGCAAAGCAGATTCTTAACCCCTGGAACACAAGGATAGTCCATGGTCTCCCACTTTTAACACCAAAGGCACACCAGGAGGACATTTTCCATTTCTCCTTTAGAGGAAACCCCAGCTCAGCTGCCTGTCCCTCTGGTTTTTGTCCAATGTGGCCATAGCTGTCCACGGGGACCTTCTATCAGAGCTTGGGGTTCCCTGTCTTCTTCCTCTGGGCTTGGAGTCTGATGTGCTGCTATTTCAAGTTCCAGTTCAACTGCTCACCTTGCAGGAAATTCACTCAACAGAGCCTCAGTGTACCATGTCTAAGACGGAGATGAGGATTTATGTCTCTGAGAAACAGGGTAAGAAATAAATGCGACTAAGGATCCAGCACACAGGAAGTGCCTAGAAAGTGCTGGTTTCCTTTTCCTTCCTTCTGCTGACTGGTGATATGAATGACTTTGTGACCTAGAGCCAAGCCCAGTGACTATTTGGGGGCAGTCATGACCCACAGCCACTGACATGGTGGACAGAAGCCACAAGCTGCCTCTAGCAGGCTTTCTGGGTCACTGCCCACTGCTCTTCCATGTCCCTGCCTGGCTGGGCAGCCAGAAGGTCAAACGCTGGTCTGCCTGGACCCCTCTGTCTTGCTCACGTCTGTCTCTCACCCTGGGGAGGTGGGGAGGAACGCGGTCTCCATACTTTGCCCATGCCTCACTCACTTGCAGCTGTCCAACCACACGTCCCCGCCACGCAGCCAGGCCCCGTGATCTTGGTTCTTGTAGGCGGTGAAGTGTTTGATGATGGCTGGCTCCCGGGGCTTCAGTGGGTCGGCGTCCTGGTGGGGGCTGTATCTGGAACACACCGTGGGAGGCACAGGTGACTGAGTTGTTGGGGAAGAGGTACTCTTGAACTGACTGCCCTTCTGTGTGGTGGTGAGCTTCTCTCTGCTCTTGGTGCCCAGAAGACTCAGGCTAAAGAGCAATCAACCTGCCCATCCTGGGCTCTGCAATGAGCTTTCTGAGCCTGACACCAATGTCAGAGGTCTTCTCTTCAGGCACCAGCCCCATGCAGCCTACAGACATGTCACTTCTCTTGTTCATCATTACCATTGAGGACCGCTCCCCTCAACCCTGGCCCCAAAGTGGGGTCAAAGCCCCGGAGAAAGTTCAGACAGCCAGTCCTAACCCTGGCACTTGATGCAGACTGGGAAGGGGAGTCTGAGATGCCCTGCTCTCTATACCCCAGAGAGTAACCTTGACCTCGTGCCTTTTCTGGGCTGCTACATCTTAGCCACCAAATGGAGCACTGAGCCTGGATGTTCCTGACATCCAGGCCAGCAAAAATCTTCCACTGGGAGGATCATGCCACTGGTGTTGCCTACTCTTGACAGAGAGCAAGCACCTTGGTCTGTTCAAAGGGTACAGATTTTCCTATCTACCTGGAGGTTTGGACAGCACATTTTAAAAGCAGCTCCTGGCCTTGGGCTGCACTCCAGATGTATGTATAGGTACAACCTCAATGTTTCTTCCTATTAAATTGATGGCAAAATTCCTCCCTTCTTTTCTTTTCTCTTCACCTTTTCTATCCCAGCCCTGTTAACTTATTAAAAAACAGGTATTGGATTTTGCTGATTTTTCTGGAAACCTCTTGAAATTTCTTTTTCCTTACAACTGCTAAGGCCTCAACCCTGACTCGGATTTGGCCCCACTCAGTTTTTCCCATAAAGTACCCCCAGCAGCTAGCTCCATGCCCAGGACACAGAACGTGCCAAAAGATACTTGAAGGATGAATGGATGAGTGGATGAAGGGAGTAGGGCTGAGTCCAGAGGCCCCCATGGAGTGCATGGACTCCCCAGGGTTGATTACCTGGCAGAGATGATGGAGAGGAAGGGCCGCTTGTCCTTGGCAGAAGCCTGGGTGGTTTTGACCCCGTTGTCTATGATCATGCCAGCCTGGGGAGAGGGGACATTAAGGGACACATTATTGCGGGCTGCAGGCATCTTCTCACACCCAGCCTCACGGTGTACTCTTGAATGCTCCAGTAAAACCAGCTTTGCTCTCAGAATGTATTAATAGAGATAGGGGGTTCTGCAGTGAGGGAGGTGAAGAACACGGATTGCTCTGCACGGCTCAAGTCAAATCTGGAATAAGGTGTTGGTATAGATGAGGATGCTGAGGTTTAGATGGGGTTAAGTATTTTGTCCAAGGACATACAGCTAAGTCCATTACCAGAACTCACACTGCTTTGGGCAGTTATAAGCCCAGGTTCCAAATTAAAGACAATAGATAGGCTGTCTTGGGAAATGTGTCTGCAATGATGCAAAGAAAATGCTGAGCTTAAGCTTTGTCTTTACCTTGGAGCAGGGGTCTTTGATCCTCCCCCAGTTTTGTCTGTTTTTGCCTGACTCAAGGGAAAAAATCTCACTTTCTTATTTGGCCCCCAAGGTGTCCACTTTGTCAGCCACAGGAGAGCGTGAGTCTGGGCAACTGAACAAGACTGTTCAGGGTAGCTCTGTTCAGTCTATTTAGGGCTTGATTCCCTCGGCCTGTTAGGAAGGTTTGAATACATCATCTCCTCTTTATAACTGAAGACGCTGGCTACTGTGATCTTCAGCTAGCATGTAATTAAGCGGTGGGGAGGTGAATGAGTCAGAAGTGGGGCTCCATCCTCAGCACTTCCCTCATGAGTGTGACCTTGGGTAAATCCCATCACCTCTGGGGCTTCAGTTGCAGCCTCTGTAAGATGGGCTGATGACACTGAGGTCCTGCTGTGAGGACCAAGTAAGACAGGCCAGGGGAAGAGCTGGGGGCAGAGGCCTCACACGGTGACATGGGGTCAGGGCTCACTGGGCGCCAGCACCATGCGCAGGCTCCTCCCTGGCTCAGGCCTCAGAATCCATCCAGCTCGAGGGTCTTCTTGTCCCCTTCCCTCCCTGCCACCTTCCTCAGGGCCCGTCCCTCCCTCTGTGCCCAGGAGTCCTGGCTACCGTCCTCCCTCGAGTATTCCTCTCCTTTCCAACCTCCCCAAACATCACGGTTCTGTGTGGCCCAGCCCCCGCTCATGGGGAGGCTTCTCGAGGAAGGGCTCATGACAAGTGGCCAACAGTTGTCTCTCCACAGCCCCTCTTTCCCACCACAGCTCCCATCCCCACCACGTGCACTGCAAAGTCAAACTCAGGTGTCCCAAGCAGGGGCCGCCAGGAGGAGCAGCCTGAATGATGGTGCTTCCTGCCTCTCCTTTTGGCTCCGACCAGTTGCCAGGTGGAGGCCAAGGCAGGAACAGCCACAGGAGAGCCTTGCTAAGGACAGCCAGGACCTGGGAGGCCACAGAAGGCCGCTCTGTGTCCTTCAAGTCCAAGGCTAGGAATGCACTTGCTCCCGGCTGTCAGCGGTGGCAGTTCGGGCTCTAACCCTGTGCGGGCCTGGGAAGCCTGACCAATGGGCTGGCGGGGAGGCGCAGTCTGGGAGCTCTTACCCGGTAGTTGGAGTGTGCTCGGTTGTTAAGGAATTTCCCCAGTGGAATGTGCTCTGAATAACCCGGGGAGTACATGCCGGCCGAGGGGCCCGTCGGGACATGGTGAAAAATGAACCAGAATCCAGTTTCCTGGTGGAGGAGGACACAGGGGGAAAGGCACAGAATTCAGCGCCAGGGAGCTTCTTGTGGGGGTAACTGTATGGCCCAGACTTGGGGTGAGCCTAGTGTTATCACCCAAATGGCCCCACCCCAAACACACCTGCAGGAAACAGTGAAAAGTATGAGGCAAATATATTTTGTGGGCAGGCGGGGTATGAGGGTGTGGGAGTTCCATCCTGACTGTTAAAACATTTCGTGGGGTCCTACTGTCTCAGCCATGGGAGGCAAATGGCTGGATTTCAGAGCTACCTTGGGGTCCATCACTACCCCCTCTCCCAACACAGAACACAAGGGTCGCCTGAGCTTTTTTCTTAGCTTTTCCCTTTTATTCTGCAGACATGGAAGCTGAGGCCCAGAAACAGCAGTTGACCTGCTCAGGACCCCCAGGAAGGTGAGCAGCACAGAGGGCTGGGTGAGAAGCAGGCAGGGTAGACAGAATGCCGTATTTGGACCCTCTGCCTGTCCCTGCCTGACCTTCCTCCCCATCAGCTGGTAGGTCATAGCACAAATCTCATAGGGTTGATACAAGGTTGATAAATTACTGGAGTTTATGGGATTTCCCTGGTGGTTCAGAGGTTAAGACTCCACGGTCCCAGTGCAGGGAGCACAGATCCAATTCTTGGATGGGTAATTAAGATCCCACATGCTGCATGGTGTGGCCAAAAATAAATACAAATAAATAAACTTGCACACACAGCAACACAAAATAATTTTTTAATTATTAAAATTTTAAATTATTTTAAATTGTTATTAAAGTGTGAAAACAATTTTAAATTATTGGAGCTTAGAACACTGATATGCCAGGCATCTAACAATGAGTTATTGATCACATTAGCTACGATTATCAGTGTGACAAAGGGCCAGAGGCATCACTTAAAACCGAGTCCCCGTGGACTTCCCTGGTGGTCCAGTGGTTAAGAATCCGCCTGCCAATGCAGGAGACACAGATTTGATTCCTGGTCTGGGAGCTAAGATCCCACATGCTTCAGGGCAACTAAACCTCTGTGCCACAACTATCTAGAGCCTGTGCTCCGCAATAAGAGAAGTCACTGTAATGAGAAGCCCTCACATCACAGCTAGAGAAAGTCCGTGCACGGCAATGAAGACCCGCTGAAGCCAAAAACAGAAAAAGAAAACCAAGTCCATCTGCCTCCCAAGCTGGCCCTTCCCTCCTCACCCGGCTCCTGTCTGTGTAGATGTCTAGACTGGGGCTCAAGGCATGCATATTCTATACGCTGGACCTGGCCGTCTCCTCTACCCCAGCCCCACCCAAGGCAGGGACGTTTCTGCTCACCTCGGATCCTGCAGCAGCACAGTTTATGAGGTTGTTGTTGGGATTGGCCATCCAGAAGGTGGACACAGCACTGTGGACAGGGGCAGAGATGGAGCGGCATCAGACGGAGGGCCACCGGCTCCCGTTCTGCCGCCGGGTTGGAGGGGTGCCCCAGGTCAAGGGCTCTAATGAAGCTTCGAGGAGCCTCTTAGCAGTGATTTGAGAAGCCCTTGATTTGTTGATCTGAAGCCTAATTTTCTCATTAAAGTGGTATGCATTTACACCCCTAACATGCTCAGAATTTGAATGAGGTCTGGCTCTTGATGGTAGAAGCAAGTCTGTGGGTTAAATCTGAGATGGATCCTAGAATAAGTGGAAATAAGGGGAACCCAGGAAAGTGGCTGTTTCTAAGGGAGAGACCCTGGACTCAGAAGGGTGATCGCATAGGAAGCTCTGTTTCTCTGTCTCTCTGACTGTCTCTGTCTCTGTCTGACTCTCTCTATCTCTCTGACTATTTCTGTCTCGGACTTTGTCCTGACTCTCATGTCCAGAAGCACACTTGGCAGCTGGTACCCATGTGTACAGGCTGTGGGTGCCGAGGTGGCAGCCTGCTTCCTCTCCTCAAAGGAGCCCTGTGTGTCACCCGGAAAAACCCAAGGATGAGACCAGTGGTCTCTCTGGACAAGACCGATGCCCATGAGGCCCAGTAAGAAGGGAGAATAGAAAACACACTGTGCCTGAGCAGCTGAGAGCCTCAAGTGGTTAAGGCTGCAAGGTCTGAGCCACATAGGAGCCCAGGACTGAGGAGTCAGAGGCTGGGTGGGAAGTCGCATGAGGGAGATGCTTACTTGCAGTCCTGCCGGGGCTTGGGGATGTACCCCGGGTAGGAGTCCTCCGTGATCGTCTTGCACATCTTGCTGTCACGGTCAGAGGGGAGGAGGGTTCCAGACTTGACGAGGAGGCCGAGACAGTGGTCAAAAGTGTTGCGCTCTTCTGGCCCGTCTTCCGTGAAGAAGCAGTGGCCCAAAGAGTTATAGCCTACAACATCCTTGACCTGCCGGGGTCAAGACGGGACAGGTTACGCAGCATCACCACTCATTTGCTCATTCATCCATTCCACACACACGCACAGCCTCAGGCGCCACCAGGCTCTGAGAGGGGCACTGGGCATTTGAAAATGGACCAGACATGGGTGTTGGGCCTGGGGAGGATGGGACAGGGCGATAGAGCCAGACTTTAAAGTCCCTTGCAGCTGGGGGTATTATGACTGAGGCTTCCCGGGGTGCGGAAAAGGACGAGATGTTAGAATGGGCCCACGAGGAGACTGTGGACGAGGTCCTGTGAGCTAACCTGGTGAGGACACAGCGAGTACACTGCTTACGAGGACTTAGAGGATTTCACCAAGAGGTCCCCCAGAAAGGGCGGTGGGGAGAGTGCCACCTGGGGACAGTACCTGAGCCAGGCCAGGTGGGCTTATTGTAGGAAGACTGGCTCCTCACTCTGCCCTCACCCATAGACCCAAGCCTGCTTTGAAGCCCACAATCCATATCAAGCCTCATTTGAGAAAGCCAGAAAGGGTTGCAAACTCCAGCTCTTCAATATCCTTCTTGGAATCACGGAGTTGGGGAGCTAAGCCTAGAAACCACTTGAAAACATGGAGAGGCCTGGGGTACAGTCTCTCAGACAAGTCTTTCAAGCTCTCTCCAGCACACTCTCCCCACTTCACAATGAAGGAGTCCAGCTCCAGGATCTCCAAGGCCCCTCTGGGTCTGAATCTCAATGAACTCATTGATCTGAGAGTTAGAGGCTCCTCAGAGGGCCTCTGGGCAGAGCTGTACCTTCTTGACTCTGCTCACCAACATCCCTGACAAATGGGCCCCCTGGTTCAGTTGAATGGCCCAGACGAGATGCTGGCTACCTCCCAAGGTGCCCTGTCCACAGTGGGGTGTGAGGATGGCAAGAAGCACCTCACTACCTTGACTGAGCTCTTCCATCTCCATCCCTGTCCCTGGGTCCTGACTGCCCAATGACGTCACCCAACCAGGGAAACTCTTGCTCCCCTATGACATCATTCAACCTGATGCTGCAACAGGCCCTGGAAAAAATTCATCTATCACCCCCAAACAACTCCCCCTCTAGCACTGCTACCATTCAAGAGGTAATCCTGTATATTATGGGATGTTCAGCAACATCACTGGCCCCTACCCACTAGATGCCAGCAGAACCTTTTCAGCTGTGACAACCATAAATATCTCCAGACATTCATTTCCAAGTATCCTATTGGGATAGGCTTCCCCAGTGATTCAGATGGTACAGAATCTGCCTGCAATGCAGAAGACATGGGTTTGATCCCTGCATTGGGAAGATCCCCTGGAGAAGAAAATGGCAACCGACTCCAGTATTCTTGCCTGGAGAATCCCATGGACAGAGGAGCCAGACGGGCCACAGTCCAAGGGGTCAAAAAGAGTCGAACACGACTTAGAGACTAAACAACAATTCCATTGGGAAAGGGAAGTGACAAAATTGCCCCTGTCTGAGAAGCACTAATCCAGGGTAAACACCCCACTTCCCTCCGAAGTCTCTTCTATGACAAATCTTACCTACTCCCCCAACTCCCATGCAGCCCTGCGCTAGAACTAGGACCCTTCATGTCCCAGCACTGGCCTGGGCGCTTATACCTTTTAACCTTGCTGAAATCTTACATAATTCAATAATGATATTTTTTCTTTTAGAGATGAAGAAAATGAGACTCAGAAAGGTCGAATGATTTGCCCAAGGTCATGCAACCCACATGTGTGAAACCAGGGCTGAAACCCCAGTTTTCTAACTGTGTCCATCCACCCGTAGGGGTGGGTCACAAGCACAGCTGCCCTGTGCCAGGCAAGCTCTCTGTTCTCTCAAACAAGTATCACCCCCTTGATCTTTGATACTAGGCAAGGGCGTGATCTTGAATGCTATTCAGTCCCTCAATAAGCATTTTAGCCAATACCAAGGTCACGCAATGGGACTGCTTCCTTTCCTCCTAGTGAGCAATGAAAGTTTCTTATAAATAGCCTGGGCAGACAAGCCTGGGAGGAAGAGGTGAGAAAGCATGGGTTGCTCGTCCTGGCAGGGACATCTGAGAGCAAGTTCAATGCCTTCACTTAACAGAGAAGGACACTGAGGCCCAGAGGAGGGCGGTGGAGCCATGTTCAGACCCGGGCCTCCTGCCTGCTGCCCACAGTTCCTCTTTTAAATCCCATGCACCCAGTTGCCCATTGTCTGGATCATACTTTGGTTGTCATTCTCTGAATCCAAGTGAATAATGAATACATTCTTATTCTAACAAATGGCTGAAAAAGAAATTCCCTCCTTTTGAGTTGTGCTCTGGAGAGAAAAATCCTTATTGAAAGGAATAAAAATAACTCCTATTTGCTGGGTGTGAAATGCTTTACATATATTATCTCATTCAATCCTCATCCAAACTACTATTCCCTTTCAACCAATGACACCGAGACTTAGAAAGTTGCCCAAGTCCCTTCTCTTGCAAGGACGGATGGAGACTTGGCTTCTCCATCTGTCTGATCTAAACTTTGTGTACGAACCAGTTCTCAACAGCACCAGAGGAAAAACGCTCCTGTCTTGTGTTGTGTTTCTTTCTTCTCTTTAGGAGTGGGGTGAAGTAGCATATAGAGTCAAGAGAGCAGCGTGATAAGGTAGAAAAGCCCTGGGCTGGGAGTGGAAGACTCAAGTTCAAGTTTGGCTTCACCACAGACTTGCTGTGTGATTTGCGAGTGTCCTTAGGGAGACTTCTGAAATCCCTTCCAGCCCTAACACTGGATGACAGCTCTTCCTTAGAACAGTTCCTAGAATTAAGACCCTTGAACTGTGATACGGCTTGAGATGGGTGCATATAGACAGATGACAGATATGTAGGTGGGTAGACAGATGTTGCTGTTCAGTCTCTCAGTCGTGTCTGAGTCTGTGACCCCGTGGGCTGCAGCATGCCAGGTTTCCCTGTCCTTCACTCAAACTCATGTTCATTGAGTCAGCGATGCCATCCAACCACCTCATCTTCTGTCACCCCCTTCTCTTCCTGCCCTCAATCTTCCCTGCACCAGGGTCTTTTTCAGTGAGTCAGCTCTTTGCTTCAGGTGGTTAAAGTACTGGAGCTTCAGCTTCAGCTTCAGCATCAGCCCTTCCAGGGAGCATCCAGGTTGATTTCCTTTAGGATTGACTGGTTTGATCTCCTTGAAGTCCAAAGGGCTCTCAGATAGACAGAGAGGAGCTGGATAAACAGACACACACACATGGACATGTGGTGTACCCACCGAATCCTCATGTTTGCTATCTGGAAGCAATGTGTGCACTCCTGGCCATTCTCTTGCCCAAACTGCATTTTCCCTGTGTTCTTCTGGATAGCTTCCCTCATGACTGAGATCATGAAAGTGATTCCTGAAAGCCGTTTTCAGTCTTCAACTGTTGTAAAGTGGAGTCTAGGCATGAGATTTTGAGGGGTAAAATTCCTCAGCTCTTAGGACCTGCTTCAGTTAGAGCGACCCATGTAGTTTATTGTCTCAACCAGGACATTTTTGAGAATGAAAGTGGGAACTATTAATATCAATTGACTATTAACTATTAAATATAATTAATAATTATTAAGTTGATAATTATATTAACATAACTGCTATTAACTATTATTTATTAGTAATCAGTTTAGGGACAACAGCTATAAACCAGAACTGTTCGATGCAAATCAGGGCTTAGGGTCACCCCAACTACGAGGACTTCCTCCTGCAGCCTGCACACAGCGTGAAAAGGAAATGACTGGGACAAATACGAACGGGGGAGGGGATGGGATGCACTGGGAGACTGGGACTGACAAATAAATACTACCCTGTGTAAAACAGATTCATGCTGATATACGGCAAAAGCTGTCACAATATTGTACAGCAATTATCCTGCAATTAAAATAAATCAATTAATTTTAAAAACCAGATAACTAATGAGAACCTGCTGCATAGCTCAGGGAACTCTACTCAGTGCTCTGTGGTGATCTAAAGGAGAAGGAAATTCAAAACAGAGGGGATATATGTGTATGTATAGCTGATTCACTTTGCTGTATAGCAGAAACTAACACAACATTGTAAAGCAACTATACACCAATAAAAAGCAATTTAAAATATAAAACAAATACAAACAGAAGTGAACTGTATACCTGATTCTGCCTTCTAGGGTGAGTATGATATAATTCGTCTTAGTGAGAAACTTGGCCTTAAGTATGAACTTATTAAAAGGAAGACTGTAATTTCTGAGCTTCTGCCATTTCTGCCTCCTCTTTTTTTGAGCTGCTAAGGAAAAGAGCTTAGGAGTAGGCGGTGATTTGTTTTGCAGTCTGTGTTAATGAGCTACACCCGTGGGGGATTCATGTTGATGTATGGCAAAACCAATACAATATTGTAAAGTAATTAGCCTCCAATTAAAATAAATAAATTTAAATTAAAAAAAATGAAAATGCAAATATAAGTTGGAAAAGGAAACCAAGAACTCAATCATTCTGCCTAATGAGGAAAAGAGTGAGTCTCTAAGGTGGCCCAGGACAGGTGGGGAAGGGCACTGCAGGACCCCCACATCCAGGTAGAGGGAGGGAGGGCTTGAGAAGAAAAACCAGTCTCTCCATTTCCAGCTGATGTCTGCACTGATCTGTGATGCACACTCCGCACCACACCCCCCCCCCCCCCGCCCCCTCGGCCCATCTCCTTCCCACTCTGCCAGGAGAAGCCCTAGCCCCTGAACCTTTGGGGGAAAACAGGGCCAAGGGTCTGTTTTCCTCATGTGGGCTCAGGAGGGAAGGAGAGATGAGAGCAGCTCATGAATCAAGAAATGAGTAAGGGACTTCCCTGGTGGTCCAGTGGTTACGAATCTGCCTGCCAGTGCATGAGCCACGAGCTTGATTCCTAATTCAGGAAGATCCCACTTCCCCGGCTTCTCCACAGTTTTCGTCTCCATGGAGATGCCCCCTTGCAGCACTGCCCTGACAGAAGCCCCTGAGAACAGCCCTCCAAGCCCCACCCACAGCACTTTCCATGCTCTGACCACCCCCCACTCCACGTGAGCCTGTTTCCCACAGGAGACTTAGAGAGGGTGAGCAACTTGCCCAAGGTCCCTAGCTCAACACCTGTGGACCAAGCCTTTCTAGACTATGCCCCCAAACCCACGCTGTCCCCTTTATACTGATGAGTGCCCCTGCTAGGAGAATCTACTATAATGTACTAGGAAGTGGTGGGCATGGTGTAAACCAGAGCAAAGCCCACCTTGGGGTGGGGGTGCTATGACTTTGCCCCAGTCCATTGTGGCCAGGCAGGAATGTGGGTCTAGTGTTGCCAGTTCAGCCCACTTCTCAAAGGAAGCCAAGAATCCAAGACTTTATGTGAAATCTCTCCATTTTCAAGTGATGAAAACTCATTCAAATGTTTCTTTAAACACTTAAGCCAAACAAAACACGTCTGGCCACTGGGTTCAGTTTGCTGGGTGCCATTTTGTGACATCCGGTTTAAAAGTTCACAGAGGATGTGAGTTTGGTCCACTGAAAGAAAGTTCCATTTCATGTAAAATTATCAAATGTTTCTCTAAACGTGATACAAGCCAAACAAAACACAAACTGGACTCAGCATGCAGGGTGCCATTTTGTAATGTCCAGCTTTAAAATTATGGAGGATGTAAGCTGAGCTCACTTAAAGAAGGATCAATTGAGTGTAAAAGTTATCTGTGCAAATCAAGACAAGCCACACACACACACACACCAACTAATGAAGGCATTTCCCCCAGTGCTTATTGCTCTGAAGACACTTGGTTCAACAGAAGAAAAAGGGAAAGGGCCCAGTCCTGCTGCCACTGCAAGCCTGTCAGGCAGGCTTGGCATGACCCCTGCCTCATTTGCAGTTAAGCAGATTCATCATGACGCACAGTCATGGAATGATCCTGAGGCAAACCAAGGAGCAGAAGAGCTAGCCTCCCTGTGACCACTGAGTGCTCACCCATCTCTGTAGCTTGGTGCTCTTTAGCAAGGATACACCCTTATTTTCTCCTTTTCTGGTGTGTTACCTCTTCTCAATCGATATCGTTCTCAAATTTGAGCCAAGGATGGTTCCACCCCCAACAGCCCTGGACCAAGTGACTAGATCTAAAACATCCCACCATTGCTAACGATCCCTGGGCCCAGCAGTAAGCAGATTGGCCTCAGGGAGGGAAATGAAGGAGATGAAGGGGCTCTGGATCCCTTGCTGCCCCGGGAAGGAAGTGCTTACCAACAAGCCATTGGAGCCGTGGACAGTGACACAGCGGGAGAACGTGTGGTGGATGGAGAGATCCTTGACATACGTGGGTGGGTCGTAGCCTCCCTTTTCATCCACGTCGCCTGCCAGGTGGAAGTGAATTGGGTACTGACCAATCAGCTGCTGGCCCATGTGCTTCAGCTCCACGCCCTCCAGGTGTGCGGCCTTGAATCCCAGTGCAAACTGGGAGAGCAGAGCCCAGAGTCAGAAGGGGTCCATGGGGTTGCTCCCTGATCCCCCTCGCTGGTGCCCACATTTCAGAAATGCACATACACGTGTTGTCCTCAGAATGTTTCACTGAGACCCACCTCAGGGACTCAGTTCATCAAAAGACATTCTCTGCAAATGGGTTGAGATGTCTGACTCTTCCTACCTCACTGGAGACAGGGTGCTGCTGATAATATTGTGATGAGCAGGGCAACGGACTGTGTGGGATCAAGAGGTGCAGCGGGAATGTGCGGTGTCTGGTGTTTGACTCAACCTTCTTTTCCTGCCTCCTAAGCTACTGAGCATTATGAGAAAGGGGTGACCCTGAGATAACCTGGGGGATGCTAGCAAGAAGCATGCCCTAGGAGGGTTAGGGAGCCCAAGAGAGGATGGACCCTGGGGCAGTAAGAGCCCAGGTTGTGGTCCACCATCTGAGGCCCTCTCCTGGCTGGGGGAAGGGGAAGCTGAGCTTGGGGTCTTCATCAGCCCGTGACTCCAGTAGTGTGTGTGAGAGCTGTAGGGTGTTCCACACGCTTATGACATAGTACACTCAGAGCCATTGCTACACATTTCAAAGGACCCACTTGATCGCAATGAATGTCTGTACTCCAGGAACTCACCATGAAAGCACAGTTCAAACACAATTCCTGCCCCAGGTTGAGCTCTGCTAACTTCTACTAGGGAAGAATGACTTCAGGACATGCTAACCATTCCTTCCAAAAACAGGTGCCCATGGAAATGCCGACTCTAGCAGTGGCTGCCCTGGAGAGCTGCGTTAAGAATGATTCTGGGTCTAGTTTGGGCAAAGTGGGAAGGAGTGCTCTGGTCACTCAGGGATTCACTCTCAAGATGGGAAACAGGATTGTAGCAGCGTGAGTGACATAAACCTGCTATTTTTGCTTTAATCTCTCTAACGATTTTATACTACCACCCCTGCCCCCTCTCCTCCCCAGACACTGATCAGAAATATGTAGAAGTGGTATTGGAGGGTGCAGTGACTGGGATGTACTGCTTGAATTTAATGAGCAGGGGCTGGAGATGCTAGAAATCTTATTATATAGACCCCTGCGACAAAAAGAAAATTGTCTTACTTATGTCAGCAGGGACTCGATGATGAACTGTTTCACTCAATTATTCCTTTCTGTTAGATTACTAAAAAAGTCTTATCCTTAGAGCATATGAATTTAGCTTCAAAAGAATTATTTTTACAAAACCCGAGGGTATACTGTTATTCTACCAGTTTTAACCTCAAATCACTGGAAGCAATGGCTTCATGAAGGAGGCTGGCATGTCTTAGGATATTCAATATGCCAGGTATAGGCACCTTATAGAGAGATGCTACAGAAAATTCCCCTACGAGCTGAATGCTAGGAAAACATGAGCTCCAGTGAATTGATACCATTTTTCTTTGTTGCGCAATGAGAACCCCTGTAGCTCATCATCTCTGCCTTGGTCTTGAGTCTCTACTGGGAAACTCACAGGTAAATGTGAAGCTAGAACTTCTAGTTCTCCCTTGCTTATCACTCTCTCCGTATTTTAACAGTGTGTGTGTGTGCTAAGTTGCTTCAGTTGTGTCCGGCTCTTTGCGGCTCCTCTGTCCATGGGATTACCCAGGCAAGAGCACTGGAGTAGGTCGCCATATCCTCCTCTAGGGGATCTTCCCAGCCCAGGGATCAAACCTGAGTCTCTTTTGTCTCCTGCACTGGCAGGCAGGTTCTTTACCACTAGCACCACCTGGGAAGGATCTATTATAAATGTGACTTTGTGTGAGTTAAATGCCTCTTCTTTTAGGAAGTCCTCAGGGCTAACTAACGAAGAAAGGGAATGAAAGCCATGATTGAAAATGGGAACCATGAAGGCAGGAAGCACAGTGTGATGGGTGCCACAGACCTGGGGAGTGGGTGTTCCTCATCGTCTCTCTCAGCCCCAAGCACTGACAGATGAAACTGCACCCCAGTGGATGATACACAAGCCTCCTCCCGCTTCCAGAGGGTACCCCTCTCTTGATCCTACCCCTTGCCTCCCAATCCCTTCCCTGCCAAGCACCCCTGCCCCCAGGATGGCATTGTGCAAATCCTCCTGGTTGGGTTGACGGACTCTGCAAGGTAGATCTGTCGTACCTTGATGTGGCCCCCAAAGGTGTCGAAGTCAAAGAAGTTGCAGAGGTGGTTGCTGTAGGGGTAGCACTCATCCTCCATCTCCCCCATCACCACGATGTTCCGGCTCAGGAGTCCCACCTCGGCACGCATGTCCACACCATCGATCTCCTCCCCGATGTGCAGGTACATTGGCTTGCCTAGGGCAGAAGAAGGGAAGCAGGGAGCATCAGAGGTGCTGCCTGTATCCACTGTGCCAGGACCCACCAGGGGCTTCCACTGCTTCTGTGGTACCTGGGGTTGTCCAGGACCCTGAGCCCCATTTTATAGAAGAGTGAAGCCCAGGGAGATGAAATTACTTGCCTGGATGAAGAGCCAGCCGTGAACACTCATGTCTGAAGCCCATGGCAGACATGGCTATTTGTCCCCTAATTCCTACCCCCTTTCTGCTTGTCAGTACTAGAAACTTCTATGTTAGCTGACACAAGACCCCCCGGGACAACCATACTCCCTAGCCTCCCCGCAGGTCAGCGTGGTCAGAGGATGAGAAGAGGAGACGCGTGTACCCTGCAGGCGGCTCCCGCTATCCCCCGGGGCTGGGATGTGGGCACTGGTGGTGGGCCAGCCTTGCCTGTGTGAGAATATACCCTGGAAATGGTACAGCAACCAGAGGGAAGAAACCTGGGCTCTGGATGATCCCACAGAACTCACGCCGTAGACTGCCTACCAGTTGGGTTTCTTATGGACACAAGACGAATCCCCTCTTCAAAGCCACTTCGATAAAGGGAAGCCTAGCGTGCTGCAGTCCATGGGGCTGCAGAGTTGGACCAGACCGAGAGACTGAACAACAACAAAAACAACAGGCTGCCTTTAAATTCAGCTCGTCCCTGAGACTGCTGACCTGGCTCCTAGGTGCTGCCTCTTTCTTCTGAGGATGTAATTATAGACGGCAACAGTCTCTTGTGCTGATTTGCAGCCCGAACCATACCACGGACACCGCTTGGCTTTCACTGTGACCTTGACTAGAGCAGCAGGGCACAGAGCTCGGCCCCTCGATACCACTGGTGCCCACATACAAAGGCTGTGGCTGCACTGAGCCCCGAGGAGCACCCGCCGACAGTGACCTCACCCTGCCCTCTCAGCCCCGGGGAGGGCTGGCTCCTCTGTCCAGTCCTTCACCTAGCTTACATCCCGTGGGTGGGTCTGCACTTTTTCAGAGGATGTTTATTGCCTTGGATTTCTGCAGACTCAGGGAGGTGGTGGTTTCTTTGAAGCATCTCAGTTCAAGATGCGAGACCAGTGTCTGGCAAAGCTGAGAAAATATTCCCTTTGGAATTGGTATTCGCCTCCTCCAGCTATAGTAACAACTGACCACAAATTTAGTGGTTTAAGACAACAGAAATTTCTTATTCTTTTTTGGTCATGCCATGTGGCATGTGGGATCTTAGTCCCCCAACCAGGGATGAAACTCATGCCCCCTGCAGCGGCAGCACGGAGCCTTAACCACCGGATCTTCAGGGAAGTCCAAAGACAACAGAAATGTCTGACAGTCCTGGAGTTCAGAAGCTCAAAATCCATTCCACCAGGTTACAGTCAGAAGTCGACAGTGCTGGTTCTGTTGGGAGGCTCCAGGGAGAGTTCGCTCCTGGCATTTTGCAGATCCAGACAGTGGTCAGTGTTCCTGGGTTGTTGTTCAGTCGCTCGATCGTGTCTGATTCTTTGTGAGCCCCTGGACTGCAACACGCCAGGCTTCCCTGTCCTTCACTATCTCCTGGAGTTTGCTCAAGTTCATGCCCATTGAGTCGGTGATGTCATTCAATCATCTCATCCTCAACCACTTCTCCTCCTGCCTTCTGACTCTGACCTTCCTATACCTCTCTTTTCAGGAACATTTTGGGCTTCCCTGGTGGCTCGGTGGTAAAGAATCCACCTCCAATGCAAGAGACGTGGGTTCAAGCTCTGGCCTGGGGAAGATGCCACATGCTGCGGACCAGCTAAGCCCATGTTTCACACCTACTGAGCCTGTGCTCCAGAGGCGGGGGAACCACAACTACTGAGCCCAAGTGCTGTAACTACTGAAGCCCACACACCCGAGAGCCCACGCTCCACAAGAGAAGCCCCCACAATAAGAAGCTCATGCATCGCAACTGCAACTAGAGAGCTGCCCTGCTCGCCACAACCAGAGCAAAGCTCAGGCAGCAACGAAGACCCAGCACAGCCAAAGCAAATAAATAAATACTTAAGGACCCTTTTGATTTCACCTAGCCCACCCAGATAATCCAGGCTCACCTCCCATCTCATGAGCCTTAAGGACATCAACCAAGTCCCTTTTGTTGCCAAGGTAATATTCGCACACGGCTCCAAGGAGCACAGCACCCTGCCCAACTGCCCGCAGGATGGACAGAGTAAAACCCAGACTCTTGTGGGCTTATCCACCATCACTCACTCCCTCACAGCCCTTTCTGCTCCAGCCAGACCCCACCACCCATCCTACCCATAGCAAGCCTCTGCTTTTTTACATCTTAGAGATTTCACCTAAGCTGCTCTCTCTGGCCAGGACAGCCTCCTCCCGTTGTCCATGGAGCAAATCACTTTGTTCCTCAAGATCTAGCTCCTTTTCAGTGAAGTCTTCCCCGACCGTCCTCAACATCAGCTGTGGATCCCTGAACACGTCATTTAAGCTCCCTGAACCTCAGACTCTATCTATACAATGGAGACAATCATAGCATATATCTCAAAAGGTAGAGATAGCTGTGAAATGAATTAATCCAGGGAATGTGCCCGGAACAGCCCTGGGCACATGCTAGGGGGCTAGGACACGTGCAGCTATCCCCAAGCAAAGGCTTGACCCGAGGGCTCCCACCATTGGCTTCACACTTATGATGGGAGCTTTCTCCATTCCATAGGCTGGGGTGGAGGGGTGGAGGAGGGAAAGCAGCCAGGGGTAGGGGGCACTTCCAGGTGGATGGAGGCGCTGTGTTGATTAGAGTCCTGGGAGCAGAGGTGGGAAGACAGACTGAGAGCTGGGAGAACTCTCCAGTCCCACCGCCTCCTCCCCCACCTGCCGTGGGGCTCCCTATCAGGGCTCTGACAGACCTCACGGCTGCTTTATCTGCCCTGCTGCTGTGTTCACAGGCCGCTCCCAGGCCGCGATGCCAGGGAAGCTGTGCACTCTGCTTTCTCAGCATCCTGTCCTGTCTGCAGAATTCTCCCAGCCGGCCTCCACCCACCCTCCCTTCCTTCTCTAAGCTCTGATACAGGAAGGTCTAAGGAAGGGGGTATTGAGAGCTGGGGTGGACCGGTTGGGCTGGGGGTGTGGGGTAAAGCGGGCAGGCATGGCCAAGCTGGATTTGTCTCAAATAATCCAGAAGGGCTGTGAGCACAGATGAGGGGTGGGAAAGGCGTGGGGTGCAGAGGGACCCACACAGGAATAAAACTCTGACCTTTCTGAGTGCTCACACTACGGCTGGCCAGGTTCTACAGTGCCCCCTCTCCACAGTGCAGTCATGGCACAGGACACTGGGCTCAAGAGAAAAGCGAACATCGAGGATCTTCCACCCTGTGCATGTGGTTCCTGACCTAACATGATCCAGGGATTCTGGGGGAGGGGGCAGTGGGGCCTGCCCTTCTCAGACCATGGGAACAAGCCCAGAGAGGCTTGGGCTGGAGGGTCCCTGAGAGGCAGATTTAAGCTATAGAGTGCCCTAGATTCCGCCTCCTGTCTAGTCATCTTTGAGTGAGGATGCTGAGAGAACACGTAGCCTTTGAACTTGAGAGCTCTGAGTCTGAATCTTGGCTCATATCCTCCAAGCAGACTTGCTGGGTCTACAACAGCAGCAATCCCCAGAAAGTTCTGAGATGAAGGGCATGCTCTACTCCGTGTCATCTACTGGCCCCAGGTGGTCACTGAACTCTTAAAATCTGGCTAGTATGACTGAGGAATGGAATTTCCTTTTTAAAATTAATTTTAGTTACATTTATTTAGCCATAAGTGGTTGGTGGCTAACATAGCGGAAAGCGTTAGTCTAGACATTTAATTTTCATGAAGAAATGAAGAAGATGTTTCTTCATCTGGGTCATGGAGAAAACAGTAGCCTCCACCTTTTTTATGTTATCATGGAGAGTGAAAACAGTAGTATTACTTAAAAGTGTGTGAGTGTGATATTGGGTGGTTACAAGCAAAGTGGGAAGTGGAGAATGAAAACAGGGTAGAAAATTGAAGACATTTCCCATTGCCATGTCAGGAGGTGTTGAGAATCGCACTGTGGTTGGCAAAACTTGGAAATATTTTTTCTTTTTAGATGATTCACACGTTTTCATGACTTTGTTATCCCCATCTGTTTCCCATCAGAAAAGCCTTAAAATGCAAAAAGGCCTGTTTACTGGAATCTGGGGGCAGTGAGGAAGGAGGAGTCAGGAAGGCTGCGTCCCGCTCTGCAGCCAGCCTGGGAGGAGGACATGGAACGGCAACCGGGTGGCGGTGCCATTCTGGAAAAGAGCGAAGCAGCTGGAGTCCCCGCTCCACGTCACTGGGGGATGGACAGCCAGAGGATGGGCTTGGAGCTGAAGAGGAGAAATGAGGGCCTCCCCAGGACAGACAGGCAGACACATACACACACTTTACAGATACCCTTCCCTGGGACTTTTCTCACTGGGGGTGCTGTTTTCACAAAAGCCCTAAAGCTTCTGAGCAAGATGGTCCCACCCTTGCTTAAGGGGGCACAGGGGAGGCTGGGTTGTGGGACTTGGAGATACAGACATGGGCAGTCATGAACCAAAGGAGCTTGGAGGGTCTGCCGTGGGGGGTATACTCCTCTCTACTCACTCTTTCCTCCTTGGTCCTCCCAGGACCCAGAGCAGCACCATCTCACACTCTGTCCAGCCTGAACAGTCTTCTAGAAGCCCCTAGAACCACTGGTCAAACACTGCCATGCTCGATCATTTACCCCTGAACCATGCTCTGGGGCGAGGCAGAAGTGCCCTCATATCACACGGTTCCCTTTCTCAAGGTCACTCATGGCACTACCCGCTGCCCTGTTAGGTCCTGTTCACGTTGGAATCTCCCTCCAGGCCTGGAGGTGCCCAGCACTGAGGTGCAGATCGGGGCTGGTGTGAACAGACCAGGGCCTCTTCCAGCGGTGCTCCTTATTCTCTCTCCCTGAAGGCTGGGCCTCAAAGGCAAGCTTTCACCTCCCTAGAAGCCACAAAGGCAGCCCCAGAATCAGGGTCACTGCACAGAGGGCAGTGACAAAGCTCAAACGTCTGAATGCCACTCCTGCCAAGCGTCCCAGAGGACACCTGACGTCCCAGAAGGCCTGTCTGCCTCTACTGTCCTCGGGAGACACAGGGCATCCAAGGAGGGCCCAAAGGTCTGGCACTTACTAGGAACTGCTTCCCTCGGGGCCATCCTGTAAGTGGGGTGCTAGGAAGTCTAAGAAGCCATTGCACTTAGAAGAAAGCCCCCAAATTCTTTCTCAAGCACACTCCCACTAGCCAAAAAGGCTGTGTCGAATTTTACTTTTTGTAGTTTTGTTTCTAAGATAATAGATACTTTCCATATGTTGGTTATACTTTCTCAATCCATAGTATTCTGCTACCCCTAGATTCTAATACTTCTTTAGGTACAATGGTCCTGTGGCAGCTGATATAGTTAAAAAAGATTTATTGGGTTATAGTGGATTTACAGTGGTATGTTAATTTCTGCTGTACAACAAAGTGCATCCCCTCTTTTTAAAATTCCTTTCCATATAGGCCATTACCGAGGACTGAGTAGAGTTTCCTGTGCTGTATGGTAGGTGCTTATCAGTTATCTATTTTATACACAGTAGTATGTATGTGTCAAGCCCAATCTCCCAATTAATCCCTCCTGCTCTTTAGCCCCTGGAAACCACAAGCTTGTTCTCTACACCAGTGACTCTATTTCTGTTTTGTAGATAAGTCCATTTGTACCAGTTTTTTAGGTTCCACATATAGCAGCTGATATTTTTAATGCCTGGTATTGATTTTCCTTTCTCTGCAAATACATCTCAATTTTCCTCTGGGGAGTGACTGTATCCATCAGGACAGTTAATGATGGTGTCCTAGCCAGAGGGTGAGCATGTGAGTCATCAACCGAATCAATGCTGTCTCCCTAGAAGGTAACTTTCAAGCATCATGTCCCAGGACATGCAAATAGTGATGCCTTAAGGAGGCTGCCCATGCATTCCTGCACCCCAGACCCCCGAAGCTGCCCTATTTCTGGTCCTTGTTTGCAGTGTGACTGCCCAGCTTCTATTTAGCTCTCTAAGTTGAATAGTTTCCCAATCAATTCCTATGTTGTTTAAGGTAGTCGAATTGGATTCTGTCACTTACAACCAACAACTCTAATCAATACATGACTCCCCTCCCCAAAGAATAATTGACCTGGACTATAAACAAGGTCTCTTTTTACATCTTTGTTGTTGTTTAGTCACTAAGTTGTGTCCACCTCTTTGTGATCTCATGGACTGTAGCCCACCAGGCTCCTCTGTTCATGGGATTTCCCATGCAAGAATACTAGATGGGTTGCCATTTTCTCCTCCAGGAGATCTTCCTGACCCAGGAATCAAACCCTCATCTCCTGAATTGGTAAGCGGATTCTTTACCACTGAGCCATTTGGACAGCACTCTTTTTACTTCTAACCATCTATAATTCCAGTAACCTCACATAACATAAATAACAAGGGCATTTAAGTCAAGAAAAAGGAAATGTAAAAGGTAGAGAAAGAAGATATTTACATTTTTGTGGTAAGTTAAATTATTGCTAACAAATATTCACTCCCTCCCCTCTGTCTTAATGGGAGAAATAGAGCTCCCCATTCATGTTGAGCTGGACCATATGATCTATTGGAAGGTAGGTGTGAGACGGTTCAAGTTTGGAGCTCAGGCAGGCCTTAGGAGTCCTCCTTGATTCGGTTCACTTCTCCACCATGAATAATAATATGTCTTTGGGAAGAATGAGAGTCACATGGAACTGACCCAAACCCAACCCTTGGAGCCAAGTTTAGTCTAGAAAAGCTGAACCCCATATAGCCTGTAGATGCATTAGTAAGAAATAAAAGTTTGCCATGAAATTTTAAGAAATGTTTTTTGTTGTTGTTGTTGTTATGTAGCATTATCATGGCTATAGCTGACTAATACAAATTTGTTTTTATTTCAGTCAACTTTAAGCCTAGCAATTTTCAGTTTCATCTAGCCTAGGAAGGGGTAAGCAAATGTCCTACCTGCTACTTTGACCTGGTTGGGGGCACAGGTTCTGCAGGGGAGCACCTGGAACTCTTCTGCCTGGTACATGGAGTAATCGGTACTGGCAACAACCAGGGTGTCCCCAGGCTTCCATGACTGTACATTGTCTTCCAGATGCAGGATGGTGCTGTTCACATTGGTGTCGATGGTGACGGTGAGTTTGGGCCTCACTATAACCCAAAACAGGAGAGACTGAGAGATAAACCTTTGCTCCTGGTAAACTTCCACCACTTTCCTTACCCTCCCTAAATCAGTAAATGCCAGGTTTGCCTATCCAAAACCCAAATCACCAGGCTCGCCCCGAACCAGTCTTGGTATGGGTTTTTTTTTTTTATTTGAAGTCATCAAAAAGCCCTACCAGAAAAGAGCCATTCATTAGCTCCGGGCAGGGGAATTTTCCACTAACTCCTTAGCTGGAGTTAAATGGGGCTGTCTCTCCACACCCACTTTGCAAAAGATGTAAAACAAATATAGTTTCTCTCAACTATTATTTACAGTAGCTGTCAGCCTTCTCTTCCAAAAAACTCCCATCGCTAATGACTGCCTTCTGGAGATGGCCAAGTGCCCTCGAGAAGAAACCGACCATTTCCAACCCTTGCTAACAAGCACCTCGGGAACTGGGTTTAAAATAATAGCATCCAGAGAGGCCATGGGCTGCGTATCTCTGGGGAGGCGGGGGCGGGCTGCAGGAAGGTCAGCTCCGTCCACGGCACACTGGTTGCCTTGAATAGGCCCTTCCCCTTCCTGAAAGGCGTATGGGCAGGGTGGGGCTCTACTGGCTCCTGCCAACTCTGAGGACCCTCCCACGGTTCCTGTGTCATAGAAGGGCTCTCCATCGAGAACTTGGCAGGAGCACCATGTCACTGAGATACCCAGAGGCGGCTGACCCCACCATCCAAACTCGCAGTGCATAGCTGCCAGCTGGAGGAACCGAGCCACGGAGGCAAGAGTGTCCCCAGTAAGGGGCTGCTTACCAGGCTTTCCACACAGGAATCGCACACGGTAGCTCTGGCAGGCTTGGCCCCGGTCGTAGCACACAAACCTGTAATCCTGGCCTCTTTTGTAGACAACCTCAGTGGTGAGGTTGACTCCATCCAATGTAGTGGCCTGGGCATGGCACAGAAATTACAAAGTCATTTCTCTTTGTAAAGAAGGAAGGTGATGATTAATGTTACAAACATATACTCACAAGTCTAAAATTGCTGCTGCGAAACTTATTTACAATGGCTTTAGACCATTATTCTAACATTTCCTTCTCTATTCTGTTATAAGAAGGGCAGCATGAAGTCACAGGGTGGATAAACATCTTGCCTGGGGTCCCACCATATTTGGTATCCAAACCAGTGAGTAACTATACTGGGGAACGGTTTACAGAATGTTTATCACCACCACATGCTCTTTTAAGAGCTGGGCGGGCTGCTTTCTACAACTTGTACCAGTCTCCTCCACCAGTATGTCCACAGTGGCCAACATTTACTGAAGACTCATTGGATCAGCCTGCTGGTGCCCAAATGTGACTCCATATCCTGTGGGGAGTCTTTAAAAAATACTCTTGCTGGGACTTCTCTGGTGATCCAGTGGTCAAGAATCCTCCAGCCCATGCAGGGGACACAGGTTTGATCCCTGGTTTGGGAAGATCCCACATGCCTCAGAGCAACTAAGACTGTGCACCACAACTGCTGAGTCTGTGCTCTGGAGGCGGTGAAATGCAACCACTGAGCCCATGGGCTGCAACTACTGAAAGCCGAGTGCCTAGAACCTGTGCTTGGCAGCAAGAGAAGCCACCAAAATGAGTAGCCTGCACACCACGACTAGAGTAGCTCCCACTCACTGCAACTAGACAAAGCTGATGCAGCAGCCAAGACCCAGTGCAGCCACCAAAAAAAAAAAAAAGCTCATGCTCAGGCCCCATCCTCAGAGTCTTGGATTTGATTGTGTCTAGGGTACAATCTGGACATGAAAACTTTGAAAGGCTGCCCCAAGTGATTCCAATGGGAAGTTAAGTTTGAGAACCCCTTTTGTAGTTATGGAGCTCCATACATTTTTTTTCAATTTGTTTTTTATTTTTTGGCCTCACTGTGCACCACATGAAATCTTCGTTCCCTGACGAGGGAATGAACCCTCACCCCCTGCCTTGGAAGTGCAGAATCTTAACCACAGGGGGTCACCAGGGAAGTCCCTAAGTTCCATACATTATTGCATTCAATCTTCCTGGCGCTGAGGTCTATGAGGTTGATGCTGGTTGGAAACATGCTCAGAGAGGTTGGGTAATTGCCCAGCGTCACACAGCTGGTAAGAGGCAGGGCCAGAGTCTGAATCTGGACTCATCCAGTGATAGATGCACGCTGGGTAGGTGTGTGGTGCCTCGCAGTCCCTTGCGCTGCTGTCCCTACTGTCCTGCGTTCAGTGTCTGTCTCCTATCAGGGGGGTGATAGGCTCTGGAAGGGCCAGGTATTGCTTCTTCCCTGATCTCAGCATCCAATCCAGGGCCAGGCACACAGCAGAGTCTCAGCTGATGGCAGCTCGAAGGCCAGGTAGAGAATCTTAGGAGTGGGTTCAAAGGAGGGCACGGTCCCTGCCAGCTGGGGCTCACCCTGGGGCTGGGGTGTGTCTGTACCACGACGGTGGCTGTCATCAGAGACTTGCAATTTAGAGCAAGGGCCGCAGCTGTTGTCCTTTTCGGCACAAAGACCAAAGGGACCAGGGCTGGGCAAATAGGAAAGCGAAGTATAGTCCATCTAAAAAAGGGCGGGGGGAGCTTTTAGGAAACATTGTTTTGAACCCAGCAGATATCCGTTGTCTGTGGTTTGGGAGGAGAGCTGTGGAAATGTGAGTTTAGCCAGAATAAAAATTCAGGCCTTTCCTGCAGGCAACACGCTCACAGCCCTTATCTGGGGTGGTTCCTGCAGCAGAGAGGCAGGCACTGCTGACTTGCCCTTAGAGGAAATCAGGAAGGCTCACAGGGATTTAGGTGCAAGTTCAAGGTCACCTGACTGTCAAGCCCACTCCTCTGACTCCCAGATCTTTCCCCTTGAGGCCAGCATGTTTTTCAGTAGGACATCCCTGAATATTGAGAACTGAGCCTAAAAACATCATCCAGGGGAGCTGGACATTTTTTAAGGTACAACATCCAATAAAAATTTCAAGAAAACCTCTATTCAATTTTATTGTTTTTCTTTTTCTCTCTTTTAAATCATAAGAATGACCTCAGTTTTGGATAAGGAGAGTAAAAAGGGCTCTCCCACTGTTCAGTGAACTTGATCTTCACTTTAAGTAGACACAATGTGATTGTTATTCTTGATAATAATTATAAAATAACTAGCAATGTCATAGGCTTCCCTGGTGGCTCAGTGGTAAAGAATCCGCCTGCCAATGCAGGCGATACAGGTTTGATCCCTGGTCCGGGAAGATCCCCTAGAGAAGGAAATGGTAACCCACAACAGTATTCTTGCCTGGGAAATCCCATGGACAGAAGAGTCTGGCAGGCTACAGTCCTTGGTGTCACAAAAGAGTCAGACACAAGTTAGTGACTAAACAAGCAATATCATAATAAATAATAATATAAACAAATAATTTTAAAATAATAAAAGAAAATTATAGGCACTCGCTGTAGGTCAGAAGCTTCATGTATTGCTGCATTAAATCCACAAAATAATCCCATGAAGGAACAATTATTATCTCCATTTTTGCTTAGGAGGAAATTGAGACACTAAATTAAATAGCTTGACTGACAGATATGGCCAAGATTGCTAGTGAGGAACCCAGGGTGCAACATTTAAGGCAGCACTCACTCTCCAGGGTCACGTGAGTGCAGAGTTGGCACCTGGGAGGCAATGCCACCTTAAATTTGGTGTTTTGGGCACCTCACAGGTCCCAAAGGACATGTGAGTCCATTAGGTTCCACAGGCCTTGAAAGGCGGGTGAGTTTTAACAGAGAAGGTGGGAAGCAAGGAGATTTCAGCCCAGGAGAACCATCAGAAGGGTGAGGACATGGGAACTGGGGACTATGGTTTTTGGGTTTGACTTTGCAGAATCACAAATGATCAGATGTTGAAAAACTTTCCTTGAGTTGAGGTCAACTGTGCTGGTCTTAACTATTTCCTTTTTCTTTCCAACTCACCATCCTGCCCAGGTGACAATGTCCTAACACCCCCTCCCCTCCAAAGGATTTGACAGCAGGTATCCCAGGGACCCCTTGTGTGGGGCCCTCGGGGTGATCAGAGGTGGCAAGTGACCTCAGTAACCTGTGATTTCCCATGGTGGCAAAAATAGGCACCTGGGCATCTCAGTTTTGTCTCAGTCTCTCTGGTGGGTTAATTATCTTGGGCATTTAGCTCCTGGCAGATGTGTCTCACGCTCTGTTGATAAAGAGAATGAAATCTTGCTTCTCTCACCTGTGGTAAATATAGCATAAGCCTGGTTTTGCTTTTTTGACTTCAGAAAAACCCAGAGTATCCTCTACCTCATTACCTCTGATGACTATAAAGAAATGGGTTGATGGCGAGAAAGGAGGTGAGCCTGACATTTTCAGGATAGAGTACTTCCTGTTTCTTTATTTCTTAATTTGTATTGGAGTATAGTTGCTTTACTATGCTGTGTTAGTTTCTGCTGTTCAGCAGAGTAAATGGGCCCTGCAGTGTGCTGGCAGCCTAGTGGTTACAGAGTACGGGGTTGGGTCCCCATGGAAGGTCTGGGATTATTGAGTTGGTGAGCAGTCATGTTGTTGTTTAGTCACTAAGTCATGTTTGACTCTTTTCAACCCCTCTGACTATAGCCCACCAGGCTCCTCTGCCCATGGGATTTTCCAGGCAAGAACACTGGAATGGGTTGTCATTTCCTTCTTCAGGAGATCTTCCTGATCCAGGGATAGAACCTGAATCTTCTGCAGTGCAGGTAGATTCTTTACCACTGAGCCACCTGGGACGTGAGCAGTCATATACTATTACATGTATGACATATGGGAAAAATACATATATTTTCACTGGTTTCCTCTGCTCTCTCCAAGCCTTCAGTAAAGTTTTACAGACTGTTTGAGCCTGGGATTAGTGGTGCTTTGACACTCTCTGGGAAGAGTCCATATCAGCTCGGATCAAAGTTCCTGAGAGTAAGAAATGCCTAAGGAAAGCTATTTTCCTGGCATGGAGAAGTGGTCTTCTCAACAACAGTGGTCTGGAGCCAGACAGCTGGCAGAGCAAACACTGGGAGGGATTTGCAGAGCATGGACACATTCCTTGAGGATTTCCAGAAATGCTTGGGGAGGGAGCAGCCCTGGTATAGGACTGGACTTCCTGTAGCCAAGTGAACTGGAGGAATCCAATTGGGGCTCTCTCAGAATTAGAGCTGGAACGTGCAGGGTTGCAAGAAAAAAAATAAAGTTAAATCTGAGAAGTATGTGCTTTGGGGGAGTCAGCGCTTTTTGATTCTCTTGGACCTGAGAAGAGTCTATAACGTGTAATGGAATCTGGGTAAATCCTTCTCAACCACGCTGGAGCCATATGAACGGACAGCCTTGGCCAAACAATGAGAAAGGTTTCCCTGGCCTTTGCTAACCGCAGAACTGACCATCCTCTCTTGGAAAAGTGGCCCTTGTCCTGCGGTCCCCCTGTATTGCAAGGCAGAGGGCAGAAGTCAAGCCTTGAGGGTGGGAGGGATATGGAGGAGTGAAAATAGTCAGATGACCTGGGACCTAAGGTTAGATAATCTGAGAAAAAATGGTACAAATGTTTCTATTTTTATTGGCTGATAGAAGATAAAATGGGCAGAGACGGTCTTCTAAATTCTCGTGTGTGTGTGTGTGTGTGTATGTGTGTGTGTGTGTGCGTGCACGCAGTTATGTTGGACACTTTGCAACCCTGTGGACTGTAGCCTGTCAGGCTCCTCTGTCCGTGGGATTCTCCAGACAAGAATACTGGAGTGGGTCGCCATGCCCTCCCCCAAGGGTTCTTCCCAACCCAGGGATCTAACCCTTATCTCTTGCGTTTCCTGCATTGTCAGGAGGATTCTTTACCACTGAGGCATCTGGGAAGTCAAATTCTCTATCAGACATTTAAGTGGCCCCAAATCTTGTTTTGGAAGGAGACCAGGCATAAGGAAATAAACTCCATTTTCTTGCCTATGTCTCTGTCTTTCCTATTCTCCTTTGAGCTCTCAGGTTCACCAGCTGAGCCACTGAGTTGTGCCACACTTTCCTGATGGAGCCAGCTGAGAAAGCCTAGGTCCTCTTTGCTCGGTCGCTCAGTTGTGTCTGACTCTTTGTGACCTCCTGAACTGTAGCCTGCCAGGCTCCTCTGTTCATGAGATTCTTCAGAAAGAATCCTGTAATGGGTTGCCATTTCTTAATCTAGGCGATCTTTCTGATTCAGGGGCTGAAGCCACATCTTTGCATCTCCTGCCTTGGCAGGTGTGTTCTTTACTCCTAGCACCACCTGGGAAGCCCCGGTCCCCTTTGAACAGAGTTAACTCTAAGTGAAGATCCCAAGCAAATACTGTCCATTCTGTGAAGGCTGACTTTCAGTAAGTGGAGAACAAGACTGTAGGTGTTCTCCACCTGGGCTGGTCTCAGCCTGCACTTGAATTCCAGCTACACCCTGTGAACCTGAAGCCCCCAAAGAAATGAATGGGTGCATGAAGCCGAGAAGGTCATACACTCACTCCCCCCACTGGGCACCCTCACCCATGGCTGAAGATTCAGGCTGAGGAGACAGAAAAGGAACTCTTTAGCAGGACCCAGAAGAGAATCTGAATCCTGGCTTTGAAAGTCATGGACAATCAGCAGACAATCAGCTTCCAGGTCAGTCTTTAAAACGAGAACGCTACTCTCCGGCATTACCGACATCACAGGAGGGCCATGAGACTCACACCACTCAGACAGTAAGAGAGTTTGTGACCTACAGCATCTTCTTCAAGACAAAGCCTTGATAACTTCTTGGTTACCTGTATATCAATGGGGCGATTGCAGATTTTCCCTGGGTGAGTCACCCCGAGGTCTGAAATTTTCTCTCCACCTTTCGTGTAAGATACTTGGTCATGTTCGAACCACTCTGTCCACTCCACATCTAGGCAGAAAGCAAAGATCAGGGTCAGGCAAGCAGGGTGCTGAGACTGGCCATGCTGGGCGCAGCCTCCGAGTACCCTCGGCCCAGTGGGAATCAAATACCAGAAGTCCAGACTCTCACCAGGCTGGCTCCCAGAGGCCTGTAATCCATCTGCCAACCTCCCCGCCTCCCCCACCTTTTCGTTGCAAGTGCCTCTTACTGACTATCTTATTTTATAAAAGCAACAGCTATTCTTCATTACTGCCAAAAGGAGAAAGATGAGATCCAGCCAGGAACCCATTGTCTGAGGGTGCTCATGAAGAGTGTTGCTTTCCACACCACCCCCCATGTCCCCGTGTGTGAGTTCCTTGAAGGCCGGTCCTACTGCTGTCTGCATCCCCTGTCAGTGCCATCGCCTGGCACAGAAGAGGCATTCCGTGAAAGGGCACATCCCTCTGGGTTATTCCCTACTGAGCCCAGATTAAAGACCGCTCTCAGCTGCCAACTGAGTTGACACTGAGGCCATCAAGCGGTCTTACTGGTGGAAAGAAAAATTCTCCTTCTGCAAAGTCCCGACTTTTTATCCCGCTGTGGAATTTTACCAAGGGGTCCCAAGCTTCTCACCTTGAACCCACTCGCTGGATGAGGAGACGTTGAAAAGCTCACCATGCTCTGTCCGGAAGAGTTTGAACACCCGGGCAGCAGCAGAGCCGTGGTGTCCTATCAAAGAGGAGATCGGAGGCATCAGCAACCACACAGACCCCCGAATTAGGAAAGATGTGATGCTAAGGCAGAGAAAGCCCCCTGCACACGTAGATCTTGAACTTCTTCATCTTGCTTTTTTTTTTTGGCCACAAGGCATAGCATGTGGGATCTTAGTTTCCTAACCAGGGATGGAACCCATGCCCCCTGCAGTGAAAGCACAGACCACTAACCACTAGACTGCCAGTGCAGTCCTCAAAGCATCTTTTTAGATCAAAATATTACTTCTGCTGGTTCTGACCCAGTTCTCATCGTTCCTGTGTCACTTGTTTGGGAGTAAACAGATGACGATCTCTTTGCAAATGTAAACATTATCTTAGTGATCAGCCTTAAACCAGTATGGACTTTTGCCACTCATGTAACCTGGCCATTAAGCAGCTAGTCACTCAACAGTGTGTTGGGAGATGGATCAGCCATATTCTGGGGAAGGAGAAGGGGGTGTATTTGGTCATGTCCAACTCTTTGCGATCCCATGGACTGTAGTTCGCCAGCCTGCCCTGTCTATGGGATTCTCCAGGTAAGAATACTGGAGTGGGTTGGTATGCCTTCCTCCAAGGGATCTTCCCAGCCCAGGGATCAAACCTGTGTCTCTTATGTCTCCTGTATTGGCAGGCAGATTCTCTACCACTGCACTATCTGGGAGGAGAGTGGTTCAAAAAGCCCCTGAGCCTAGTGGTCAGAAAAACCCAGAGGGGAATGGCCTTTCACCGTTTATTACCATGATACTCGATGTGGTCTTCAACGGAAGAAGAGGGATTTCCTTTCACAGTTAGGAAACTCCAAGGGTGTCTGAAAAAAAGACAACAACAAAAAGTAAAGTTTTCACCGGTCTGAGCCTGTACTGGAAGCAGAGTTAACATAGTGTCATAGTGAGGCTATTTGGGGAAATGAGTTCCTGGGCTGGGCTTCCCTTTTCCAAAAGAACAAGAGCCTTTCTCAGCAAGCCCTGGCTTTCCTAACCATTTGAAAGGCCATCTGACTAGCCTGATGTTTGTGGATCCTGAGCCTCTGCAACTCCATTCTGGCAGTAGATGGGGCATGAATCATAAACAAACAAGCCCATAGACCCACATACCACTTGCCAGGCTCAATGAGGTCCTGAAGCAAGAGTTCTGAGTCCTTCAGGAAAATAAGGAGACATGCTCCAAGGGAGAAAGGTTATTTCTCTCCCAAGTCAAGCTCGAGGAAAACTGGGAAGATATGTCTGAGTCCCGAGCAATCGGCACTGGGCCTTGGGAAGGAAACAGATGCGTTTTTTTCATGAAGAGCGAAGGAGGAAAAAGAAGGGTCTGATTTTGGAAAGTCATACACTCTTCTTCTCTCCATTGAAATGTGCACTGCTCTAAGGCAGGGAGGTTTTCTTATCGATCTTTATCCAACCTCTAATACCTAAGCCAGCCTCTCTCTTACTATGAGCTATCAATAGCTCATATTTGTTTGATTATTTTTGTTTTGATCTCATCTTCAGATCAAAGGTTGGGGTTCATTGAGGTTGGGGATTAGACTGTGTCACACTTGCTTAAAAATGTTTCAATGCCTACTGACCTGGATAAAGAGCAAGCTTCTTGGCACTGAGCAAAAGGCCATCCTGTGCCCACCTTGCCAAGTTCATCTCTCTTCCTTCCCTTTCTTGTTCTTTCATACACCATCATCAATTCTTTTATGTCTGCCTTCCCTTGGGAGCTCAAGACTTCTGGCAAGACCTCATGACTTCCTGCAAGAACTCAGTATGACTAGTCCCTTCCTGGTGCTTTATTTCAATTTCTGCTCAGTAATCACTTTCTGGATGAACGAACTTACGATGGGCCTAAGTTTCAGATCTTCTGCTGAATTTAAGTGCTCTGAGTTTGTCATTCAAAGTGGGTCTATATACAAATGAAGGGTAACAATGTAATTCCTGCCTATGTATCTCTTTTACTCATAGAACATATTAAGAGCATCCATCCTAAGCACTGAAGAATTAATGCCTTCAAACTATGGTGTTGGAGAAGACTCTTGAGAGTCCCAAGGAGATCAAACCAGTCGATCCTAAAGGAAATCAACCCTGAATATTCACTGGGAGGGCTGATGCTGAAACTCCAATACTTTGGCCTCCTGATGCAAAGAGCCGACTCATTGGAAAAGACCCCGATGCTGGGAAAGATTGAGGGCAGGAGGAGAAGGAGGCAACAGAGGATGAGATGGTTGGATGGCATCACCAACTCAATGGGCATGAGTTTGAGCAAACTCCAGCAGATAGCGGAAGACAGGGAAGGAAGATAAGCAACAGAAAAGGGAAAATATCAGCTTCAGATCACATGGATGTCTAGAGAGGACCCACATGCCTCTCCTCCACTTTTCCAATTATTCCTACACCACCAACTCAAATCAACAGATAGATCAAGAGCTGGAGGCACATTTAGCATCCCCAAAGCTTGTTTCCCTGTCTCTGACACTGATCTCTTTTTAAAAAAGTAATAATACCCAAATATGTTTACTGAACAAACACACTCTCCCTCACTGAATTGATACAACCTATGTCATACATTGGGGCTTCCCTGGTGGCTCAGCAGGGAAAGAACCTTCCTGCAAGGCAGGAGATATAGGAGATGCAGTTTCAGTCACTAGATGAGAAAGACCCCCTAGAGGAGGAAATGGCAACCCACTCCAGTATTCTTGCCTAGACAATCCCATGGATAGAGGAGCCCGGCGTGCTGCAGTCCATAGGGTCACAAAGAGTCGGATACAACTGAGCGACTGAACAACGACAATCCTTCCCATGGCTCTTGAGAAGAGTTGCTAATGTTCATTGAGTTTTACTCTATGCTACCCACAGTGGCAAATACTTTGCTCATATCATCACCTTTACCTTCCCCAGAGTCCTCTGAGCTGACTCCTGAAATATCCCATTTTACACATCATGGGGACAGTTCAAAGAGAGGGTGAGTCACTTGCGTGCCATCACCGAAGAGGAGGTCCAGCCCAGACTCAAGATTCAGGACAAATTGGATGCCAGATCTTGGCCCTTCTTCTGCTGAGGCCATGTGTAGCCAGTCTCTTTGTGGTTCTACCTCTTGGTGTAGATTAACAAACTGGCCTTTTGGCTTATATGACGATGAAATAGCAATGCCCTCAGTTTTTATCAACAAAGGAGCTTTGCAATACTACAGTGTCATTGTCATCTTTGGCTGCCCAAGTTTCCTGCCCAAATCCTCCAGAGGGAGTTGCCCGTGGGCAGGTGGAAAATGCACCCTGGAACCTGGAGCCCTACTCCACCCAGTCAGTAAAATTGCTCTGCTCAGAGCCCAGGAGAGCCTCTGGCCTGCCCCCATCTTGCCCATCATCTGCAGAGCCAAAGGACAGGGCGTCTCTATCTCCAACAGCCATGGGGAAGATGATCTCAACTTTCCGCTAAACCGAGATCTGATTCAACACGATTCAAAGGTGTGGCTACTGTTGGCTAAACCATAACGCATTTATCTTCATGCCAAAGCGTGCGCACCTCCAGAATCAGGCATGACGCTGCAAACCCAGGCAAACAAAACTCGCTCTGGAGCACATCAAAGTACCCCTTCTGCTGGGAGGGTCTTGGCAGGGCAGAGGCAGGCAATTCATATAGTCTCTAAACAGATGTCTGCCAACCCCCTGAGGCACGTTATGATCCTTTCACCAAAGGAAAGGAAGATGACCATTCATTGTACATCTGAGGCACAGCTCTTACCTTCAGTAGATACTCAATTAATATTTAGTAAGTGACTGACTGAATGAATGAGTTTATATACCAGAGAGTTTGAAGTTTGAAGAGTGGAATATGCTTGTAAGAAAAACTAGGTTCCCTTTAAAAACAAGTCGTAATATATCCAATGCAGATGGATGTGTGTGCCTGCATCCTCCAGGGTCACCCTTGAGGGTCACGTGGCCCTGGGGAAACCAGGAAGGAAGTTAGGTAAAGTCTGTCTGGGCTAGCGTTGCTTTAGTGTTCTGGAGCCCGGGGAAGTGATGGAAGTGATGACGGATACCTGAATCCAAGGTGTAGGAAGTGTTTGCTGCCCAGTTTGGTCATCGCCTTTCTGGCCACATCATCCAAGTTTCGAGAGCCTTCATCGTTCACAGCAACAGAAAGGATCCTGCCATTAGGAACGGCATTTAAATACTGGGCCAGACGCTCACTCTCTTTCTTGGATCTATAGGTGTCAAATCTGAAAGGGGCAGGGAGAGGAGATATTAATAGTCCTAACAGCAGTGCAAAAAGAGAGCTCTAAGCACCTACCTGTGGTAAGACAGCTAACATGCCATCCAAAATCTCGAGTCATGATTTTTAAAGAAAAGAGCTTTTATTACAGCAAAGAAAAAAAAATCATCTAAGACTTGTCAAAGATAATCCATCCTCATACATATAAAGCAGCTATGAAATGGAGATCTCAAAAAACTTACACCACAGGTGACAAGAATTTACAAAGGAAAGATAAAATTTTGTCATGATCCCAACTCTAAATATAAAGCATACTTACTAAGCATAAAGATTTTGTACAATGGCAATGAAAATTCCAAAAGAATTTGTCTTGGAACTTAACAAGCAAAATAGTTCTACAAGGAATCTAGAAAAATAAACCAGCGTGAATAGCCAAGATTTGAGAAAAGGGAAACACAGGGAGTTAGGGGATGTGGGTGAGGGGATGCGTGGGTGCTCAGGGGTCGTCAAACTTACTTTTAATTGTTTCCGTAACCTGGTCTGACCCCACCTAGGCCCCTTCCTTCTCCACTGACCTTTCCTATGAAACGTCTGCTACAATCCTAACATATCTCAGGGTCTCATAATCATACCACAAGCCCACTCCTGCCTTCACTCTATCATTCTAAACTTCTCTTCAGCCAGTCAAATGCTTACTACCTCCCCAGAGCTGATCTAAGTTCTTATTTCTCCAAGTAACTTTATGCAAGTAACCTCCAGGTGACCAGGTCTCAAGTGACCATAGCCTGCATTTCCGTGTGTGTTTAGTGTTTACTAATCTCTTTACTCAGACACCTTTAGCTGTCAGATTCTTGAGCCCACTGACTCATACTTTACCCAAAGGAGACAAGGAAGGGGCAGGCATCCTGACTTTGGAATCTCCACACCAGCTATTGGTATAATATCTCATTATCCACTTCAATGATGAATTCAATTTGATTGGCTGCCATGAGTAATCCGTATTGTACTACTTAAGAAGCAGCAGTATATCTGAAGAAAACCAGAGTTCAAGAGAATGCACGTGCCCCAGTGTTCTTGCAGCACTACTTACAATAGTCAGGACACGGAAGCAACCTCAATGTCTATCCACAAAGGAATGGATAAAATGTGGTACATATACACAATGGAATATTACTCAGCCATAAAAAGGAGCAAAACAACACCCGTTGCAGAGATGTGGATGGACCTAGAGACTGTCATTCAGAGTGAAGTAAGTCAGAGAGAAAAAAACAAATATCATATTATATCACTGATATGTGGAATCTAGAAAAATGGTACAGATGAACCTATTTGCAAAACAGAAATAGAGACACGGATGTAGAGAACTCATATATGGACACCAAGGGGGGAAAAGGGGTGGGACGAACTGGGAGACTGGGATTGTCACACATGCACCACAATGTATAGACTAGATGACGAATGAGAGCCTACTGTGCAGCACAGAGAGCTCTACTCCGTGCTGTGCTGACCTAAATGGGAAGGAAGTCCAAAAATGAGGAGATACATGTATACGTATCACTGATCTACTTTGCTTCGCAGCAGAAACCAACACAAGATTGTAAAGCGACTACAAAAGTTAATACTCAAAACTAAAATAAGAATAAATTGAGTGTAATCTAATAAAATGCTTAAGAAAGAAGCACCAGCCAGGAGTCAGAGCACAATGGAGTAGACCACTCTCTCTCCTCCGAAGGGAGCTCTCTGATAGCCTCTGTGCCAATCAAGTGCATCCTGGTTGCCTTACCCCTGGGCTGAGGATTGCTCCACCCCAGGCCAAGCTGGTGGCTGTCACCAGGGGACCCATGGGGGCAATTTAGTGACTCAGGATCTGGGCAGATCTGGGTTTGAATCCCAGCTCCAACACTTCCAAGCCTTGTGATGCTGAGCTCCTCTATCCAAGGGATTCTCCAGGCAAAAATACTGGAGTAGGTAGCCACTTCCTCCTCCAGAGGATCTTCCCAACCTAGGAGTCAAACCCACATTTCCTGCATTGCAGGCAGATTTTTTTTTTTTTACCATCTGAGCCACCAGGGAAGTCTCTGAGCAAATTTAGCCTCACTCAACCTCAGTGCTCTCATCTGTATAACAATAGAATCACCTCCCAGGGCATTGACGAAGATTCAGTTCTATATCGTGGAGAAAGCGGTTAACACAGGGTTTTGCACAAAGTCCAGTGACTGTTTGTTGTTACTGATATTCACTGGAGGGCAAGGTGAATGGGCCAGCCTACACCACATCACAGCCAGCTCTTGCTGCCTTCCTGTGGATGCTCGTGGCTCCTGCCCTGTTTTTGAGAAATTCAACATCCCCATCCTCCAGCAGCACCAGGACAGCTGTGTCTGCTTGCCCACTCCAGCTGCGCCCTTCCTCATGTCTCTTTCTCTCCAAGTGGCCTGGACTGGCCTCTGCTGGGTCTGGACAAGAAGCCCTGGGAGCTTACTGGTCAGGCCCAGCCTCTGCAGGGTCTACCAGCTCACACCCAAGCTCGGAGAGAGGACAGGAGGGAGAGACTTGCTGTTTCTACCTCCTGAATGCCTCTCCAGTCCGTCCACTTCTATCGCCGGCTGCTTCTACCTGAATCCTCACTAGTGACATCCTTTGCCCAGACCATGTGGAAGCCTCTGAACCAACTCTGCTAGCTTTACTTTTTAAAAAAATAATTTTATGTATTTATTTTTGGCTGTGCTGGGTCTACGTTACTGCATGGGCGTTTTGCTATTTGCAGGGAGCAGGGGGCTACTCTTCATTGCAGTGCATGGCTTCTCGTTGCAGGGGCTTCTCTTGCTGTTGAGCACAGGCTCCAGGGCACTCGGGCTTCAGTAGTTGAAGCACATGGGCTGCGTTGTTGCAGCTCCCGGGCTCTACAGCAAGACTCAGTAGCTGTGGTGCAAGGGCTTAGCTGCTCTGTGGCATGTGGGATCTTCCCAGACTAGGGATCAAACACGGGTCACCTGCATTGGCAGGCAGATTCTTTACCCCTGAGACACCAGGGAAGTCCTGAGCTTTACTTTAGCTCTCTGCAAACAATCCACTCTCTACAGAGCAGCCGATTCTTTCAAGTTAGAAGGTATCCTTTATTTTTTTACTTCTTTTTTATTTATTTAATTTTGCAAATTTTTAATTGGTGGATAATTGCTTTACAAAGTTGTGTTCATTTCTGCTGTACAAAAATGCAAATCAGCCATAAGTATATGTTAATGTATATATAAGGAATCTAGAAGAATGGTACTGATGAGCTTATTTGGAGGACAGGAATAGAGATGCAGATGTAGAGAATGGGGAAGGAGAAGGTGGGATGACGTATATATACTCCCATCTGTAAACAGATAGCTAGTGGGAAGCTGCTATGTAGCGCCAGAGGTCAGTGCGGTGCTCTGTGATGACCTAGAGGGGTGGGATGGGGGAGGTAGGAGAGAGGCTCAAGAGGGAGGGGATAATGTAAATGTGGTGGTTCACTCACTAAGTTGTGTCCGACTCTTACAACCCCAGGGACTATAGCCTGCCAGGCTCCTCTGTCCATGGAATTCTCTAGGCAAGAATACTGGAGTGGGTTGCCATTTCCTTCTCCATAGTTATAGCTAAATCAGATCATTTTTTTCTTAAAGTACTTCGGTGGCTTTGCATTCTACTAAGAATAAAACCCACCTCCTCACTGGGCCTCCCAGGCCGCACACCTGCCTCTGCCTGAAACTCCGACGTCATTGCATGTCGTTTCCACCACTCTCTGCCCTCCCACCTCTCTGCTGGCCCTTCCGTCCTATGAGAACATCACGCACTTTCTCAGCCCTGGCCCTTTGCACTTACTGCTCTCAGTCTTAAGCAATCACTCCCGGACTCAGCCTCACCCCAAAGTCCTCGGCTCAAATGTCTCTTGTTTACACTAGGCTCCCTGACCACGTGATGTAAGATGACCTTCCTGAGTTACTCTGCACCACCTATGTCTTCCCCTAACTACCGATGATCCCAGCCTGAAACTATGCTGTGTGTACATGTTCATACGTGTGTGTGAATGTGCCTGTTCCTGTTCAGTTCTGCTTCACAAGGAAGATGCCTTGGGAAGGAGAGACCTAACTCCTTGAGATCAAGGATTTCTGTTTTGCTTATGGCTCAGCACTCTGAGTGGCCTCTGGCTAGGACACACATCCAGTAGGTGTGTGCTGAATGAATGAATATGTTGATGTGAAGGCAAACCTTACCTGTCAGAATGGATGACTGTTCCTGATTTGGGGTCGATGACATGGACAATGACTCCACGGTGACCCCAGCTCCTTTCAAAAAAATAGCCTCCCTCTTCCAGGCCACCAGGGTGAAGAGTCTTGTTCAGAAACGTCCAGGAGAGCTTCCTCTGTCCATGCAACTCAAGGGTACCTCCTCTGTCAACACCAATATACTTGAGGCCAAAGTAGGGGTCTAGCTGAATGCCATCATCAGCCCTGTGAGAGAAAACGGCTCTCTGTGGTTGACCAACATCTCTGTTTAGTGGCTGCTGAGCCCAGAGGGGATGGCACTGCTGCTGACTCCCACTGTGGCCACCGTAGAACCATTCACACCTGGTGACCGCCCAAGATCAGTGGACATAGTATGAGCAACCAAGACAGTCCCAAGCCGGAACAAAATGAGTCCAACAGGCCAAGCAGAAATACTCATCAATAGTCAACATGTTGGCACTTCTTTCCAGGTCTAAGTGCATTATATTTGGTCCATATCAGACGTGGAATCACCTGGACAACTACTGCATACCCTGTGTATTCTTGGCTACCACTTCTGAGAACTCTCAATTGCTTGGTGATGGAGCACAGCCAGAGGCAAATACTGCCTGGAATTTTTCTTTATCTTGTCCATCAGAGCCTATTAATAAACATCCACGGAGACTCCCTGAGCCATGACATGATTAGAAAGCAGCTGAAAGGCTGGCAGGGGTTTTTGTAACTTAAGTCCAGACCTGAGCCACAGTAAATAAAATACCTCGTGTACCTCTCCAACTCACCGAAATTGCCAGTGTCTGTCTTGCTCGTGATTGTGATCGGGCAGGATGTAATGATAATTCCTTTCTTACACTAAAGGCTTGCTGTCTCACCTTCCTCTCTTCTCTGGACAATCTCCCCCGCATCAGATCCAAGGGTGGCATGGTACCCACAGTAGCGTGGGGACCGTCTACCCACCTTCCATACAGAACGATGCTGAAATTGCCCTGGAAAGGGCAGAGGGCACTCCCAGCATGCAGCTCTCCTCCGCTGTCAATCAGGATGTGCCGGGTACGCAAAACAATGGCCTCATCTTGGTCTTTAATGACTAGCTTTCCTGAAGAGGTAGGAATGGAGTGAGGTTGAAGAACACAAGTGTTAGTGATGAGATTCTAGCAGAGAGACGGGCAGACCTCCTGAGCCCCCATCTCCTCCAGGCAGGTAAGAAGGCCTCCTTCATGCACGTCTATGTTTGCTATGCTTATGATGTTCACTTTCCTCTGTCTTGGGATGGGTAAATATTGCCTGCTTGGTTTGTTGCCTTCACTGTGTGCCCTGCCTTCAATGAGTAAGCATCTGAAAGTCAGATAAGCAGAACTGCTCAGAGCACCAATAAGGAGTTTCCTCTATAAATGCTTGTTTCATTAAGATTGGACTCTGACAAGGCATTCCTTAAGTGCTCAGAGTTGATGGTTATCTCCAACAACCAGATGCTCTGACCTGAGCTCCAAGTATGTGACATTTGTTTTGTCCATCTAAAGTTATGGCAACCTGCATCTATCTGCTGGGCTCAGAGGCAGCAGACCAGAGAGATGGGACGGGGAGTACTGGGGGAAGGAGATTGTCTTACCTCCCTCTGAGATGCGGATGGAGTAGACCGTGGCAGAAGAGGCAAGCAACAGTGCTCTGCCCTGGCCTATATACACATAGTGGGCTGGATCATGGCCAGGATTCCAGGGTTGCAACTCAGGCCACTGATCAGGGCACTCAGCTGACCCTGCCAAGCACAGAGAGGTGTCACTGCCACCATCCACCAGCCTCCCCAGCAAGGACGGCACAGATCATGGGGTGGGAGGAGCTATCATGCACTTTCATGGCTCTGGCCTCCTCCCTGCTAGAGCTAAAAGCAGGGCCTTAGAGAGAAAAGAGGACCCCTGACATAGGAGGCCTGGGATTTAGCCCATGCCCATCATTAGTTCATCACGCATTTTCGGTGAACTTCCTTCTTCTGGGCTCAGTTTTTCCCTTTATCAAATGAAGGGTAGACCAGATGACTCCTCAAGATATTCCAGGATTTAAAGTTAGACAGTGATATACCTAGATTATTTGTATTCCAAGGCATCCTTTCCCCTGGAAAGAATGTTTGAAAAGTTGACAAAGTCCTTTCCCCTCTGCATGAGAATTTGACTTTTAGTTAATTTGCTCTCCCTGTTTCCCTGGAAACCTGAGAAAGATGGCATTCTATAAATGGTGCTACCAAGCAACATTAATTATAACAAAAGTGACCCCTGATTAGTCAGTGGCATCTAAACCAGGAACTATGAGGCACAGTGGTAAAGAATCTGCCTACCAATGCAGGAGATACAAGAAATGCATGTTCAGTCTCTGGATTGGGAAGATCCCCTGGGGAAGGAAATGACAACCCACTTCAGTCTTCTTGCCTGGAGAATCCCATGGACAGAAGAGCCTGGCAGGCTACAGTCAAGGGGGCTATGAAGAGTCATGAGTGAGTGACTGTGCACACACACAGTTATTATATTTATAATGATCCTGCTGAAGATGTCTTACTATGGGCTTCCCTGAGTGAAGGGACTCTGATAACTGGGCACATCCCACATGGCAACCCTGAAAGTTACATCTATGGAGTTGCTATACGAGATACTGGCTCTGATGGGGCAATTCCATGCCTGTCCAATGATGGCCTTGTTTCCTCTCACCTAAGGAGCTGTTATCTGGGAAACCAAAGAAGATAACTTCTGGGAGGCTCGTGGGATGTTACTAAGACCACTCCCATGAAAGAGGAGTGCCTGATGAAACACCAATGGCAGGTGGTGTTTCTGTCCTAAACCCTTCAAATTTAGCCTGATGCTCAGCATGGCCTGCAGGATTCCCTGGTGGCTCAGCAGTAAAGAAGCTGCCTGCAATGCAGGAGACATGCATTCGACCCCTGGGTCCAGAAGATCCCCTGGAGGAAGGGCATGGCAACTCAGTCCAGTATTCTTGCTTGGAGAGTCCCATGGACAGAGGAACCTGGCAGGCTACAGCCCATAAAGCCATAAAGAGTCGGACTCGACTGAAGGAAGTGAACACGCAAGCATAAGCACGGCCTGCGGTAGCCTCGTGAGGCTGGATGTTTAGCTGAACTCAAAGCGCCCGTGGTGGGTGTTGCACCGCAAATAGAAGCACTGGGAGGAGTCCCTCCTTCCACTGCTCAGGAGGATCTACACCCCAGTGGGGTACCGTGCACAGTGAGCAGAGAAGGCTGTCTCAGAAACAGAGACTCTCCCTGGACAGCAGGGGAAAGCCCAGAGGGAAAGGGATCAGAAGAGGCCACAGGCAAAACGAGATGAGAATGCTTGCTCAGTGAACAAGCCTCAATGTACTCTTTTTTTTCCTCTCACTAGGAATTAAGTTGTGAGCCTGAAACAGTCGATTTTTAAATAACTGGGGAGGGGATGGAGGAGCGGGGAGGTGCGTGTGCATGCTAAGTCACTTCAGTCTAGTCAGACTGCCACCCCATGGAATGTAGCCCACCAGGCTCCTCTGTCCACGGGATTCTTCAGGCAAGAATGCTGGAATGGGTTGCCATTCTCTTCTCTAGGGGATCTTACCGATCCAGGGATCGAACCTGGGTCTCCTGCATCGCAGGCAGGTTCTTTACTGTCTGAACTACCAGGGAAGCCCATGATCTTATGCACTGTATCTTTTTTTTTCAGATTTTATTTTATCTTTTTACTTTACAATATTGTATTGGTTTTGCCATACATCAACATGAATCTGCCATGGGTTCTTAATGCACCAGATCTTATGGCAAATCAGGAAGGGAACATGAAGGTCAGGTGGCTCCCAGACAGCAGGCTGGCTGGCAGTTGTGTGTTTTTTGTCTGTTCCACCCCACCCCGAGTGTTTGATAAATTTTCAATTGGTTGCCATCCTTTAAAAAGCAGAGAGCTTTTATACAAAGTCTATATTTCTGGCTTCTCTTAAAAATTCAATAGACCCTGAAATAGGTGCCCCCCTTTTCCCATGTGGGGGCCATTGGCCAGGACTGAAAAGGGTGAGTTCCTTAACAGGGGCCTGCATTCTACAGGTGACCACATCTCTACCTGGCCAGCTTCACTGCTTTGCATCATGTGCCTGGCACCTGTAGACACTGAATTTGAAATCCCAAAGGCTGCCTGATGAAACCAAAGCACAGGATAAGACCTGCCCAGGGTCATTGAGTTAGCAGGGTCAGGCCAGAACCCCACGGCCCTGCCCCTGCCCCCAAGGCTCCTGCTCCCGGCCCCCAGCCCCTTGCTTCCAGAAGTGGCTACACCTTCTTTGTTGACAGGCAAAGGCCCAGATACTGTGGCTTACCTGTGGATGCCACACCAGGAAAGTGGGCCAGGATGAACCAACCAATGGTCAGCATCACCCTAAAGGAGACGTCCGTCCTGTGAGCAGCTGCCATCCTGGCAGAGTGCTCCCTGAAACAGGAGCACACCAAGTCAGACCTGCAAGCTTACCAGGCTGGAGTCAGTATATGGGGCAGACACACACAGAGACACACAGGGCACGTGCACACAGAGGCCATGCCAGCACGAGCACCCTCCAGCCGGCCAGTGCTGAGTCCTCAGCTGCCATGACTCAGGATTGGGCAGATCGGGGCATGCCAGCCCTGTCATCAACTTCCTGCCTGTGTCCTGCAGCTCAGAGACCCAGTGATGGATGGAATTTCATCCTTGGTGCTTGAGCTCGCTACCCTCCAGAACAAAGCTTTATTTTTCCTTCTTCTTAAGTTAAAAAACAGAGAAAACCAAAAACCACTCCCACTGAATATATGCTAGAAAATAGATGCCATTAACTTCCTGTGTGATCGCAGCTGATTTGATTAACCTCTCTGGGCTTCAGTTTCCTAATCTGAAAAATGAGGCTGTGGACTAGCTGATTCCTAATGTTGAGAGTCCCTTAGACTGCAAGGAGATCCAACCAGTTCATCCTAAAGGTAATCAGTCCTAAATATTCATTGGAAGGACTGATGCTGAAGCTGAAATTCCAATATTTTGGCCACCTGGTGCGAAGAACTGACTCATTGGAAAATACCCTGATACTGGGAAAGATTGAAGGCAGGAGGAGAAGGGGACAACAGAGGATGAGATGGTTGGATGGCATCACCAACTCAAGGGACGTGAGTTTGAGTAAACTCCGGGAGCTGATGATAGGGGAAGCCTGGGAAGCCTGGCATGCTGCAGTCCATGGGGTTGCAAAGAGTTGGACGTGACTGAGTGACTGAACTGAACTGACTGAATGTTAGTCTGTGCTTCTAAAACAAGTCTTGATGATAATATTGAGATCTTAAATAGGATGCCTGTGTATTATAAACCCTTTTAATATTATCCATCCAAGAGGAAGGCAGGGCAGAGATAGTTAATTGTCCCCTAATATCCATTTTCCCTGGAAAAGAATCCCTGTGTTTTATCTGGGCACACAGCCACCTAGAATAAAGGCTACCTTCCTCAGTCTCTGGAATTGTTTTAGCCAATATGGCAAAAGTACAGTGTATGAATTCCAGGATATGTCCTCACAGAAGGTGGGAAGCCTTTCTCCATGCCCCCCACCCCTTCCTGCTGGCTGGAATATGGATATGATGGCTAGATCTTTAGCAGCTATCTTTGGCCACGTAGGTAGTTGGAGCTATGTGCTGAAGATGGTAAAGCAGAGAGTAAGAAACCAGGCTCCGACCCCATGGAGAATTGAAACAGCCCTAGACTCTGGATTTATTTTTCTGTGTGACAGAATTAAACTAATTTTATTTCATTTCTATTTTATGAAAGCCACTTTTTTTTTTTTTCCTTTTACTCAGACAGAAGCTGACTGTGGGAATTTGTCTAGGTAATCCTCAAGACAGGAGCTTAACAAAAAAAAAAAAAAGATGCCTGATGTCCCTTTCAGAATATAACGCTTTTGGAGAAAGATCTCTGTCCTCGGGTACTCTGTTGCACACTAGAGTATGTAAACGAGGCTGGGAGAGCAGCCTGCTCCGGCTCCCCTGCCCATGTCCTCAGATCCTCCCCAGAGCCTGAAAACAAACAGATAGTCTCCCACATGGAGGAATGGGCCAGATATCTTTCATGCCACACAGGCTCCTGCCTCTGAACCAGCTCAGGGATAAATCTGATCATCCCTGACCTCCCAGCTCCAGGTGAAGTGCTTTGTGTGAGTTCAGTGAGTCGGAGTAGGCAGGAGGGTCTGAAACAGAACGCCCTGGCCTTGTGCCTGGTCCTTCCCACACAGGTGCGCTGGGGAGGCTGGGGAGGGAGGCACAATGCTCTCAGCATCAATGTCCACGGTGTCCTCCTGGCAGGCACCGTGCCTGGCCCTGGCCTGACCTGGAGAGAACAACAGGACCCATTCTAGTCGTCTCAACAGAGCCGCTGGAGTGGGGCATCGAATGGTGCCTTTCTAGTCTTGTGGTCCTCAGGGAAAGTCAGGGCCCAGCTCTCGAGCTTCCATCTGTTCAGCAAAACCAGAACTGACTTGTTCTTTGCTGCTAAGAAGCCCCAAGCCATCCTGGGGCTTCATGAACCTCAACTTCGGGCCATGAGCTAGGAGAGGAATGTGGCCAGCACTGAGCAGGGTGATGTCTGGGGGATGGGAGGCAATCTGGATGTGGGCACTCCTCCCACCTTAACTGCTGGGTGACCCTCACCCAGGCATGTGCTTCTCTGGGCCTTGACTCCCCATATGCAGAGTGGAAGGTTGGGATACAGGGACTTGTGGCCCTGACACCTTCTGATTACAGCCTAGGTCATTTCAGAGACAAAAATTGTCAGTTTCAGGATGAATGTAAAAACAATTCCACCTGGCAGGATAATGCTCAAAATCTTTCTCCTAACATGAAACAGATCTGCTGTCTGAGGCACTGGAGGCAGAGAGAACTGCACCCCCCTGACTCAAAGAGCTCATGACCCCACATTGCCCGGGGAGGGGTGGGTGGGTCCTCCGGGCTTTTGTGCCCCCCGAGTGGCTTCCAGGGCCCTGAGCACAGAAACATGGAGAAAGGTCCTGTTGATATGCATCCCAAATGTTCTCGAATTTCACTTGGGACTTCTTCCCCAGGGGAGGAGGACAGCTTTTCCACTTGGCCACTGAAAGCTCTCTGGCAGCGGGAACTGGACTCAGCTTCTCCAGCTGGCAAGATATGGTCTGGAAACGGTGCCCAGCCGCAGAAGGCCTGGGAAGCACGCAAGTTGGATAACAATGCTAGAAGCTTCCTCGGGGAGCTGCTGGCTGGAGCCTGGCTGGGTCCTGCTGGTTGTGAGCTGGCCCCTTCCTTGCAGGGCACGGTGAGCCCCTCGGGTAGAGTCGTGTGCAGGAGGAACGACTGGAACTCCAGGACACTTTGCTTCACAAGGCTTCACAATAACAAGCTAACGTTTTCCAGAAGCTCGGCACCCCCACTCCATCCAGCTGTAGCTCTGAGTGTCTGCCAGGCTTCCCAGGAAAGCAGAGGGGCAGGGCGTCGTCTGCCCCTGGCTGTCTCTGCCTCTCCTCGCTGCCATCACACAGCCGGGGTGGGGGCTCTGCTCTTCCTCCAGCTGCCCTGGGGTAGTAGAAGCCATCACCTGAAGGAGAAGAGGAGCACAGGGTTATTCAAGCCTTCACCGAGGCCCCTGAACCCCCAGAGGAGCAGCATTAGCAGGTCCACGCCCCACAGCATCCCCGCCCCAGGGGGAGGCGGGCCCTTGCTGCCTGCAGAGCCTGCAGCCTGCAGAAGCCAAACCCTCTTCAGGGATTACCAGGAAGAGAGGGGGGAGAAGGAGGTGGGGTTGGCTCAGTGTAAGCGCTGAGGGGTGGGGAGTGGGAGAGAGTGTGTGTGCGCGGTGTGGTAGGGCTGCAGGGGGACCCGGAAGCTGCTTTGGGCAGTGGGACAGCACAGGGACAGCCGTCACTCTGTCACATCTGCAACAAGGCAAGTCCCATTTTCCACAAACCCAGGCTCGGCTCAGAGCAGCAGGACACTGTGGGGACCTGGAGCACAGGCCCCAGAGGCCTCCAGGCCAGCCCTGCAGCTCAACATCAGGAAAACCAGTTGACCACTCAGGCCTTGCTTTTTTTAACCTGTAAAACTGAAATAATGCCTCTTAAACTCCAAGGTCATTTTGATCCTCGCTTGAAGATCAAACGAGAGGCTCTATAGAGGATGATAAAGCTCTGGGCCTGACCTGTGGTCAGTACGCAAGTTGTGGGAGCTGCTGGTGTGAAGGATGCTTGCTACCAAGGGAGAAAGCCTGGGAGATGAACTCTGAGAACCTGGTCTGAGTTCCAGCTCTCAACAGCCACTTGACCTTAGACAAGTCGTTCAACCTCTCTGGGCCTTAGCTGTCTCATTTTTAAAATGGGAACAATAATAGTACCCATAACCAGGAGGGTTTCCCTGGTGGTTCAGATGGTAAACAATCTGCCTGCAATGCAGGAGACTGGATTTGATCCCTGGATTGGGAAGATCCCCTGGAGAAGGAAACGGTAACCTGCTCCAGCATTCTTGCCTGGAGAATCCCATGGACAGAGGAGCCTGGTGGGCTACAGTCCATGGTGTCACAAAGAGTCAGACATGACTTAGCATCTAAACTACCACCACCACCAAGAGACTTGCCAGTTAGCATCAGGCTCACAGAGTGTAGGAGCTGACGGGATCAGAGACCCTTTCCAGTTAGCCGTTGGCTGTGCACCTGAACCATGTGGAGAATTTGTTAAAATGCGGATTCTCATTCCATGGGTTTGGGGTGGGATCTGACTCTGCATTTCCAACCAGCTCCCAAGTGAGGCTGCCTCTGCTGTTGGGCTGTGGGCCATGCTTTGAGTAGCAGGGATCTCGTGCAGTCCCACCCTCCCATTTTACAGGTGAGTAAACTGAGACCTACAGTGCAGAAGCTTATAATCAGGAGCAGTAAATGAATCAGAGAACTGCCATCTGACTCCAAATTACGGGGCACACGCCACCTTCCCGGCCACCCTGCTTATTTGGGTGGAAAGGGAAAGGCAAGACTGGGCACGTTTCTGGTTCAGCCCCTGTTTCAACTGGGGCATTGCTTTCAGTCACAGTTTGGATAGTAAACACTTGCCTCAGGAACCCTTTATACTTCCATAAAGTCTTAAAATTATCTTCCCCAAACAAAATACCTCCTCTGAGAGGGGAAATCCCCAGTGGGGGGCCACCTGCAGAGCCAAGGAGGAGAGTGTCATGTGATGAGAGAACTTCACCATCACAGATCACTCTCACCCCCAAGAATATCTGAACAAATCCTGTCGGGTCCTCTCATCTCATCACCAAATTGGCCACCGGGGCTGGTAGCGTCAAAGCCTTCCACCATCACAGCAGGTAGGAAGGCAGGTCTGTAGCCAGTCTCCCCTCCTGTTCATGTAACACACGGTCTATGCATCCCACAAGTGGGCACTGCACTGGTCCTGGCAGAAAAGGAAGTGAGATCCCTGCCCCCACAGGGATCCTGAGGTCCCATTACCCTCTGCATCAGGCATCGCAGTCTAAATGATAAGCCTGACTCTTCTGCCAACCAGATGTTCCCTAATGAAGAGTTCCTTGATGACTTATTGGAGATTAAACACTGGAGTAAACAACTGGGCCACACTGACATACCTAACTTGCCCTTTGGTTTAGAGCTAGGGTGTCCAGTACACTAGCCGCAAGTCATGTGTGGCTATGGACATTTCAATTAAAATCAGATACAGTTAAGACTCAGTTCCTCGGTCACACTAGGCACTTTTAAGAGTTTGATCACCACTGGTAGCTAGTGGCTACCGAGAGAGAGGTAAAGAATCTGCCAGCTACTGCAGGAGAGGCAGGATAGGGGGGTTTGATCCCTGGGTCAGGAAGATCCCCTGGAGGAGCAAATGGCAACCCACTCCAGGATTTTTGCCTGAAGAATCCCATAAACAGAGGAGCCTGGTAGGCTACAGTCCATGAGGTCGCAAAGAGAGTCAGACACGACTTAGCTACTAAACAAGAGCAACCATGTTGGGTGCATGGATCCACTACACTTCCATCATCACAGAAACCTCCAGTTTAGAGCCTCGGTACTTAGAGTGGTTTAGCAGACCAAACTACAGCGAGCTTTGAGACGGTTCAGAGCAACAGTTTTTATAGTGGCATCCTGGACTCCACCTTTTAGAACCTCAGATTCTCAGCCCCACTGCAGACCTACTGACCGACTGATTCAAACTCCAGGGGTGGGCCAGCCATCTGTGTTTTAACAAGCCCTCCAGGGATTCTGATGTTGCTCAAGAACCACAAGTTCAGAGGATCAACTCAGTCCAGAGACACTTGTCAACCACCAGTTAAGTGTCAACCTCAGGAATGCTTGACAGTGCCTTGGCTAAGCATGCAGGCTGTGTGACAAGATCCAAATTTCAGCCTCAGATCTCCCATTTAGGAGTTGTGGGTGAACGTCACCATTCATTTCACCATCAAGCCTCCATTTCCTCAGCTATAAAATGGGGGAATCCTTGCAGCTTCCTTTCAAGGGTACTAGACGGATGGAGAGATACTGGGACAGTGAGTGGTCTGCTGGACTGTGAGCTGCCATATGTCAGTTTATCACCATCATCCCTGTCTAGTTTCTGTTCAATGCCTGATGCAGCCAATCATTGGCCTGACTTACTAAATGGGATTTTTACCTCTTTCACTGACAGATGGGTAGCGCTATGCCATTCCCTGAGAGGTACCGCTACACAAAAATGCTTTCTCAAAAGCTCGACACAAAGGACTTTACACAGGAAACTCATGCCCAGTGGAGTGGCATATTTATGGAGCTGGGGGAAAAATGCAAATATGACCTAGTGGACACCCCACCCTGGGCTCTGGGCAAAAGTTCTGCCTGGACAATGTGAAGTGTGGCAGACACGGCAGGCCAGAGTCTTGGGTTCTGAAATAGCTTTCTTATTAGAGGGACTTCCCTGTTAGTCCAGTGGTTAAGAATCTGCCTTCCAGTGCAGGGGGTGCGGGTTTAGTCCTCGGTTGGGGAATTAAGACCCCACACATGCAACTTAGAGTTCTCATGTCACAACTTAAGACCCTGAGTGCCAACTAAGACCCAGCGCAGCCAAATAAGTAATTTTTTTTTTTTTTAAGATTGTTGGTGAGGTAGGGGAGATGGCTGCCTCCTCTGAGACCCAGGAGGAGAAAGTCCTTTAGGTTGGTAGTTTGGTTCATGTTTTATTTCACAAGGGCTTGGCTTATGGCTCAGATTCAAGCAAAACAGAGCTCCCAAAAGGGAAGAGGAGGAAGACAAAAATAAATAAATAAAAGATGACTTATTGACACTCCCCAGTATTAAATTACCACTCTTCTGAAAGATTCCATGGATGAAGACACAACATCTGTGGGGTGAGGGGGTCTTTTGGGAAGGTGGCAAAGGGGGAGAAGGAAATAGTACTCAAAGCAGATCTGTGCGGGACTCCCCTGGGGCTCCAGTGGCTAAGTTTCCCCACTCCCACTGCAGGGAGCCTGGGTTGGATCCCTGGTCCGGGAACTAGATCCCACATGCCACAACTCAGAGTTCACATGCTGCAACTAAAGATTCTGCATGCTGCAACTAAGACCTGAAGAAGAAGAAAGCAGACTTGCTCTTGGCCCCAGACTGTTACACCAGCTTCCTGTGACCCCTGATGGACTCGAGCATGCTCTGTTAATTCCTTGACTAAAATGTTTTTTCTCTACCACCATGCGTCCAGATGCCACACTTGACCTTCGGAGACTGGCGGTTTAAGATTCCCTGTCTACCTCCCCTAGGGAATTCGCCCCTGGCCCTAAAGTCGACAGCAATTGCTTCTTCCTCTTCATCCACAGCTTACTGATCAAACCTTTCTTCAAATTCTCTCTTTCTATCTTTGGAGCACCTCAATGTCTTCCACCCTGGGCTACAAGCTCCTGAAAGGTGGCCACTACATAAACCCATTTTTCTTTCCTACAACCCAGCACACAGTGGCTGCCCAATGGACACGGACAATGAGCAAATGCGTTTACCCAGGATTGCTGGAGGAACAACCCACTTGGCCGTTTGCCTGCTCTGTGACTTTGGGCTCTGTGTCCAATGCTCTCTGAAAAAACAGGTGGGAGTGCTGAAGCAGAAACTGGAGGCACTGAACAAGCCAATATGTTTTAAAATTATAACTCTTTTTCAAAACATCCTTTTAAGGCTTGCCCTCAATTGAGGAAAAAAAGAGTAACTTCCCTCTTAAAACTGGTTTTCTTTTTTTAAAACTTTTTTATTTTGTATTGGAGTATAGCTGATTAAGGTCTTCCCAGGTGGTGTTAGTGGTGAAAGAACTCGCCTGCCAATGCAGGAGACTTGAGAGACACAGGTTCAGTCCCCAGTTTAGGAAGATCCCCTGGAGGAGGGCATGGCAACCCACTTCATTATTCTTGCCTGAAGAATCCCATGGACAGAGGAGCCGGTGGGCAACAGTCTATGGGGCTACAAAGAATCAGACATGACTGAAGCGACATGCATAGCTGACTAACAATGTTGTGATAGTTTCAGGTGAACAGCAAAGGGACTCAGCCATACATATACATGTATCCATTCTCCCCCAAACTCCCCTCTCGCCCAGGCTGCCATATGACATTGAGCAGAGTTCCCTGTGCTCTACAGTAGGTCCTTGTTGGTTGAAACTGGTTTTAACCCTATGATTATGGAGGAAGAGAGGAAGTCAGATTACTGATATGGGTGCTTCTCCCAAGACTCACCAAGTCCAAGGCCAGCCTGCCTCTGCCACTGCCTGAGGTGCCCAGAGGCTGCAGCCAAGGATCCTGGCTCCTTCCAGCAAACCCATAACTCTCTGGAGAGGGCAGTGCCTACTCTAAACATAACCCAGGACTTCCTTGGTGGTCTGGCGGTTAAGACTCCAGGCTACCAATGCAGGGGGTATGGGTTCCATCCCTGGTCGGGGAAGTAAGATCCCACAGGCCATGTGGCATGGCCAAAAGATTAAAAAAAACAAAATAAATAACCCAAGTGTCCTGGTGTACAGGTGTGGGGAGAAAGCACCCTGCAAGGCCAGCTAGGCCCTCCTCTACCTTGTCCCTTTGGCCCCAACACTGAGTCTGCAGGGCACATAATGCTTTCTGCCATGACAAGACTGGTCTCCCAGGAGCCTCCCAAGATTGCCCTTCCCTGCCACTGGGCATCTATCCAGTCTTACCAGTTCATCAGATGGGGCCACAGATACGCAATCCCCACCTGGAAAGACAGGGTGCATTCCACCAGCCCACCCTAGCCTCCTCAGCCTCTTTCATGTCCTCATACATCAGTAGATACATCAGTAGATGCAAGTAAGTTTGAGGGGACAGGTCATTGTAACTTAGTTGCTAAGTCGTGTCTGACTCTTTTGCAACGCCATGGACTGTTGCCTGCCAGTCCATGGGATTTCCCAGGCAAGAATACTGGAATATGTTGCCATTTCCTTCTCCAGGGGATCTTCCTGACCCAAGGATTGAACCCTTGTCTCCTGCATTGGCAGGTGGATTCTTTACCAGTAGAGCCACCTGGGAAGCCAGGAACTGCCACATCAAGGACAAGTTGAGCTGGGTCCCAACTCTGGCTTTGCAGGTCACAAACCACAGAAGGCACAGTAGCCCCACCAGCTGACTCTCCTCTCCTTGCCAAAGGAAAGCTAATCAGGGAGCCTGGGATGCTGCCTGGCTGTGGGGCTTTGGTCCTTCGCACCCTGTCCCGGGCAAACGCCCCGAGGTACAGCCATCAGAGCCCTGTGGACCCCCGAGGCTGGCAGCTGGAAAGTCAGGTGGTGCTCAGAGCAGCCTGATCACAGAGTCCAGCGACCCTCAAAGGGGATCCTCTCCCAGGACAGAGTCAGAACATGGAGCTGCCTGTGTCAGACTGCGGGCTCCACACCTTCCCAGTGGGTGGTGGCCACTGCCCTAGCTGGATAAGTGATTGTAGCCACAAACACTTCGTCTGCTGTGTTTTTTAACCTAAAATACTAGCATCAGCAGTTGGTGTGGCACTTCTCCTGACCTGCAGTTGCCCCATAGATGTGCCCACTTGAGCCTGAGACTCCAGAAAGATTCCTGTGAAAATGCCCCAGCCCCACCACCACCACCACCACCTCCTGGGATATCTGCTGGCCCCCTCCTATCCATCCGCCACAGGGAGACGTGTTGGCTTGATCCCACAAATACCTTTGTTTCAAAGAGCAGAAAATCCATGCTAAATAAGGGGGAGGGTGCAGCCCGCGCCCAGGTCCAGCAGAGACAAACAGAGCGTGAGACCTGAAGCACCTTTGGAGTGGTGTTCAGGAGTCTGGACTTTATCCTGAAAGCTGGGGTCGGAGGTAGGGGACACTGGCAGAGCAGAGGAGCCAGGGGAACACAAGTATTTTGTAACAATGCTGCTGGCTGGGATGGAGGGGAGGGATGGGCGAGAATCAGAGTGCTGCCCAGAGGACTCTGTTGGAGTTGGATGAATCCAACACATATTTATTGAGGCCTCCTGCATGCTGGTTCTAGACGCTGGACTACAGAGGAAACTACTCAGGAGAAGACCCTGCCCTGGGCTAGGTTAGAGCTTAGTCTACTGAGGGTGGGTGGGAGCAGAGAGAGAATAAAGAGCAAATAAGAGCATCTTGTATGTGTTTGATGGTGTCAAGAGCCATAGAGAAAAGTCAAGCAGATGAGGTGGGGAGAAGCTGCTAATTTATGTGGATGGTTAGGGATGTTCTCACTGAGAAGGTGACACCTGAAGGAAGGGACAGCGCAGGGGCTCTGGAAGGAATCCAGGCAGAGGGACCCCCAGGGGGATGGCGCTGGGTGGAGCATGAGGTCAGGAGCTGGAGCTCAATGGGGAAGACAGAGGATGGTGGGAGACCACACACCTAGGACAGAGACGACGCCTCTAGTCACAGCAGGGCCCGCCTGGCTCAGCGCTTCATCAATTATCCAATCAGGTGGGGCTGGCTTAAAAAGGACCTGCTGTACAGGGACCCCTTCATGAATCACAACTTTGTTGTGGCAAAGGGGCTTGTGTAACTCAGGGAAGCTAGAAGCCATGCTGTGCAGAGCCACCCAAGATGGACGGATCACAGTGAAGAGTTCTGACAAAACGTGGTCCACGGGAGGGGGAAATGGCAACCCACTCCAGCAGTCTTGCCTGGAGAACCCATGGACAGTATGATAAGGCAAAAAGATATGACACCAGAAGATGAATTCCCCGCAAGTCAGAAGGTGTCCAATATACTACTAGGGAGGAGTGAAGGCAATTACTAATAGCTTCAGAAAGATGAAGCGGCTGGGCCAAAGCAGAAACAGTGCCTACGTGGGGATGTGTCTGGTGCTGAGAGTCAAGTCTGATGCTGTAAACAAACAATATTGCATAGGAACCGGGAATGTTAGGTCCATGAATGAAGGTAAAGATTGAGGGCAGGAGGAGAAGGGGGTGACAGAGGATGAGATGGGTAAATAGCATCACTGACTCAATGGACATGAATTTGAGCAGACTCCAGGAGACAGTGGAGGACAGAGGAGTCTTGTGGAATATAGTCCATGGGGTGACAAGGAGTTGGAGATGACTGAGTGATGAACAACAACCACTAACCCCTAAAGGGAACTACATCTTCCCTCACTCTCAGTCCCTGTGGTTCAAGTGGGGCCGATTCAGTCACCCTGGTTCCCTAGGTAGACATGTGACCCAGCCTGGCAAATGAACATGCTCAGCTCCCTGGCTGTTGTGATTGGTTCAGGGGTGGTCACACGACCTGAGGCAAAGAACTAATGGGAAGGCTGGTTCTCATCCTACCGTGGCTGACAAGCTTGGAACTGCTGGAGCCATCCTGGCCCCAGTGCAGGGAGAGCCTGCCTGACAATGCAGCTTGCACAGAGCAGGCAGAACCTAGCCCTGGAGAGAGACAGCCCTTGAGCGCCCAGATCCAACTCTGCCTGAAGCTAGTGCTGTCCCCGGACTTCTCAGCTACCTGAGCCAATAAAGTTCCTTTTTGGTTAAGCCAACTTGAGCTGTGTCTCTGACATTTGCTATGGAAAAACAATCCTAAAGAGCCCAAAGGGGAGGGCAAGATGAAGGTTGATTCTTACAAGTCTCTTTGCTCTCATAAAATGTCCATTTTCATCGACGAGGCCTCAAATGAGTTTTCTGGGAAAAAAGATTTCCTTTCTCCAACTGTGCATGTCCTCCCCCGTAAACCTGTGTGTCCCTAGGAAGGGTGACTCACATTAGGAAAAAAGATAGTCACTGCCACCGCCACGGTCCAGGACTTTTCTGTAGGATTCCACAAGAACCACCTAGCAGCCTGCTCCCCACCCCCACCCCAGTCCATCACCCGCAGACCAGCCAGTGAGCCAAAGCATGACATGTTTTGGTGTAAAACCCTCTAATGGCTCTGACTGAACGTAGGATGAAGTCCAAACTCCTCGTCCAGCCCCGCACAGCCTAGCCTCCTCATCAACATGCTCTCACACCAGGCTCCATGCCTGCCCCCATGGCCACTTCATCATTTCCTCTGAAGATGCCAAGCTTCCTTCCTGCCCCAGGACTTTTTTGCATGCAATCCTTGGAATGCTATCCTCCATTCCACTAATCCTCGGGTCTCAGTTAAAGCCCAGATGGAGTCAGCCAGGAGGGCAGACTACAAAGACCCTGAGTTAATCTCCTCTCATGGGCACACCAGAATCACAACTATTTGCAGAACAACAGTTGATGGAAACCTCTGCCCTTTTCTTAAACTTAACTTTCCCTGGAGTATACTTGCTTTAGAGTGTTGCGTTAGTCTCTGCTGTACAGCAAAGTGGATCAGCTACATGTATGCATAATCCCCTCTTTTTGGATTTCCTTCCCATTTAAATCACCAGAGCACTGAGAAGAGTTCCCCGCGCTGTACAGTAGGTTCTCATTGTTGTTGTTTAGTCGCTAGGTGTGTCCAGCCCTTTGTAATCCTATGGACTATAGCCCACCAGGCTTCTCTGTCTATGTGATTTTCCAAGCAAGAATCCTGGAGTGGGTTGCCATGCCCTCCTCTAGGACATCTTCCCAACTCAGGGATGGAACCCACATCTCTTGCTTCGCAGGCAGATTCTTCACCACTATGCCACCGGGGAAGCCCAATATTTAGTGGCCCATTAGGGCCACCAGACTTAGGACAAGGGAGGTGGGCTGTGAAAGTCTCCACAAAGGGCCAGGGGCCCAGAGGGCTGATGTGAGAGCCCTGAGACTGGCGAGGGCCCACAGGGGAGCCCCTAGGTCTGGACGCAACAAGAGGCCAATGTGCTGGCACCTGCTGTGTCTGGAAGCCAGGCTGGAATGTCCTGAGGCAGGGCCTGGCCGCAGTTCAGAGAGCACAGCCTTCCTCCCGGCTCCCGTTCTCAGGCTCACACAAACCCAGGAAGGGCAGAGACGGGGAATGTTTGCACAGCCGATAGGCCTTCTCCACTCCTCTCTCTGCCCGCCAGATCGGAGTCGAGGGAGCATGCTTGGTTTTGGTTCAAGTTTGGGCCAGAGTCCTCCTTTGATCTGAGGGCTTGTCTCTCCCTCGGTTATTTATTTGTAGAAACTGCTCTGGTTTCCTATGACTTCAAATACACATAAGGGAGCTGACGCCAGGCGGAGTCCCAGCCCAGGTTTGTTTTACTGCCCCATGTGTCACTAAGCCCTCATGCCTGGGACTGGTTACCTGTATTCCTGTATACAGGTGTGATCCAACGCTCCAGGCTAGGAAACAAAAGCCTGTGATCTTTGGGGGGGGAATCGGGCTCCGATAAACCTGATGTGGAGAAATGACTAGAGATCAGCAGTCCTGGGAGAACTTGGGCAAGGCTTCTCTGGGCCTCTGGTTTTGTTTTTTTTTCTGTAAAGGAAGAGCCAGGGAGATGTGTATTTTTGTGCTTATTCAGAACTGGGTCCCAGATGGGAGCTGTGACAGTGGTGAATAACGATGGAAAAATGGTGGATGGTGCCTGCTGGGAGGAGCTCTAGGACAAGCTCTGAGCTCTGGGGACCCCCTCTGCTTCACCACTAGGGGACCCCAGGGCTCCACATCATTGCATCTCCCCAACACTACTATGAAAAATTTCAAACACAGCCACGTTGAAAGAATTTCACAGCAAACAGCAACATACCCACGACCTAAATGCTACTAGTAAGATGCTGCTGTTTGCCTTACCACATAGCTATCTATTCATCATCCCTCTATCCATTCAGAAATCAGCCTTATTTTAAAAATTAATTTACTTTTTATTGAAGGAGTATTGCTTTACAGAATTTTGTTGTTTCCTGTCAAACCTCAACATGAATTAGCCATAGGTATACATACGTACCCCCCCTTTGGAACCTCCCTCCCATCTACCTCCCCATCCCACCCCTCTAGATTGACACAGAGCCCTTGCTTAATTTTTCTGAGCCATATAGCAAATTCCACTGGCCATCTATTTTACATGTGGTAAGTAAGTTTCCATGTTATTCTTTCCATACACCTCACCCTCTCCTCCCCTCTCCCCATATTCATGTCTATTCTCTATGTCTGTTTCTGCATTGCTGCCCTGTAAATAAACTCTTCAGTACCATTTTTCTAGATTCTGTATATATGTGTTAGAATATGATATTTATCTTTCTCTTTCTGACTTACTTCACTCTGTATAATAGGTTCTAGGCTCATCCACATCATTACAACTGACTCAAATGCATTCTTTTTTACAGCTAAGTAATACTCCAAGAAATCAACCTTATTTTTATAGTTTCGTTTCATTTCAGTGCAAATTGTAAGCACTGGTACACTACCCATCAACTGCTTCAGCATGCAGTTAATTAATAATAAAGCTCAATATTTATCTACTTTTTTTAATCTTTTGAGGTAAAGTTTATATCTAACGAAGCACACAAACCTTAAGTGTAGGTTTGCTGAGTTTTGACAAATGCAGATACCCGCATCACCCAAGCACCTGCTAAGGTACAGAACATTACCATTCCCCTAGAAAGTTCTCTTGTGCCTTGTGCAAGTTAATTCCCTTTCGCAAGAGGCAACCACTGCTCTAGCAGAGAAATATCAGAACCCAACCACAGATTTGTTTTGCCTGTTCTAGAAGATCATATAAAACGAATTATCCAAGATGCAGTCTTTCAGGTGAACCTTTTTTTCCAACACCTCTGGGGTTCATTCACACTGTTACATGAATCTATAGTTCAGTTCTTATGACTGCTGAAAGCATTAGTTGCTCAGTTGTGTCTGACTCTCTGCGACCCCATGGACTGTTCCCTGCCAGGTTCCTCTGTCCATGAGATTTCCCAGGCAAGAATACTGGAATGGGTTGCCATTCCCTTCTCCAGGGGATCTTCTCAATCCAACCATTGAACCCAGGTCTCCTGAATTGCACGCAGATTCGTTACTGTCTGAGCCACAAGGGAAGGCTTACCATCCACTAAGGGGCTCTGAAATTCTGGGAAATTTCTGTGGTTTCTTTTTAACCGTGGAGTGGCTTAAGAATATTTTATGATAGTATCTTGTGGATTATTTTCTCTTCTTCCCGTTTTCCCCTTTCCCATTCAAATGCTCTCTGCTCAGTGCTCTAGGCTAAGATTCCTTTCCAGCACACAAGGCTGTTAGCCCCTCCTATCTAAAGGAGGTTTTGAGAGAATTAAGAGACAGAATGTACACAAAGAGCTTCGGCGAGCCCCTGCTCTTCACTTAGCATGCTGTAAAATCTACCCTCCATTCCTAGCTGTGCTCTCAGAAAGGGCAGAACAGTGACTGATTCATATCTGCTGAAAACAGCGGACACTCTTTCAGATGGAATGCTTCTGAGAGTCTTGCCCTGGGAAGTCAGGACCCCGGGCATGCGTGCGGGTCAGTCCCAGGCCTCTTGCCAGATGGATGCTACTGAAGATGGAGTTTAAGGGAAGGGACTGCACAGAGCCTGACATGTCCCCTGGGCCCTCAGCTGCTGCCCACATCTGGTTCCCAGCCAGGAAGAACACTCACCTCAGGCTCTGGTTTCCTCTGCTGAGCTGAGCTGCAGCCCAGGATGCTGGCCTGGGTTCAGCCCAGTTTGGCTGTGCTGCCTAAGATCTTCCAGAAGCTTCAGTTGGAAAAAGTTACCCCTTGCTTTTTCACCATTAAATGGGAGGGAGTTGGCTCAGAGAGGAGGTGGTGCTATCAACTCAGGGCAGGTTTACCTGACTCACCCAGGGCCTGCACAAGCAGGGGTCATGCCTGGCTGGCATCTGACCCAGAGCTCTCTGATGGCTAAGCTTCTTCTTGCCTCCGACTGTTGCCCCTAGGATTCAACCTGGAAGTTGTATTTCCAGCACTTTGGAGTCAGGAAGGACCTTCACACCCATGGAACCCACGATTTGCCCCAAGTTCCATCATGAAGATTCAAAGCCAGGTCCCAGTGCAATTCAACATACACGTGTCTCTGTTCAGTTGAACAATAGAAAACTGGTGCTATTAAACCATATTGAACCTCAGAAATAGTAATTTCATATGAGTCAACCTGTCCATGCATCCAGTCCCTATTATGTGCCACAACTACTGAGGCCCACATGCCCCAGTGCCCATGCTCCGCAACAAGGGAACCCACGGCGATGAGAAGCCTGTGCACTGCAACCAGAGAGAGGCCCCCACTCTCTGCAGCTAGAGAAAAGCCCAAGCAGCAGCGAGGATCCAGCTGAGAGTGACAGCGTTAGTCGCTCAGTCGTGTCTGACTCTCTGCGACCCTATGGGCTGTAGCCCGCCAGGCTTTTCTGTCCATGAAATTCTCCAGGCAAGAATACTGCAGTGGGTTGCCATTCCCTTCTCCAGGGGATCTTCCCGACCCAGGGATCAAACCAGCATCTCCTGCATTGTAGGTGAATTCTTTAGCATCCGAGCGACCAGGGAAGCCCCATAAAGATCTGCCACATCCTAAATATATAAATAAAATTATTTATATTATAAAAAAAGAAGTCCCAGGTCCTAGACCAGACTGATTGGACCAGTGGGGAGGGGGCGGGGCGACAACAACTGACCAAAGCTAAGCTGGTTCATTTTCTTTTCGTCCAGTCCCTTCTTGAGGTTTGGCTTTACATCTGCCTTTGATTCTAGCAGACACCCTCTGTGTCCTTACAAGAAATCCAACCCTTCTGATTTTTTTTTTCATTTTTCTAAATTTAGCTCAACTTAATTTCTGTTACTTGCAACAAAAGAGTCTTAGTTTGTCAGCCCATAAAAGAGCAATCTGGCATTGCCCTCCTAAGGTCTTAAATGGGCCTTGAATATTGCAGACAACACAGTTTTCTGCATGTATTTCTACCCTATTCCCATTGACTCTCTTGTGCTGCTACAACCCCACTGCTGGTGGCCAAGACTTTGCATTGATAGAGGATGCAATGCCCCCTGTTTGTCTCTATCTCAGGACTGGACAGGATTGAGCTTAGCAAGATTCATGCAGATGGCAGACGTGAGTGAGGGCCATTGGGGGCATTTCACTGCTCAGCTATTTTAGCACCTACTAGGAGCTGCTCCCACTTGTTTACAGTTCAATTCATGTTGGAACAAAGACAAGCCAAAAATCAAATAAACAGCTTCCAGACACTTAGCACAGCACACGCTTTGTCTTCTCTCTCTTTGAGGACTGCAAATGAGATAAGCACCACCTTGCCTGGCTCTTCTCCAGGGCCCTGGCACAAAAAGGTAAAAGGAAGGGAATGAGAATACTCCTCAGAGTATGCTATGACATGAAAGCGGAGGAGTCAGGCCCTTCCTTGAATGGGACAAAAGATTTTTTTTTTTAACACATGTTTCAGTACAAAGGAAGATGGTGCCAGAGGAAATGACCGTAAGCCAGTCAGAACATTTCTGGTGCCATAAACATAAACTGCCTTCCTCAAGACTTGACTAATTCCATTACTGCTATTAGTTATTATTTGTACCTCTCCAATTTCCAAAAATCAATATAGAAAACAGCCACTGAATCCCAAAGATTCTGACTCTGATTCAAATGACACACTGTCTCCTATGTGCCAGACGTTGGGCTGTTTACTTACTTGCTAACTAGCCCACCCCTTCCCATATTCCAGAGGTTGAGTGATTTGTCCAAATTCACATAATGGGTAAGTGATATGTCTCTTCCAGGGTCCAAACTGTCTGGTTTTCAAGCCATTGTCTTTGTTCTGGCTGTGTGTGCGCATGCTAAGTCGCTTCAGTCATGTCCGAATCTGCGACCCCATGGGCTGTAGCCTGCCAAGCTCCTCTGTCCATGGGATTCTCCAGGCAAGAATACTGGAGTGGGATGCCATTTCCTTCTTCAGGGGATCTTTCTGACCCAGGGATTGAACCTGGGTCTCCTGAATTGGCAGGCGGATTCTTTACCACTAGCACCACCAGGGAAGCCCTTTGTTCTGCCCGCTCCACTGTCATAAGGAACTGATGCTTCCTTGGGAGGACCACAGGGAATTCCCAGACCAGCACCTTTTCCTGCCCAGCAAACTGCCTCCTCCCAGTCTTGGTCGGCGGCCCACCCAGCCCACAATACATTCTGCAGTGACCTCTTACATCAGTATCATCTCTTCAATTATGGGCATGAACCACTGTGTTGCCTTTCTGAGCATTCACAGTGGCCTCCTGACCAGCCTGCTCTCCCCAGCCTCTTCCTCCTTCTGATCCATCCACTGCACTGCTGCCAGAATAGTCTTATGGCATCTTGTACTTTACACCCTTGTAAAGCCTTTGATGTCTGAGGCCCCTCATGAAGTGGTCAACAGCTGCCGCTCACAGCCTCACCTCTTGATACTTTCTATGCCTTTCCCACTTATTCTTCATATATATGAATATAATTTCATTTTTAATTGGGACATAGTTGCTTTACAATAGTGTGTTGGTTTCCGCCATGCATCATCATGAATCAGCTACAGTTATACATATGTCTCCTCCCTCCTGAACCTCCCTCCACCTCCCTCCCTATCCCATCCCTCTAGGTTATCATAGAGTACCCCGATGTTCACTGAAGCACCATTCACAATAGCTAGGACATGGAAGCAACCTAGATGTCCATCAACAGAGGAATAGATTAAGTTGTGGTACATATATAAATGGAATATTATTTATCCATAAAAAGGAATGCATTTGAGTCAGTTCTAGTGAGATGGATGACCCTAGAGCCTGTTCTAGAGAATGAAGTAAGTCAGAAAGATAAAAACAAATATCATATATTAATGCAAACATATGGACTCTAGAAAGATGGTACTGATGAAGCTATTTGCAGGGCAGCAGTGGAGACACAGACACAGAGAACAGACTTCTGGACACAGTTGGGGAAGGAGAGGGTGGGATGAACTGAGAGAGTAGCACTGAAACACATGCTTTATCATGTGTAAAGTAGATAGACAGTGGGAAATTGCTATATGACAGAGGAAGCTCAAATCAGATGTGTGTGTGTGTGTGTGTGTGTGTGTGTTTTCCCCTGTCCTTTTTTGGCCCAGCAGCAAGGCATACAGAATCTTATTTCCCTTAGTTCCCTAACTAGGGATCAGGCCCATGCCCCCTGCAGTGGCAGCATGGAATCTTAACCACTGGACTTTCAGGGAAGTACCCCCACTCACTCATATTATCTTGCTTATTTCTGCCTATTTCCATTCTGCCTCACTTTGAGGACTTCCCAATGACCCTAATTGACGCCTTGCTTCCTGATAAACTCTTGCTCACTCCTCTTAACCAAACCCAACTTTCCAATTAAGAGACACCCTCCACATCCTTTGTGACCTTCCTCCACCAGAATTATCTGGCTCCTGCCTGCACGGAAGCCAGGCACCGGCAGAGTGGGTAACATCCTGTTGTGTGCAGGGGGATGGGGGGGTAAGCCAGAGGGAGGAGACTGGGATGACTCAGAGGTTCATGGCCTGGGTGGGACCCCCACCAAGAGAAGGGTGTGCAGATATCTTAGCTGCCTGGAAAAGCCTGCGGGATTGGAGCTGCCGTCACGGCCGAGTATAACGTGCACCGGGCAGCTCTGTGTGTGTGGAGGAGGGGAAATCCAGGGATCAGCAGAGCAGTGTGGGCTGTAGATAGTTTTAAAAGGCCCCCAAAGCCATGGGGGAAGGTGTGTGAGCTCACTGGGGGCCACACGAACTGTGAGAGCCCTGGGAGCAGGCTTCAGCGGGGGTGACCCTGCAGGGTCCAGTCCCCTCCGAGGTGGGTTCACCCCACACTGCAGGGTGGGCCCCACTTTCAGAGGCTGGGAAACCAGTTTCTGCACAGCAGCTTCCTCCACCCTATCCTCCTGCCCAGGCTCCCCGCCCCCCAGCGCCTTCCCGTCCATGGGCAGCCTGTGCCCTTTGGGCCAGCAAAGCCGTCAGAGCATTTGAAGTCCCCCCCTGGTGCCTGTGTGTGGGGCCCGCAATCCACCCGCCAGCACCTGGCCGCCAGCCAGGCCCACCACCTGCTTGCTCAGGTGCCTGCCTCCCCTCCACCTGCAGCTGCCAGCTCCCACCGGCCCCAGGCTGATGGGACTCTCCAAGGGGTCTCCGATCCTCTCCAGGAATATCAGGGGGTGGTTTCCTTTCTTACAGATACTCACTGAAAGAGTAACCCCAGAAGAGATTCTCCCCCACAGGGGATGTGAACAGAACTTCATCTCCCTCCCTGGAAATGCCAGCTGCTGCGTGAGTCCCAGCCAAGGAGAAACGGGCCCCGGGGGCTTAGGTCTTGGCAGGCTGGGGCCTCTGCCTCCCCACCAGCTGCTCCTGAGCCAACAGGCCTGTAAATGTGTTACAAGGTATCTCTCAGGTTGTGTGAGGCCAACCCAAGGTGTCAGAGCTGAGAGCACGGGGGCAGGAACAGTTGAGTGGTGGTTGCCCAGGAACCAAATCTCTTTCATCAGCCCCTTCTCCAGGATTCTCGGAGGGAAAATGCTGGTGGAGGCCAGATGATGAGGCCGGAGGAGGAGGAAGCCACATGGCTACTGGAGGCCAGAATCAGAGATTTCCCCGTCAGCTCTCCCAGACCACTCTCACAGGATTTTTCCAAACTTTCTGCTAAATAATCCATTTTCTCTTTTATCCGGGTCACCTTCCTCTTAATGGTCTGAAGATCATCCTGTTCATTGTTTGGAGAGCTCTGCAGCCCCCCTCTTGGGGTTAAAGTCCCCTTTGTCCCTGCAGGAGGTGGGGATACAGGCTGGAGAGCTCTACATGGGTGATATCACCATCTCAGGAAAATCACGGAGAGCCTCTCAGGAGGAGCCATACCTCTCTGCAGCTCATTATCTGCACTTGCTGCTTCTGGTCCCTCTGGTCTAGGCAGACTGGCTGATAAGCATCTGCCACGTGGTTGGCTGGCACTCACATCCTGCTTCAGCATCCCATCACTCTGTAACACTCTGAACAAGCCCGCAGTTTTGACATGCTGGGAGATGAGCTCTGAATGGGTCTTTGTGAGCACATGGAGTAGGACCTGTCTTCTCAGTGGCACTGCCAGCTGCTGCTCCTGGCAACCAGCATTACCACACAGCCACCAACTGCAGAGGATGTGCATCTTGCTGGAGAGGAAAGGGAGGAACTAGCTGATACTGCCAAGCCTGATTGCTACCTTGAGTGGCTTCTCAGCTCTCTTATTGTTGCTGTTCAGCCGCTCAGTCATGTCTGACTCTTTGCAACCCCATGGACTGCAGCATGCCAGGCCTCCCTGTCCATCACTATCTCCCGTAGTTTACTCAAACCCATGTCCATTGAGTCGGTGATGCCATCCAACCATCTCATCCTCTGTTGTCCCCTTCTCCTCCTGCCCTCGATCTTTCCCAGCATCAGGTCTTTTCCAATGAGTCAGTTCTTCGCATCAGGTGGCCAAAGTACTGGAGCTTCAGCTTCAACATCAGTCCTTCCAATGAATATTCAGGGTTGATATCTTAGGATTGACTGGTTTGATCTCCTTGCTGTCCAAGGGACTCTCAAGAGTCTTCTCCAGCACCCCAGTTTGAAAGCATCAATTCCTTGGCACTCAGCTCACTGGATCCTCCCAAAGTGGTCCTCAGTTGCTGCTGGGGATGCTGGAGTGCCCAGGCTCTGCCTCACCCCGGGAAGCCTTCTGTTGGCTCAGGTTTGTTTTATAATAGTAGTTTTAATCACACAGCCCGAAGTTCACTAGTCACTAGTTCACAAAAGCTACATAATTACCATCTGGGGCATTTAAAAATATACAAACTCTTGGACTTTCCTGATGGTCAGGTGGACATCCACATTCCCAATGCAGGGGGCCCAGGTTCGATCCCTGGTCAGGGAACTAAATCCCACATGCTACAGCTGAAAGTTCAATCACCACAGCATAAAGATCCCTCATGCGCCAAGGAAGATGGAAGATTCTGTGTGCAGCCACTAAAACCCAGTGCAGCAGAACAGGCAAGTCCACAGAGACAGAGGAGGTTCTGCTTCTGGTCGCTATAGGCTGGGGAGGCACAGTGGAGAGCGACTGCTAATGGGGAGGGTCTCTGCTAACTGGGGTGACCAAATGTTCAAAAAATAGTTAGTGGTAGTGATGATGGGTACATAGCTCTGTCAATATAGTAAATACTACTGAATTTTATTGGGTTTGTCAAAAAGTCCATTCGGGTTTTTTTTTCATAAGATGTTACAAAAAACCTGAATGAACTTTTTGGCCATCTCAATCCACTTCAAAAAAAATGAATTTTATGGTTTCTCAGTCTTGTCTGACTCTTTTGCAACCCTGTGGAGCCAGGGACTGTGGCCTGCTAGGCTCCTCTGTCCATGGGATTAGCCAGGCAAGAAGAATACTGGAATGGATTACCATTTCCTCCTCCAGGGGATCTTCCCAACCCAGGAATAGAACCAGAGTCTCTTTATGTCTCCTGCATTGGCAGGTGGATGCTTTACCACTAGCACCACCTGGGAAGCCCCAGGTGAATTTTATGGCATGTAAATTAAAATCTCAATTAAAACTGTTAGAAAAAACAGCATTGTCACTAGGCATTGTCACTTGCTCTCCATATGTCTTTGGACATGTCAGCCTCAGTATTCTAATCTATAAAATGGGGATGGGCATGCTCTAGAGAGTGCCTGTGAATCATGGGACACTTATGAGTACTCATTAAACACTAGAGCCGTCAATCATTGTTACATAAGAATCACAATTTGAAATTGGACTTGGCTTATGTGATTTGCACGCATCACTATAATGCTTTCAACAGCACAGCTCTGTGAACAATTTTGCTTCTGTTTGTAGGCACAGATGGAGATGAGGCTCAGAGAGATGCTCACAGGCCCTCACCTAGGCAAGAGCTGAATGAAGATTCAAATCTCGACTTGTCTCACTCCAAGTCTGTCATCCATTTATCTGTTCTCTTATTCATTCAATAGTCCAGCTCTGATCCAGGCACTGGGGAACCAACATTCAACAAAACAGCCTTGATCCTAATCCTCTTGAAGTTCAGTCTCTTGGGGTGACCAACACATATCAAATAGTCACAAAAATCAAGTGCATAACAACAAACAACATAGTTACGTGAAGTGAAAACATGGGATGCTCCAAAGGAGAACAACAGAAGTACAGACAAATGTAGGCTGGCAAGGGGGTGGGCAGGGAGAGCCTCAGGACAGCCAGACCTGCAAGACGCAGGCGACCTGCCCCAGGAGGAGGGGAAGCGTGCTTCTGGCGGGATGAGTGACGACGTGAGCACGTGACTGCGGGTCCCCCACCCACTGTGTGCGTGAGTGGGTGGGAGGGGGAGGCCCCCACTGATACTGCAAAAGGATTAGGCAAAAACTGCTCCATCAACCGTCCTTCCTCATCCCACGTGTTGTGGCCCGAAGCAGGAAGATCGTGTGGTGATGCAGACTGAGCAGGCGGGGAGAGGAGGCACCTGCCTGTCACCTTCCAGGAGTGGTTTCGGGGTGGGGTTGGTGTAGCGGAGGGCGTGCCCACCTAGGATGCGGTCAGACTGAGCTGTTGATGGGATGGGTGGGATGAGGTGTTTTGGAAGGGCTCACCCAGATCTGAATGGCAGAAGCGGGAGGGGCCAGCCCTGGAACGTCTCTTGGCTCCCCTGTCACTGCGTGCAGCTGCGTGAGCCTCCATGACCTCGGCCTTCTCCCACATTCCTGGCTCTAATCCTGCCTTGCCTGTCACACCCAGTGACTCGAGCTGCCTCACGGACAGGGCTTTCTATCTCATTATGGCTCACCTGCCCCATTGCAGGTGACAGCTCAAGTCACCACAGAACTCTTGAAGGCTGGAATAAGTGCTGGCCTGGTCCCACTGAACCAAAGTCAAATTCATAGCAACATTACTCAGACACCTGTCTTCCCTGGATGGAGACCAGAAGACCAGATAACCAGAGAAAAGAGAAGATGGCAATCAGCATTTCCGGCATTTCCTCTTTGATTTATCCCTGAGGTTTTTTCTTTATGAAATAATTATATACTAGCCGGTGCTTCCCAGGTGGTGCTAGTGGTAAAGAACCTGCCTGCCAGTGCAAGAGACATGTGAGACGTGGGCTTGATCCCTGGGTTGGGAAGATCTGCTCGGAGAGGGCACAGCAACCCCCTCCAGTATCTTTGCCTGGAGAGTTCCATGGACAGAGGAGCCTGGCGGGCTACAGTCTGTGGGGTCACAAAGAGTCAGACATGACTGAGGCAACAGCATAGCACATTTACCAGATGGAACACAATATTTGCTTAATACACATCTTAAATCTATTCCTCTTCAAACAATACCTTCATCCTCTAATAAATCACTGTCAGGTCACTCGTTACTACAAAAATGTTTTAAAGTCTGTCCATGTTTGAAATCATTTCATAAATCGCTCATCTTTGGGACACTGTGGACTAGCTGACGTGGACATTCTTTCTCAAGCACAAATAGGCACTGGACGTGGTATGTGATGGTTCTGGGGCCCTGGGCCCTGCCTACCAGGGCAGCTGGGTCTGGTGTCTCCCCAGCTCCCGCACCAGGACTGGTCCAGCCCAGCCTTGACTGGCTCCTCACCCCAGCCTCACCAGGCTCCCAGATCAGCCTCCATCACCCGCAAACTCTCTGCTATCACCAGGTAAGCTCCCTGGTGCTGGCACACCCTGAAGGGGAGGTGGGGACCCAGGAAGTGAGGGGCAGCCTCATCTGGCCCCAGCCCATCATGGAGCAGCTGCTCAGGTTCAACTAGCTTTTTTTTTAAAAAAAAAAAAAAAAGCCTTCACTGAAATGAGCAGACATTCCTCTCCAGGCCGCCCCAGCCCATGAGTCATTCTGGGGGTGGGTCTCAGGATTCCACCCCCACTGTGGAGGCAAGGGCCACCCAAAAAGCCCAGAGAGGAAGGAGCGGGCAGAGCGGTGGCCTAGCTAAATCTGGAAGAGGGTCCCGCAGCTGTTGCCACCCCCTCCTGCCCCTACATCCTGGCATTTGGCTTATTTACCGGCCTCTGCTTCTGGAGGGAGCCCTGCCAGCTCTTCTGCCTGAGACACCCAGAGCCTTTAGGGAGGGGGTACAGGCCGCCTGGGGGGCTCGGGCAGCTGCGGCTCAGCTCCAGGAAGGGAGGCAGTACACCAGCGGCTGGGGTCACTCGAGCAGGAAGTCCACGCCCACTGACCAGCTGCTCGTGAGCAGGCTGTGGGTACCAGGGAGGTCGGCTTGGGTTGCTCTAACCTGCCCAAGTGGTTGCTAGTGGCAGCCTTGGGGGGCCCTGCCTTCCTCGGAGGGGAGCATGTGAGGTTGGCTCCCCCCTGGGCAGGCCCCCGTGGAGAGTCAGTGACCTGAACCAGGGGAAGGCAGGCAAACACAGGGCTGCGTTCTCACTGGCTCTGTCCCTGGTTCACTGGGAGGCCATGGGCCATGTCTGATTCCTCCCCGTGATTCTCCCCGTCCGGGTAGAACAAGGGGAGGTCTCTTACCTTCCCAGGGCCACGCCACCAGCAGTGTAACTTTCCTTCCTGGTGTGCCCCCGAGGGGATGCTAGGAGACAGGTAGACGGGACCCAGGGTAAGAGTCTCTGCAGGATGGGCTGTCTCCACCGTCCAGGCACACCCACTGTGCCTCCAGCCTGGAAGAAGCATTGTCTACACACCCAGCCTAGCCACCTCCCAGCACAGGGGGCACGTGCAAGACCCACAGAAGGGCAGATACCCTTGACTGATATACCCGGAGCACCAAAATATACCAGTCTCATAGGAAAGTGAAAGGGTTAGTCGCTCAGTCATGCCCAACTCTTTGTAATCCCATGGACTGTAGCTAGCCAGGCTCCTCTGTCCATGGGATTTTCCAGGCAAGAATACTGGAGCGAGTCGCTGTTTCATTCTCTGGGGGTAACTTCCTGACCCAGGGATTGAATCTGGGCCTCCTGCATTGCAGGCAGATTCTCTATCATCTGAGCCACCCAGGGAAGTCTCACAGGAGGTGCTCAGTAAATGGCAGTTGAACAAATCCATGAACGAGTGGGAAGATGGGCTCTCGAGTCAGAGTCACATTGGTGCCTCACTGTGTGACCCTGGATCAGCTGATGACATTTCTTTTTTTCTTTTTTCTTTTAAAAATATTTATTATAAGCTGTTCTTAAGAAAATAGATCTCTATGAGGAAGAATTGCTTTACAACTTGGTAATTTAACTTGAGGGACCAAAACATAAACCACAGTATACCTGATAGGGGACTATAAGGAATTTTAGATTTTTTTAAAAAACATATATTTTTGAGGAGAAAGTGAATACCATCACTGACTTTATACTAGCCATACACATTTTTTTTAGTTAATTTTTATTGGATATAGTTTCTTCTCAGATGGTGTGGTGGTAAAGAATCCACCTGCTAATGCAGAAGACTCAAGAGATACAGGTTCAGTCCCTAGGCTGAGAAGATTCCCTGAAGAAGGAAATGGCAACCCACTCTCCAGTATTCTTGCCTGGGAAATCCCATGGACAGAGGAGCCTACGGTGGAGTGGGCTACAGTCCATGGGGTCCCAAAAAGTGACACAACTGAGTGATCGAGCACACACATAGTTGCTGTACAATGTCGTGTTAGTTTCTGCTGCACAGCAAAGTGAATCAGCTGTATGTATATATATACCCCCTCTTTTTCAGATTCCCCTCCCATTCAAGGACCCACAGAGCACTGAGTAGAGTTCCTTACGCTACAGAGTAGGCTCTCATTAGTCATCTATTTTATGCATAGTAGTGTACACCTGTCAATCCCAATTATCTAATATTTCTGAATCTCACTATATAGTCACCAAAAAAGTGAATCTGGCTCTCCTGGGACCATGGTGAGGATGAAGTAAGAGAGACCATTGAAGTTGCTTTGCTTTCTGGCACAAAGCAGGTTCCCTATTATCACTAACAAGATCACTCTACCTAACACCAACATAACTTTCCTTCCAAGGAGTAAGTGTCTTTTAATTTCATGGCTGCAGTCACCATCTGCAGTGATTTTGGAGCCCAAAAAATAAAGTCTGACACTGTTTCCACTATTTCCCCATCTATTTCCCAGGAAGTGATAGGACCAGATGCCATGATCTTCGCTTTCTGAATGCTGAGCTTTAAGCCAACTTTTTCGCTCTCCACTTTCACTTTCATTAAGAGGCTTTTTAGTTCCTCTTCACTTTCTGCCATAAAGGTGGTGTCATCTGCATATCTGAGGTTATTGATATTTCTCCCAGCAGTCTTGATTCCAGCTTGTGATTCTTCCAGCCCAGCGTTTCTCATGATGTACTCAGCATAGACGTTAAATAAGCAGGGTGACAATATACAGCCTTGACGTACTCCTTTTCCTATTTGGAACCAGTCTGTTGTTCCATGTCCAGTTCTAACTGTTGCTTCCTGACCTGCATATAGGTTTCTCAAAAGGCAGGTCAGGTGGTCTGGTATTCCCATCTCTTTCAGAATTTTCCACAGTTTATTGTGATCCACACAGTCAAAGGCTCTGGGATAGTCAATAAAGCAGAAATAGATGTTTTTCTGGAACTCTCTTGCTTTTTCCATGATCCAGCGCATGTTGGCAATTTGATCTCTGGTTCCTCTGCCTTTTCTAAAACCAGCTTGAACATCTGGAAGTTCACAGTTCACATATTGCTGAAGCCTGGCTTGGAGAATTTTGAGCATTACTTTATTAGCATGTGAGATGAGTGCAATTGTGCGGTAGTTTTGAGCATTCTTTGGCATTGTCTTTCTTGGGGATTGGAATGAAAACTGACCTTTTCCAGTCCTGTGGCCCCTGCTGAGTTTTCCAAATTTGCTGTCATATTGAGTGCAGCACTTTCACAGCATTATCTTTCAGGATTTGAAGTGGCTCAATTGGAATTCCATCACCTCCACTAGCTTTGTTCGTAGTGATGATTTCTAAGGCCCACTTGACTTCACATTCCAGGATGTCTGGCTCTAGATGAGTGATCACACCATCGTGATTATCTTGGTCATGAAGATCTTTTTTGTATAGTTCTTCTGTGTATTCTTGCCACCTCTTCTTAATATCTTCTGCTTCTGGTAGGTCCATACCATTTCTGTCCTTTATTGAGCCCATCTTTGCATGAAATGTTCCCTTGGTATCTCTAATTTTCTTGAAGAGATCTCTAGTCTTTCCCATTCTTCTTACTCCTTGGAAGAAAAGTTATGACCAACCTGGATAGCATATTGAAAAGCAGAGACATTACTTTGCCAACAAAGGTCTGTCTAGTCAAGGCTATAGTTTTTCCAGTGGTCATGTATGGATGTGAGAGTTGGACTGTGAAGAAAGCTGAGCACCGAAGAATTGATGCTTTTGAACTGTGGTGTTGGAGAAGACTCTTGAGAGTCCCTTGGACTGCAAGGAGATCCAGCCAGTCCATTCTGAAGGAGATCAGCCCTGGGATTTCTTTGGAGGGAATGATGCTGAAGCTGAAACTCCAGTACTTTGGCCACCTCATGCAAAGAGTTGACTTATTGTTAAAGACTCTGATGCTGGGAGGGATTGGGGGCAGGAGGAGAAGGGGACGACAGAGGATGAGATGGCTGGATGGCATCACGGACTCGATGGACGTGAGTCTGAGTGAACTCCGAAAGTTGGTGATGGACAGGGAGGCCTGGCGTGCTGCGATTCATGGGGTCGCAGAGTTGCACACGGCTGAGTGACTGAACTGAACTGAACTGAACACCAACATTTCAAAGGCCACCCTGCAGCATCTAACTTAACACTTCTCAGGGCAACACTTTTCCTCTGCTGCTCTCAAGCCCAGTTGGTGGTATCCACCCAAGCGTCTAAACAGAAACCAGGGTTCCTCCTGGCTCTTCTCATTGCTCATCCCTGGCACCGTGGCATTCAGTGCATCCCCTTCATCCTCCCTATGCAGGTCTCCGGCCTCCATCTCTTCTCCGTCCCTGCCTACACAGCCCCAATCTTCTCTCAAGCCTCACTCCAGGGACTGGTGGACGTCCCCCCTGCCCCAGGCTCCTCCAGCACCATGAACTTCCCTCTACCCACCCCTGGTTGCAATCATCCATCTGCCCACCTGCCACCCTCACTGGCTATGGGCCCCTGGAGAGCAGGGAGCAAGACATGTACTCAATAAATATTTGCTGGACTGATGAGTCAGTGAACATAGGAGACCAGAGGAAAGGTCCTGGTGGGTGGAGAGAGGCCAAGCAGGAAGAGGAGAAAAGTGGAAGCATATTTTATGCATAATTTATTACCTTTCAGGCCACCATGGTTTCATTTAAAAGAGAGGAAGGTAAAAGATGAAATGGAAATACATCTATAAAACATGAGCAGATGGTATCCAACTTATTTGTTCCAAAATTGTGTTTTTAAGTTGGTTGCTTAGAACATGGCATTGTATCTTCTGTTAAAAATTCAATCAAGATCTATGACAGACTTCTCTGGAACTCCAGTGGTTAGGAATCCACCTTTCAATGCAGGGAACACTGATTCGGTCCCTGGTCTGAGAAGATCCCACATGCCACGGGGCAACTAAACCCATAGACACAACTACTGAACCCATGCGCCCTAGAGCGCATGCTCTGTAACGAGAAGCCACCGCAATGAGAAGCCTACTCACGGCAACTAGAGTTGCCCCTGCTCACCACAACTAGAGAAAGCCTGCGTGCAACAATGAGGATTTAGAGCAGCCATAAAGAAACAAATTAAAAAGAGAGAGAAGATCAATGGCAAATATAGATTAGCTGTTAACATATGTGCCATGTACTGTGCCAGGCATCTTCCATAATCTTTGTATCTAACCCCCTCCAGGGAGGAATTCCTATTCCCATTTTACAGATGAAGGAAGAGAGTTGCCGGAAGATTTGGTAAATGTCTCAAGATCATGCAGCTCATTAAAGGAAGAGTTGTGAGTTGACTCCAGTTCTGTCTATTTCTAAATCTTGTGCTTTCTTCCCCTAAGCTGAACTGTCTTTAATTCCCAGCAACCTTGCCAGCTGCTCTGATTGGTTGACCACCAGCCTTGCAGCTTCCTCATTGGCCAGTCCTCCTGGGGGGAGGGCTCTGGTGGCCAAAAAGACCTATGGGATGTAAGCTGTGGACAGAAGGGAGCAGTGAGCGAGAAAAGAGCCTCCTCATTGGCAGACCTTATCAGCTAAACCCACAGAAGGTCAGGCCAAGTGCCACTGGAAATGCCTGAAAGAGAAACAAGGTTCAAGTTCTGAAAATCATTCCCCCTCTTCTGCCTCTATAACTGCACCAAGATGGCAGATGCAGAAGAATTGGAGCAGTTTCGGCCTTTTTGGGGGCTTCCCAGGTAGTGCTAGTGGTAAAGAATCCGCTTGCCAATGCAGGAGATACAAGAGACTCAGTTTTGATCCCTGGGCCTGGAAAATCTCCTGAAGGAAATGGCAACCCACTTCACTATTCTTGTCTAGAAAATCCTATGGACAGAGGATCCTGGTGGGCTATAGTCCATGGGGTCATAAAGAGTCAGAAATGACTGAAGCAACTTAGCATGCACACACTACCCTTATGGGGGAATGAAGGCAGCATGGTGCATTCCTTGCCTGTGGACTTTAAGGCCCCTCTTCAAACCTCTCCATCTCACCTTCATCCCATCACCTGCGTGGGGATCCTTTGCTTAGGTAGTACTTGGATTCTCAAGGCCAAGAGCAGAGGACACTAATTGGCAGCTGAGGGACCAAGTCTGGCCTGCAGAGGTGTAGTTCAGCCTGCATAGCATCATCATTAAGAATTTCAGAAATTGAGAAATTTCACACAAGTGTTTTGATGTTCAGCTTTACTGGAAAATCTGACAACTTGGGGCCAAATTCCCACATGGCAACGATCAGCTGGCACTGAGCTACAGTTGCTCCTTCACGGCGGGCATGGTCTCTCCCTGTCTCGTAAGAGAAGGGAGTGGCTTCGCAGCCACGCTGGGCTGGCGTCTGGGCTAGCAGCTTGTTTCCACAAGCTGTGTCCTCCTCCATTTGTGGCCAGTGGGGACAGAGGGCAGCTTTGTCAGCTAATGGAGTGGAAGCGAGGCAGCCACTCCGTGGGGAGCCAGCCTGCCTCTGAGCCTGCCTGCTTCTTGACCACAGGACTCTGTCCACTTCAGGAAACCTGCTGGTATTTCTAATGTAACCAAAACCACCTCTGGCTTCCTGGCCTGGACCCCCTAGCGTTCCCTCACATGGCCCAGGCTGCTGCATCCAGGGCACCTGGGCAAACATTCAGGGGCTTCAGGGCCCAGGGCCCCAGGCTGGGGCCCCGAACAGTCCCAGTGGTATGGCCCACGTCCCTCCCGGGGCCACTAGGGGATCCTGCCAGAACCAGGCCTGCTGATGGGTAGCCTATTTCAGAATCACCAGAAATTTCATTCCCACTTCAAGGAGCTTTCAGAAAAAAATCCAAACAAATATTTAGAGATGACTATCTTTCCACAGTCCTAGAGGAAGCACCAAGGCAGAGGGCAGAGACAACAGGCCTTGCGGCGGGGTCCGGGCCCTGGAAGAGGGTCAGGAAAGGTCCGACTGCTCCCAGAGGGTCTGCCTGCTTCCAGCTCACCAGTTCCAGAGCCCCTGCATCAACCTGTGGAACCTGAGAATCTGGGTCATCTCTACTTTTTCTCTGTCTGGCATCCTCCCCCTTCTATTGCATTTCCAAACCAAGCTTCCCTTCCAGGACCCTGGGGAGCACCAGCCCTCTGGACCCCAGCCTCTGATCCGCTCTGAAGTCTCTCTCGACTTTGAACCCACCCCCCTTTCCACTTTCCACCTCCTACCAGAATTGTGCGTTTACGATTTTCTCTTCCATTGCTGACCTCAGCAACCCTTGAGAGGAGGAAATTCGAAAAGATTCAGTTTCAAATCCAGACCCCATCCTTACCAGCTGTGTGACCTGGGACCCAACCCCACCCCTCTTCTTACAGTTCTGTTTCCTCAACTGTCAAGTGGGATTCATAGTGCCCACCTGGCAGGGCTGCTGTGATCATGAAGGATGAAAACAAGTGTGATATTTGCTGTTCAGCAGAAATCAACTCGATGTTGTAAAGCAACTATACTCCAATAATTAAATACAACAGCAAGAAAGAGTGAAACAACCAACAAGGATACACTGTACTATTTAACACAAGGAATTATACTCATTATCTTGTAATGACCTATAATGAAGGACAATCTGCAAAAATGTTGAATAACTATACGGTGCACTGGAAACTAATACAATGCAGTAAATCAACTATACTTCAATTTTTAAGCAATGAAAATACATGTGAAGTCTCTAGCATGATGCCTGGACAAATAAAAAGCCTGGATGGGGCTTCCATAGTGGCTCAGTGGTAAAGAATCCGCCTGCCAAAGCAGGAGACAAGGGTTCAATCCTTGATCCGGGAAGATCCCACATGCCGCCGAGCAACTAAGCCTGTGTGCCACAACTACTGAGCCTGTGCTGTGGAGCCCTGGCGCCGTGGCTACTGAAGCCTGGCTGGCGTAGAGCCCTTTCTCCACAACAAGAGGAACCATCGCACTGAGAGGCCTGTGCACCGCAGCTAGAGAATACTCCAGCTTGCCACAAGCAGAGAAAAACCCACGCAGCAATGAAAAACCAGCGCAGCCAAAAATAAATACACAAATACAATCATTTTTTTAAAAAGTTCCAATGAACCACGGCTGAATGAGTGCGTTCCACAGGCATCTGGCTCTGTGCTGTGGCTGCACACAGCCCACAGGGGTGGCGGTGTATAAGGGAAATAGCTTTTCTCCTGTGTGCTCCCTGCCTTCAGAGTCCTGCTTGGAGAGTTGCCAGTACAGCAAGGCCTCTCATCCTTGTCCCCTTTCTCAGTTCTGGGTGAGTGACCTAGAGCAGTGGGAGCACTTCACAAGCCAGCTCTGATCTCCCCAGCCCACGTAGACGCTGCAGAAGCCACAAAGCCAAACGCCTCTCTCCCAGCCACCCTCCCCACTCTGCAGTCTGCAGCGGCCTGGCGCCCTGCACGCTCTCTGCCGCCCAGGAGGCCAGGGGCTGTCTGGCCTGCTCTGCAGCCCAAGGAGGTGCGGGGACCCCTGCAGGCCAAGTCTGGGGCAGGGATGAGGGATGAAAAGCAGGACAGAAAGACACCAGCGACGTTGCACTTGACTTATTCAGAAGCTTGTTTCCTCAAGTTCCATACTCAACTCACCCTCAGTTACAGACAAGCTTCCCTTTCCTTTTTTTGTGTCCTTAACTCATTCTCCCCCCACCCTTTTATTTTATTTTCCTTGAAAGTGCTTGTTGCTCAGTTGTGTCCAACTCTTTGCAACCCCATGGACTGAATCCTGCCAGGCTCCTCTGTCCATGGGATTCTCCAGGCAAGAATACTGGAGTGGGTTGCCATGCCCTTCTCAAGGGGATCTTCCCAACACAGGGATTGAACCTGGGTCTCCTGGATTGCAGGCAGATTCTTTATTTTCCTTAACTCATTACTAAGTCAGGCCTGCCTAGAAAACACACACACACGCACGCACACACGCACATAAGCCTTGACTTCTGACTGTGCCTCCTCTGAACAGAGCACTGCTGTGCTATGGAATGCGGTTCCTGCTGACTGAGGAGAAATGGCATTCAGGCCCCTGGGCAGGGCACCTCTTACCTGAGTGGGTGTGAGTGAGCGTCCCTGCCCCCTCCACCCGTCAGCTGCGTCTCCCCCCTCCTCCCACAACCCCCACAGCCCCAGCTGCAGCCTCCACTCCTTCCCCACTCCAAGGGCTCAGCTGTAAGTCAAGATGCCTCAGCCCATGTGTGCCAGACACCCTTGAGCAGAGCCCCCATACCTGGGCACCAAAGCTGCACAGGCCACTCTGGGTGCCCCAAGAGAGCAGGGCAGGAGTGGGGAGCATGCATCTTGCAGCCAGGCAGGCCGCACCCAACACTCACTCTGACCGTTACTCGCAAGTTGCCCAATTTATCTTAACCTCAGTGTATTCCGTTATAAAATGGGAATTCCTGCCTCATGTCCAAAGAGATGATGTGGATGTGTTCAGTCGTGTCCAACTCTGTGCGACTCCATGGACAGTAGCCATCGGGCTCCTGTGTCCATGGGTTCTCCAGGCAAGAACACTGAAGTGGGTTGCCATTTTCTTTTCCAGGGACTCTTCCGACCCACTGATTGAACTTGACTCTTCCTGCACCTCCTGCATTGGCAGGCGGATTCTCTACCACTGAGCTACCTGGGAAGCTCAGCATTCTTTCAGGTCTTGCTGTTTTGAATGCCTCTTTCCCGAGAGCCTGGGAATCCCTCTGCTGACCTGATTCCAGACAATATCACTGGTCATCTGTACACCTCCCGTCTCTCTCGGTCCATTCCATCTACACATCTGTCCATCAGCCTGGCGAGCCTGGAATCCTGTGCAGCAACATTCTCTCTCCGTTGGCAGCATCCTAAAGTATCTGATTTAGTTCTGTTGTTTCTATAAAGCGAATCCTGTGGGCGAGTCAGATTCCCCGAGGACCCAGGCTGTCAGGAGAATCTGGTGCTGCTCTGAGGTTATAGCATTACCACCTGCGCCTCAGGGTGCGCCCCAGCTCAGACTAGACCCCGTCCCTTAGCCTATGTTCAGCTGAGGATTGCAGATAGGAAGGGACCTCTGGACTGGGTCTGTCACGAGAGAAAGGGAGGGTGATTCCCCAGCCAGCTCTGCAGGCTGGGAACTAGGATGGGAGAAACTGGAAGTAACCTTTCTAGAATATGAAGGAGGGCATGGCAATCCTCTCCAGCATTCTTGCCTGAAGAATCCCATGGACAGAGGAGCCTGGTGGGCTAGGGCTCAGGGCTTCCCTGGTGGCTTAGCAGTAAAGTATCCGCCTGCAATGCAGGAGATGCAGATTCCATCCCTGGGTCAGGAAGATCCCAGGGAGGAGAAAATGGCAACCCACTCCAGTATTCTTGCCTGGGGAATCCCATAGACAGAGGAGCCTGGTGGGCTATAAGGCATGGGGTCACAAAAGAGTCAGACAAGACTTGGTGACGAAACAACAAGAATAGGGCTCAGTGCAGCCAGGGTCTCTGAAATCCTTCTAGCACTTCTCTGCTTGGTCCTTCCAGTACTACCTTATTGGTCTGGCTTGTTATAAAAAGACTACCTGAACTTCCTAGTGCTATGATTCTGGTAACAGCCTTTTGCTAAAAACCCTATTGGCTGGAAAATGAAAATTTGGGCTTGGAATCTGATAGCAGACCAAAATTTTCTGCCTGATACAGGATGGAGTGCCTTTGGATTTGATAGGGGAGGAGAAGAGGGGAGTGGCCGGCAGAATATCCAGGAGGAAAGAAGGAAGGGAAAGGGCTTGGACGCTTGCACGGTGAGAAAGCAGGAATGGTGGAAGCACTGAGTCAGGGCTTCTCCAGTAGCTCAGTGGTAAAGAATCCACCTGCCAACACAGGCAATGTGGATTCGATCCCTGGATTGGGAAGATCCCCTGGAGAAGGAAATGGCAACTCACTCCAGTATTCTTGCCTGGGAAATCCCTTGGATGGAGGAGCCTGGCGGGCTACAGTCCATGGGGTCGTGAGGAGCTGGACGCAACTGAGCAACTGAACAATAATTGGCAGAGACAGCTACATGTCAGAAAACCACTTCACCAGTACCTTCATTTCTCACAGAGAAAGTCCTTCTTCTGCTCTTCCAAACCCTGCCTTTCCCTGCCATGACTAACACCTGCCCCCAAAAGATGCTTTCTCCGTTTGAAAGAGAGAAGCAGAACTGAAGGTCAAAGCCGAGCGTCTTTAACTCTTCAGCTCAGGAAACGAAAGACCGAACCAGCATTGTGAAGCCAGGAAAATACACCAGTGGTGGACAGGGTGGAGACATTTTCCAAGCCCTTTTTGGTTTGAAAAGAAAAATAGAGAAAAACTTTATATGAAAAATCACTTCTCCCTAAATATATCAAGTAGGAGCCACTTTTTATGAGCAAACCAAGTTATACATGGATCTACTTTGATGTTTCCCAACAAAGGGACTTTAACATCTTTAAAAAGACACTTAAAAATAAACATGGAGATATTTCCATTTTCACCTAGATTCTTATTATGTTCTTTTGAAAACAAAAATGCCATGTTCCAGTCGGGACAAGACTCTGATCTGTCTAGACTGGTTGCAGTCAAGGGTGAGACAGAGAGAAAGGGACAGGAGAAGGGAGACAGTGAAGGACATAGTGCCACGTTCAGGGTCCCTTGGACTGAGGCAACCCTAGAGAAATCCAGGGTGTCCACAAACTCTAGAGACACAAGAGAACATGCACAATGTCTTCATGGACATCTCCCATCTGTAGAAAATCAAATAGGATTTGTTTCCAGAATTTGTGGACACACTGTAGGTTCAGACCACCCAAAGACAGCCTGGAAGATTCCACATGCTTGAGACAAACTGGGCCCTTCTGTGAGCAAGACCAGCACAGGCTGGCCACCCCCGGAGGGTGAGGGTGGCCACACAGGGCCCTGGCCTTCATGTAGACCCAGGACACTATAAATGTCACAGCTGAGCCAGTGCTGACGGAGCTCCCACCCTGTCTGCTTGGGCTAGGCACTGATGAGAGGCAATCTGCCGAAAAATGCTCCTCCTTCCAGACTCAGCACTGGTGTGGTGTTCTCCTTAAAGTCTCCCATGGCATTGCCCACTCCAGCCCTAACCCTGGGTCCACCTGTATCACCAGGCATGCCGCGTGTACTGAGGGTGTCTCGCTGTGTTTGTGAACTCTCCGAGGGTGGGCTGAATGGTTTGGTCTTCTCTATAATCCAGGAGCCCAGCACAGGGACTGACATTCAGAAGGACCTCAGGTGGGACAAACAGACAGAGTAACACTGAGACATACACATCACTGTATGTGAAACAGACAGCCATGGGAGGTTGCTGTATGACACAGGGGGCTCGAACCCGGTGCTCTGTGACAACATGACGGGGTAGGATGCGGAGGGAGGCGGGTCGGAGGTTTAAGACGGGGGAGACACCTATGGCTGATTTACGATGAATAGCAGAAACTAACATAACATTGTAAAGTATTTATCCTCCAATTAAAATAAATAAATTAAAAAAGAAGGACCTCAGGATATGATTAGTGAGTGAATCAGTGAATGTTTGCCAACATAATCCCACCCGACACCCTAAGCAGGAGACAGGCTAGAACACAACCAACCTCGACAGAGAGTGACAAATACAAGGGTGGATGGTGTGACAAGAACACGAGGACGAAGCAGTTCATTCTGCTTGGGGACGGGGGTGCTCAGAACACTTGGCCTAGGCCTTGCAATACAAGCAGGATTTTATCAGGGAGCCACCTTGACAAACGACATTCCAGGCAGAGGGAACAGTAGGAGCAAAGACATGGTGACCTGGGGGGATTTAGATTAGCCACACAATAATCCGGTGGACCAAAATAAGAATACCATAGATGGGATACGAGGGGGCAGGCAGGAGGGTGGAGGTGGACTGCGGATCCAGAATAATTTTTAGTCCAAGAAACGTAACCTTCTTTTTCAAATTGGAGGATACTTGCTCTATAATGCTGTGTCGCTTCTGCTATATAATGAAGTGAGTCAGCTGCATGTACACATACGTCCCCTCCCTCTGGAACTTCCACTCCACCCCCACCCCACCCCCCCCGGTGATCACAGGGCACTGAGCTGAGCTCCCTGTGCTACGCAGCAGCCTCCCGCCAGCCATCTGACACATGGTGGGGCGTATGTCGATTCTGATCTTCTAATTCACCCCGCCTTCCCTTCCTCCCCTGCAGTCTTCATGCTGTTCTCTATAGCCTCGTCTCTATTCCTACCCTGCAAGCAGGTTCATCGGGACCACTTTCAGGAACCAGAATCTTTGAACACAAATAGATCCCCATTTTGGAAAATAACAATGCTTCATTACTCAAGAAGCACCCCTCCAACCCCCCGCAAGCTTTACTTTAAACCAATGCTTTCCAAACCTGAAGTAGTGTCTGATATGGTAAATTTTAGGCAACTTAGATCAAAGAGGGAATTAGTCAGGACCATGACTGCCATCAGTTCACACCCATTGAAATATTTCTAAATGCAGAAAGGGCATAATCATCTTTGAACCTGATTTTGCAAAACAAACAGGCCTGCTTGGAAGAGGGCCTTCTGTTCAGCATATGCTAGGCATCCAGAACTGCTTTTGCACACATACCCTCATCCCTTTGGGCCAGAGCAAGTGATGCTCGATAGGACTCATCTGAATGACAGTCAATGGGAAATGCTTGCAACAGAATCTATCTCTGTCTCACCCTCATGGTCAGTCAGTTTCTAAATCCACCTTTCCTTGGAAGTTCTGTAAACAGAGCATCATGGGGAAGGCTACAGGAAGGAGGGATGTGGCTCTGCAACCCTCAGAAGAGCCCTGTGGCCAAAAGCTGTGCCCAGAGGCCCTCCAGGAGGAGGGATAGCAAGCTGGAGCTGGCAGTCAACCCAGGGACACCTGACACTCACCACCAAGCTTTCCTAACATGCAACCCTCTTGACATCCAGAAGTGCAGGTCTCTGTGAAGCAGTCGAGCACCAGAGAGCTCAGGGACTCCCCTGATGGTCCAGTGGTTAAGAATCTGCCTTGCAATGCAGGGGACACTGGTTCAGTCCTTGGTCTGGGAACCATGTGGTACAGTCACAAAATAAATAAATACAAATTGTGTGTGTGGTGGGGTGTGCTCAGTCATGTCTGACTCTTGTGATCCCATGGACTATAGCCCACCAGGCTCTTCTATACATGGGATTGCCCAGGCAAGAATACTGGTGTTGGCTGCCATTTCCTTCTCTAGGGGATCTTCCCAACCCAGGGATCGAATCCATGTCTCCTGCTTGGCAGGCAGACTCTTTACCACTGAGCCCTGGGGGAAGCCCCAAATACAAAGACATCAGTTTCCAAAAGAAAAAAAAATTAAGATGATTGTGTTCCCAGTTAACACAGCCTTCCAAAGAATTCACAGATGGCAGAAATAAACTGTAAGGAATCTCCTAAAAGAAACTAAAGACATTCATCCATAAGGCAACTCCACGGGCCCCTTCCCTGCCCACACTGCCCTCTAGGCAGGAGGGAGGGGATAGTGACTGACCCTGGTAGGTTCTGGGCCCCCCAGGCTGGCCTCAGCCATGGACACACGGGGAGGTCAGGGGATCACAGCTCTAGAACCAGAACGACACTTCAGGGAGGTCCCTGAGCAAGAGGAGTCTCCTCCCTACAGCATCGCTCTAACACTGCGACCCTGACAAGGCACAAAAAGCTGTGGGTACAGGCTATTAAGGGCGTCACGATCAGCGTTAGTTATGGGCTGGTGCGTCACGCTGATTACAGTAATTACTGCAGGAAACTGAATCGTGATTTGCTGCCAACAGATGGAAGCACTAAATTACAAAATCTGGAGCAAATGACAAATAGAAATATTGAACAAAGAAAGTCTACAGGCGGATGTGAAAGTGGCCAGCCATCAGCCCAAACCAAGAAACCTGGCCCACATGGAACTGTAAGACAAACAGGCTTCTGTGCTGCACTGTCCTAAATCCCCTAAGAACACGAAAACCAGGTCAGAAGTGGCCAGAACTCTGGAGCCTGGCTACCCATGGGAAGAACGCACGCACACCCAGAGGCACACACAAGTAGACACAAACACACAGCCCCTGTGCTATGCTCTGTCAGATGCATTAAATTCCCAAGAGGCTCTCAAGACAAGATAACAGATGGAGATTTGCAAGAGGAGATTCATGAACAGTAGAATTTGGGGAAATTCCATCAAGGAAATGGTGGTCTGCTGGCCTTCCCAAACTCCGTACAAACACCCAACACAAACTGAGGTGTTTGGTCAACCTGCAGAAACCCCTGCACCTGCAATACAGTGCCTCAGGGTGGGCCTTTCAGGTGGGTCTACCTGGGGAAAAGAAACAGGAGCATTTCAAGTGGGCAGAAGTGTGGTTTTCAAACTTTATCTGTGAGCATGAGCAGCATGGCCCATCTCATAACCTCTTCACAAGATCCCAGTAATTACAGGTAAAAATGGAGGTACACTGGTTGAAGTGGAATCTCGGGGCAGCTGGCTACTGCCTTCCCTCCAAACACCTGAGACATCTATGTCAGTCCTAGGGTTCCACAGAACAGCGTTCGAGAACTGCTGGTCTAAAGTGTGCCCAAGGTGGCAGGGCAGTCCAGAAGAATGAAATACATTGGGGGCTCTTGAAACAATCTCTGTAAGGCAGTGAAGGCAGGAATGGGACAGCAGGAGGTCACGAGGGATGAGGTGATGGGGAGTTGAGAATGGCAGAGGTCAGCTGCTCATTCCCCGATGCATCGGTGGAAAGAAGGCAGCAGCTGGAGAAGGATGAGGAATTCCACAAGGGTGTCCAGACGCCAGGAATCCAGGAGATGGAGGAGGGGGAGGGAGGCGCCCAGGTGGGAAGGACAGGTCCCTCTGAGACCTAAGGGAAGGTCAGGGATGTGGGACCATGCCAGAGATTTCAGGATTCCATGCCTGAGGGCTCCCAGGCAGATGGCTTAGGCATCCATCAGGGCAGGCAGGGTGCTGGCAGAGCAGAGAAGGAGCTGTGCTTGAGAATGCCTCCGTTAGCTCGAAGTGTAGGCTCTGCTGTGGGGCCCCGGCATGGACTCCTAGTGGCCATTCTCCGCTTTAATTTTATAAACCACTTCCTGTGGAGGAAGAAAGGGCGGGCTGGCTCACGGCCCTCTTTAAATAAGAAACAAGAACCAGACTGAAATTGCAGTCGCTAGTGCATGCATGAATGCATGCTCAGTTGCTCAGCTGTGTCCAGCTCTTTGCAACTCCATAAACAGTAGCCCGACAAGCTTTTCTGTCCATGGGATTTCCCAGATGAGAATACTGGAATGGGTTGCCCTTTCCTTCTCCAGGGGATCTTCCCAACCGAGAGATCTAAGCCATGTCTCCTTCCCTGGCAGGCTGATTCTTTACCACTGAGCCACCTAGTAAATGTCGACCCAATTCCCAGATCATATAGATTCAGCTGGCACCAAAACATGGGTGCCATTTTTGAGTCTACCAAGACCACTCCCATAGAGACCCATTTGGTGATGTCACCTATCCTGAAAACATATTTGTAATTATAGAAACTGCAACACAGTCTGGGAGAAATAAAAGCAGAAAACCATCACCTGTCATCTCAAAGCTTCTGCTACTTTTCCTAACAGATCCAATTCTGCTATGCCCTGCTTTGAGGAAACCTCACAGGTGAAATTCATCACTGAGCTAGAGAGAATAGATGTACATTTTCAGAAAAATGTTTGCCGATACAAAAAGGGGAGTCATATTACCAGGGATTAGCTATAGGGTGGCTTGAAAGAGTAAAGTCCAGTGTTCAAGATAAGTCTTTCAAATCAAGCTCAGTGATGGAATTATTCACATTGTTCATAGCCTTATTTATTTTGGACAATTTGAGACTTGGGCCAGAGCTTTAACTTCCAGGTTCTGGTACTCTGTGTTCTGAAGAAGTCTTAGAGGAAGTCAATGTGCTTTTTTTTTTTTTTGCACAAAATGCTTTTTAAAAAAGCCCTTCAATAATGCCTTTCTCTTTTATGCCTTCCATTCAAACATCTCAACTGGTCCTATCTATTTTGCATTCTCACAGAGATGGTGTAGACCTTTGTTCAAACCTTTCAGAGACAGGAAAGAAAAGATGGGGACCATTTAGATTTATTGTAGAAATGCCAAGAAGTCGACTGATAGTAAATGAATCTTGTCAGCTTAGAGATTCAGCCATGTAGAGGGGATGGAGAGGAACTCCACTATATCTTGTTAAAACCTGTCTAACTCTCAGGTATAAGAATGCATGCTCCCCAATTCTCAGGAGCAAATGATGTTTCCTGTTATAATTTGTTTGGTTATTTGAGTGGGATTTTTCTAGCGAGAGTTTCTTTAAACTTTTTATTTTATATTGGAGAATATTGATCAGTAATGTTGTGTTAGTTTCAACTGTACAACAGACTGATTTACTTATACACACAAACATGCACCTGCAGTATTCTTTTTCAAATTCTTTTCCCATTTAGTTACATAATATTGAGCAGAGTTTCCTGTGCTATACAGTAGGTCCTTGTTGGTTATCCATTTTAAAAATAGCTGTGTACATGTCCATCCCAAACTTTAAGAGTTTTTTAAAGTTCTCAGATCACTGTCTTCAGGTTAACAAGTGTCAGGCTATACGGCGGTCTCTGTTTATATCCAGTTTCCTTTCATTTATTGCCAACTCCCCACTAATGGCCTTAGGAGGGCAGAGCTGTATTCTCCCCAAGTCCAAGGAGATGACAAACACACCCAACTGGTAACGATGGCAAATGAGTTTTATAAATAATGCAGAATTTGAAGCATCTGGAAAAAGTGTGCTATTATGTGAAATAAAGTTAGAATTTCCTCTTTGAAGGTGGGATCATATGTATTTTTAATTTTCCTACCATGCATAGGCAGGCTTCCCAGGTGTCTCAGTGGTAAAGAATCTGCTTGCCAATGCAAGAGACTTGGGGCCTATCCCTGGGTGAGGGAGAGCCCTGGGGTAAGGGAACGGCAACTCACTCCAGTATTCCTGCCTGGGGAATCCCATGGATGGAGGAGCCTGGCCGGCTACAGTCCATGGGGTCGCAGAGTCAGACACCACTGAGTACGCGAGCACGCACCACACACAGGCTGCCTGAACTCACTCACAAAAGGTGCTTGGTTCACCGTCGAAGGACGAAAGTGATGGAAGGTATTCCTGGGGAAAAAGAAAGACGTGCAAACTGTGGAGTTCACAAGTGATGACTTACACACCTGGGGGCAGGAACATCTAAGAGGTGAGTCTCTGCCTTTCATAGCAGCAGGGAGGAAGGCCAGGTCTCTGCTTTTATCATAGATGTTTGAGTGGCTGGGACAACAGGCACGGATGCACCCTCAGGCGGCCCACAGGGTCAGGGTGGTGAGAATGTGTCTAGGCCTCGTGGGAGGACTGTCTGCAAGCTCTGAAGTGGAAGAAGAGCCATTAAGCCTAAGGGTCAGCCATGAGTCTTGCCTTGACCGGAGTGACACCTGTGGCTTGGCTCCAGCGTGCAATGGCTGATGGAGACGTGAGCTCTCTTACTTTTGTTCTCTTCCTAGATATTAATGAGAAGGCACGATGGCCTTGCTTACTCGTTTGAACCCTGGCCATTTATGCAGTGGCTTGGCCGACTCTCAGCACTTGGAGTGGTTTAAACAGAGGGTCAGACAGAGGCCTTCCCAGCCCGGCCCTCTCCTGGAAATTCTTATGAACATTTCCAAGAATAAGAAGAAAATGATGCCTGCTTTACTGAGGGTGAGAGAAAGAGCTTAGGCCTTGTAGTTAGGAATTTGGCATTTTCATCCTGGCTCAGGAATGTTCCCTGGGCAGGTGTTCTTGGGATATCACTTAACTCTTAGAGCCTCAGTTGCCTCATTTGTCAACAGAAGGGAATGCCACCTTGAGTTAGTTGTGAGAGCCATTTAATGAGCTCACACACACACACAGCATGGCAACACCATCAATGCCCACACAGTACAGAGCAGACACTCAGTGACCAGCCTTCATCTGCCACTGGGAACACAGAGGGATCTCAAAGCCACATCGCACGTTCATCATGTCAGCCCATAAAGTAAACCATGAGAATAGTTTGGGGTGCTGATGGGTCCTCTCTTCTCCTCTAGCTGATGGTGACAAACCCAGATGGAGAAAGAAGTGGCCACTTCACTCAGACTCCCTGGTACCAGCTCCTAGTGTTCTGAAGAGAACACTACTTGTCCCAACCTAAGTGATGAAAGCTGGGCCCACAGGTAGGACCAACCTGCTTCTCCCAGAGGTTCAGGGGGGTCACTTTCTGAACTGGGGGCAGGTGGGCTGATTCACTCTGTCCCATGCGGTCTACTCACCACACAGGAACTGAGAATGTTAAGTGCCCCCTCACCTCCCGCAAGCTCAAAGAGGTCAGAAGAATCAAAGATGAAAGACAGTGAGGACTCGCTTGATGGTCCAATGGTTAAGAACCTGTGTGCCAACACAGGGGACCTGGGCTGGGTCCAGAGTCAGGAAGATCCCACATGCCTCGGGGCAACCAAGCCTGTGCACCACAACTGCTAAGTCTGTGCTCCACAGCCCAGGAGCCCCAGCGGGTGAGCCCGGGAGCCCCGGCGGGTGAGCCCATGTGCCACGACTACTGAAGTCCACACACCCTGGAGCCTGTGCTCTGCAGCAATGAAGCCATCGCAATGGGAAGCCCAAACACCAGAACTAGAGGCTAGCCCCCACTTGCCTCAAACAGAAAAGCCCCCACGCAGCAACCAAGACCTAGAATGGCCCAAAGCAAAAAAATAAAAAGACAGTGAGTCCTTCCTATGTAGTAATGGTCTTTCCCATTATTAATGAAGTTATAAATCAGTGAAGTGAGACTGGGTAAGAGCCGCCCTGGGGAGGGAAGCTGGCCAGGCTGCTGATGTCAGAACAGGATGGAGGCAGAGGCTGGTGCGGACACCTCCCCAGCCCCCAACACAAACAGAGGGCAGCCATTCCAGATGTATGGCCGGGGACACAGATGGCTCCAAGTGCCAGCAGGGAGAGGAGGAGAGGACCGGCATGACCCACAGGATTCTTGACGGCAGACAGCAGGGAGGCCAGCCAGAATGGACAGAGGTGTCTTGCCTGCCAGCAGTTTCCACTGGAAACTTCAAAGATGAGAGCCTGAGGCCCAAACAAGAAAAGACCTAGTGCCTCCAGAGGCCAAGAATAGGTGAGAGGGAGCAAGAGGAGGAAGAACACCAGCAGGAGGGGGTAGCCGAGCCCGAACCGTGAACTCCTGCCCGGGACACTTGACTGGAATCTGCTGGAGGTAAAGCAAACATCACTCACTTCCCTTCTCCAGTGCCAGGCAGACATCACTAATCAAACACCACACCCTTTCCCAGGGGCCACGAAGGTGCTGTCACAATCCTCCCCTGAGTTGATACTGAAGGACGACACCTGATTGCTACCCCAGGCCTAGAGGAAAGACCAACAGGAGGGAGTGTGTGCCGAGTCAATGCTCACATCGGCCTCAGCTGTGTCACGTCTACACTAGAATCTTGCTGTCTACACACTGCGGGTTGAATTTCAACCCTACCATTCATCAGCCAGGCCCTTCCTTCTCTATGAGGTCAGGACACAACCCAGGTGTACGTGAGAATTCCCACACCTGGCCTGCTGGTTGTGCACGTATGAGATGTTCAAAGGGGGTCAGCTGTCTTTTTCTTGTATTCGTCATTTCCCCTCTGGAGGCTCCCCCATCTGACCTCAGACCAAATACACAACTCACCGAGCATCCTTATCATCTCCCTCTCTCTCTTGCTCTTTTTTTTTTTTTTTGGTAGAGTTCTTAGTTTTGTTTATTTTTAACTGGAGGATAGTTGCTTTACAATGTTGTGTTGGATTCTGCCATACATCAACATGAATCAGCCATGATCAGCTAACTCATTGGAAAAGACTCTGAAGCTGGGAAAAATTGAAAGCAAAAGGAGACGAGGGTGGCAAAGGATGAGATGGTTAGATGGCATCACCAACTCAATGGACATGAACTTGGGCAAATTTGGGGAGATAGTGAGGGACAGGGAAGCCTGGCAGGCTGCAGTCCATGGGGTTGCAAAGAGTCAGACACAATTTAGTGAATGAACAACAATAACAATACATGTGTCCCCTCCCTCTTGAACCTCCCTCGCACCTCCCACCCTATCCCTCCCCTCTAGGTTGTCACAGAGCACTGGGTTTGAGCTCCTTGCATCATTCAGCAAATTCCCCCACCTATCTATTTTGTGCTCAGCCAGTCAGTCATATCTCGAGACCCCACGGACTGCAGCCCACCAGACTCCTCTGTCCATGGAATTTTCCAGGCAAGAATACTGGAGTAAGTTGCCACTTCTGTGTATGTTTCAGTGCTACTCTCTCAGTTGTTCCATCCTTCTCTTTATAATAATTATTGTTATTGTCTTTTTTGGCTGTGCTATGTCTTCATTGCAGCAAGTGAGCTTTCTCTAGTTGCAACACTTGGGCTTACTTGCTCCATGGTATGTGAGATCTTAGTTCCCTGACCAGGGATTGAACCCAAGTCCCTGCCTTGGAAGGTGGATTCTTAACCACTGGACCACTAGGGAAGTCTCCTCTTAATAATTATCAAGCCTGCTATGATTAACCCACATTTCGCAAGTCCTCACGTCTAGTCCCAGAACATGAGACCCCAGGTGATGGGGTGTGTGTGTGTGTGTGTGTGTGTGTGTGTGTGTGTATTATAGAAGAGGGCAGGGCAAGAAGGGGGCTTCCTGGAGAGTCAGCCTCGGACTGAGAAATCAAGCAGGGTCCCCATCAGGAGGCCTCTGTGGTTGCCAGTGGGATCCTGAGATCCCTTCCCTGTCCTGAGTAACTCTGGCCCTGGGATGGCAGGTTGGAGTCCCCTGGCTGAGGGTATCATCTCCAAAGGTCCTCATACAGGTAGATGCTTTGCTACTGGTCAATCCTCTGGGGAGTCCAAGCGTGTCTGAAGCTGGCTGCCGTCAATGGAACGGCTTGTACTTAACTCCACGGGAATTAGCACATACAAACGTCTGGAAAACCACACGGGCTGGCACTCCCCAGGGGCGTAAACACAGGCACACTCTCACTTCAACAAGGAACTCAAACAAACTGCTTTCCCCAGTTCCCTTCCCAGAATCCTGCTCTCTTCCATTCCAACATGTGCAAGAAGGGCGCTCGCGGTTTGCTCTTGTTGTTGCTGTTCTCATGCGCAAGATCGGGGAGGCCCAGGGAGGGTACACAAGTCTCCAGCAGTCACACCATCAGCTGGCAGCCCAGCCAAGGCCGGATTCCGGACCCCCCGCTCCCAACTCTCAGCGCCATGTTCTCTCTGGGTTTGACAATTTCCCATACTTGGCTCTGCTTCCTGACCATCTGTTTGAAAAGCTGAGGAGCGAGGTGCCCTGTGTGGTGGCAGATGGAAGTGGATACAGGCACAGAAACCAGATGGCACCGCGCGGCATGGAGGGATGTTCTCAAACTGGAAATGTCCTCACTTTATGCCACAAACAGCAAGGCAGGAGGAAGTAAACTGGACCATTAGCCAAGCAGCTGTGCTTCCACAAACACTGTGCTCCCTTGCAGCGGCCTTCACTGCTGGGCAGGTGGCTCTTTTAAATGCGGTGTTGACTCTGCCAATGTCGGTCAGAGCTTTCTGCTCTGTGTGTGTCCACCGTCTCTTTTGTTCTTCCAGTGGAAAACTGAGGATGGAGACATGGGGCTCATACAAACAGTCACCACAAGAGCTGGTCAGAGGGAGCTTAAAAGGAGGCTCACGAGACCCACGTCAAAGGGAACTTTGCCTCCGTTTCAGAGACCTGAAGCCTGGCTCAGAATGGGTTTGGTTTGGAAAGGGGCAGAGCTGTGCCCACACACACGAGAAGACCATCAAAACAACATGAGGTCATTACAAACATCAATCACCCTCACTTCCTGCGAGGGCTCAGAGGCAGTGGCCCCAGGAGCAGGCAGCAAGGAAGTACATGTACTCAGCCAGGAACCGCTCGGGGAGCCAGGCCTTGGGCTCGGCTCTGGGACTGAAGGGAGATGCGCTGATCAAGGGCCTCTCGGAGCAGGGCAGCTGTGTACAGGGAGTGTCGAGTGTCAGCCATGTCTAGAAGCATCTGCCAACACCAACCAGATGCTTCTGAAGGGGCTCTCAGACCCATCCCATATCAGAGACAGGTTGATAAGTTAGTACACATTTATTGGTTTTCCACTTGAGGACAAAATACGATCCAGTTACCAGACCAGAGTCTCAAGGTACAATAACCAGGAGGAAAAGGAAACTGGCTAAGTCACTTTCCTTGGGCCCAATAACAGACAGTCTTCCAACATGGTGGTCTCTAGCGAGCTCAAGAGTTATCAAGAGCTCCTGACTTGTAGCCTTTCCAATCCCATGGTGAAGCAGAAATGTCCACCTGGGGATTCCCCTCAGAGGCCCCCTCAGGGGACCCCAGAGCTCCACCTCAGGTTAGTTCTCTGCTCTCAGCCTCAATTCTGTCCCATGACCCATGGTCATGTCAAAGGGAGCCCATGAAAGGATGTTCCATAGAAAGAAAGGAGACCCATGGGGATATAAGTGCCCTTCTTCTTCCCACAAGACTTCATGTTCACTCTTCTCACTTCCCTGCCTCACACCTTAGTAAGACCTGTCATCCTGTCTTCTTGGATAAAACCTGTTAACTTAATCTCTTACAGAGCCCTCAAATTTGTCTATTTTGAGTCCTTGTTATTTTTACCTGGTTGACAGAAAAAAAAAACTTCCAAGTTGGGGTCCCTACCATTATTGACTCTCTCCCATCCAACCCAGGTGGCTGCCATAGTTGTCTTTCTAAAAGGCAGATGTGATAGAACTTCCCTGGCAGTCCAGTGGTTAAGACGCCATGCTTCCAATGCAGGGGACATGGGTTCAATCCTTGGTCAGGGAACTAAGATCCCTCAGGCTGTACGGCCAAATACAAAAAAAAAGAAAAAAAGAAGAAGCAAATGTGCCACACCCTCTCTTGCTCCAACTCTTTCCATGGCTCTGTCTCTTCTGGGTCATAACTTGGTAGCATGACCCTTTATAATCTGGGCTCTGCTCACCTTTCTGGTCACTCGCAACACAGCACTAGTGTATGAAACCACTAGGAATAAAATAGAAACCAAGCTTCCTGAATACAACAAGCCAGGGAAGAAAGAATATGGTCTTCCATGCTCTGCTGCTGCTGCTGCTGCTAAGTCGCTTCAGTCGTATCCGACTCCGTGCGACCCCATAGACGGCAGCCCACGAGGCTCCCCTGTCCCTGGGATTCTCCAGGCAAGAACACTGGAGTGGGTTGCCATTTCCTTCTCCAATGCATGAAAGTGAGAAGCGAAAGTGAAGTCACTCAGTCGTGTCCGACTCTTAGCGACCTCATGGACTGCAGCCCACCAGGCTCCTGCGTCCATGGGATTTTCCAGGCAAGAGTACTGGAGTGGGGTGCCATTGCCTTCTCCCTTCCATGCTCTCTAGCCACCTCCATTCTCCGTCATGGTCAATGGCTGTTTCCCTGTGAGAGGATGGGCTCCAAGGGGTCAGCGGATGGGCGAGGTTTATCACTAAGTTCTGAGTAATTAGCACAGAGCTCAGGGAACAGTAGGCATCCAACTGGCTGAATAGAACTCTGGAAATTGAACAGCTTTTTTCCAACTTTTTCAAAGGTTTTACATCTTTATGTTGAAGACCTAATTCAACTCTTTCTTTTGGCTGAGCCTTGTGGTTTGCAGGATCTTAGTTCCCCCACCAGGGATTAAACCTGGGCTGTGGTAATGAAAGTGCCAAGTCTTAACCACTGGACCACCAGGAAGTCCTTAATTTAACTATTTTGAAGGAAATCTTGTATTCCATACTCTGTGTGTGCATGTATGCCAAGTTGTTGCAGTCATGTCCGACTTTTTGTGACCCCATGGACTGTAGCCCACCAGGCTCCTCTGCCTGTGGAATTCTCCAGGCAAGAATACTGGAGGGGGTTGTCATTTCCTCCTCCAGGATATCTTCCTGACCTAGGGATTGAACCTGAGTCTCTTAGGTCTCCTGAACTGGCAGGCAGATTCTTTACTACTAGCACCACCTGTGAAGCTCCCCAGATTCTGTATCAGATACTTTTACATCATTAGCTTATTTGAATCTCACTACAACCTTGTAAGGAGAAGGCAATGGCAACCCACTCCAGTACTCTTGCCTGGAAAATCCCATGGACGCAGGAGCCTGGTAGGTTGCAGTCCATGGGGTCACTAAGAGTCAGATACAACTGAGTGACTTCACTTTCACTTTTCACTTTCATGCATTGGAGAAGGAAATGGCAACCCACCCCAGTGTTCTTGCCTGGAGAATCCCAGGGACGGGGGAGCCTGGTGGGCTGCCATCTCTGGGGTCGCACAGAGTTGGACACGACTGAAGTGACTTAGCAGCAGCACAACCTTGTAAAGTTGATAATAACAACAGTAAAATTGTAATGTCCAACATTCATTGAACGTTGCCGACACCAACAACTGTCCTAAGTGTTCCCATGTTTTAATTCATTTACTGTGTGCAACAAACTAATGGGTTAAGTACTACTGCAATCTCCACTCTATGAATGGGGAAACTGAGTTCGCAAAAGGGTGAGAGTTTCCCAAAGTTACCTAGTTCTCAAGTCCCTGGAAATCAAAGCCAGACCTATCTGTTTCCATAGCCTATGCCTTCGGTAACAATTATTACCCTATTTTACAGATGAGGAAACTGAGGCTCAGAAAGTTTAGGGAGTTGTTCAGGATCACACAGCTGGTGAGTGGCCTAGCCAGGCCTCCCAACTCCACGTCCCTTGCTGAGATCCACCACTACTCCCTGAGTCAAGTGGTCAGAACTGAGGTTTGGGTGGACCTGGGAAAGAACACTGACCCCTGGAAAATCAGGTTTCCAAGATAAGAAGACCCCGGGAGAATGTGGGAATCTGTGAACACAAAGGCTGCACTGTTCTGCCAGCCCTTGAGAAATTTATGCAGGCCAGAGGAAGGAGGACTTGGGTTCAGCATGAATTTTTTTGGCAGCGGGGGAGACATGTGACTCACCGTATTTATAAGGAACAGGCTGCCCACTTTCCTCCGACACAGTCTGGGGAACAGTGCTACCACGAAATACCACTGTCCAAGAGAATTCCAGATTAAATAAAGGAAAATCAATCAGAGACAAGGAACATACACACACCACACACACGTACAGAAAAAATAAGTGGCATGTTTTTGCACAGCTCCAAAGATTTCTGGAAAGGTCCAGAGTAGCTGTGACTTTAGAGAAGGAAGGATGAATAGCAGTAAGAGACAGGCTTGAGGAAGCTCCCCTCTTCCTGCACCACCATGCTCTGCAGTTTGGGATGTCCTCAATCCAGTTCTTAGGCTCCCAGCCCAGGGTCCTAGACATGCCTCTGAATCCTGACCTTGCTCTAATGTGACCAAGTCATTCAACTTGATGAACCTCAGTTTCCTCATCTGCCAAAGAGAATAACTGAGACCCACAGCTCAGAGCCTGTTATGAGGCTCAATGAATAATGTACCAGATGTGCCTTGCACAGACCTATTAATAGTACATAGTAAGCACTCAATAAATATTCCTCTCTTCCCCTCCCCACCCTCTCTGTAAGATCCTTTTCTCTCCCTCGTAAAATAATAAAATAGGCTGACAAAAAATCTAGATGGTCAGTCTCAATGACTCATGCCCCAGTTTCTTGTCATAAATGCTATAGAACAGCGGTCCCCAACCTTTCTGGCACCAGAGACCAGTTTCGTGGAAGACAATTTTTCCACAGACTGGGGGCGAGGGGATGGTTTGGGGATGATGCAAGTGCATTACAGTTACTGTGCCCTTTATTTCTAGTATTATTACATCAGCTCTGCCTCAGATCATCCGGCATTAGATCCCTGAAGTGGGGAACCCCTGTAGAATGAAGCAGGGAATGTACACAAAGTGTTTCAGTGGTTCCGGTGAATATAAATTTGAGGACTCTCACCTCGGCTCCTACTCTAGGTCATATCCTGCCATGAGCAAGACATAAATGGGTAGGGCAAAAGACTCAGATGAAAAAGGACTTTTAAATCACAGCCACTAGCCTCCTGAACAAAGCAAACGTAAAGTGAGTTGAACCCAGCTTGGCAATCTGGGACCATCACTAAGAGTGACCATCACTCTGAATAGGACCCAATCCTGCCAGGAATGGGAGCAACTTCTTGGCTCACAAGGCCACAGATTTCAGATCCAGTGCTGCTCCACAGCTTCCTGAGGTCCTAACCACACAGTGACAGCCACGGCATCTTTGCAGGAAGGGAAATGGGTGAGGCTGGTTTAAGGATTATATAATCCTCCATTTTTAAAAAATACAAGTGGGTATTTTTGGAAAAGAACTGGCTGGGTGAGTTGTTGAGTAGCCTTTCTGGAGAGCCCGTGGAAACTCAGAAAATGGCTTTCTCTCTGGGTCTCTAGAAAGATGTTCGCCCAGTGTCACCAAAGAGGAATGAAGATGCCCGCATGAGGCTGAACTATTGGAGAAAGACATTTTAAGTTGGGACTAGGCACTGTAGAATTGATGCTATTAAATTGTGGTGCTGGAGAAGACTCTTGAGGCCCTTGGACTGTAAGATCAAACCAGTCAATCCTAAATGAAATCAACCCTGAATATTCACTGGAAGGAATGATACTGAAGCTGAAGCTCAATACTTGGGCTACTTGACACAAAAAGCCATCTCATTGGAAAAGACCCTGTTGCTGAGAAAGACTGAGGGCAAGAGGAGAAGGGGGAGACAGAGGATGAGATGGTTGGGTGGCATCACCAACTCAACAGACATGAATTTGAGCAAACTTTGGCAGTCAGTGAAGGACAGGGGAGCCTGGCATGCTACAGTCCATGGGGTCACAAAGAGTCAGACACGACTTAGTAATGGAACAACAACAGCAACAAGAGAGACGTAGGGTGATCCTTTATAAGCGCTGGACCAGTTTTGGAATTCTCACAAGGCAGTGGAGTTTGGAAGCCACCCTTTGGCTGAAATCTCTGCATGCAATGTCTACACCAGCCACTGTGAAACCCCTGTGTGTGCACGAGTGTCAGGCCACTAAGTCGTGTCCAACTCTTTGTGACTCTATGGACTGTGACCCACCAGGCTCCTCTGTCCATGGGATTCTCCAGGCAAGAACACTGGAGTGGGTAGCCATTTCCTCCTCCAGGGGCTCTTCCTGACCCAGGGATCGAACTTGCATCTCCTGCATTGCAAGTGGATTCTTTACTACTAGCATCAGTTGGGAAGGCCCATGAAGCCCTCAGAGGGGCACAACGGATCCAGAGTGACAAAGGCCCGGCAACTGCTCCCATGCCCTACTTTCTGTTCCCATCTTAGACACTGCTACCTCAATCCCAGCTCTCCTTCTGCCTGAGCCCCTGACCCCATCTTTTGACACAGCTCTTCCAGAACCGCCCCCTCCCATGCTCACTAGGAGTTGGCATGAGGTAACACGTCTCCACTCTCTCTGCAACAGCTCAGGAGCTATACTGTAGCTTCTGTCAGATCCCTGCTGTAGGTACGGGCCCCTGCGGGCAGAGCTGAGAAATTCTGACATTGGGTAGATGCTCCCTGAAGCTTACAGGGTTTCTGTTGTGATACAAACACAGGAGGTCGAAGCATAGAAACATTCTTATTTATTGGGGGGAAGTATGCAGCACTTTGCCAAAATTAAAACCAGTGCAAGAGACCCGGGTTCAATCCCTGGGTTGGGAAGATCCCTGGAGAAGGGAATGACAGTCCACTCCGGTATTCTTGCCTGGGAAATCCCAAGGACAGAGGAGCTGGTGGGCTACAGTCCACAGGGTAGCAGAGTCAGACATGACTGAACAACTAACACTTTCACTTTTCCACAGAGTAAGACAGATAACCAACAAGGACCTACAGTATAGCAAGGAGAACTCTACTCCATATCCTGGGATACAGCGGGGAAAAGAGGGTGGAACGACTTGAGCGAGCAGCATTGGCGTAGATACACCACCACGTGTGAAACAGATGGCTGGTGGGAAGCTGCTGTCTAGAACAGGGAGCTCAGCTTGGTGCTCAGTGATGACCTGGAGGGGTGGGATGGGGGAAGCGGGAGGGAAGCTCAGGAGGGACGATATATGGAGAAGGCAATGGCACCCCAGTCCAGTACTCTCGCCTGGAAAACCCCATGGACGGAGGCGCCTGCTGGGCTGCAGTCCATGGAGTCGCTAGGAGTCGGACACGACTGAGCGACTTCACTTTCACTTTTCCCTTTCATGCACTGGAGAAGGCAATGGCAACCCACTCCAGTGTTCTTGCCTGGAGAATCCCAGGGACAGGGGAGCCTTGAGGGCTGCCATCTATGGGGTCACACAGAGTCAGACACGACTGAAGTGACTTAGCAGCAGCAGCAGCAGCATGGCTGGTTCACTTTGTTGCACAGCAGAAATCAACACAACATTGTAAAGCAATTATCCTCCAATTAAAAACTTCAAAAAATATTCTGTGATAACCTATACAAGAAAGAGAATCTGAAAAAGAGTGAATATACATATAACCGATTCACTCTGCCGTGTACCTGAAACTAACACAACATTGTAAACGAACTGTACTCCAAAAAAAAATCAAAAAACAAACCAAAAAACCCCATCCACAGACACTCACATTTGCCTCTCCTTTGGGTCCAGGGTAAGTTAGGGCTTTCCTGCCTGCTGTGAATTTAGGCACAGTTGTGTGACTTCAACTGGCCAATCATAGATGAGCAGAAGTGACACATATCATACATGTGAAGTTTTAGGGACCAGCTCGTGGTTCCCATTTTCCCTTCCTTCCGCCTGGTGATTGTAGACGTCTGTTGAGACAGAGCTTCTACTCAGTTGGGTGACTACCCTGGGTAGCCCCTTCTTGTGAAACTTACATACTCTACTCAGAACATTTTTCCAAGGGGTGGGGCATGGAAGCAATTCATAGATCTCACTGAAAAATTAAACATTATCTGAACATTAACCGTGAAACACCAAAATCAACTCCAAAATGACCCAACACAACCATTTAAGAATAAAGTCAGTGGACCTCCCAGGTGGTTAAGACTGTGCTCCGACTGCAGGGGGCTCAGGTTCTATTCCTGGCCAGGGAACTGAGATCCCCATGTGCCACACGTGCGGCCAAAAAGTTTTAACTTAATTTTTAAAAAGAATAAAGTCAGAATTTACCACCACAACTTCCTAAATTAAAAACCTCACTCATCTTTGCAACTGTCACCCAAATCCTCCTCTCCAGCCACACCCGACCCCTGAATGTTCCCATAATCTCTCTGCCTTTGCACACATATTATTTATGGAAATCCTATTTTCCAATTCCTTAAACCACTCTCCCGCCACTTCTTCTCAAATGGTAGATACTACACACTCCTGGGCAGCCTGCCCTCTGGCCTTCCACATCCCCAATTCCGAGCTATATATAATCCTAATAATTATATCAGCTAATGCATCGTAATTTTAGCTCCTTCCTCCTTTTGCCTGGCTTTCAATTTATATTTCTACATAAATAGCCTTATTGTAAGCCCTTTACTGTCAGCTAGCTCCATTCTTTTCTGGAAGTAGGCAGAGTATATATTACCAACATAAAAATATAACCATTGATTTCTCCTTACTCTCTTCAAGCATATAAATAAGGTCTGAAGTCATGAGGAGGGGAAGCCGTCTCTTGCACTTGGTTGGTAGTTCCTCTCCTGGATTCAGGGTATGTGGTAAGTTCCTAAACACTAGTATGAATTGGTCCCTTTTCTGTCCCCTGGGTCAGAAAGATCCCCTGGAGGAGGGCATGGCAACCCACTCCAGTATTCTTGCCTGGGGAATCCCATGGACAAAGGAGCCTAGTGGGCTACAGTCTGTAGGGTCTCAAAGAGCCAGACACAACTGAGTGGCTAAGCAGCAGTAGCAGCTATGCCCTGTGCTGTGTTTGGAACTGAAGATACAGGATGCAACATTCTCCCCGCCTCAACTCACCCCTGTCTCTTCTCCCAACACTCTACCCCAAGACCCATGCCCTCCCCTCCTCACACAAGCAAGATGAGAAGAGTTTAATAAACTCTAGCAAAATGGGACTTCCCTGGTGGTCCAGTGACTAAGACTCTACGCTCCTGATGCAGCGGGCCAGGGTTCAATCCCTGGTCAGGGAACTAGATCCCACACGCTGCCACTAAAGATCCCACAAATAAGACCCAGCACAGCCAAATAAATAAATATAAAAAAAAAAAGTAAGTGCAGTAGATGGGGCCATGCTAGAACACTGGAGGAAGTCACAGAGTTGGCAGCAACGGAGGCTGGGAACGAGTCAGGAAAAGACATTTCGAGATCCAGAGCAGCCGGGCAAGGCATCCCAGAGGAGCTACAGCTTGAACTGGGCTGGGAAACCTGGCTTCTCTGAGGGGCAGTGGGAGGGTGGCCCAGGTGAAGCAGAAGCAAGGTTAGGAGGCGGGAGAAGGGAAGACCATGATGATGGGCATGGACCTCAGCCTGAAGGAGGCTCTGGAGAATGAGGCAGAAGTGGGTTTGAGGAAATATCCAGACAGCTCTTCTGCCCTCTCAAGACTTCTGTGGCTTCAGAGACTTCCCTGGTGGTCCAGTGGCTAAGACGTCATGCTCCCAGTGCAGGGGGCCTGGGTTCGATCCCTGGTCAGGGAGGTAGATCCCACACACCACAACTAAGAGTTTGCATGCCACAGCTAAAGATCTCACCTGCTGCATCTAAGACCCAGGGCAGCCAAATAAATAAACGAAAATAATAGCACTGACTTTGCATGGCAAAATCGCACTGCAGAACACTTGCTTTAGCAAGTCACAGCCACTCTTAACTCACTTGGATTTTATGCATAAATTTCAATTTGGAAGAATACTGGAAAGAAGGCACTGTTGATGGATTCATCCCAGGAAAAGTATTTATTCTTGCCTTTCCTTGGCCAAGGAAAGCTTCTCTGCTGGAAAAAGCATCTCACCCTCCACTGAGCTGCATGGCAAAGATTATAAATAGAAATAAAGAAGTCATTCTGACATGTTTATCATTTTTCCTTTAACTCCTGGAGCTCCTGGAGCAGAAAAGATCTGGACTTACCCCCCCTCCTTTTGGAAAAAAAATCTTATTTCTTGATGTTTCTGTTATAGCCCAGTAATAAAACATGGTCTTTTACTTTTAAAACAGGACAGATTCTGTTTCTTTACTTAAAAAATCTTTCACTCCTCATTTTTATAGCTAAGAAACAAAGGGGAGGGAAAGAAGGAATGCAGGGAGGGAGCGGGGAGGAAGGAAGGAAAGAGGGAAGGACGAAGAGACCTTGTTGAGTCTCTACTCCACTCCAGGCGCCATGCCGCGCACTTTCCCACCAGGTACCTCATTTCATCCTCATCATCAGACTATCTGGCAAGTATCTGTGGCCTTATTTCCATGCTCAAAGAATCCGAGGCACGGTGTTTCCCCACGTTTCTTTCCCAATGGCACACAAGATGAAGGCAGAACAAGGAGAAGTAACCTCCCTGTCAGCCGAAAGTCTGGTATACGCATGAGTTCTTCAAGGCCAGGCTCAGTCAGCAGCCTTCTCAGTTCTGAAGCCACAGCAGTCTTAAGAGAAGCAGAAGAATTACCTGTGTATATCTTTGCACCTCTTTCTGCCCCGTTTTCCCAACGAGTGAATAGCTACTATAATCTCACTGGAAAGACTCTCTCAGGGTTCAGGGAGAGGAGCAGGGGAACTGTCCGTTTGCACTGAGCACCTGACAGTCATCAAGAAGCATGTGCATGCTCAGCCATGTCCAGCTCCTTGTGACCCCACGGACTGCAACCTGCCAGGCTCTTCTGTCCAGTCATCAGAGGAAGAGTATAAGGCAGACCTCACCACTGCGCAGGAGCTATGTCCCTTGGTTCAGACCCATGAATAGGAACACTGGGAGAAGAAACAGAAAATCAACGTCCTTGACCTTGCCTATCCCCAACCCAGATTCTAGAATTCTGCCACCAGAGTTGCTTTGTTTTCCTGTCAATGTCAAATGATCCTGTCATTCTCTTAAAACCCTTTTTATAATGTCTGAGCAAGATCATGCTGTTAGGAAAATCACCAGATAGCTACCCTGTAAGATTCTCATGGAAATAACCAATGGCTAAGAAAACAGGTGCAGATAATGAGGAGAGGAGGCCAGGAACAGGCTGGATGAATCAAGTAGCTTCTTCTGCCCAGGATGTTACAGGTTGGGCCAGAAGTGAAGCCTCAGAAGAAACACTAGAAATTCTCCCTCCTGAGAAAGAGTATCACAGGGTAGGCAGAGGGGACCATTCCAGGCAAGCTTCACCAATGTGCTCCAACAGGTAGACGTGGAGAGGGCGGAGATGCTACCCAGGGCCAAGTCCAGGTTCTCCACTTGCCCCTGAGGATCCACAGGACTGAGGGGCCCTGGATGCTGAAGGCACACAACCCGTAGAGCACAGACACATGCTGTCAGCATCTGAAAGGAAGGCGCTGGCAGTCAGAGGCTGTACCTGCTACGGAGGCTGAGGCTGAACCCAGAGCAGGACAGACGTCTGGTCCCAGGCTTCCCTGGTGGTCCACTGTGAGACCCCACCTGCCAAGGCAGGGACACGGGTTCCATTCCTGGTTTGGGAGGGTCCCACATGCAGCAGAGCAACTAAGTCCGTGAGCCACAACCACTGAGGCCCACACGCCTAGAGCCCATGCTCCACAGCAAGAGAGGCCACTGCAGTGAGAGGACCAAGCACAGCAACGAGAGGGGCCCCCGCTCGCCGCAACCAGAGAAAAGTCCAAACGCGGCAACCAAGACCCAGCACAGCCAAAAATGGATAAATATTTCAGAAGTGAAATCTAGTCCCTTAGGGGAGGAGCCCCCTGCGGAGAGAAGTTTCCCTGGTGGAGTCTGGCCCCTCCCCACCCCCCCACCCACTTCCCCACTTCCCATCGCCTACAGCCTGTGAGTCACTGGACATGCCCCACACCCAGTGAGAGGTGCAGGCAGAACACAGCTCCTTGCTTTTCAAGTCTAGATAAACCTCTCATTATTAAAAATGAGTGAAAAACAAGACACCTTGGAAAGGATCCTATGAAAAAAACTCTGTCAGCATAAAAAATGGATACCTCACAGGAGGTCAGACACAAGGATAAGTTTGACAATGTATCTAATTCACAATTTCAGCATATTTGAAGAACATGTGGATTCCAGGAAGCAAACAAAAAAAATACAAAATAAGATAAGACACTGGTAAAATCAAGGCTGCTGCTGAAAACACAGGTAAAAGGGGGACCCTGGAAGGTTACAAGGAAACTGAAGATGCAACAGTAGAATTTAAATCTACTGGAAAAATCATAGGACTAACACTGGAGAAAAATCACCATTTGGAGGAAGTACTGGATGGTTCTCTGAGAACCATGCATTTCTCTAGGTCTGCGCCTTTTTTTTTTTTTTTCGGTCATGGGGCATGCAAGAGCTTCCCCGATCGACCTCTTGTCCTGTGCAGTGGAAGGGCAGAGCCTTAAGCACTGGACCACTGGGGAAGTGCCTCCAGGTCTGTGCCTTTGCCGTGCTGTTCCCTCTGGCTTGGGTACCCGGCCCATATTCACAGACCCAAAGTCAGTCGGTCTTTTAAGGTCCAACCAAAGAGCCTCAGTGGATGAGGACATCCTAAGTATCTGCATGTTCTGCATTGTGGTAAGAAGCGGTGACACTGAGTTTGGTCTTAAAGGACGAACAACAGATTGTCAGGGACATATGGAACTTGAAGAGGACCTTTAAAGGCAAAGGACTAAATGACCAGAGATGGAGCTGAGGGCCAGCATGCTGCCCTGGCTGGAGCACAGGGGGAACTGCGGGAAGTCAGCAGGGTTGGAGACGTAGCCAAGCTCCGAGTTGCTCTGAGTGCGTGCCAGAGATGGCACTATGGATGGGCGGCAGAGGCTCAACTTTAATCAGTAAGTTTCTCCTACTGCCAGTTAAGAAGCCAGGTCCTGGAGATGCTCCAGCAAACCAATCCTGCCCTCCCATCCTTGAGAAGCAAGGAGACTAGTGGGTTTTAAATGAGAGGGAAGGGGCTTCCCTGGTGGTCCAGTGGTTGAGATTCCACCTACCAATGCCAGGGGTATGGGTTCAATCCCCTGACAGGGAACAAAAGTCCCACATTTTGCAGGATGTGGCCAAATATTTTTTTAAGTTAAAATAAATGAGAGAGAGAGCATGATCAAATTTGCCTTTCAGAAAGATATTTGTAATTTGTACTTATCAAATGGCAAAATTATTCTGAAATGCACACTTCAGAGTGCTAGCTCTGAGATCCCCTATGAAAGTGTTAGTCACTCAGTCGTGTCAAGCCATGGACTGTAGCCTGCCAGGTTCCTCTGCCCATGGAATTCCCCAGGTGAGAATACTGGAGTTGGGTAGCCATTCCCTTCTCCAGGGGATCTTCCTGACCCAGGGATGGTGAATTCTTTATCGTCTAGGTCATCAGGGAAGATTACCTGCTCAAGTTCTAATCAGATGGGGCCCCTTGCTGTCTGACCATGGGCAAGTTAACTCACCTTTCTGGTGCCTCTCGTGCCTACTCTTAAAACAGTATCACTGCTCCTATCACAGATGGCGATGGTGATGGGAATTCCCTGGTGGTCCAGGTGGTCCAGTGGTTAAGATCCCAAGCTTCCAGGGAGCTCAGTTCGGTGCTCTGTGGTGACCTAGAGGGGTGGGATGAAGGGGATGGGAGGGAGGCTCAAGAGGGAGGGGACATATGTATACACATATCTGATTCCCACTGTTGTACAGCAGAAACTAACATAACATTGTAAAGCAACTATATTCCAATTTTTTAAAAAGTGCTTCCAATACAGGAGGCATGAGTTTGATCCCTGCTCAGGGAATTAAGACCCCTCATGTCAAAAATAAATAAATAAATAAACACAACAAATGATGTTGGTGATGATAGCAGCTAACGCTTACAGAACACTCATGATGTGCCAGCCGCTGTCTTAAGAACATCTGTGTTAACCCATTCAGTCCTGATGACAACTTTCTAAAGGAAGTGTTAAAATGTTCCCACTTTACTAACCCCTCTGGAACTAGAAGTGGCCTGCTTCTGGTTCCAAAAGGGTCATTAACTTGTTCAAGGTCAAGTGGGGATAGGTATTATTAGCTCTCATTTTCATTTTTCATATTGCACCTTTACTTCCAAGAGACAAAAGCATTCATAAAATGACAATTCATCCTGTGTTGTAAAAGGAAAAACACACGGTGATGTAAAAGAATGAATTTCTTTTGAAGCCTGTCCTCTAGTATTTCAGCATGACTGCTGTAAGCTTCTCTGTGCTCAACTGTCTTTTTAAAATCCTAACATTAAGAGGTACTTTATTATGCAAGCAAATATTAATCAAAATGATGCTCAAGACCAGCAAGTACCAAAAATAATAGTTATAGGACAATTCGAATATGTAGGCACTGAGGTGATTTTCTTTCTTGATCATTCAGTCATCCTTCTTCCCAGGTTCTAACCAGGTAAAAGTGAAAGTGTTAGTCACTCAATCGTTTCTGACTCATTGTGACCCAATGGACTGTAGCCCACCATGCTCCTCTGTCCATGGAATTTTCCAGACAAAAATACTGGAGTGGGTAACCATTCCCTTCTACAGGGGATCTTCCTGACCCACGGAGCAAACTTAAGTCTCCTGCATTGCAGACAGCTTCTTTACCGTCTGAGCCACCATGGGTAGGAGCTGGGAGGTAGGTTCAAGAGGAAGGCAGATATGTATACCTATGCCAGATTCATGTTAATGTATGGCAGAAATCAACACAACATTGTAAAGAAATAATCCTCCTATTAAAAATCAATAAATTTTTTAAAAAAGTGAATGCAAATGTTAGGTTTATTCATGGAGGCTCAATAACTTCCAAAGTACAGGGCTTCCTGGTCAAGCTCTGTCTTGAATGAGTATAACTGGCCTCGGCCCATCCCTCTCCATGACAGGACGTGTTAACCTTTCAAGATAAAGTACGTGTGATGATCCCCTGGCCTAAGCTGAGTGTTTGCTAACTGCACGATTCATTTCAGTGTTTTCTTAGCCTAATAAATTAGACTGAGCACTTTGCTAGTCTACTGCATTAAGCAAGGCTTGACCAAACGTTTTTTATGAGCGTGGTTAACCATAAAGCTGATTAGTCTGATCAGACAGCCAAGTTTGCCCGTGGAAAAATAGGAGCATGCTCACACTACAACTTGAAAAGATCAAATGCCCGTAGAAATAACCACAAAAGTAAGCCCCCTTCTCTGAGTATTTACCTGTGCCCTAGGCTTCTCACTTCATCTGCCTTAGCCCAGATAATCCTCAGAACAAGCCCTCAAGCAGATGCCACTAGCTTTATTACACAGGTGAGAAAACAGGTAACTCACACAGGGCCATACACTTGGTTAGTGGCAGAGCTAGGATTTGAACCAGTCTTCAAAATTAATGTTGTTTTTTAAAAAATAATAATAATAAACTTTATTTTTTAAGAGCCATTTTAGGGTCTCAGAAAACTTGAGCAGAAGTACAGAGATTTCTCATATATTCCCTGCCCCACATATGCACAGCCGCCTCCATTCAAAACATCCCCCACCAGAGGGACACAACTTTTATATCCGTTTGGGATACTAGTGCAGGGGCAGTAAGAGGAAAAATAATCTTGAAATATTCATCAAAATTAGCCTCCATGGGACTTCCCTCATGGTCCAGTGGTTAAGAATCCTGCTGCCAATGACGGGGACATGGATTTGATCACCAGTTCAGGAAGATTCCACATGCTGCAGAGCAACTGAACCTGAGTGTCACAACGAGGAGCCACAGAAGGACAGACGCAAACACTGCAACTAGAGAAAGCCCACGCACAGTGATGAAGACCCAGCACAGCCAAAGTTAAATAAGTGAATTTTTAAAAATTAGCCTCCACAAAGATTTTTTTTTCCTTTGTCAGTGAAGGAATAATGTTTTAAAAGGAGTAATGAGGAGCTAGAAAAATGACAACAGAAACTTTGAGATCTGGAGTGGCTGTTTAATTGGATGAGTGACCTTCCTAGCACAGGACTGACAGAAATGTCAGTACCTTGTTAACATGCCTATTTCCCATATACCTGGTACCTTCTTAATAAAAAAAAATGGTAGCATAGTACTTTATTTCTGTCAAATGCCAATTTGCTGAAAATACCATCAAAACAATCTACTGCCAAGACAAAGTTGAATTTATAATATAAGAGAGGCAGACTACAATTTACTTATTTTTTAAAAGGTGTCTGATTCTATTAGATTTAACACATGCACGCATAAATTTACACAACCACCACTACAGTCAGAATACACAACAGCTCCATCACCCCCCCCAAATTTCCTTACGCTGTTTCTTTGTAGGCAAAATTTCTCCTTCTAATCCCTGATGATGACTAATGCCTCCTTCTTGGTCCCTATAATTCCACTATATGGATATATTCATATTTGGGGATGCAATAATATTAGAATCATACATTGTATCAATGTACCCACTCAAAAACATTTGGGGCATTTGCAGGTTTGGGCAATTATGAATAATGCTGCTATGTGCTGTGTTTAGTCGCTCAGTCATGTCTGACTTTTTGCGACCCCATGGACTGTAGCCCACCAGGCACCTCTGTCAATGGGACTCTCCAGGCAAGAATACTGGAGTGGATTGCCATGCCCTCCTCCAGGGGATCTTTCCAACCCAGGGATCAAACCCAGGTCACCCGCATTGCAGGCAGATTCTTCATCATTTGAGCTACTAGGGAAGCCCAATATTGCTATAGCCATTCATACATAGGATTTTGTGTTAAATAAGTTTTCAGTTTTTTGTGTGCAATAAGTGTGAATAAGTTTTCAGTTCTCTTGAGTAAATGCCTAGGAACAAGACTGCTGGGTCATATAAGTGTATATTTAAATTATAAGAAACTGCAAAACTGTTTTCCAGAGTAGCTACATGATATTGTATTCCCACCAATGAGTGATACTTTCTTTCTTCATATCCTTTTAGCACTTATTGTCAATTGTTTGTTTATCCATTGCCTCAGGTATGTAATGATATCGTATTATGATTTTTATTTGCATTTCCCTAATAGCTAATGATGTTGACCATCTATTCCTGTGCTTACTTGTCATCTTTATATTTTCTCTGATAAAGTGTCCTTTCAAATCATTTGTCTATTTTTTAAATTGGGCTTTTTCTTATTGTTAAATTTTGAGAGTTCTTTATAAATTCTGCATACAAGTCCTTTGTCAGGAGATTTTAAAATATTATCTAAGCAGTCTCTACAATTTGCAGCTTTATTCTCCTAACAGTATCTTTTGCAGAAAAAAAATTTTGAAGTTTTGATGAAGTTCCATTTATAATTTTTTTCTTTTATGGATTATACTTTTGGTATCATAATTAAAAATAATTTGCCTAACTCAAAGCCACAGAAATTTCCTTCTGTTTTCTTCTAAATGTTTTATAGTTTGTGGGGGTTGAGGTTAAGGTAAAGGATTTTTTCTTTTGCATTTGCATATACAATTGTTTTCCCCGACTATTTGCTAAAAAGAGTATCCTTTATCCATTAAATTGACCCTGTACCTTTGTTTAAAAAAAGAGAAAAGCTTCCAATGGACATGAAGAGAAAAGCACTAAGTGGTTCCTGGAGCTGCCACTGAGGTGACCATACTCTGAACAACATACTGCTGAACAACATACCATCATCGGGGGTTTGCCAAAGTTGGTCACAGACAACCTGCATTGAATCAGAGGACATGGAGTCAAAATGAAAACCATGCCGACAGTGAGCCCTCAGGCACAGTGACATGAATTCTCTGGCACTCAAAGCAGCTAGACAAATTACGCCAGAGAAATCAAGGTATCTGTGGGCCGTGTTTAAATGAGGCTCACAGAAAATGCGGTGGAAGGTGACAGTCATCACTGTCAGTTGATCAGGGCTGCCTCTGGCACGTCTCAAGTGTTCATGACAGTTACCCTTGACCGTGTCCAGGAGAGACTAAAACTGATGCCACTGGTCTAGCCCTCCAGGGCTGTGTGCTGGGATTCCTGCAGCATATCAGTTGCACTGGGTGAAACAACACACTCAGAAGGAATTAGAGCAGCTGCGTTCTCCAACTGGGGGGGCAGCAACAGCCTTTCACTGGGGCCAGATGACTCATCCTCCGAAGGCCAATTCATAAGTCTCTTCTTTACCTGAATTTCCCCAGACCTGATTAGTTCCCACCTGCTTTGGGCTTATAAGCTACCTGACATATTCTGTTATTAGAGGACTTTTCATGTTGAATTGTAATATCTGTTTACTTTTCTGTCCCCCTTCTCTGGTAGGGTATAAGCAGATTAAAGGTAAATGTTTCGATCCTAGCATCCTGGTGCCCACTGCAGGACCTAGCATGTAATTAGTGTTCAAGCAGTTCTAACAAATCAATAACAAAGATGATGTCTGCGTGATGGGTAGGCTGATGGATAGATAGGTAAATGAGTGGCTGGAAGGTTGAGTAGGTAGATGGATAGAGGAAGTAGAATTGAATGTACTGTTGGACAGGTGACCAGATGGATGGAACGCTAGATGGATGGGTATGTGTATGGGTCGATGGTCGGACAGATGGAAGGACAGATGGATGAAGGAATGGCTGGATGGATGGGTGAATGGACAGATGAATGAAAGAATGGATAGATGGACAGACAGACTGGAGGGTAATTTGTTAGATGGAGAGACTAGTTGATGGGTAGATAAATGGACAGGGAAGGTAGGTGAATCAAGGAACAGACAAGTTCCCAAGAAGCCAAGTCACTGAACCATTTTAAGAACAAGTTCCAAGAGCACGATTCAAAAAAGTGGTAAACCATTTTGCAGGAGAATTCAAAACGAATCTTACCCAAATCAAAAGGTAAAATGGCTTCAAGCTATATTTGTAAGCCTTATTTTGCATTATAAGACACTTAGGGTGGTCCCAACCACGTCATCATGTTGTACATCCATATTACTATTAAGAAAGAACTCAGTGTATCAATTGTGATCGGCAGGGTTTCAGGATTCCCTCACTAAGATTCCTGGCACCTGCTCAGTCATTTGGTCAAACACTAACATAGGTGCTACTGGGAAAGGATTTTGCAGATGTGATTTAGGCCCCAAAACAGTTGCTCACTTCTTTAAATCTGCCCTGAGCAAGTCCACCCCACAATCCAAACCTCTCACAAAAACTCACGGTAATTTGTGTTTCTGATGCTCACTTAGCATCGACCATCAAATCACTTCCACAGGCTATTTCCTGTGTCATAAACTGAGGCTTTTGTATTTTAAACAAATGCACCAGAACTTAGACATCCAGATGGTTCCTATCTTATCCCACACACCCTCTGACCCAACCAGGAGCTTATTCTAACATCTCTCTGGAGGGAGTGGCCTTCAAAAGGCTGCAGCAATTCTGGACATTACTTAAAGGTGGCAAATTTTTACCATTCTTAGGATTCAATTCCTGGAGATAGTCAGACATCATTTGAAAAAAGAACTGGAAAGTAAAAATGATCACACAGTACACTAGGGATTTCCCTTGTGGTCCAGTAGCTAAGACTCCATGCTCCCAATATAGTCTGGGTTCAAGCCCTGGTCAGGGAACTAGATCCCACATGCTGCAAATAAGACCCAGTGCAGCCAAATAAATCAATTTAAAAAAAAATTTAAAAAACCCAGTATACTGTTGTGCAAAGTGAGTGCCAAACTCTAAATCTCAGGTATTAATTCTCTTCCAGGGCTGACTGTCTAGTTTAGAGAGCAGTTCCAAAGAGCTTTTCAAACTCTCCTAAGCCACCGTCTAAGGGAGACATTATACTTAATTCTACCACTGATCTTTTCCCATCCCTTATGCCAGGTATATGAAAAAGATGAAGTTTCAGGGACTTCCCTGGCAATCCAGTAGTTAAGACGTCACCTTCCAATGCAGAAAACACAGGTTCAGTCCCTGGATGGAGAGCTAAGATCCCACAGGCCTCATGGCCAATAAACCCAAACATAAAACAGAAGCAATATCGTAACCAATTCAATGAAGACTTTAAAAAATGGTCCATATTGAAAAGATCTTTTAAAAAAGATGGAGTTCCATAAAGTATACAGCGAATAGATGATCATTGTAAATGCTCCTTCCTGGCTTCTGGCAGAAAATAGTTCTCTTGGGCCATGCCCCACCACTGGGGAGATCAGAGACCCCTGTGGACATAGTCTCAGGGGCTCTGCAATGTAAGTATATTCAGGATCATCCAGATGAGTACCTTCTAATGAAGTGCTGTGTACAGTTTCAGTGCCCACATTTGCATCATCTGGGATCCAGTCCTGACTGAATGATATCTAAATGCCCTCAAAAAAGTTTTTACTGTAATTAGAATAAATGGTAGAAGTGAGTCACCAGACTGCATGCTGGTACTGGCATACCAATCTCCCCAGATGGTAGGCGATTCCAAAGGTTGCTAGCAGGTGCACTAGACAAATCTTGACTTCACCTGCACTAACATTCAACTGTTCATTAGCAGTCAGTAAGCATGCCATGAAGAACATCCCAGGAACCAGCATCTGACTTCTTTTTTTTCTTTGCTGTTAGACCCTGATTTCCTTTTAGAGACTGGCTTAATAAAATAATGGCTTTGTGGCTCCAGATGAATTCAGTGTTATCACATGGAGCAGGGGGATGATACAGGATAACTCAAACAATGGTCCTTTATGCACAAAATCAAATCAATCAAGACCCTAACAAGTGAAATATGAGATGTCAGCAATAAAGCTTTCTTCCTTGAAGCCCAACATCAGAGATTGGCAAGGTAGTGTACTGAGCTAATGTGGATGATCTGAATGTCATTCATGTTATAGTTCTGTTGGCATATCATGTGTAAAATTGTTTTAAATTTATAATTGTATAAGAACTGTAAGCTGGAACTCCCTTGGCGGTAGAGTGGATAAGAAACTGTCTGCCAATCCTCCCTCATCTGGGAGGATTTCTTATGCTGCAGTGCCACTGAGCTTGTGCACCACAACTACTGAGCTTGCTCTCTAGAGCCCACTTGCTGCAACTACAGAAACCCAAGTGTCTAGAGCTGGTGCTCTGCGACAAGAGAAACCAGCACAATGAGAAGCCTGAACACCGCAACTAGAGACGAGCCCCCACTCGCCACAACTAGAGAAAGGCCTGCTGGCAGCAACGAAGACCCAAAGCAACCAAAAATAAAATAAATACAGATGAAAGAAAGTGAAATTGCCATTTCCTGCTCCAGGGGACCTTCCCAACCCAGGGATCGAGCCTGCGTCTCTTACGTCTCCTGAATGGGCAGGTGGACTCTTTGCCATTAGTGCCACCTAGGAAGCCCAAATACAAATAAAATAAATAATTTAAAAAAAAAAAACCAAAAACTCTAAGCTGAAGGAATGTATACCTGGTGTGATATTTGTACATATTCAAATAACATAATAATAAGGGTAATTTAAGTAAACACTGGGACATCCTTGAGCATGTTCTTCCTTTAAAAGGGTCTGTGTCTTATTCAAGTAGGAGCAACACCGCCCTAGACTTACTAACCACACCGTAACCGCCACAGCACAGGCGGGCTCAACTGCTGGCAAAGGCGCTCCTTAAACACCTACCTCAGGGATTGCCAGACAAGGACTCCAGCATGGGGAGAGCCTGGCTCACGGGGCCATTTAAACCTGAAAAGAAGGTCTTCTTGTTTGTGTGTCTGCCTTGTAAATATTGTCCTGGGCTGGGCAGGAAGAAGCAGATTTTTTAAAACACCCATAATCATCATCTTCTGTGTGTTCCTTTTGCCCTGGACTGGACTCACAGAACACAAACTGCCTCCAGCAGCTTTGTCAGGCTGAAGCCGACTGGTTTCTCCCCAGGGTGATAGGATCTCTCAGCTGATTTTATCAGCGCGCCAAGCTTGTTCTTTGAGCTGTTGAGGTATCAGTCTGCCTCTCTCTCTTGCTTTCCTGCGGTTGTGGGAGCTGGGATGGGGGTGGGTATTAACACAGAAACTGGGGTTTTCGTGCTAGCTGAAGGCACACAGGGGCAAATGCACACTCGCAGGGCAGCAATGATGGTTCAACCACGGGCCCTGCTCCCAGCACTGGTTCCCTGAGAAACTCAGGCCTGGGCTATCTCCCACATTACAGAGGAACTAAACTGACTCAATAGACAAGAGTCTGAGCAAACTCCGGAAGGTGGTGAAGGACAGAGGAGCCTGGCATGCTGTGCTCCATGGGGTCGCAAAGAGTCTGACACTATTTAGCAACTGAACAACTATAAGGAGATCAAATGAGTCCATCCTAAAGGAAATCAACCCTGAATATTCATTGGAAGGGCTGTTGCTGAAGCTAAAGCTCCAGTAGTTTGGCCTCCTAATGCCAAGAGCCAACTCACTGGAAAAGACTGCGATGCTGGGAAAGATTGAAGGCAAAAGGAAAAGAAGGCATCAAAGGAAGAGATGGTTAGATAGCATCACTGACTCAACGGACATGAGTTTGAGCAAATGCTGGGAGATAGTGAAGGACAGGGAAGCCTGGCGTGCTGCAGTCCGTGGGGTCACAAAGAGTCAGACATGACTTAGCAACTAAACAACAATGGCAAAACAACAGCGGAAGTCTCTCTACCTTTTGCTCGCCACATGGTTTAGGTGCTGTGATAAGAACTCTGTAAAGGCTAGTCCTAACCGGAGGGAAGAGATTTTATTACAAAAGGAAGATCCATTTGCTCTCATGTCAGAGTCACTTCCAGAAGTTTTGACATGTTCACCTGATGTGAAATTCCAGTCATCCATTAGGAAAAAAAAATGCTTCAAGAAAGCTGGATCCTGGGACTTCCCTGGTGATCCTATGATTAAGACTCCAAGCTCCCAAGGAAGGGGGCCAGGGTTCCATCTCTGGCCAGGGAACTAAGATCCTGAATGCTGCATGGTGCAGGCAAAAGTCTGATTCTGCCTAAAAATCTGCCCTCGCATGTCTGGAGCAGCTGGGGAAAGGAGATGGCATTCTCCTCCAAGGCTCAAAGGGTCCTAGGGACAACTGCACACAAGCTTCTTGTCTCCAGGTAGGGACACAGGCTCAGAAGGGTCAACCTGTCTCAGGACACACAGCCACTTGGTATGGAAGCTGAAAATAAAAATCAGGGTTCCTGGACTTTCCTGGTGGTCCAGTTGTTAGGACTCTGTACTTTCACTGCAGATGGGTGAGGGTTCAATCCCTGGTCAGGGAATTGGATCCTGCATGTTGAGCAGTGCTGCCAAAAAAACCCACAAAAACCTAGGGTGCCTGTTCCTTCTTCCAGAACTCTTACCATCTAATGACAACTCTCAACTTGGTCTCAAATACTCTCTGGGGGTGCAGCAACATCACTACAAACAGGGCAAGCAGAAGGCACCATTTTCTTCAGCAAGACATTAAGTCATAGAGATCAGGGTCATTCAGCACTGGAAAGGGATCCTAGAGTCCAGCAGATTCATTTTCCAGATAGGATCTTGGAGGCGCCCCATAACAGAAGATGAGAGAGAAGCCGAGAAGAGAGACCTGAGCTCAAACAGCAGACCTCCCCACCCCTCCCATCACCACCACACACAGACAGATTTACTGTGTATCTTTGGGCCAGTTGCTTAACTTCTCTGGGCCTCTTTTCATCTCATCTAGGCTGTCTGGATAGCACAGACCCAAGCTTGTGGAGCAGCAGGGAGAGCTCAAAGAGGCAAGAGAGGCAAATACTGATCATAATGCCTCAAGGATAGTAGGTATTCAAAAAACTATAACCATCATTATCACCACCTTCATGCCTTACCTCCAGCCCAGGGAATTTTCCATGACTATCTTTGCTTCCTGCAAGATTCTTTTCGGTTTTGCTTTGATGTGGATGGACCTACAGTCTGTCATACATACAGCGCGAAGTAAGTCAGAAAGACAACAACAAGTATTGTATATGAACACATATATGTGGAATCTAGAAAAATGGTACAGATGAACCTATTTGCAGGGAAGGAATAGAGATGCAGACACAGAGAATGGACTTGTGACCATGGGGAGGGGAGAGATGAACTGGGAGATTAGATCTGACATAAATACACTACCCTGTGTCAAATAGATGGCTAGTGGGAAGCTGCTGTATAGCACAAGGAGCTCAGCTCAGTGCTCTGTGATGACCTAGGGGGTGGGAGGGAAGCCCAAGAGGAAAGGGGATATATGTGTATGTATAGCTGACTCACTCACTGTACAGCAGAAACTAACACAACATTGTAAAGCAATTATACTCTAATAAAAATTAGAATCCTAAAACTAAACCTTCTTGGTTAGACATTTCCTAATCCAAGTTGACCTAAAAATATGGATCAAAATTGAACTGAATACTGTTCATACATCTATTGGGAGGATGGCACTCCTGCCTGGTCACCTGATAGCCGTGTGAAGTCATCTGCAGCCTCTGGAAGACTACACATTCGTTCCAGGGAGAAATGCTGCCCACTGTATGGGTGGACGGAGTCCAGCCACCCCACGGCCCTTAGAGAGGGGCAGTCCACACTGGGTACTATTCACTCATGGAGGAGCAAAGTCTGGCTTTCAGCCATCGTCTCCTGGGATCACCCCACTTCTGTGCTGGGCGAGAAGGATGAGGCAGTAACTGCTGGTCTTCTTATGTGGGGGCATACAGAACGGCCTCTGGAGGCAGGGTGGCTCACATGGGGTCAGCAATCCTGCTACCTCCTCCGGGCTCTGAGAAACATCAGTGGAGAACAGAGGCATGGAGAAGCTGTCCTGCCCTAGAAGGTCTGTACCCAGTGCAAGCCCTGGGTACTTTTGCTCCTTCTGGCCAAGACCACATGGCACTCAGAGGCACCTGGAAGGCTGGCTCTCATGGGTGGGAACATGAGAAACTCTATTGAGTTTCGTCATTGTGAAGATATGTCTCCTTACCCACAAGGGATCCTTCCAGATAAAATCAAGGTGGGAAGGAAGGAAATAACCGACTCTTATCTCCATGATTCTAATCTGCGAGCCTGGAATGACCCTTTCTTCCTACTGACAGATTTAGGATATATAGGTCTGTTACGATAGTAACCAACTGAGGACTTCCCTGGTAGTCCAGTGGTTGAAACTTCACCTTCCAATGCAGGGCGTTTGGGTTCTATCCCTTGTCAGGGAGCTAAGATCCCACATGCCTTGTGGCCAAAAAAACAAAACATAAAACAGAAGTAATATTGAGCAAATTCCATAAAAACTTTAAAAATGGTCCGGATCACACTATTTACCATAGCTAGGACATGGAAGCAACCCAGGTGCCCATCAACAGAGGAAGGAATAAAGAAGCCGTGGTGCATATATATGATGGAATACTATTCAGCCATAAAAAAGGAATGCACTTGAGTCCATTCTAATGAGGTGGATGAATCCAGAGTGAAGTGAGTCGGAAAGAGAAAAACAGGTATCATATATTAACACATATATGGAATCTAGAAAGATAGTACTGATGAACCTATTTGCAGGGCAGTAATGGAGATGCAGACACAGAGAACAGACGTATGGAGATGGGCGGTGGGGAGGAAGGAGAGGGTGAGATGAATGAAGAGAGCAGTATGGAAGCGTATACACTATCATATGTAAAATAGATAGCCAATGGAAATTTACTGTATGACTCAGGGAAATCAAGCCAGGGCTCTGTAACAATCTATAGAGGTGGGAAAGAGTGGGAGGGAGGTTCAAGAGGGAAGAGACATATGTACATTTGTCCACTGAGTTGGTGATGCCATCCAACCATCTCATTCTCTGTCGCCCCCTTCTCCTGCCCTCAATCTTTCCCAGCATTCAGGGTCTTTTCCAATGAATGAGTCAGCTCTTTGCATCAAGTGGCCAAAGTATTGGAGCTTCAGCTTCAGCATTAGTTCTTCAAACGTATATTCAGGGTTGATTTCCTTGAGGATTGATTGGTTTGATCAACCTCAGTATTACTTCACAAAAGCAGGGATGGATCCATCATGGTACAAATATAAGAAAACTCGGGCCTAGAGAAGTGAAACCTGCGGTTCAAGTTCACATGACAAGCCAAGGACAGAATCTTGAACCCAGGACCTCTGACCTCAAAGCCATCACTCTCCTGGCCACGTCACAAGACAGGCGTGTTGGCAGACTCAAAACCTTCCAGGACACGTACCCAACGCATAGATTTATTTCAGTCATTCAGAGATGCAGAGAAAAGCAGCAGGAACTGACCCAGAATTTCAGGAAAGTGATGTCACCACTCCCGCCAGCCCACACCCCATGGTCATTATCTTAAAAGCGATGAGACCATCCATGAAGGCTGGTGCTGGAACCATGCCCCTGTCAACATCCGGGTGTGTGGGCAGGACCTGGGGCTGGTCCTCTGGGAGTTCCATTGCTGACATGGTGGGTCAGGGCAGGAACCTCAGCTGGCAAGACCTGCCCACCCACACCCAGCTAAAGGCAAGGGCACCAGGAAGGGTGAACACGGCTTCCTTGGGGCTCTGAGACCTGCCCTGCAGCAGCTGACAGCCTCAGCCAGCCTTTAGGGCATACAGCCAAGATCCTGTGGGGTATGTCCCCTTCCCACCCCACAGTCCCCTCCCTCCTGGACACGACCACTGTCAGGTGCTGGTCTGTCCTTGTGCCTGTGCTTGGAGGATGGCTGGCCAACACATCTCCAAGAGAAGAACTGATGACCCAGCTGCCTGCTGAGATGAATGCAAACGCCAGGACATGTATGCACAATGGAGACTCAGAGAAATCATGCAAGGAGTCAGTACATCCAAGTGCAAGATTACTATGGAAGAAGGAGTTCTATCAAATGTAGGTGTGGTGGATTGATCGCAAACATGGCCCCATTCCCCCACCTTTCGTGGGCTTCCTAGATAGCACTAGTGGTAAAGAATCTGCCTGACAACACAGGAGACACAAGAGACGTAGGTTCCATCCCTGGGTTGGGAAGGCCCCCTGGAGGAGGGCATGGCAACCCGCTCCAGTATTCTCGCCTGGAGAATCCCATGGACAGAGGAGATGGTGGGCTACGGTTCACGGAGTCACAGAGTCAGACAAGACTGAGCACACACACACTCCCACCCTTTTCTCTTCTCCCTGGATCCATGTCCTTTGCAATACGGCATTGCAGCTTCTCCCATCACCAGGCAGAGTCAGAATCTCCCCCCTTGAACACGAACCAGCCTTGCTTCAGCCAAAAGAAGGAAGCAGAAGTGGCCCTTCCCTAGTGGTCCGGTGGCTAAGACTCCCAGCGCCGAGTGCAGGAGACCGGTGTTTGATCCCTGGTCAGAGAACTAGATGCCACAAGCCACAGCTAAGAGCTGGTGCAGGGCTTCCCTGGTGGCTCTGTGGTAAAGAATCCACATGCTAACGCAGGGGACACAGGTTCGAACCCTGGTCCAGAGAGATCTCACATGCCACAGGGCAACTTAGCCTGCGTGCCTCAACTGCTGAGCCTGTGCTCTAGAGCCCAGGAGCTACAACTACTGAAGCCCTCACACTCTAGAGCCGGTGCTCCTCAGCAAGAGAAGCCACGGCAGTGAGAAGCCCACACACCACAACCAAAGAGCAGCCCCGTTTGCTACAGGAGAAAACCCTGCACAGCAACAAGGACCCAGCACAGCCAAAAGTAAACAAAAGGAAGTCTGGGGCCGAACAAAGAGAAACTTTATTTTTTAAAAAAAGACCCGGTGCAGCCAAATAAATTAATAAAATATTTTTAAAAAGAAATACACAAACTAAGACATTTTTAAAAAGGGAGTAGAAGTGATGGTATGCCACTGAGCTTTGAGATCAATGCATGCTTTTCTTCTGTCTCACAGAACCGGATCAGCCACCTTAGAACACACCCAGCCTAGTCTGCTAGATGCTGAGAGATACATGGTCCAGATACATGGTCCAGAATACTGGACACCGTATACATGGTCCCCTCAGCCCCACGGAAGACAGCCCACTAACACCAAGCACGTGGGTCAGGACAACCTAGACCAGCCAGCCTCCAGCTGTTCTGCCAGCTGAATTGAGATGCAGATGAGCCAGGTGGCTGGCAGGTGCAGTCCAGCCACAGAACGGTGCACCAGGCTGAGCTGTTGTGCCCCATAGACCCCTACACCTGCAGGTCAACAGCTCCACTTTCTAACAGGTTTCTGAGAAGTTAAGAATAGGTAAACTCAACGTTTTTGCCCCAACATATCTTCCAAATAGGATCTGAAACAGTAGAAACCTCCATTACCTTGCAAGTCTTTCTAGAATGTGAATTTCTTCTCTAACTCTGATATAAAGGAAGGTTTTTAAAAACATGGTTTGTAAAGACTCTGGAGAGTGTGACTATCGCATGTATTCAATGAAAAAGAAAAGCCTGGAATGAGGAAGAAGTCCTGAAGTAACATGACATTAAAGTCAAGGTTTTACCAGGATCTTACTAAAGAGAAGAACCAGCAGTTTAAAATGAGTTGCCACCCCCAATGTTAAGAAGCACAGCTGTGGGAAGACATGGAAAAACCAGTCACAGTCAATCATTAGTTACTCATCCATTCATTCCATAGAGGCAGCAGGCAGTGACTCTATCACATTCTACAATAAACTCTGAGTTTCTATAAATAAATAGGACATGAGCCCCTAGACAGAAGAGAGGACTGGACATCTAGCCTTATAAATCATGGTGTCTGGGAACCCAGAGGATGGGAAGCTTATTTCGGCTACCTCTTCAACATAGGTCAGGAACAAATGTCCTTACACTGTGTATATACAAGCTCCTGTTTCGTGGAAGAGACTGCATTCAGAATGCTGGCATCCCTCTGGACCGGGGCTCCCATAGTCTGGGCATGCCTGGGAGTTCCCATGGGTGGTCTCTCTCAGACCTTGACTCACTGGGACACACAGATGATCACCCTCCCCAGGGAGGAATGATCGAGCCCCTTCCCCCAGGGAGCGCTTCCCAGGGAGGCTAGCAGCCCAGTGTGCCGCCGGACCAACCCTCATTTGGCTAAATTTTCAGAGTAGAACAGCCAGCAGTGCTACCCGCATCTCTGCAGAGCTTTCCAGACACAGCCAGGTCTAGTCCATTGAGATGGAATCTCTGAAGCCCGCCCAGATGGTCAGATCAAATGTCTGGCTGAATTCCTGCCATGCTAGCCTTATCACATCCCTGCTATCTTCTCCACTTGTAACCAGATCAGCTAAGCTTTCACTGGCAGCAGGAGCCAATGGATAAAGCAGAGCTTGTTTAAGAAAACTGTGCTTGGATAATGGGTTGGTTGATTCAGGGGAAAATGAAGCAAGAATCTCTCTTTGTACTATGAACTGAAATAAATTCCACACAGGTCTAGGAGCTTAAAAATCAATCCATGGGACTATCAGTGATGGTCTAAGACTTTATAATTATATACTGACAGAAGAAGATTGAGGGCAGGAGAAGGGGGTGACAGAGGATGAGATGGTTGGATGGCATCACTGACTCAATGGACCTGAGTTTGAACAAACTCCAGGAGATAATGAAGGACAGGGAAGCCTGGCATGCTGCAGTCCATGGGGTCGCAAAGAATCGGACACAGCTGAGTGACTAAAGAACAGCAAGAGGAAGAAATCTGAAGGAAATGGTCAACAGATTGTACTACATGAAAATATATCATGTATTTTACAAAATAACCAAAAAGGAAGACAGGGAGAGAGATCCGTCTCCTGGTATCTCTCACTCCAAAGCTTCATCTCTCACCCCACTTGGCTTTGTCCATTTACTATCACCTTGTTAAATTGCTGGTAGCTCCTTTCATGAACCCCATGGTCTGACCTCCCAGTATCCAAAGGTCCTATCTCTGATTGACAGATTCTCACTATGTTGTCATGTTCAAATCGAGCAATAATCCTCCAGGAATAAAGGAATCCTCTCACTTTTCTGCCCACTCTGTGCCTTGAATAGATGTAGAATGTTTTACTATTCTCTTTCATTCACATGACCCCACCACAACTTGAATTGCAAGGTAGGAGCATGAGTTACTGGGTTTAGTACACTCCATGTCTGGTGTAGAGTAGTGGATTAATAAGTGTTTGCTGAATAACTGGCTAAGCAAATGCAGTATTTCCTGGTTTTATTGATTCACCTGGCACTGGCTCAAAGCTTCAAGTCCCTGGTATCTTTTTTGATAAAAGTCAAACTAATAAATGCATTGCTGACTTATCACCCATGTAAGTGGGACACAGGGCATGCACCAGAAGTCCTGTGATAAAGGCATTTCATCCAGAGTACCTATAGCCTGCTCATTCATTTTCCAGCAGTCTCCTCTTGCGTACATCTTGGGTTTCAAGTTCTCAAGCAGAGCATCCACAATGAAAAATGGACCTGCTGAGGGTACACATTACTGACTCTGAATTTTGCTGCAGTCCTATCCATTTACAAAACACTCTGTGGTCTGAGCGTAATCAGTAAAGAGAAGTTAACCCAGATCTCTGTGTTGCAAAAGTGTTGCGGGGGGTGGGGAGGGGGGAAAGCATCTCTTTAAGGAAATGCTTTCTGGTATAAACTGATGCTGAAGCTGATGTTCCAATACTTTGGCCACCTGATGGGAAGAGCTGACTCACTGGAAAAGACCCCAATGCTGGGAAAGATTGAGGGCAAGAGGAGAAGGGGGTGACAGAGGATGAGATGGTTGGATGGTATGATCGACTCAATGGACATAAGTTTGAGCAAACTCTGGAAGATAGTGAAGGACAGGGAAGCCTGCATGCTGCAGCCCATGGGGCTGCAAAGAGTCAAACAAGACTTAGTGACTGAACAACATCAAGAAGGTTGAGTTCCTTTAGGGCTGACTGGTTTGATCTCCTTGCTGTCCAAGGGACTCTCAGATATTCAGGGTAACCTCGATGGGCTCAATTCACTGAAACCACTGAATGTCTAATTGCAACTCCAGGGCAGAGAAGAGCTAAGGGCTGGAAGGTCACCTTGGCACCTCTGCAGAGAGCACTCAGGGTACCCATCTCATCCAGTTGAGCTGGCCTATTTGAAATGAACCAGCACCCTTCACAGTGATGACTCTGTCCTCCCTAAAGATGAGCTATACATGAAAACTCTGTCCCTTTCAACCACATTCCTTCCACCACCTCTGCTGCAACTCAGTCAAACAAAGAAGTCAGGAATCTGCCCAAGAATTTGTGAAGAATTAGGAAGGTGTTTATAAAAATTCAGCATAGGACTTTACTGGTGGTTCAGTGGTTGGGGGTCTGCCTGCCAGTTCAAGGGATAGGGGCTCTATCCCTGATCCAGGAGGATCCCATGTGCCACCAGGCAACTAAGCCCATGCGCCACAACTACTGAAGCTCTCCTGCCCTAAAGCGCCCGCTCCGCAACAAGAGAAGCCGCTGCAATGAGAAGCCTGTGCAGCACAGCTAGAAAGTAGCCTCCCCATTCACCACAACTTGAGAAGAGCCCGAGCAGCAACAAAGACCCAGCACAGCCATAAATAAATAAATACACTTAATAATTTTTAAGTATAAAAATAATCAGCACAAAAGTCACAGGATAAAGGCTCGAACACTCTGCTCTCACGCTAAGAGTGGATACAGAGAGCACTGGCCTGGAAGGAAAATTCCAAAGACACACGAGTCTCAGAACATTCTCCTCAAAGGCTCAGAGCTCAAGCTACAGAGGGACTGGGCCTCACATGAGGCCATGCGGTCCCTGAAACACTTCCAGCTTAATGTTCTCCCTCTGGCCCCAGAACCAGTATTTCGTTATAGGCAGTGCAGTTCTTAATGCCTTCACTGGACCCTAGGAAGTACATTCTCAAGTGAGAACTGGTATTCTCGAATGGACTTCCTGCCAAGAACATGAACCTCAGAAGTGAGGGACACCCAAGCTACCTGCCACCATGAGCAATGGTCTAGCGTCCACCTACTGATTACACCCCTCACCTCATCAAAGCCACATACAAAAATGCCCTGACTCAGCTTTGAAGGACCACCATCACCTGTCCTCACTTTTATGGTCTCATTTCCAGGGAACTCCTAGACCTTCCCCCAAATATCTGATTTCTGGATTCTCTAAACTAAATCCAGGCTAGTCCTTCCCTCCTAACCTTCTCTCCTCCAGCCAGTAAACCAGATACTCCTTCAAGGCCCAATCAAACAATATTATCAAAAATCTACAAACAATAAATGCTGGACAGGGTGTGGAGAAAAGGGAACCCTCCTGTATTGTTGGTGGGAATGTAAATTGGTACAGCCACTGTGGAGAACAGCATGGAGATTCCTTAAAAAACTGAAACCAGAACTACTGTATGACCCAGCAACCCCACTGCTGGGCATATACCCTGAGAGAATCATAATTACAAAAGATGCAGGCACAAAAATGTGCATAGCAGCACTATTTACAACAGCCAGGACATGAAATCAACCTAAATCTCCAACACCAGAGGAGAGGATAAAGAAAATAAGGTACATACATACAATGGAGTATTACCCAGCCACAAAAAGGAATGAAACTGTGCCATTTGCAGAGATGTGGATGGACCTAGAAACTGTCATACAGAGTAAAGTCAGAAAGAGAAAAACAAATATCATATATTAATGCATATATGCAGAATCTAGGAAAATGGTATAGACTAACCATTTTTGAAAAGGAGAAATAGAGACACAGACATAGAGAACACGCATACAGACACTAAGAGGGGAAGAGGGGTGGGATGAACTGGGAGACTGGGATAGACATATACACACTACTGTAGATAAAATAGATGCCTAATAACAACCTGCTGTAGAGCACAGGGGTCTTCCCTGGTGGCTCAGAGGTTAAAGCATCTGCCTGCAATGCAGGAGACCTGGGTTCAATCCCTGGTTCAGGAAGATCCCCTGGAGAAGGAAATCACAACCCACTCCAGTATTCTTGCCTGGAGAAAGCACAGGGAACTCTCCTCAGTGCTCTGTAATGACTTAAACGCAAAGGAAATCCAAAAAAGAGGGGATATATGTAAATCTATAGCTGAGTCACTATACATTAGTGTATTAGCAGAAACTAACACAACATTGTATACTCAAAAAAAAAAAAAAAAACACTGCCTCCATGACACCTTGTCTCTTTCCCCAGTAAAGTTATTTCTCATCAATCTGCAGTGCTTCCATACTGTCCACCCATCTTATAGCACAGACTATAGGCACCTGAAGGCCTACCCATCTTCTCAGCTGAGAGCTTCTTCATGGCACAGAAATGTCATGAAGTCATTTCTGAATCCTAGGTGTCCCAAAAGAACTGGTGAATCAACAACTGTGTTTGGGTTATCTGTTATTCTCAAAACGCTTTACTATGAATTACAGAATTCCCCTAAACATGCTTCCTTAAAATTTAAGAATCAAGCAACTTCAGTCATTATTTGGAGCACGGGCTTTCAGATTCACAAGGACCTGGGTCCCTCTGCCAACTCCATCACACCCGGGTGAGTGACCTCCGGTGGATCAGTGGTCAGGATTCAAGCTCTCATTTCTGAGGGCCCAGGGTTCAACCCCTGGTCGGGGAACTAAGATCCCAGTTGCCATGTGCCTTGATCAAAAAAAGAGGGGAAAGGGTGAGGTGGCAGAATGCAACCCCTAGCTGGGAGGCTCATCCAAAAAAGAAAAATAAAGCCAAAATGTGACTGTACACCTCTCTGATCTCCAGACCTTGGAAACGTGACATCCTCAAACAACCTCAGCAGAGCAGAAGCTCAAGCTCACTCTTAATAAGCAAGATTCAATAGAAACATCATTTCTTCTCCATGTTAAAAATAGTTTCTTATTTAAAGTAACTGTATGTGGGGCATGTTTAAAGTTAAAATGAACTTCACTAGCACCGGTCCTTCTCAGAGAATCCCGAGACATGTTTATCTATTACCATTTGTAACAACGTTGCCCCATGATTTTAAAATTAAAAACAGAGTTCAGCTCTGCCACCAAGTAAGTTCAAGTATATACACAGCCCACAGTTAGGTCATCAAAGGAAACTCTGAGGTTCCTCAACGCTGGGAACCAAGTCAGTGCCTCCGAGATGGCTGTACTTTTTATTTTCACGAAATCACTTCACTGAGAAGAAATCCTTGCTATGAAAGCTCTGAAGCCCAGCTCCTATAACTGCTTTCTCTTTTGTTCCCAGGAAATGAATTGAGAAATCTAGTGAACGCAATGCCTTCTTAAGAACTCACAGGCACAGTGACGCATCAGTCCAGCACAATTGGCAAAATATTTACCATGGAACACCACAATTCCTCTCTCCCCAGAAAGGAGTACAAGCAACGGAGAAGGGAAAATACCAGCTTCAGACCACATGGATGTCTAGAGGGGACCTGCACGCCTCTCCTCCACTTTCCCTAAGACTCCTACACCCCCAATTCAAATCAACAGGTAGGTTAAGAGCCAGAGGCACATTTAGCGTCCCCAAAGCTTGCTCCCCTCTCTCTGACACTGGTCTCTTTCTGTAAAAAATAATAATGCCCAGATATGTTTACTGAACAAACCACATTCTCCCTCACTGAATTGATACTGCCTATGCCTTACATTGGAGCTTCCCCGGTGGCTCAGCAATGAGAATCGCTCAGAGAATGGCTCAGAGTGGCTCGGAGAATCTGCTTGCAATGCAGGAGATGCAGGTTCAAATCCTAGATCAGGAAGATCCCCTGGAGGAGGAAGTAGCAACCCACCCCAGTATTCTTGCCTGGAGAATCCCATGGACAGAGAAGCCTAGAGGGCTACAGTCCACAGGGTTGCAAAGAGTTGGACACGACTGAAGTGACTTAGCACAGCACAGCACATGTCATACATAAAATTTTCATACATTCTGCCAAATATCTGCAGGACATTTATCCTCCTATATTGATCTGTTTTCATTCTTACAAGACAACCATATGATCTATTTATATATATTTATATATATGTTTTATTAGAGTATAATTGCTTTACAATGTTGTATTAGTTTCTGCTGTACAACAAAGTGAATCAGCTATCAGCTCAGTTCAGTTCAGTCACTCAGTTGTGTCCAACTCTTTGCGACCCCATGAATCGCAGCACGCCAGGCCTAGATGTATACATATATCCCTTCCATCCTGAGCTTTGCACCCACCCCCAGTCCCACCACTCTAGGTCATCACAGAGAGCTCTGCATCAGAAAATATCAGAACAGAACCGGCACTGATGATAAGGACTTTGACTTCCCAACAGGAAAGAGCCCTGAAGGAGGTTAGTCAGAAGAAAGTTGAGGCAAAGATGCAAAATTTAAGATAGGACCAAAAACTCAGTCAATCAATATAACTAATATTGTATCACAACATTTAACAAACCTAAATAAATGCCAGAAATCTGTAGTGAATCAAATGTCAAAATTTTCAAGAAAGACAGAAATAGTATCATTGATTTTTCTTTTTGCCTCCAAGACCTACAGTTGCTTGTGTCTCAAAAAATGGGCTTCCCAGGTGGCAATAGTGGTTAAAAAAAAAAAAAAAACAACCCTCCTGCCAATGCAGGAGATGTAAGAGACATGGGTTTGATCCCTGCGTCTGGAGAATCCCATGGTCAGAGGAGTCCGGCAGGCTACAGTCCATGGGAGTCACAGGGTCGGACATGAGTGAACTGACTCAGCACTTCGTAGACATAAAAGGCTACAGAACTGACCAGCCACAAGCCTGGGGATCAGCTGTGAGCACCCGTTGGGTGAAGCTTAGGGATGGCTGTGGGAAGGGAAGAGAAAGGAACCAAGTGGACTCATGGCTTAGCAATGCTGGGCCAAAAAAAAACAACAACCACCTTTTGCCAAGTAACATGGAAATAGATCTGAAACATATGGATTAAATTCCTCCCAAAATAAACACAATTTTTAAAGGAAAGGAAAAGTACTTAGCCACTATGTTTGAGGTTTTCCTGAACCCAATCCTTTGGAAAATTGACACACGAGTGAATTACTCAGTGGTTATAACACAGCCGGCTTTGAAACAGGCTCGTCATAAACCACCAGTTTGTTTTTCAAACCAAAAAATGTTAACGGTTTGCCTAAATCTGCTCCCTGGCTCAGTCTGTTCGAGGTTCATTCTTGTTGCTCTTTATGGGATGGGGAACTGCTCTGCATGGTCACTGTCTGCCTGAGAAGCTCTGGGTCCTAAGCCCCAAGGATTAGGGGAGTTCAAGGAGACCTAGCTGGGAATCATGGCCCCTATTACACAGCAAGGACAAGAGCCCTGGAAAGAAGGCGGGTCACTGAAGCACTGCACTAAGAGCTAGACAGACATCCGAGATGCCCTGTAACTTCCTTCATGGTCCGGGGTTGAGACTGCAAGTTTCCATGGCAAGGGCACAGGTTCAATCCCTGGTCTGGGAAGGTCCACGTACCATGCAGGAAAAAAAAGAAAGATCATTCTGTACCAGCTCCGAACCCATGGGCATCAATGTCCTCATCACTCACATGCAGGCACCTTTGCCCCCTCTGGGGAGCGGAGGGAAGGAGGGCACGCAGCGGGGTGAGAGCCGGGCAGTAGCCAAGGCAACCAAGCAGATAGCTCGGGCTCATCACTGACCATCCAGCAGACAGTCCTGTGGGATCTAGGAAGCCAGGGTCATTGGTCACCTGTCCTGACAGATCAGGGCAACCTAAGAGCCAGTGTAAGGCCAGCCCGAGGAGGCAAGAGGAAGCTGAATCTTCACAGTTTAGGAATCAATCCCATAGTTTCCGGTGGGCCAGTTTCCAAAGCAATGGGAGCTGATGTCAAGACCCTTGGACACAAGACCATCTGGATAGAGAGGCTGCTGATCACCAGCTCTTTCTTGACACTGCCTAGTTCAGTGGGTTGTTGGTCTGGCAGCAGACCCAGCCCCCGGCAACAGCACGTGTACATCCTGCAGGGAACCCTCGCTGTCCCTTTCCTCCATCAGGGTTTCTCAAGTACCCAGTAGCGCTCTCTAGACTGAGCATGCCTTACATTCGTCACCTTAAATCAGTCACATGATGATGCTTTTAGAGCTTGCTCTGTGTCCAGGTGGTGCTACTACTACAGAACCCACCTGCCAACACAGGAGACATGAGACAGGGGTTTGATATCCAAGTCAGGAAGAGCCCCTGGAGAAGGAGTGGCAACCCACTCCAGTATTCTTGCTTGGAAAATCCCATGGACAGAGGAGCCTGGTGGGCTACAGTCCACAGGGTCACAGAGTCAGATATGGCTGAAGTGACTTAGCACGCACACCCACACAGTGCATACAGGGAGTTCTTCAGATCCCTTTCTAAGAACAAGGACCATCCATCAGTGAGGGGTGGGGCTCCCTTCAGGCCTTGTTCCATTTAGAGTATCAATTTTCTCCTTTGAGAGAGCTTTGTAAGATGCACACAGGAGCTCCAGCTTGAACTGGAACCTTCCGCCTCACCCTGGGCCAGTGGAACTTTTCCATTCTTAAGCTTCTGGCTTAACAGTCCCTTTTCAAAACTTACTCTCAAAAACATCCTGCCTTTAAATTTTACATTTGGCTAGTTTACACTGATGAAAAGAGAGAGATCCTGGGTAGAATTTGTTGAGTCTTATACCCAGAAATATGCTTTTATTTTTTTCCCTTGCCAACTTTTTTAGAATCTGAAAAGTCTTGGATGGTTAGACAAGGTTGCAAGTAAAAAAGCCCATTTCTGCAAGAAACTCACTGCTCTCTTTGCTTCCCCCAGTGGACAGCTACTGCTGGAGACTTCTGAGCCAGCACCTGCCACACTCCCTTTCTCACGGGGAGCCCGTGTGCCCCACATTTGTCAGAGTGTCACACAGGACACTTCTGGTATCCTTCCACTGACAACTATTGACATAACAACCAGCAAGGCATCCAGAATGTCAAGAAGACACAGCAAGACCAATCACAATAAAACTAAGATAACATTCTTCATAGGGCTGCCAAAAGCAATTAAAAACTCTCCAGGACAGAGATTTCCAAACCATGCTCCACGGAACCCCTACAGTTCTGTGGAATTCTTTAGAGGCCACAAGACAAAACCCAAACCCTCACAGCCACAGCCACGTTTTCTCTGGTTTGTAAACTGGGTTTAGTAAGATTTTGTAGAAAAAAAAAATTTAAGGTTAAAGTAGTTTTAAAGCACCGGCCTGAGAGACAAAGGCTCCAGAGACCTACAGATGCCCAGAGGGATGTTCTCTCTCTTCAGCTTTAGAGAGTTCACGTACCTGAGGCAGCTACAGGCTTCATGGAACTGAAGGGTTGCAAGAAATGAAATGTTTAGGCCTATCTGTGCTTCTGGATTCTTCTGCATGGCCTCCCCATTTTCCCCCATGGCATGCTGCAGTCCATGGAGTTGCAAAGAGTCAGACACAACTGAGCGACTGAACTGAACTGACTCTGCTTCTGGATTTTTCTGCAGCCTCCTTTCTGTATAGAATGCCTTCTGAACTCCACTCTCCACATTTGCCTCACCAGAAAATTCCTCTGTGTGTGCTCAGTTGCTCAGCTGTGTCCAGCTCTTTCGTGGCCCCATGGACTGTAGCCTACCAGGCTCCTCTATCTGTGGGATTTGCCAGGCAAGAATACTGGAGCAGGTTGCCATTTCCTTCTCCAGGGGATGTTCCCAACCTAGAGACGGAACCTGCGTCTCCTGCACTGCCAGGTGGATTCTTCACCACTGAGCCACCTGAGAAGCCCCAGAAAAGCCCTGTAAACTCCTGCTAATCCTTCTAGATGCACCTCTTCTCATGCCGCTTCTCAGAGGAGCTTCTCAGGGGATGTCCCCTGGCTTTGCCTGCCCCCAAGCAGGCCCTCTGCCCACCGCACCTCCTGACCCATCTGTCCTAGCCCTGGTCACACTGCATGGCAACCACTGATTTGGATGTTTGCTTCCCCATGGCAGGGCTTCCCTGGTGGCTCAGTGGTAAAGAATCTGCCTGCCAATGCAGGAGACATAAGTTTGATCCCTGGTCCAGGAAGATCCCCTGGAGAAGGAAATGGCAACACAGTCCAGTATTCTTGCCTGGAGAATCCCATGGACAGAGGAGCCTGGCAGGCTACAGTCTGTGGGGCCACAAAGAGCTGGACACGATTGAGTGACTAAACAACAACAACCCCTTCATGGGACTGTTAGCTCTGGAGGACGGAGATCACTTATTCAACTGTGCCTCCTTCATGGCTAACACAGGGTCTCCCCCTAGAAGATGTTCAAATCAGTAGTCAATTTCTTCCCTGCTCCCGGATGCAGCAGTGGCGACTAAATGCAGTTGCATACCTGCATCTTGGGCTGCAGGGGGCATCTCCGATGGCCAGTTCATCCCCACAGTAATGCCATAGGGAGGGCAGTTGAGGAAGATCATTGAGCCTAAATTTCATTTTCAGGTTCCAAAAAAAAAAAAAAAAAAAAAGTTGTGATCTTCAGAGTCAAATAAAGTTGTTGAAATGTAAACACGCATTCTCAGTGTCTGGAAGAGGACTGAGATGAAATTCCCCAAGTGATCTCTTAATACCACCAAAATTACACTCAAATGCCTCTGCCAGGCAAAGATAAATTGCCATTTTCACAATGGTCTTGCACTTAAAAGTAACTTGGCCCAGGGAGCTTTGGAAAATTTATTATGACCGGGAAAATGGGAAACTCAAAGGGGTTCAAGATATTTAGTCTACTGATAAGACAGCTTAGGAGTGACAACAATTATCTCCAAGAATTTGAAGGGTCGTTAGCAGGTCATTAGAAGGACACTGGCCAGCTGGGCCCCATCGACTTGGACATCAGAAATGGACTCTAATGACACCAAAACGAGCTGAGTTAGGGCTTCCCTGGTGGCTCAGTGGTAATGAATCTGCCTGTCATTGCAGGAGATGCACGTTCGATCCCTGATCCAGGAAGATCCCACAAGCCTGGAGCAGCTAAGCCCATGTGCCATAACTACTAAGCCTGTGCTCTAGAGCCCATGAGCCACAGCAAGAGAAACCACTGCAATGAGATGGACATGCACCACAGCTACAGAAAAGCCTGAGCAGCAACAAAGACCCAACACAGCCAATGAATAAATAAATACTTTTTTTTTTAAGGGATGAAGACCTTAAAACAAAAGTTGCATTAGTGTCACAAAATGTCGGCAATGATGTAGGCCCTGGTGACCCAAAGGAAGCTCTGTGGACCAGCAGCATCACCTGGGAGCTTGTCAGAAATGCAGATGCTGGCCCCACCCACCCAGATGTGTCTGATCAGAACTTGCATTTTTACAAGCGCCCCAGTGACTTGCTTGCATGTTTGAGTCTAAAAAACTCTGCCACGGTACCTTCCTTGGTCCCACATGCTGAGCTAAGTTGCTTCAGTCGTGCCCAGGTCTTTACAATCCTATGGACTGTAGCCCACTAGGCTCGTCTGTCCATGAGGATTCTCCAGGCAAGAATACTGGAGTGGGTTGCCATTTCCTCCTCCAGGGGATCTTCCCAACATAAGGATTGAACCCAGGTCTCTTAAGTCTCCTGCACTGGCAGGCAGGTTCTTTACCACTAGTGCTACCTGGGAAGCCCCACGGGCTGGGTCTGTCCTCACAGCCATAAAGTCTCAGGGCACCAGCATGAACTCTGATCCCAGAAAAGGCCACATAGTATAGTAGGCTCCTGGAGAAGTCTGCAGCCCCCTGCCACCACCCCCCAGCCCACCCCATGATGAATAGAGACAAGAGAGGCTATAGTGTAGCACAAATACTTTGCATGCCAGAAGGACACTTTTCTAGATGGGCCTTCCCTGTGACAGAAAATGCCTAATGGCTAAGCTCTTCTATGGACAGCTGAAGGAAAGAAATGCTTAGGGTTTGCAAAAGCTGTTGTCTGGTCAAAGCACTTTAAACCCAAGTTATATCTATCATGTGGCTGTCCTTGTGAAAGATTCAGATAATGCCTCAGCAATTTCCCCACATGAGGAGCCAGACTGTCCGGAGCTGGAGAGCGGAAACCTGTTCTGAGTGAGTGTCGGTGGGGGAGGTGGCTGCCTGGACTCCACCACACACAAACCAGCGCTCTCTCACCTGCAGGGGGTGGGAAGGGAGAGGTGGGCTCAGATGCTTGGAGCCAAAATGAGCCTAGAGAGGGGCCCTGGAAGGTAACAGAGGAGGGGAGAGTCACAGCTCCTCTCCCTTGGGGTGGGGAAGTGAGTTTCCTGGCACCGAGGGTACAAAGCAGAAAGCAAATGTATATTTGATGACATTTCTCTGCAGGCAGCCTCTCTTCCAAAGAGCCAAGTTTGAATGAAGCCTGGTACCAAAGCAGAGAGAGGAAAGAGGATAGGGAACCTCCCAGAGAGGCTAGGAGAGCCCCTGGAAGTGCAGATGTTAATAAGACTCACTGTGATATGTACCATGTGTGCACGTGCGTGCTCTGTGGTATCTGAACTTGCGATCCCATGCACTAGCCCAACAGGCTCCTCTGTCCATGCAATTTCCCAGGCAAAAATACTTGAGTGGGAAGTGGGAAAGAGGTTCAAGAGGGAGGGGACATATGCATACCTACGGCTGATCCATGTTGATGTATGGCAAAAAAAACACAACAATACAATATTGCAAATCAATTATTCTCCAATTAAAATAAGCAAATTAAGAATAATAAGAATAATAAAGAAAACTGGAGTGTGTTGCCATTTTCTTCTCCAGGTGATCTTCCCCACCCAGGGATTGAACCCCAGTCTCTTGGGTCTCCTGCATTGGCAGGCGGGTTCTTACCAGCTGAGCCACCAGAGAAGCCCAATAGGCACCACAATTCTGTCCAATTTACCAAAATGTCCATCTGCCAGGCTCTTGGGAAAGGAGGCTCTGGGCCCAGTTGATCAGCCGACAAAACAGTGAAAAAGAACTCAGTCTCTGCCCAGACCCATTACCATCCTAACGGCCTACTAACCTAACCAGACCCAGGAGAGTAAGAATGTAATCACTTCCTGTTCCCTGTTGAAAAGAAACTGAGCTGCCTCCATTTAATGATAAAAAATGCAGCAAAAGGAGACAACTGATGCAATATCTGGAAGAGAAGAACCATTTTGGTATTTGCCATCATGTGGAAAGAGAGATATAGGGATTTCTCTGGTGGTCCAGTGGCTAAGACTCCAAGCTTCCAAAGCAGGGAGCCCAGGTTCGATCCCTAGTCAGGGAACTAAATCCCACATGCTGAAACTAAGAGTTCAAATGCTACAACTAAAGATCCTGCATGGTGCAACTAGGACCCAGACTTGTTGTTGTTCAGTGGCTCAGTCATATCCATTTCTTTGCGATTCCATGGACTACAGCACACCAGGCTTTCCTGTCCTTTACTATCTCCCGGAGTTTGCTCAAACTCACGCCCATTCAATAGGACCCAGTGTAGCCAAATCATTTAATTAAAAAAATTTAAAACAAGAGAGATGTTCCCTAGACTGATCATGGATATGGGATCTTGTGGATTTGACCCATAAACATAACTTTGTTCCTTTTAGGAATCAACATGCTTATATTTATCTTTTGAGTTATAACTACAAATGCAAAAAACATTCATCCTGTCAAACTGTGTTGCTCCATCAATACCACATGAGGTACTGAAAAGGGTCACTTAAAGTGGCAGGCCTCAAAAGACGCTGAGAGTCACCCCCATCAGCCCGCCAGCCATCCCCACTGAATGCCACACTTGCTATTTGATCTGTCTGTCCCAGCCACTCAGAAGCTTCTGCAGCAGACAGAAGGCTACAGGATCCGTGAAGAGCCTCTTTCTGCCTCTCACACCAGTTCCTCCCCTTCCTTGGCCCGCTACTCCAAAAGGATTCTGTAGTTAGATAGTTTTCCTACCAGTAAGTCTTGTGTGCTGGAAACTGGAACAATACAGGAGTCCAGAGAAGAGAATCATGACTTCAAGTTCAGCCAGGGCCCACGTCATCATTCACATCACCAGGTAGACGAAAGATTCCCAGAATCCGTGGACTGCATCCATCAGTTCCACTCCTTCCAGACGGAGGGAGCTAAGATGACTTTGATCTACTAAGGAAAAAATATATATATGGAAAATCTAAGAGCAGCAGAATGTAAAACTGGCGGAAACACACACAGACACCCACACGTACACCCATGCTTTTTGCAGGAAAAAAAAATCTGTGATATTGGACTCAGTACAACTCCATTATCCAAACTTCTGCATGACGTCACATATTCAACTTGGCTCAGTGGTAAAGAATCCATCTGCTAATGCAGGAGATGAGGGTTTGATCTCTGAGTCAGGAAGATCCCCTGGAGGAGGGCATGGCAACCCACTCCAGTATTCTTGCCTGAAGAATCCTATGGACAGAGGAGCCTGGAGGGCTATAGTCCACAGGGTTGCAAAGAGTTAGACATGATTGAGCATGCACACACCAGACAGAAGAACCTCAAAGACAGAGCTGGAGGAAATGTTCAGATCTATCTGTGACCACCTAAGTGGCAATGCTCCAGGCAGAGTACGGTAGTGTTTTGGTCCAGGTCTCAAAGCCAAGCAAGGTTCAAACACAAGGGCATGTGCCTCCTGACTGGGAGCAACCATTCAGGGGTTTTCTAGACCATGTGCTGCCCTAGTACATCGGCCCCACACTTCATCCTGCAGGAATCAAGAAATGGGGCTGCAGAGGGCAATCCCCATCAATACCCAAGGGAACCTCACCTCCAAGAGGACAAGGAGTTCCCTCAGAAGATCCTGATTTCCTCTGAGAGAAGGATCAGGAAGAATAGATCATCTCAACCAGAGGGCTGTGATAACATTTTGAAAATGACTTACTTTCTCCAAGTGGCACAGGTGGGGAAAACAGGCAACTGATTTGTTTCATGCAAACATTCTTCCACTGATCTTTGGTGAACACGTTAGGGTTTTGTTGTTGTTGTTGTTGCTTTTGTTTTTTCCAACACTGTAATCAACTTCAGCACTTTTCATCATTTCTATCAACAAGTTCTCAAACATGAATATAAAGTGGAGCTGGAGTCCCTATTAAACAATCACTAGGTTAGGAGAGACAGCAGAGGGCTGGTGAATGTAATCCAAAAGCACTGCACAACCGACTTTAAAATATGCCTCTGGGAACCTCCCTGATGATCCAGGGGTTGAGACTTTGAGCACCCAAAGCAGAGGGCATGGGTTTGATCCCTGGTTGGGGAGCTAGGATCCTGCATGCTGAGTAGCATGGAAAAAAAAAAAAAAAGGTAAAATATACTTCTAATCACTACCATTTTAAGAGCTTTCTTTGGGTTTAGCATGGATATACGTGCTTCACATTTCACTACTTAATTCTCATTGGCAACTCTGCAAGGTTGGTTGTGTTGTCCGCAGTTTCCATATGGGGAAACAGACAGAGTTTAAGCGACTTTTGAAAAGTCACACAAGCTGTCTTCAAAAATAAATAAATAAAGATGCTTGAGTGTTTTTACTCTCTATAGGCCTTCTACAAACAGAAGCAGATCTTCTGAATTTCTGGCAATGTTAAGATGAAGGAAGCTACATCTTCTACAGAGCTGAAAAATTACAAAAAAGAGCCTCAGCCAATGTCATTTCTTATCAGAGAACGGAGATGTTTAATTTGCCCAGATTAACTCCTACAGGTTCTCCGCAGCCTGTTTCCAGGCAACCAACTGCAAAATGCTCTACTGGGCTAAAGAGGAACCAATGGAAGCTTCTTTAAGAGTGTTATGCGCCTGGGAGGAAGCGATTGGGCTCGGAAAACAGCACAGCTGCTTTTGCAAAAGCATCCAAACTCATTCTCTGTAAACGTGAGCTATGTGCTTTTTCTCCATTCTGTCCCCGTAACTGTGAAACTAGTATCGCCTTCCGGTACCGTATTTACTAAAGAATTTAATAAAGCGGAACATGATCCTATGTCACACGCCTAAAACAGTTTGGGGTGTGGGGGTCTCTAATTAGGTGTGGCATCATCTCACTGTCTCAGCGTGCGTTGCACAATTACAACACCTCGGAGGGCCCCGTGGTGCTGCAGAGAAGCCCCCACGACACCACACTGAAAGTCGGGTAAGAGCTCAGGTTCAGGGCGATCTCGTAACGGGTCACAAACCACCCAGGCTTCCTTTATCCTCCTGAGTGGTTCACGTCGCCTCGGGACGGGATCCGGAGGGCTCCTGCAGACCATCGGCCCCTCTCCACCTGCCCTGTACCCCTACTCTCCGAGTCTGGAAGGAAAACCGCGCCACTTCCCCGGGAGACCCAGGGCCACCGACAGGGAGTGGAGGAAGCGGCTGGGAGCTGTCCATGGTGGCGCCGCGCCTGGGCACGCAGAGCCGCCGGCTCCCGCCCCCGGGCGCGTCCGGGATCACGCTCCAGACCGCCGGAATGGAGAGACAGACTCGCTCCCAGCCTGCAGCCAGGCACTGGCTCACACATCAAAAGTTCCGTTTTAAAAGGGTTTTCTCACCTGTGGGCAGCCTTGGCTGCACGAAGCAGGACTCAGGACCTCAAACCCGGCTCCTGGCGGCGCGCCTGGGACGGCCGTAGTGTTGGACCCTTGGGGAACCGCGGCGGTCTTGAGAGCGCGGACAGCGAGTCTGCGGCGGAAGACCTCGGCGCACTGAGCTCCTTTCTCAAGAGCACATGCGTCCCGCCGGCTTCACTCCAGAGTGTCTCTGGCCCTGATTCCCAGAGCGGCGAGCTGGAGACCTGGCCACGGCCCTGGCCTGGGCTCCGCCAGGTCCCTGTCTTTATTCCCAACCTTATTTGACCTTTCTTGGAGCTGACATTCCTCTCCAGGGACTGCTGAACCCTCTTGCAGCGATGCCAGGTTGGGCGTCGTAGTCTAGACATCAGCAGGGGTCCTCCTGTCATCTAACATTCAATTAACCTCCACCGGTCGTGTGCCAGAGCGATGCTGGGTGCCTCTCGCCGTCGGGGAGAGCGCGCGCGGCGAGGCAGCAGGAGGCGCAGGGGAAACGAGAAGGAAGACAGTGCTCAAAGCCGAGCAGCAGGGCGCAGACCTGTCGCCAGGTGCGCGCCCACCAGTGCTCGGTGTGAGCCGACTCCCTGTGAGCTGGACTTCGCGATCTGACCCTCGGAGCAGTCACTCCTCGACGAGACACTTCAGGGAGCAAGTATCTCCCCGGAGACATTCAGAATCGGGGAACTCTACAGAAAACAGGGACCTGCTCCCCGCCGGATGCGCTCCGAGGACACTGGCGCCCCCCGGCACCTGCTCCTTGCAAAGTCTCACACGACCTCAGAGAAATCCCACAGCGGACGTGTGCCCATCAACAGACACGTGGACAGACAGACGAACAGACAGCACAGCACAGACTGGACAGACAAACAAGCCCATGACGCGGTGCGTTTTCCCTAACACGGGTGGAGGCGCCGAACCCCCCATCTCCCCTCCCCTCTGAGGCTGGGCAGTCCGCACAGCCCCGGCGCGCCGAGCCGGCCCGCTTACCTCTGGGTCGGTAGCCGAGACACTCTCACGCCTCGCGGGCCAGAAGCGCCGCGGTCAGAGCGGTCGGGTGGCACACTGACAGGCCCGGTTATGTCCCGGGACTCGGGCAAACCGAGTGATAGTTCGTCCGGGAAAGCGGGGTTCAGCCCCTGACCGCGCTCAGCTCCGCCGGCTCCGCGCGCCGCTGGCCCTCGCCAGGCTCAGCCGGGGTGCACCGCGCTGCGCTCGCCCGCGCTCCCCGGCCGCCCGCCAGAGCGGCGGCTTTTATAGAGTGCTGCCTGCCCTTCAGCCGGCCGCGCCAGGCTGGCTCCTCCCCGGGGCCCCTGACGCCCGCGCGCCACCGACCCGCCCCCCGCTGAAGCTCGCCTCCCCCTTGCCCAAGTCTGGCGGGGGCCCCGGGCCCCGGCCGGACCCGGGCGGGCTCTGGCGGCCGTTCTGGGAGACGCAGACCCGAGCCCGCGGAGCCTGGGGGAGCCCGAGCGCGCGGAGCCCGCCGGCGGTGGCGGCAGCAGCCAGGTGAGGGCGCTGGAGCCCAGGACACGGGAGGAGCATCAGCGGCTGGCCGCGGAGAGCCTCTTCCCCGCGCTCAGAGGGTTTGGGGTCTCGGTGCGTAGGCCTGGATCCCCACTCCAAACCAGCTAGGGGAGAGGCTCTCTCGGAGAAAGCCTAGCGCCTAGCACAGAATCGCGGAGAGATGAGGTTCAGGGTTATTAAGTCTCAGAATCTTTTTTTTTCCTAATCCTATCAGGGCGTAATAGGACCTGAGTCCGTATTAGATGTGTTTCTTTTGCTTTAACCTTTGTATTCTGTTGCTTTAACAGTGTTGCCTGTAGCCTGAAATGTAAAGGATAGCCCGTTCTCAAGGCTCTGACCTTTGAGGGTAACACTTGTTCTTGCATAGAGCAAGAAAAAGTTTCAGAAGAGAGAGTGACATTTGTCTTGTTGGAAGTTTATAGGAACACTGTGACCCGATTTCAGCGGACAAAGATTACTGTATCAAGACATTTGCAACCAGCAACCTTGCCCTTTTCCTCACCTTGCCTTTAAAAATGCTTTGCTGAAACTCTTCCCGGAGTTCCAGGTTTTGAGGTTCTGCAATAGACTTTTTTTGCACCAAATTCCGACATTTCGGTTTGCTTGGCCTCATTGTGTGTTGGGCACACAAGCTTGCCTTTGGTAAGGAGAGCGTGGCTTTAGAAAGAGATCCTAGTATAAGATTAAGCAGTTGCTCCAAGTGGAAGACCCGTGGGCTTTTCCGTCAAAGAGATCTTGATGTGAAACCAGAGTCAGACACGCCAGGTATGTGACTTCGGATGGGGATCTTATCACTCCCGGGTGGCTCAGACGGTAAAGAATCTGCCTGCAATGTGGGAGACCTGGGTTCCATCCCTGGGTCAGGAAGATCCCTTGGTGAAGGGAACGGCAACCCACTCTAGTTCTCTTGCCAGAAGAATCCCATGGAAAGAGGAGCCTGGTGGGCTACAGCCCATGAGGTTGCAAAGAGTCAGACACAGCTGAGAGAATAATGCTTTCACTTTCACAGGGATCTTAACCTCCCTGGGCCTCAGCTTCTTCATCAGGAAAACGCGTTGCTTCCTTACCAACTCATAGGATGTGAGGGCACAGTAGTGCAGGTACCTAGTTCACAGCAGGTCTTCAGTAAACTCCTCCCTGTATGTGGGGGAGAGCTCTCTACCTTTGACTGGACAGACTGAGGCCCTCCAGGGTCAGATCAAAAAGGCACAACTGGTCTAGATGTTTCCTTGCTGGAGGAAACAGTCCTAGTGGAAAGAGCCCATAACAGGGCCCTAGGGCACCTGGCATCTTCTCCCAGCTCAGCCACTAACTTGCTTTGTGGTTTGGAGTCATCCATTCTCCTTCTCTGCTTGCTGTACCTCTTCCACTTTCCTGGAGCTTACAGCTCAGCCACTCACCTGGTGGACTGGAGTCTTCCTACAATAGCTAGTCCTTTCTCCCTTCCTTTCCAGCGCAATGTGAAAACTGACTCTGCAGGTACAGTTCTCATTCTAGGCAGCACACATCGCACTGTGAATCCATGTCTGGGCTTTGAAGTCAGACAGAAGCTGCTGGACTCTGTGTCTGTGTTTTCTGCACTGGGACAGAAGCCTTAATTACCTGACTAAACTAGGGAAGCAATGCCTTGCCTCTCCAGACCTTTCTCAGAAGACTGATCTTGACCATCCCTAGGTCCCTTACCAGGATTCTCAGCCTTTCTTGACAGGTAACAGGCTGGGTACTATGGCAGATTCTCCCCCTCCCCGCCTCTCCCCCACCCAGCCTTTCCTTTCCAGCAAATTTAGATAGAATGTACCCAAGGGCCCCTGCATCCCTTCCTTAATTCCTGATTTCTTTTCTTTCTTAATAAGATCCCCCAGACACCAGGCATTTGGAGAATGCTGAGCATTTAGCGCAAATGGAGACCTTGGACCAGCCTTGAATCATTCTTGCTTAAAGCAGTGAAAGTGATAAGCAGGCTCCCCCCTCCCCCGCCCCCCTTCAGGAGAGAGTAGATTTGAGACCTGCATGACACGAGGTCTTTGGTGAGACGCCTGTACCACAGGCCTCTGAGAGATGAAGCCAGTAAAGAAGGATTCCTGTCTGCTGATGGGCTCTGAGAAGTGCTTAGTCATGTTTTCTCAAAGCTCAGAAATGCCCGGCACATTCCTCGGTGTCCAGCTTTCTTTATCACAGACTGATGCCCCTGGGGAAAGAGCGATGCTGATGAATTACAAACAGGCTCTGCATGTCTTAAACCAGATTCTCCAGCCAGAGCTCCATTCAGCACTTCCACTCAGCACTCAGTGATGGACGGGGTATGTGGGCAGTTCTTTTTTTGGATGAAAGTTGGCAGCATGACTCTGACATAATTACTACCCATACTTTCCTCAATCCAAGGTCTTGTTCTTATAAATGCAGGCACAGGAGCTGGTCAAGAAAGGCCATGCTGGGTTTTCTGGTTCGTGTCAGAATCCCCCAGCAAAATCTCCAGATACGGAAGAAAATAATCTTTTTTATTTATTAAAAAGAAAAAAAAATTTTTTTTTGGCCTTGATGCATGTGGGATCTTAGTTCCCTGACCAGGGATTAAACCAATACCCCCTGCATTGGAAGCATATAGTCTTAACCACTGGACCACCAAGGAAATCCCAGGAAGTAATCTTAAATGGTATGAGTCCATCCAGAAAGCCTGCTCTTCCTCCATGTACATCTACCTCCAGCCTACCTTTCTCAGGGGAGGTGAAGCCTCCTCCACCACATCCTTATAGTAGAATGGTCTGCCTGCTTGCTGCTCCCATAAGCTGCCCAAGTCTGGTATTTTCAGTTGGCTGGCAGGACTCTGGCCAGCAAAGCTAGTCCTTGCTGCAAAAGCAGCCTGCCTGTGTGACATTTAAAAGCCGGCCACAGCTGTGGCTTCATCCTTCAAGCGCCACTGCTGGTTTTCCCAGGCAAACAGTGGACAAATCTGGGGCAACAGGGGGGCATGGAGAGTTGGGAAGCAGCTAGGGTAAGGAGTAAGTGCTGTCAGTTCAAGGCTTCCCCACAAGAAAATCCCACTCAGGGACACCAGTCCTTGTTGTCGTTGTTCAGTCGCTCCGTCTTGTCCGACTCTTTGCAACCCCGCAGACTGCAGCATGCCGGGCTCCTCTGTCCTCCACTAGCTCCTGGAGTTTGCTCAGACTTACGTCCATTGAGTCAGCGATGCCATCTCCTCCTGCCCTCAATCTCTCCCAGCATCAGGGTCTTTTCCAGTGAGTCGGCTCTTCACATCAGGTGGCCGAAGTATTGGAGCTTCAGCTTCAGCATCAGTCCTTCCAATGAATATTCAGGGTTGATTTCTTAACTTTAGAATTTCCTCTAACAGCAATCACAAATAATGGGCACTTTTAAATTCCACCAACAGAGGTCGCCCTTGGACACTGAGCCTGAAGCTGGCATGCTGCTGCTACTGATAGGTCGCTTCAGTCGTGTCCGACTCTGTGCAACCCCATAGACGGCAGCCCACCAGGCTCCTGTGTCCCTGGGATTCTCCAGGCAAGAATACTGGAGTGGGTTGCCATTTCCTACTTCAGGGGATCTTTCTGACCCAGGGATTGAACGCATATCTCTGTGTCTCCTGCATTGGCAGTCTGATTCTTTACCAGTACTGCCACCTGGGAAGCCCTTTACTTGCTCCTATAATGTCCGACAGAGGGTTGGTATGTAAGAAGCGTTTACACTGTAAATGAATGAATACACAGATGGAACTTTTTTATTTGTATTGTTTTGTTGGGTGTGCCATGCCGCTGGCAGGATCTTAGTACCCCAACCAGGGACTGAACCCTGCAGTCAAAGCCCCGAGCTCTAACCACTGGACCAGCAGGGTGTTCCCCAGATGAACATTTTTAATTAAAATGGTATACACACAGTTGATAGAAAAAGAGACCCAAATAGTTCGTAAACATTTGCAAAGAGACTCAACTTTGCTCATAAACAAAGAAATGCAAAGTAGTGCTATGTTGAAATCCCTATTAGATTGGCAAAAATTTAAGTGTTTGATGATACCACTTTTGTTGGGGTTGGGGTGAGGTTGGGGAACAGAGCCTTGCCTCATACCTGGCTGATGAAAGCTCCATTTAGTACAACCTCTGAGGGCAGTTGGCCAAGATTTTCGAGAATGTACATAATATTTGACTCCGCAGTTCCACTTACAGGAATTTATCCTATAGCTAGAGTTGCACCATGTGTGAAATGACATGTACAGAGTTATACATTGCAGCCCTATTTGTAATCACAAAAAATTAGAAACAGCCTCATTGCCTATTGGTAGGGCTACCTAACATGTTACATTCAAATAATAGAAAGTTGTGTAGTCACTGAGTTGTGTCCAACTCTTTGCAACCCCATGGACTGCCACCTACCAAGCTCCTCTGCCCATGGGATTTCCCAGGCAGGACTTCTGGAGTGGGTACTGTGTTGGCCATAAAGCTTGTTTGACCCAGGGAACAAACCTGTGTCTCCTGCATTGACAGGTGGATTCTTTACCACTGAGCCACCAGGAAAGTCCACGTAATAGAATATTATGCAGCTTTTTTTTTTAAAAAAAAAAAAGAATAAGGATCTGTTTTATGTATTAAAATGGAAAGTCAAAGTGTAAATCAATGTATATAACAAGCTACTATTTGTCCACAGGGGAAAGGAAAAAGGATTATTTGCATTTACTTATAGATGCACAAGAAATCATCTAGGATGCTATAGAAGACACCAGTAACATGATTTCCTATCTTACTGGTGATGGTTTTGGTGGGGCGACAGGATAATGGAAGATAGGAATGAAAAACAGACATTTTTGTCATGTATGGTTTTATGCTTTTTCATTTTTGAACCAAGTAAATGAACTACCTGAGGAAAAAAGTGAATAATTTTTAAATGGCAAAAGATTAAGTTCATATGTACTAATAAGCCTTTGTTATTTAATAGCATAGCAAAGGCTTAGTATTACATACGAACATAATCTTATACACACATTTCCCCAAGTCTTTTTTTATTTTTGGTTGTGCTAGGCGTTCGTTGCTGTGAGTGGGCTTTCTCTAGCTGCAGCGATCGGGGGCTACTTTTCATCATGGTGCACGGGCTTCATGTTGTGAGGACTTCTCTTGTTGTGGAGCACAAGCTCAGTGTCTTCAGCATGTAGGCTTAGCAGCTGTGGCTCATGGGCTTAGTTTCTCTGTGGCCTGTGGAATCCTCCCAGATCGAGGATCAAACCTACTACATCCCCTGCTTTGGGAGGTGGACTCCTATCCACTGTACAGCAAGGGAGTTAGTCAGTCAGTTCAGTCGCTCAGTCGTGTCCGACTCTTTGAGACCCCATGAATCGCAGCACACCAGGCCTCCCTGTCCATTGCCAGCTCCCAGAGTTTACTCAAACTCATGTCCATCGAGTCGGTGATGCCATCCAGCCATCTCATCCTCGGTCATCCCCTTCTCCTCCTGCCCACAATCCCTCCCAGCATCAGAGTCTCTTCCAATGAGTAGACTCTTCGCATGAGGTGGCCAAAGGACTGGAGTTTCAGCTTTAGCATGAGTCTTTCCAATGAACACTTAGGCCTGATCTCCTTTAGAATGGACTGGTTGGATCTCCTTGCAGTCCAAGGGACTCTCAAGAGTCTTCTCCAACACCACAGTTCAAAAGCATCAATTCTTCGGCGCTTAGCTTTCTTTACAGTCCAACTCTCACATCCATACATGACCACTGGAAAAATCATAACCTTGACTAGACGGAGCTTTGTTGGCAAAGTAATGTCTCTGCTTTTGAATATGCTATCTAGGTTGGTCATAACTTTCCTTCCAAGGAGTAAGCGTCTTTTAATTTCATGGCTGCAGTCACCATCTGCAGTCATTTTCGAGCCCAGAAAAATAAAGTCTGACACTGTTTCTACTGTTTCCCCATCTATGCCATCAAGTGATGGGACCAGATGCCATGATCTTCATTCTCTGAATGTTGAGCTTTAAGCCAAACTTTTCACTCTCCTCTTTCACTTTCATCAAGAGGCTTTTTAGTTCCTCTTCACTTTCTGCCATAAAGGTGGTGTCATCAGCATATCTGAGGTTATTGATATTTCTCCTGGCAATCTTGATTTCAGCTTGTGCTTCTTCCAGCCCAGCGTTTCTCATGATGTACTCTGCATATAAGTTAAATAAGCAGGGTGACAATATACAGCCTTGATGCACTCCTTTTCCTATTTGGAACCAGTCTGTCGTTCCATGTCCAGTTCAAACTGTTGCTTCCTGACCTGCATACAGGTTTCTCAAGAGGCAGGTCAGGTGGTCTGGTATTCTCATCTTTTTCAGAATTTTCCACAGTTTATTGTGATCCACACAGTCAAAGGCTTTGGCATAGTCAATAAAGCAGAAAGTCCCTTCCTAAATCTTAAGTCTCCATCAACAGTATGTTTGAATGGTATATTGTTCCCTAATAAGAATATAATTTATACTATCAATCCCCTAACATTGATTTCAGTATTCTAAACAAGACTATGATTTCGAACACCTTTGCACCTCTCTATCATTATTTCCTTGGGATCGATGTAAGGTTGCACCAACTTAAACCCAGCTTACCCTCTAGGAAAGCTGGATCAGTCTCCATTCTAACGTCTATGCCAGTGGGCCTCTTTCCCTGAATTCACTTTAATACCTGGAATTCTTATTTTTTAACCCATTGCCAACATAGTATAAAAATATATTTCATTGTAGGTTTAGTTTTCATTGTTTCTAGTGGAACACTTTGATGTCTGAGCATTTGTAGTTCTTCCTTTGGAAGCTGCCTGCTCCGGAAGAGAACGTGTCACAGACCAATCACACCAAGCCTTTGTGAGCTTAGTAGAGGCTATGAAAGAATTGCTGTAGTGAGGACTCTAAAGCACTTTGACATTAGACAGTGTCTTGGCAGGTCATGGAAGTGCTGCTCATTTCTCCAAAGGTATACAGATAGCCAACAAGCACATGCAAAGATACCCAACATCACTAATCATTAGGGAAATTGAAACCTCAGTAAAATACCCCTTCACACCCATTATGTTAGCCACTATAAAATATATATATATATATATATATATATATATATATGATCACAAGTGTTGGCAAGGATGTGAAGAGATTGTACACTATTGGGGAGAATGTAAAATGAGGCAGGCACTATGGAAAATAATATGGCATTTTTCAAAAAACTAAAAATAGAACTACCAGGGACTTCCCTGGTAGTCCAGTGGTTGGGACCCTGCAGTTCCACTGTAAGGGGGCAGGAGTTCAGTTTCTGGTGGGGAAACTAAGATGTAGCCAAACAAGAGATATAGTCATTTTATTATCTGCTATATTCCTGATGACCAGAGCAGTTCCTCCATAAAATAAGAGGTACTCCACAAATATTTGTTTTCTTCCTATGTTCAGTTACTCGATCACGTCCAACCCTTTGTGACCCCATGGACTTTAGCTCGCCAGGCTCTTCTGTCCATGGGATTCTCCAGGTAAGAATACTGGAGTGGGTTGCCATTTCCTCCTCCATCACTGCCTGAATGCATATTAGTTACTTCACTATAACATCAGTTGGGCTTCCCAGGCGGCACTTGCAGTAAAGAATCCACCTGCCAATGTGGGAGACCCAGGTTCAATCCCTGGTCAGGAAAGGAAGATCCCCTGGAGAAGGAAATGGCGCCCCATTCTAATATTCTTGCCTGGAGAATCCCATGGACAGAGGAGCCTGGCGGGCTACAGTCCATTGGGCCACACAGAGTAGGACACGACTGAGTGACGGAGCACAAAGCATAGGGACAGCAAACATGACTGATTTGTCATGGATCTTGGGATGTTTGGGACCTTTCTCCAATGACCAATGAATTCAGTTTTAATTCTCATAATGCCATTGGGAGCAGAGTGTGTTTAGTTGACAGCCCCATGTTTACATTTCAGGATCATCAGGGCACTGCTCAAAGAGATCTCTTTATCTCTTTTCTGCAGGGCGGACGTGAAGCCACTCCTCATGACTCAAATGTTGCTGCCTGTCAGCTCTCCCCGATCCTGGTTTCTCCCGGAAGCTTGAAGAGAATTCTGTTGTGGAATCACAGCACCATGCGTGTTTGCTTCCCTCTCCTCCTTTTCCTCCCCTTCCTCTTCTTTCCTTCCTCAGCTGTGAGCTCTGAGGACCAGCCATGCATCTTACTCTTCCCTCTGTCCCCAGACCAACACAGTGACAGCCTGAGTAGGTGCTTAGCAGATGCAGTAATAAGTAAACAGCATTTCTCCAGTGAGATCCAGAGAATGCTCCGAAAGAGAAACTCCTGGCCTGGGAAACAAATATGTATAGATAAAACGGCATTTGAATCCTCCATGAAATTCCTAGACAGCCAAGACAAAGGGTTTGGTTTTGCTTTTACTGCTAATACCCTTAGCTACAACATGTATGCCTCATGGTTTCAACGGCAACATAATAAACACATTTGGTATGTTTTTATATGATGCCATGAAGTCTTTTGCCTTCTTTCCAAAAGTATGGAAAGTACAGCAAAGCCTCATTCTACTGAAAATGGGCACGTTGTTCACGGTGTCCATAAACTGTTAATGTGGCTATATTGAGAATACAGGTTCTGCTTCTATTACTGTAATTTTGTTGCAGCGGTGACAATGGGATCTGTTAACATATCACAAGTCTCTTCATATTAGAAAAGATGAAGGAATAAATAGCAATGTACTCACTATATTTAACTTCTAGGGTCCTAAAGTAAATTGCCTGAGAAAACTGGATCCCCAAGATGACAAATTTGAATTTGGAATTTGGAAGTGTGTCGGTATCCCGTTGGAGATCAAGCTGAACCGAAAGAATTGTGGCCTGACCAACATGACAGCTGTGGACCGGGCAACGCTTCTTTTTGAAAGGGCTCTCTTAGCTTGGCGATTATGACTTTGGTGGAACTAAGGTGACTGGCAGTGAAAAGAATTGGGACGTGAAATTCCTTAAAAAATTATTGACGGTTTTGTTTATGCTCCACACCTTCCCACTTTGTGCAGGAAAAAAAAGAAAGGACAGCGGTGTGGGAAGGACTGCATGTAAACTGCCACTAAATCGGTTGTTCTTGGGCAATTCTCTTTACCTAGATCACCTCTCATATAAAAACGCAACGTGTGTGTGTGCTCATTTGCTCAGTTGTGTCTGATTCTTAGCAACCCCAGGAGCCCCCCAGGCTCCTCTGTCTGTGGAATTCTCCAGGCAAGAATACTGGAGTGGGTTGCCATGCTCTTCTCCAGGGCCTCTTCCCAAACCAGGACTTGAACCCACATCTCTTGCGTCTCCTGCATTGGCACGAGGGTTCTTTACCACTGAGCCACCTGGGAAGCCCAATAAAAATGCAGGTAGGCGGGCTAATCTGGATGTTACAGACTGACACCCTGCAGCCCCCAGGGCTGCGGGGGTGACTCATTTGGCCTGCAGGGGTGTATTTGTCATAATAACAACTGCCTCTTCACACCCCCACTTCTCTACCCAGTACTGCCTCATACCTGGCCCACTGTATGCATTCACAATGCTCTCTGCCCCTATAAGTGTCAGCAACTGTCATCTCTGGACTAAACACATGGGATGCTGGAGAAAGAGGTGTCTATGCTATATATGAAGCAAAAAGCTGGATTTGTTGTTTGTGAGGGCAGGAGGACAGAGAATGAGATAGTTGGATGGCATCACTGACTCAATGGACATGAGTTTGAGCAAACTCTAGGAGATGATGAAGGACAGGGAAGCCTGGTCTGCTGCAGTCCATGGGGTCGCAAAGAGTCAGACACGACTGAGCAACTGAACAACAACAAAACACAGTAAACTATGGATTTCTTAGTGAGCGTCTGGGAAGCGTGAGGCTGGGGATTAGTGGACTCTTAACAGTGGGAGTATTCAGGCACTAAGTGACCTTTAGCAAAGGAAGCCAGGTCACTGGAACAAGGCTGTCCCTGATTGGCTGGCCCTCAGAAGCATGTGTACTGACCGGAGGAGGCTGTCAGTGATGAATTGGGACAGCTTTAAAACCTGTTCCCCTGCTACTTGTTCCAGGGGCCAAAGAACGAGAAGTCTTTTCCTGAACTCCTCTCAGTAGGACCCCTTTGGGATTTAAACATCAAATAATCCAGCTCAGAGATCTGCAAAATTTGTGTGTGCGTGCTTAGTCACTCAGTCGTGTCTGAGTCTTTGCAACCCCATGGACTGTAGCCTGCCAGGCTTGTCTGTCCGTGGAATTCTGCAGGCAAGAATACTGGAATGGGTTGCCATTTCCTCCTCCAGGGGATCTTCCTGACCCGTGGACGGAACCCGAGTTTCCTACACTGGCAGGCAGTTTCTTTACCACTGAGCCACCTGGGAAGCCTTTCAAATTTAATAAAGCAAATCAGATCCCCTGGAGGACTTGTTAAACAGGCTGTTGGGTCCCTCCCCTGCAGAGTTTTTGATTCTGCAGGAATGGGATGGTGTCAAGAATCCACACTTCTGATGAGTTTGCAGGTGATGGTGACACTGCTGGTCCAGGGACTACACTTTGAGAACTACTGGTCCAGCAGTGTAGGATTTGAAGGTAATCAAAGAAAATATTTAGAGGGTTTTCTTGGCGCTCAGTGGTAAATAATACACCTGCCAATGCAGGAGCCTCAGGTTCGATCCCTGATCAGGAAGATCCCCTGGAGAAAGAAATAGCAACCCACTCCAGTATTCTTGCCTGGAAAATCCCATGGACAGAGAAGCCTGGAGGGCTATATTCCATGGGGTCTCAAAGAGTCAGACATGACAACAACAGAATATTTAGGGACTACCCTGGTGGTCCAGTGGTTAGGACTCTGTGCTTCCATTGATGGGGGCCAGGGTTCAACCTCTGGTTAAGAAACTAAGATCCCACAAGCTGCATGGCATGGCCAAAAAAATTTTTTTAACTGAAAAAAAAATTATATATATAAAGGTTGCAAAGAGTTGGACATGACTTAGCAACTAAGCAACAACAGTAACAATATATATACTTAACACAATATGATACTAGTGAGTCTAAGAATTCTGTAAATGATTTTATAAAATGGTTTTTAATCACAGCCATATCTGTATACCTTTGAAAACTCATGATAAATATATAGGAGAAAGATAATACTTACTCCTGCTAAAGTTAATGACTAGAAAATGTGAATTCCAGGACATATTGTAGAAACTCTGTCTCATCCTTCCCCTCCTCTCTCTTCCCTCTCCTCCCCACTCTGAAGGTGTGGTCCATCCTGTCCTGGGGGATCCTAGACCTGATAACTTCCCAAGGAAGCTCCAGGCCGCAGATGGTAGTTTAACACATGAACTTCTGGTCGAGGTATGAGTCACATTAGTGTTGCTAAGTTGCTACAGTCACTCCGACTCTTTGTGACCCTCTGGATCATAGCCTACCAGGCTCTGTTTCTTATAGAATGTTGTCCAAGGGATTCTTCAGGCAAGAATACTGGGGTGGGTTACCATGCCATATTAGTAAACTGATGTACATCAAAAATACAGGGGGCAAGGAAGCTTACAAGACAATGGGGAGAGGCTGGCTGACTTTAGAAACTCTTTCATGAACTCAAGGAGAATGGCCCCTGTTTGTTTCAGTGTAAGTGCCGGGTGATATCAGGTTGTTCTGTGTCTTTGAAGATAAACCATGCTGCTGGCAGGACACACACTGTCCTCAGAAGGAGAGCCTGGCACTCTCCTGAGTTTACACTCTTACCTTCTGGTGGGGGTTGGTGGGGGGCAGGGGGTTGTTCAATGTAAGTGTATGAGAGAGAATTCAAAACACTTTGTGTTTCTGGAGAGGAAAATTTTTACGAAGAAAATTCTTATTCAGGAGAAAAAGCCCCCAGGGATTCTATTCTACACAAAAGCCAGTGCTCTGCGTGATATGGAGAGTGAATGGAGACTCGGCACACACTGAATAATGCTGCCACGTACCCACATCTTCCCAGGAGGATTTTACTAATGTGTTCACGTGCAACATTCTTTCAGGAGAGACCACAGTGTTCTATTTCTACAGCTGATAAGAGCTGGTATTTTTATTGAGAGCTCAGTACGTTCTTTATACAGTCCTCACCTCAGTGTTATGATGTAAATCCTAAGTCACTGTCATTTTACAAGCAAGGAAACTGAGGCACAGAGAGGGCACACTGTGCCCCTGTGTCACAGGGGGAAGGCGGTGGAGCCGAGATTCAGGCTCAGGCAGAGGGACTCCACACATGCAAGCTGAACCCCGAGGTCATCAACATCTCCAAGGCCTAAAGACTCCATCCCTTTAATTACCTTCGGTTGTCTCTCGTTTCCTTTGGAGCACGTTGTGATCTGACTTTTTCATGTGCTCACCTACTACTGTCTGTCTCCCCTCCTAGCAGAGAAGCTGCAAGAGGACGAGGGCTTTGCCTGCTCACTGCTGCACCCTTAGAGCCAAAAACATTTGTGAAAGGAAGGAAAGAAGGGAAGGAGGAAGGGAGGGCGGGAGAAGGGCAGGGAGGGACCGGAGGAGGGGCAGAACAGATTCTGTGTATGAGTCTGCTTGGAAATGAGACTTGACAAAGGAATGCCTGTTATATTCTGTTTTTTTCTATGGACTGCTAGTTGTGCACTGAGTGATCTTGTTTTTCTATTTTTATTAAAGATTTTTTTGATGTGGACCATTTCTAAAGTTTTTATTGAATTTGTTACAATATTGCTTCTGTTTTATGTTTCTGGCTTTTTAAACACGAGGCGTATGGGATCTTATGTCCCCAACCAGGGATCGAACCAACACATTGGAGGTAAAAGTCTCAACCACTGAACCGCCTGGGAAGTCCCGGTCTTGTTTTTAAAGAAAAAACCCCATCAGTTTCTTGCACTGAAAAGAACAGAGCTCATCTTTAAGGCAACAGCAGGCGGTCCAGAGGGCACAGCACCACCCAGCTGCATCCACCTGCCCTTTGCGTGCATCTTCCCCTAGGTCACCCTGAGACCCTGGAGGTGCTCGTGTGGCTCTGTGTGTGTGTCAGAGGCGGGCGGGGGTGTCCCAGGCTTCCTTCCAGTATGTCAGGTGGGTCATCTCTGATGAGTGGGATGAGTAAAGCAGGAGAGAGAAGACAAGAGTCTCTCATCTTTCTGCTTTAAATACTCCTGTATTGCTCGATCCCACCCCCGCCCATGGGCATGTGTTATTTCTAGACTGACACACAAGCAATAAACAATATCAAAAGAAGAATTTGTAAGGCAGGAATTGGCAAACTACAGCCCATGAGCCAAATCTGGCCCACCACCTGCTTTGTAAATCAGGTTTTCTTGGAACACAGGCCCACCCCTTCATTTACATACTGGCTATGGCTGCTTTAGTGCAAGGGTGGTAGGGTTCGAGGGTGGAGACACTATGGCCCTCGTAACCAGAAAGATTTACTCTCCAACGTTCTATAGGAAACATTTTCTGACCCTCGATCTAAAATAGTTTCTTTTAAATTCCTTATAGTCCCCCCCGCCCCACAGAAACGAGACACAGAGAAATGAGTTAACAGAACTGGATTCTTTCTGCCTACCAGGAAGGTAGCGTGTGCTCGTTGCTCAGTCGTGTCCTGCTTTTGTGACTCTCAGCCGAAAAAAAGACCTTTCTTAGCATTTCTAGGAATACAAACATCTGTCTGTGTATCTGAAAAGACTTAAATGAGCTGAGGGTCAGGCACAAGTAAGCTGATTGACTATTGTACTTGACTTTTCCTTCAAGCACCTGGTAATACTTAGCCTGTAATACATTTATCTGATTATTGCCTGTTTTCCCACTGTTACCAGAATGTAAGTTTTACTACATTAGGGACATAGGAAGCACGATTTATTTATAAGGAGCTTGATATTTAGGCCACCTAAATATTTGGGGTTATTGGCATTGATGATATTTATTGTTTTCTTCCTGTGGTTTTGAAAAAAAAAGTTTAATGTATTTTGAGTCTACTTATTAACGTAATAATGAAGCAAAAGCCCATTACGGTTTCTCCAAGTAAAAGTGAGAGTATCTGTTTGGCAAAATATGTCATTAAGACAATAAAAAAGCACGCCTGCATGCTCAGTCACGTCCGACTCTTTGTGACCCCATGGACTGAGGCCCACCAGGCTCTTCTGTCCATGAGGTCCTCTAGGCAGAAATACCGGAGTGGGTTGCCATTTCTTTCTGCAGGGGACCTTTCCCACCCAGGAGCTGAACCCATGTCTCTTGTGTATCCACACTGAGCAGGCGGATTCTTTACCAACTGCGCCACCTAGAAAGCCCAGACAATAAAAAGGTAAGGAACGAACTGGGAGGATATATTTGCAGAATGTGAAAGTAAAGGATTAGTACAGGAATATATAATCACCTAGAAAAGAGAGAACTTTGTCAGAAAAGTGGACCAGAGTCATGCCCAGACATCTTACATGAAAGAACTTACAAAAGGCCCATGTGTTTTTAAAAGGTTGCTTATTGTCATGCATAATCAGGGAAGTAATATTTCACATCCACTGTTTAAAGCAAAAATTCACAAAGTCAGAGGATGTCAAGTGTGAATGACTTGGAACTTCCCTGGCAGTCCAGTGATTAAGACTTTGTCCTTCTAGTGCAGAGAGTGTGGATTTGATCCCTGGTGGAGGAACTAAGATCCCACATGCCCAGTGGCATGACCAAAAAAACTGTGTGAATGACTGGAACTTCTATCCAGTTGATGGGAGGGAAATCGGTGCTCTTCCTCTGGAAATGACTTGACATTACTTAGTGAAGCTGAACAGACAGATTCCGTACAACTCTGTACTACTCAAAATGGAGCGCTGTGATCAGCATCGCCTGGAAGCCTCCTGGAAATGCAGAATCCAGGTCCCCATCATGGACCTATGGAAGTCAAGATCTGCCTTGAGATGCCCCCTGGAGGCCCCTGGGGAGCTTTCAAAAGCCCAGAGGCCTAGGTGGCACCCAGACTGGCTAAACTGTAATCTCAGGGTGGGACCTGGGCATTAGCATTTTAAAAAGCTTCTCATTTCAACATATAACTAGTGTTAAGAAGCAGCAACCAGATGTCTCTCAGGAGAAACACAAAAGTATCTTTAATAGCTAAAATCTGGAAGATAACCAAAATGTCTACCAATAGTAGATTTTACACATGCGCGCACACACACACACACACACAAACACACATTCTTACTATAAAGAAAAGCAGGTGAGTGACTAATAGGAAATTCAGGATAGTGGTTACTCTGTGGGAGGTGGGAGGAAAAGGCATGTGATTGGAGGAGAATGGGGGAGAAAGTGAATTTTTAAGGCCGTGGTAATATTCTTTTTTTTTTCTCTCCAGCCATGCCATGCAGCATGTGGAATCTTAATTCGCTGACCAGGGATTGAATCCACACCCCCTGCATTGAAAGCATGGAGTCTTAACCACTGAACCACTAGGGAAGTCTCCCTGCTAATATTCTATTTCTTTCTATTTTTATGTTCAGTAGTGGGGAATACTGGTGTTCCTTTCTTCCGCTTAAACTATAAAAATAGGGTTTATGCACTCCTTTGGATAAAATTTTAAAGTCTAAAAGATGTTTTAAGAGGGCATCTTTTACTATCCTTTCTTCTGAGTTGCCTTCTTCAAATCACCTCACCCTTCCCCAGACCTCCTCTGCTGCTCTGCTCTGAGCCGGTTCTCTCCGCCTTTGCTGAGATATCAGGGCCGAGCAAATGGACCCACTGCTCTGCCCACCTGGATCTTTTTCATCCAAGAGATCCTGGCTCACTCCAGGTCCCACCTTAGAAAGTTCTGGATGGGCTCAGGACTTACACATGCCTCGAAGGCCCATCTGAGGGGCATCTGGGAGTCCCAGGAAGGGAACTCTAAAGGGCATTAAAACAGGAGGCAGTATCTGTGTGTGTCTGGAAGGCCCGGGCCCTTCCCACCTTCACACAGACAGAGCCAGACAGGGCCAGGTGTCAACAAGCCGGGACCGGCCAAATGGTAAATCATTTAGCAGCAGAATAATGATTAAGCTATGACAGGGCAGACTGTCTTAAACTAGAGTTTTCAAAATGCTTTCTGGTTTGTTCTAAACCCAAACTCAGCCATCTAGTTAATGAGTGGGTCCAAGACACCATTACCTCTTACAAAGCATTTCTACCTACAGAATCTCATCTGATCCTCCCATGACTGTGGTGGGGATTACTACCATTTTAGAGATGAAGAACAGGCTCAGGGCAGTTAAGAGAATTGCCCAAGGACTTCCTGGTGGCATGGGCTTACCTTGTGGCTCAGCTGGTAAAGAATCCACATAAAATGCGGGAGACCTGGGTTCGATTCCTAGGTTGGGAAGATCCCCTGGAGAAAGGAAAGGTTACCCACTTCAGTATTCTGGCCTAGGGTCCATGGGGTCGCAAAAAGTCGGACATTACTGAGTGACTTTCACTTTACTGGTGGCACAGTAAGAACCAACCTGCCAATACAGGGGACATGAGTTTAATCCCTGGTCTGGGAAGATCCCACATATGTCAGAGCAACTAAGCTCCTGCGCCACAACTACTGAGACCATGTACTGCAGTTAGTCTGTGCTCTACAATGAGAGAAGCCATGAGAAGACCACACACCACAGCTAGAGAGTAGCCCCTGTTCTCTGCTACTAGAGAAACTCAGCAGTCAAAATAAATAGAATAAACAAATTTAAAAATGTTTAAAATAAAATCCTTAAGAAAAAAGAGAGAGAGAGAGAATTGCTCAAGATCACGCTGTTACCATGGCACAAAAACTCAGCCAGGCCTGCTGTCTCCAAGATTCTTCCAGTGGTCTCAGCCCCTTCTGGGTGTGTAAATGCTCCTGCACTCGACTCTCACACACCCAGCGATGCCCTCCTTGTGCAGAGGGCCCTGGCCAGCCCATGCCCTTCCTTGCCTGGACTTGCCTGCAGAATACATTCAAGCTCCTTAGTAACCTCTCCAAAACCTGCAGTCACAGTTCCTGAGATTCAAAAATATTGGCTTTAAAAGAACTTGTAGACATGACTCTCTAGTTCAGTGATGTTAGTCCTTCAAGAATCACTGATACCTTTGAGAATCTGCTGAAACTGTGGAACTTCTCCCCAGAAAAATGCCCACAGACATCTCCAAGGGGCCATGAACCCCAAGACTCTTGTTGAGAATTGCAAATCAATGCTCTGTGATGACCTAGAGGAGTGGGATGGGGGTGGGTGGGAGGGAGGCTTAAGAGGGAAGGGATATATGTATACACATAGCTGATTCACATTGATGTACAACAGAAACACGATGTTGCAAAGCAATTATACTCCAATTAAAAAAAAAAAAGATTGCAAATCAAGAATTACAATTTTGGTGTTTTCTCCAAGAAGTTAAAATAGAAGTATCATACAATCCAGAAACTCCACCTTTGGATATACCCAAAAGAATTGAAAGCAGGGTCTCCAATATACACATATGAGTATGATATATATGAAAATGGAGAAGGCAATGGCAGCCCACTCCAGTACTCTTGCCTGGAAAATCCCATGGACAGAGGAGCCTGGTAGGCTGCAGTCCATGGGGTCGCTAAGAGTTGGACACGACTGAGCAACTTCACTTTCACTTTTCACTCTCATGCATTGGAGAAGGAAATGGCAACCCACTCCAGTGTTCTTGCCTGGAGAATCCCAGGGATGGGGGAGCCTGTTGGGCTGCCGTCTATGGGGTCGCACAGAGTCGAACACGACTGAAGTGACTTAGCAGCAGCAGCATATATGAAAATGGGTATATATTCATAGCAGCACTATTCATAATAGTCAAAAGGTGGAAACAACCCAAATACCCATCAATGGATGAATGAATAAACAAAATGTGGTATACAAAATACAATAGAAAATTATTCAGGCTTAAAAGGAAGGGAATGGAATGTTACGATATGAATGAACCTTGACAACATTCTATTAAGTGAAATAAGCCAGTCACAAAAGGACAAACACTGTGCAACTCCACTTCTAGGAGGTACTTAGAGTAGCCAAATTCACAGAGACAGAAAGCAGAAGGGGATTTGCAGGGGTTGGGGGAGGGGAAATGAGGAGTTAGTATTTCATGGAGACAGAGTTTCAGTTTAGAAAGGTGAAAAGACTTCTGGGGTAGATGGTACTGAGGCTGGACAATAATAAGAATGCACTTAACGCTACTGAGCTTGTGCACCCCAAACTGGTTACAAAGGTGAACTTTATGTTATATATATTTTCCTCTGGCTGGGAGGGAATAGGGTGAGGCCTCCCTAGGTGGCACAGTGGTAAAGAACCCACCTGCCACTACAGATGTAAGAGATTCCAGTTCGATTCCTGGGTTGGGAAGACCACCTGGAGGAGGGCATGGCAACCCACCCCAGTATTCTTGTCTGGGAAGTCTCAGGACAGAGGAGCCTGTAGGGCTACAGCCCATGGGGTTGCAAAGAGTCGAACATAACTGAGCAACTTTCACATATACACATACACTTACTTTAGAACATTTGAACCAATTTTGTGCATAAAATTAGCAGTAAAATTTTTTTTTCTTTTTTAGTTCTACCAGTTTATTGCTACCAACCCATCTCCCTCTACCCTCTTTAGTGTGCGTGGCACAGTCACGTAACCTCATGGACTGCAGCCCACCAGTCTCCTCCGTCCATGGACTTTTCCAGACAAGAATAGTGGAGTGGGCTGCCATATCCTTTTCCAAGCAGTAAAAATTGAAAGTGTCTTATTTATCCAAACCTTTGTCACGCATGGGTATTATAATTCAAATATTTATAGCACCTTATAATTTTCAGTTCAGTTCAGTTCAGTCACTCAGCTGTGTCCGACTCTTTGCAACCCTATGAACCACAGCACGCCAGGCCTCCCTGTCCATCACCAACTCTCGGAGTCCACCCAAACCCATGTCCATTGTGTCGGTGATGCCATCCAACCATCTCATCCTCTGTCATCTCCTTCTCCTCCGGCCGTCAATCTTTCCCAGAATCAGGGTCTTTTCAAATGAGTCAGCTCTTCACATCAGGTGGCCAAAGTATTGGAGTTTCTTCAACATCAGTCCTTCTGTTAGGGGAAGCACACTGATTGAAACTGCCCACCCTGGCCAGGCACCATAGTAACCATTTGCATGAGTTGTTTTATGACAGGAGATCTTGATAACGAATACGGAACTAATAAGCCACCACCAACTGGGAGAGTTTGGGAAAGGTCTAAAGGAGACACTGCGTGTCCGTCCACTTCCCGGAATCCCTCTCGCTAGCATCCATCTTGGCTGAGCGATGCGTGCGCCACCAGGAAGGACTCTGAATTAGAATGATTGGTCAAAGGCCACCCGGAAACTAATCTGATCACCATAAAACCCGAGACTGCGAGCCACGTGGCAGAGCAGTTCTCCTGGGTTCCCTTACCATACTGCTCTCCACCCAGGTGTCCTTTCCCAATAAAATCTCTTGCTTTGTCAGTACATGTGTCTCCTCGGACAATTCATTTCCAAGTATTAGACAAGAGCCCAGTTTCAGGCCCTGGAAGGGGTCCCCTTTCCTGCAACGAATGGCAACTCTGGTGGGACCTCTTCCCCACTGAGACTGACATCCTGACCACTCGGGGTACTCAGGGGCCAGCTTGCCTGCCCATGGAACAGACCCAGCGGCCGTAACTGGGACCCTTTTGTCCCTGGTCTCCTCTACGCGGACATTTGGCCAGAGTGCCCCGACCGGTAAGGAACAAGAGACTTTATTGACCTCTCTCCCCTTCCCTCTCTCTTTCCTCTCCTTAACCCTTCCTATCCTTCCCCGTTTTTCTAGTCCCCTGGTTCTGGATGCAGGAGTCTGGTCGAAGGGCCCTCAGCTTGAGCTGAGGATTGGAGACTGATCACCTGCTCTTGGCAGAGAACTCGAATTCTGGTTTGGTCTGGTCTGATTTCTGGTAGGGCCGAGTTCCTGTCCTCTCTTCTCTGGAGGCCCAGGGTAAAGTCCCATAATGCCTGGGTATCTGCAGGTGGCAGGAGACGTCTGTAAGGCCACGCCTTTCGCCCCTCCCTCTCCCGCCTCCTCCCCCTTCTTCTTTCAACCTGGCTTCCTTTCCTCCCTTGAAATCTTTGATGTTAGTACTTGGATCTGAAGTTCTGTGTCTCTACAGGAGGATTTCTGAGAGACTGTATTCTTGTATTTAAGGGAGTGTCTGATGAGGACTGCCAGGTTTATTTGTGTGTGTTTTAACTCTGTGTGCTGTGTTGTGATTTTTGATGGCCATTTTGCTTTGTCTGGCCACCATTTGGTTTAGACCTGCCGCTATTTTGTTAGAACTTGATTTTCTTTCCCTGTGCCTTGAGACCAGGGCTCTCAGGAACACTTATCTAGACCATCTTTAACTCCTGACACTGAGGGAAAAGGGGGAAAAGACTTTAAAATTTTTATTTAACTGTTTTTTTATAAACTAGTAAATTTTATATTGTAATATCTAATTGATGACTAAACTTAGAAAATGAAGCTAGGTCTTGCACTGTGTCTGTCTAAATATGTTGTGGTATGTCTTTGTCTCTGGGTAATATTTTTGAAGTTAATTTATAAATGAGCTCTATTTAATTGGCTTACAAAAAGGTAAGTGCTTACAAATCAAATAATTCTGAATTAAACAATAAATTCCAGGTTCATGTGAACTGGGAAATATTCAGTATTAAATACCTGATATTAATGTTTGTTTGTTGACCTATCTAATATAGACATGTCTTAGAGTAATTAACATTAAGTAGAATATTTTCATTGTACCTAAGTTTAATATAAGTTAAATATTATATCTGTTACAAGTTTGTCAACAAAGAAATTACCTCGAGTGAAGAAACTTCTAAAAATGTAAATGAGATATGAGCTTTTATATAAACTCTATTAAGGATAATTATTCTTTAGAAATATCTGTCTAAAATAGTCTCTCCAGATAACTTAAATTTCTAAGGGTTGTGCTAAGTGTGCTAAGTGTTGGAAGTTTATTGAATAGTTAGGTCATTTCCAAATAAAATAAGATTTTGAGACATTTACAATTAGTTAGATAAATTGATTTTGTTAGGAATGACACAGCCATAGGAAAACTGGTTAGAGCCAATTAGGTCCAAGACGGTGGAGCTGACTTTCACTAGAACTTGAGCCTTGGTATTTACTCCCATTGTGACATATCAACAAGCTAAATGATACACCCACCAACATTGACTAAATCAGAGCAAATGTTCTAAACCCTTTTAATTGATCTTTTTGATAAAACTTCCTAAATCGAATTCTTTTGAAGTTCCTTTGACCTCTAGCTAACTTTGGGGTGTTTCAGAGGGCCCCTGAAACATCCCAAAGAAAGATATTAAACTGTGTTTATTTGGTTGGTTAAATTACATGAAAAAGATTATCAAATGAGTAATAAATCCACTCATGTTATAATGTATGGTAAAATTACTAATACAGATATTCTAGAAATTATATGGAGTTCTTAACATTCTGATATATCCTGGTATTCTAATGGAAAACCTGATAACTACACAAAAGTTAGCAGAAGGACTGAATGAACCAGCAAATATGCTTATACCGTTTATGGTTTCTGTCTGAAAAATTATGGGTTTGAATCTTATGTTTTCAGGGAGTAGGGAAAACCTTCCTCTCAAACTAATTATGACAATACTTTGGTAAAATTAAACATTATAAACAAAACAATTATATTTTCTCTCTATCTGACTCCTCCAAAAATTGGAAATTCTTAGGTTTCCAGTAAGTTTATCAAATGAGTTAGGAAGGTTATCTCACAGGTACAAAAATCTCAAGCAATTTTTGAGACCTTAAAAAGGGAAGAATTCACCTAGATTTGTTAGGCAAAATCTGTGATAAGCCTTTGGTGTGAGTTTCCCAGTCCTGTTTTATTTTAAAAGTTCAGTCTAAGACTCTATAAATGTTTCAGCAAAATAAAAATTCTATAATCAATTATGGTTATAAAAATCATCAGACCAAAATCAGTGAGAACAGACCTATTTTGCAAACAAACTAGCCTTAATTTGGTTATATTTGATAAAAATGAGGGTAACTTTAGGGAGAAAAAGATATTTCAAAAGTGTTAGATCCCAGTTTGTTAATGGAGGTCTGCATCTAGTAAGACTCATCTCTTAGATAGTTCTTTGCTGTTATGTGATATTAATGTAAAATTTAATTGAATTCTTAAAGACACCTAAGTTTGTTTCTGAAGCTTATCTCAGTAATCTATCTTTGGATGAAGATCAGATGCCTCATGACCTGCAACCAGGACTGGAAAAAGACATAATTTAAGGCACTGTCTCCAACACGGATGGAAGGATTTTTTTATCAGGAGAAACTACACCACACCAGGATGAGAAGAGGACGGCATCAGAGGTAGACAGCCTCCCCGAGATGCTGGACCTGCTTCGTATGAGCATTTATGTTTTCTTGACTTCTTAGACCTTTGCATATAAGTCAAATGCTTTTCTATCATAGGCCTGATCCTATGCTAGTTTTAAAAATCAGTTCAATTGTTGGGTTTGTGGCCAATTACCTGTGTCTAGTTCTGGGTTACCTTGTTAAATTTCTCTACTACAAGACTCTAACTGGTTGGCCCTGAGAAAATTTACTTAAAAATTATAGTCATATTCAGGTTACTGTGATATTACTAGATGGGATCCCCTCACGAGGGCCAATTAATAATGCCTGCTCTGACTCTGGCCATAAATTTGAGCTTCTTTCTATTACTCAAGCTCAATCAGAGCAACAAGAAAAGTGTCAGCAAAGAAGGAAAAAATCTCCCACAATTATGAGATGGATTTATATAGATAACACCAGGCTATAGTAATTTAGGCTTAAGGTCTCCTCTGTGTTGGAAACAATTTAATCATACTAAGGACAATCAATCTAGTAACACTAGAAAACTGGGCTATGTGCCTTATAGACGGTGCCAATATATAATTTCCCTGGAAGATAAAGATTCTACAGAGCAGGCTAAGTCAGATGACCTGAGATACATCTGAAATGACTGGGCTATATTTAATGGAAGCTCTTAACTTAAGTCTTACTTGTGATTTTACTAATACTGCTGGCTGTGTTATTTGTATTTCACCTGTTTTACAAACCCGCTGTTTCTTACACTGTCAGATGTGTGTCTGAGGCCTCTAATAGAATAATATATAGTCCCATATGAGATCGATGATGGTAACAGTGTAACTCTAGATATGGGAAGAAGCAACAAGAGGGAATATTTTCCTGGACCAAGAAGCTAGTAAGACAGGTGGTCCAGAGAATTCTGGATACTGTTTTATGGCCTAGTCCAGTAACAGCACATTGAGTGGCCTGTCAACAAAATCTTTTCCAAACCTGAGAATGGACATTCTCAGCACCATGGGATAAAACGGTCATGAAATGCCCCCTTCAAAATCATGGTCAAGTTTATGAGCAAAAAGGGGCTCTGCCAACTGAAGACTGACACTCGCCATCTGCATCTACAAAGATTAAATCATGGCCACTGAAACTGCTGACTTTCAACGCCCCTGAAAGGAGTTCATGGTGAAAATCAGGGATGAGGCACTCTGTGCTCTGGGAAAAACTGGCAGAACAGGCCTTCAGATAGTTAGATCTTTTCAGGAGAAGATTTTATGAGTCCCAATTCTTGCATCTTCTCATATCTAGAGAAACACTGACGTCATTAACAGTGAAATCTGCTTTGGCTATTAAGGAAAAGTTTACAATTAAAAGTCAGAATAGAGTAGCTGTGGTTCAGATATCCTGGGAAATAACTAGGTGATGCTATGGGTGTACTTTCAGATTAGACCTTGTATTGCTGAACACTTGAGTTTTCTGAGTCGTGTCAGGCTTGGATGCCGCCATTTTCAACAATGTCTGCTGGAAGCTAGTGACCTTACTTTTTATAAAACTAGGCAACTGGCTACCTGGCTACAAGTCTCCCTGAAGTGCCAGGTCTGAATAGGCTTGAGACCCTATTCTTCTAAAAAGAAATGAGATTTATTTTGTCTACTAAATTCCAGTTATCACTCCTCCAACTACTTCTAACTGGGTCTTTTACACCAAAACGGCAGACCAAGGGATTGAGATTTTAATCATACAAGGCTCAGATCTAGGACTGGGAACTCAGGAATACTTCCAATTCAGTGTCCATACTCCAAGCTGAGGCAGTCCTGTGCTCCATTTTGACAGGAAGTTATTACAGTCATAGTTGCCTAGTTCCTTAAAGTAAAACTGAGTAGAACTCTGCGGGGCTCTGCAGTACAGATCTGTTCTGTGTTCTCCATTGCTTGTCTGTAGGATATAGGCTTCATTCAGCCTCCCTGACCTTCCCTGAGTTCCAAAGGGTGGATTCAAACAATTGCTAATCAGGGAAGGGAGGGGATACAGAAACAGGAAAAACAATCAAAGGTTGGTACAGCCTCCAGACAGAGTCCTGGTTCCTTCTCAAAGAAATATGCATAACAATGTCTTTGAGCCCCCACCCAGGTGGAGGATGGTAACTTCAGACTGAACACAAGATTCCTGGAGCACAGCTCTGTTCCCTCACCACCAACCAATCAAAAAGGGTCACAAACCCTGCAACACTCACCCCAAATGTTGCCTTCTGTTTCCAAGGACCAGAGATGACCATCCTGTTAGGTCTCCTGGTTGGCCCTTGTCTATTTCATCTCTGAGAGGGGCCAACAGTTTCAAACTAAATTGCTGTTATTACAAGGGTGGCAGCTGGTTTCAGATGTGGAACACCCCAACTTAGATCAGGTAGAGAGAGACTTCTGCTCTGCTAGGCAGGCCTACGCCCATGCACAGCAGGAAGAAAGAAGTTACAGAAGAAAGAGACCTCTGCCCGAATTCCCAAGAAGAATCTTGAGTACGAACTCTCTCAGGGGGGAGTTGTTAGGAGAAGCACACTGATTGACACCGCCCACCCTGGCCAGGCACCATAGTAACCATTTGCATGAGTTGTTTTATGACAGGAGATCTTGATAACGAATACGGAACTAATAAGCCACCACCAACTGGGAGAGTTTGGGAAAGGTCTAAAGGAGACACTGCGTGTCTGTCCACTTCCCGGAATCCCTCTCGCTAGCATCTATCTTGGCTGAGCGATGCGTGTGCCACCAGGAAAGACTCTGAATTAGAGTGACTGGCCAAAGACCACCGGGAAACTAATTCCATCACCATAAAACCAAGACTGCGAGCCACGCGGCAGAGCAGTTCTCCTGGGTTCCCTTACCCTACTGCTCTCCACCCGGGTGCCCTTTCCCAATAAAATCTCTTGCTTTGTCAGTACATGTGTCTCCTTGGACAATTCATTTCCCACTGTTAGACAAGAGCCCAGTTTCAGTCCCTGGAAGGGGTCTGCCTTCCTGCAACACTTCCAATGAACACCCAGGACTGATCTCCTTTAGGATGGACTGGTTGGATCTCCTTGCAGTCCAAGGGACTCTCAAGAGTTTTCTCCAACACCACAGTTCAAAAGCATCAATTCTTCGGTGCTCAGCTTTCTTTATAGTTCAACTCTCACATCCACACATGACCACTGGAAAAACCATAGCCTTGACTAGATGGACCTTTGTTGGCAAAGTAATGTCTCTGCTTTTCAATATGCTGTCTAGGTTGGTCATAACTTTCCTTCCAAGGAGCAAGGGTCTTTTAATTTCATGGCTGCAGTCACCATCTGCAGTCATTTTCAAGCCCAAAAAAGGAAAGTCTCTGACTGTTTCCATTGTTTCCCCATCTATTTGCCTGGAAGTGATCCTGGATGCTGAGATCTTAGTTTTCTGAATGTTGACTTTTAAGCCAACTTTTTCACTCTCCTCTTTCACTTTCATCAAGAGGGTCTTTAGTTCCTCTTCACTTTCTGCCATAAAGGTGGTGTCATCTGTATATCTGAGGTTGTTGATATTTCTCCCGGCAATCCTGATTCCAGCTTGTGCTTCTTCCAGCCCAGCGTTTCTCATGGTGTACTCTGCACATAAGTTAAATAAGCAGGGTGACAATACACAGCTTTGACATATTCCTTTTCCTATTTGGAACCAGTCCGTTGTTCTATGTCCAGTTCTAACTGTTGCTTCATGACCTGTATACAGGTTTCTCAAGAGGCAGGTCAGGTGGTCTGGTATTCCCATCTCTTTCAGAATTTTCCACAGTTTCTTGTGATCCACACAGTCAAAGGCTTTGGCATAGTCAATAAAGCAGAAATAGATGTTTTTCTGGAACTCTCTTGCTTTTTCGATGACCCAGTGGATATTGGCAATTTGGTCTCTGGTTCCTCTGCCTTTTCTAAAACCAGCTTGAACATCAGGAAGTTCACGGTTCACATATTCCTGAAGCCTGGCTTGGAGAATTTTGAGCATTACTTTATTAGCGTGTGAGATGAGTGCAATTGTGCGGTAGTTTGAGCATTCTTTGGCATTACCTTTCTAGCATTTAATTGTTTACATGTATTTTTTAATATATCCATTAGATTATTTGATTAAATCTATAAGTGATTACTTGGGGCAATAATCTCTTCAAATAAATATTGAACAACCTGTTCAAATAAATATTTGTACCCACTTTATAATATAAAATGGTATTCCATTACTTAAATGTATATATATTTGATATATATGACCAAACTGATCACATGGACTACAGCCTTGTCTAACTCAATGAAAATATGGTCCATGCCATGTAGGGCTACCCAAGATGGATGGGTCATGGTGCAAAGTTCCAACAAAACATGGTCCACTGGAGAAAGGAATGGCAAACTACTTCAGTATTCTTGCCTTGAGAACCCCATGAACAGTATGAAAAGGCAAAAAGATAGAACATTGAAAGATGAACTCCCCAGGTTGGTAGGAGCCCAATATTCTACTGGAGATCACTGGAGAAATAACTCCAGAAAGAATGAAGGGATGAAGCCAAAGCAAAAACAACACCCAGTAGTGGATGTGATGGGTGATGTAAGTAAAGTCCAATGCTGTAAAGATCAATATTGCATAGGAACCTGGAATGTTAGGTCCATTAATCAAGGCAAATTGGAAGTGGTCAAACAGGAGATGGCAAGAGTGAACATTGACATTTTAGGAATCAGCAAACTAAAATGGACTGGAATGGGTGAATTTAACTCAGATGACCATTATGTCTACTACTGTGGGCAAGAATCCCTTAGAAGAAATGGAGTAGCTATCACAGTCAACAAAAGAGTCCAAAATTCAGTACTTGGATGCAATCTCAAAAACGACAGAATGATATCTGTTCATTCCCAAGGCAAACCATTCAGTATCACGGTAATCAAAGTCTATGCCCCAACCAGTAATGCTGAAGAAGCTGAAATTCAACGGGTCTGTGAAGACTTACAAGACCTTCTAGAACTAATACCCAAAAAGAGATGTCCTTTTCATTATAGGGGACTGGAATGCAAAAGTAGAAAGTCAAGAGATACCTGGAGTAATAGGTAAATTTGGCCTTGGAGTGCAAAATGAAGCAGGGCAAAGGCTAATAGAGTTTTGCCAAAAGAACACACTGGTCATAGCAAACATCCTCTTCCAACACACAAGAGAAGACTCAACACATGGACATCACCAGATGGTCTTTGCAGCCAAAGATGGTGAAGCTCTATAGAGTCAGCAAAAACAAGACAGGGAGCTGACTGTGGCTCAGATCATGAACTCCTTATTGCCAAACTCAAACTTAAATTAAAGAAAGTAGGGAAAACCACTAGACCATTCAGGTATGACCTAAATCAAATCCCTTATGATTGTACAGCGGAAGTATAATGTGTGGAAGTGGAAGAACAAATAGATTCAAAGGATGAGATCTGATGGGCAGAGGGCCTGAAGAACTATGGGTGGAGGTTCATGACACTGTACAGGAGGCAGGGATCAAGACCATCCCCAAGAAAAAGAAAAGCAAAAGGGCAAAACGGTTGCCTGAGGAGGCTTTACAAATAGGTGTGAAAAGAAGAGAAGTGAAAGGCAAAGGAGAAAAGGAAAGATATATCCATTTGAATGCAGAGCTCCAAAGAATAGCAAGGAGAGATCAGAAAGCCTTCCTCAGTGATCAATGCAAAGAAATAGAGGAAAAGAACAGAATGGGAAAGACTAGAGATCTCTTCAAGAAAATTAGATACCAAGGGAACATTTCATACAAAGATGGGCACAATAAAGGACAGAAATGGTATGGACCTAACAGATGCAGAAGATACTAAGAAAAGGTGTCAAGAACACACCAAAGTACAAAAAAGATCTTCATGACCCAGATAACCACAATGGTGTGATCACTAACCTAGAGTCAGACATCCTGGAATGTGAAGTCAAGTGGGCCTTAGGAAGCATCACTACGAAAAAAGCTAGTAGAGGTAATGGAATTCCAGTTGAACTATTTCAAATCCTGAAAGATGATGCCGTGAAAGTGCTGCACTCAATATGCCAGCAAATTTGGAAAACTCAGCAGTGGCCACAGGACTGGAAAAGGTGTGTTTTCATTCCAATCCCAAGGAAAGGCAATTCCAAAAAATGTTCAAACTACCACACAATTGCACTCATCTCACATGCTAGCAAAGTAATGCTCAAAATTCTCCAAGCCAGGCTTCAACAGTCTGTGAACCATGAACTTCCAGATGTTCAAGCTGGATTTAGAAAAGGCAGAGGAACCAGAGGTCAAACTGCCAACATCTGTTGGATCATCGAAAAAGCAAGAGAGTTCCAGAAAAACATCTACTTCTGCTTCATTGACTACACCAAAGCCTTTGACTGTGTGGATCACAAGAAACTATGTAAAATTCTGAAAGAGATGGGAATACCAGACCACCTGACCTGCTTCCTGAGAAATCTGTCTGCAGGTCAGGAAGCAGCAGTTAGAACTGGACATGGAACAACAGACTGGCTCCAAATCGGGAAAGCAATCCGTCAAGGCTGCATATTATCACCCTCTTATTTGACTTATATGCAGAGTACATCATGCAAAATGCTGGGCTGCATGAAACACAAGCTGGAATCAAGATTGCTGAGAGAAATATCAATAACCTCAGCTATGCAGATGTCACCACCCTTATGACAGAAAGAGAAGAACTAAAGAGCCTCTTGATGAAAGTGAGAAGAGAGTGAAAAAGTTGACTTAAAACTCAATATTCAGAAAACTAAGATCATGGCATCCAGTCAAATCACTTCATGGCAAATAGATGAGGAAACAATAGGAACCATGAGATTTTACTGGGTGGGGGGGCCTCCAAAATGACTGCAGATGGTGACTGCAGCCATAAAATTAAAAGACTTTTGCTCCTTGGAAGAAAAGCTATGACCAACCTACACAGCATATTAAAAAGCAGAGACATTATTTTGCTGACAAAAGTCCATCTAGTCAAAGCTATGGTTTTTCCAGTAGTCAAGTATGGATGTGAGAGTTGGACCATAAAGAAAGCTGAGCACTGAAGAACTGTGATGTTGGAGAAGACTCTTGAAGAGTCCCTTGGACTGCAAGCAGATCCAACCAGTCTACCTAAAGGAAATCAGTCCTGAATATTGATTGGAAGGACTGATGCTGAAGCTGAAACTCCAATACTTTGGCCACCTGATGTGAAGAACTGACTCACTAGAAAAGACCCTCATGCTGAGAAAGATTGAAGGCAGAAAAGGGGACGACAGAGGATGAGATGTTTGGATGGCATCACTGAATCGATGGACATGAGTTTGAGCAAGCTCTGGGAGTTAGTGATGGACAGGGAAGCCTGGCATGCTATAGTCCATGGGGTCGCAAAGAGTCGTACATGACTGAGCTGAACTGATATTTGATATAATCACTTGATTATTTGAATCTGTGATTATTATGGACAATAATCCCTTAAGATAGTCTCTTCACCTCCTGTACCCTTTGATAAAGGGTGCCTCATCATTTGATTATTATATTTTTACATTATATGTCATATGGTTTATTATAATGTCTCCCCCAGTTTGTCACCAGATATGTTATTTTTTTACCATGAAAGTTTAATTTTTATTATTTGTTTTTTGGCTGCACTGTGTGACTTGTGGGATCTTAATTCCCCAACAAGGGATCAAATCCACGCCCCATGATTGAAAGTCAGAATTTTAACCACTGGACCACCAGGGAAGTCCCGCTATGATTACGAATGTATTCCTTTGTGGTTTCAAGCAGTAATTATATGGCTCTCAGCAGATGAGTACAGAATACTGAAGCAGCCGCTGGCAGGGGCCAGAGTTGAAATCATGAAAGGCTTTCTAGACTTCAGAATCTGAAGGCCTGGGCCTTTTCAGTCTTGGGACTGCCCGTTTGGAATTCTTTTACCTGGTATAGCATGTCTCTGCTTCTTTTTCACCTTCAACTGCCCTGGCTATTCTTGGCCCTGTGCTCCCCCATACACATTATAGGATCACCTTGCCCCCTCCCCCCACCAAAAAAATACTGTTGGGATCTTTGTTGTAATTATTTAACCCTATAGGCCTATTTGATAAGACTATATTAAAAATGAGACTTCTTATCCATTAACGTGGTGTAGTCCTCATTCATTTTTCTCTAATGTCCTTCAAAAAAGTTTGATTTTTTCCAGAGTATGTCTAATGTGTGTTAGATTACTCCCAATTATTCAATATTTTAAGTTATTGTAATTATTAAATAAAATTATTAATATGTAATTAATATATACTAATATGTATTTAATTTATAATATGTAATTAAAAGCTGTTATAATAATTATTGCATTTAATTGAATTTTAAACATTTTAACCTGATAGAAATAGGATTTTTTGTATATTGCCTTTGTGTCCAGCAACCTAACTAAATTCTTTTTACATCTAATGATTCGTTGATGCCTTCAGGTGTTTTATCCAGACACCATAATCTAAGTTTTATTTTTCGTTTCTTTTAAAAATGTTTATTATGGCCTGATCTACATATCATAAAATCTACCCCCTTTGAAGCATTATGAGTGATTTTTGGTAAATGTAGCTGTGCAGCCACAATTATGTGGCTTTAGAACATACTTATCCTTTTAATTTTTCTGTATCTTAACAGATTTTTCACTTCTTTAACTCTAGTGTGTTTGCTAGGGCCTTTGTGTAATTTTGAACAAAAGAATGGTAGGTGATTTTGGGCTCTAAAGTCACTGCAGGTGGTGACTGCAGCCATAGAATCAAAAGACGCTTGCTCCTTGGGAGAAAAGCTATGACCAACCTAGACAGCATATTAAAAAGCAGAGACATTACTTTGTTGGCAAAGGTTTATCTAGTCAAAGCTATGGTTTTTCCAGTAGTCAAGTATGGATGTGACAGGTGTACCATAAAGAAAGCTGAGAGCTGAAGAACTGAACTGTGGTGTTGGAGAAGACTCTTGAGAGTTCCTTGGACAGCAAGCAGATCCAACCAGTCAATCCTAAAGGACATCAGTCCTGAGTATACATTGGAGGACTGATGCTGAAGCTGAAACTCCAATACTTTGGCCACCTGACGTGAAGAACTGACTCACTGGAAAAGACCCTAATGTTGGGAAAGATTGAAGGAAAGAAGAGAAGGGGACGACAGAGGATGAGATGTTTGGATGGCATCACTGAGTCGATGGACATGAGTTTAAGCAAGCTCTGGGAGTTGGTGATGGACAGGGCATCCTGGCAATATTGTATTGTGCAAATAATAAAAATGTCTTCCTCATAAAAGAAGGCTTTATCTCTTCAGAGTATTTGGGCTTTTAATTACTGGAACTTACAGGGAAGCTTGGCGTGCTGCAGTCTATGGGGTCACAAAGAGTGGGACACAACTGAGCTACTGAACTGAAGAATGGGAAGTATCATGGCTAATTCCCAATCTAAAATGGAATAATGTGGAACTTCCCTGGAGTCCAGTGGTTAAGACTCCATGCTTCCACTGCAGGGGAGCCATAAAATGTTTTAAAATTTAGAAAATTTAAAAAATAATTTAAAAGTAAATAAAATATTTAAATATACATAAAATGGAATAATTTTTCCATTGTTTTACCACTCAGTATAATGCTTGGCTTTTTAGTTTGTTTTGAGATAATCTCTATCCATAAAGTTGCTTTCTAGCTCTAGTTTGATAAGTTTTGTTTGGTTTTTAATTATGAATGGGACATTGAATTCCATCCAGTGTTTTGTCTGTGTCTATGGAGAAGATCATATGATTTTCCCTTAAAAAGGGCAGTTTCCAATTAGTCTTCCCACTGTGGAAGGCACTCCATGGTTTGTTGACAGTTCCCTGAGCTCCACCAGACTGGAAAAGCAATGCTCAGGTTAACCTAAGTTCAGCAAATTCCTTCCAAGACGAAACGAGCTTCGTCTTTACTTGGTCTTTGGCCTGCATAATCTTTATTTTATTAGCAGTTCCTGCATCTAAGACTTTTCCATTGTATTTAGTAGTGCTAGATTGCTTTTGCTTTTTTCCACTGAGATGGAGTTGGTCCTCACTCCATCTCAGAGCAGAAAACAGATCTTTTAGGTTTAGCACCAAGTGTGTTTCGAATCTGGAACTGTCATGAATGGGGTCTCTCTTGGGATTCCCACTGTCATCACACATGCCATCCTCAGAGAAAGGCTGTCCCCATGACAAACTTCAGGAAAGAGCAGACAAAACCCTCTTCCTCGGTTTTTGGGAAAAAGTTAGGAGTCTGAAGACATGAGCCACTTCAAATGGACATAAACCACAAACCACCTACATCAAGTTACTAAAACAATGAACTTCAGGGGCTTTGCCCCCTTAGCTTCTGCAACTGTGGGTTTTACTATAGTTTCCCATTGAAAGTGAAACTGTTAGTCACTCATTTGTGTCCTACTCTTTGCAACCCCATGAACTGTAGCCTACCAGGTTGCTCCATCCATGGAATTCTCCAGGCAAAATATTGGAGTGGGTTGCTATTTTCTCCTCCATGGGATCTTCCTGACCCAGGGATCGAACTCAGCTCTGCCACATTGCAGGCAGGTTCTTTACCATCTGAGCCACCAGATGTATCTTATGACAGTTTCCCATTAACACTGCTGAAAGCTGACAGACAAAAGTAAGTTTACTAGTGTCAGTTATGCAAGACAAGTAAGTTCTAGAGCTCTACCACACAACATTCTGCCTAAAGGTAACAATACTCTATTGTGCACATTATAAAAATGTCTTCCTCATAAAAGAAGGATTTATCTCCTTAGAGCTATTTGAGCTTTTATTTTAATTACTGGAACTGCTTCTTTAATGTAAGAATATACTAGATAAAAGCTGATTTTACATTTTTTTTCTTAAAAAAAAAAAGTTTACTAAATAAATAGTTCAGGAGGGGAAGGGTGGGGGGGCGGTTACAGAAGATGCAAGCAACAGAAATCTGGTCTCTGCAAACCCACTCCAGTCTTCTTGCCTGGAGAATCCCATGGACAGAGTAGCCCAGTGGGCTACGGTCCAGGGAATTGCAAAGTCAGACACAACTGAGCGACTAAGCACACACACACACAGCACACAAACCGAGCTTACGTGCTGCCACACCCCACAGGCACGCTGTGGGATGTGTTTCCATTCAAGGTCACCTAGACCTCTGGGACAATACCACGTCTGGAACTTTGCTGATGCATCCTAAGGTGAGTGGGGACGCCTCCCTTCCAAGGCCTCGCTTTTTAGGTACTGATCTAAGGCCAAGGAGTAGCTTGCAAGGTGCTGGGACACATAAGCCCGGGAGCACGGCCCTGTGCCCTCCTCCATCATTTCTCTCCCCAGGAAGTGTAATCCTCTTGACACTGGCAAACAAACACCCCTCAGTTGTTTTTTTTTCTGGTCAGTGATCAAAGGACAGAAAAGACTCAGCTCAGGTGTTCCCAAGAAACAGGCCTGTTCTCAGCCCAAGCCAGGTCCCAGTGAGATTGCCCTCATCCCCCTTGTTTCACAGCCAGAACCCACTGCATTCTCTATTTGGACTCAGTCTGCATGTTACCACTATGTGCTTCTCATCTTGGTTTCTCTGAAATTAATCTACGGTCTTTCACAGAACAAAAGCATACACCTTGAGAAAGGTAGAGATGTGTGTAAGTTGCAAGGGTTTCTTCTTAAATCCAGACGAAATGCTTCCTTTGATGGAGAGAGGAAGGAATAAATGGCACGAGCCCACATTTTCAGATCCATGCATCCTTTATTCCATGACCAACCACTGTGTTGCAACCAGGCAACACTACACAAACTGGCAGTCACCCGCAACCCAGCTGTACAACAATCGGAGGCTTACAGTACATTTAAGGCTTTTAAATTTGGAAAAAAAAAAAAAAAAGCTTTTTTCATAAAACCAAAGAACTCTCAAACCCAAACCCCCAATCAACAGAAGTAGTGTAACAATTTTAAGCATCTTACATTTCTGATGCTGTTGGTGCAACCCCAGTGTCAAAATCCAAATAACTCCTAAACTAAAAAGATTAGTTTCATGAAATTTTAATTACATAAATTTTTCAAAGCATAAACTTGTCTTTTTTTTTGTCTTGGAAATGTTATAAAATTTTTTTAATAGCAAAACATAGGAATAAAAACATATTAACAAAATGTATTCAATCATTTACATTACAAACAAGGAATCTGCAGTTCATTGTTGTGGCCTGAAGGAAGAAAATTACTCAATAGGAATCTATGCACAATGTGATTGCAAATATGTACATTACTTTAAAAAAGCCTACAAGGAGGAAAGTTGGCTAGGTTCTTTGTTAGACCAACCAGACGATCAAAATATTAAAACTCTGTGGACTAGTAGTAATAACTTTACACTTAAAAAAAAAGTTTCATTTTGTTTAAGAATATTCCAGTTATATTTATATGATTCCAGTTGATGAAGCCATTCACCATAGTTCCAGTAAATTACCCTTTAATTGATTTGTCTGAGGGAAAAGATCAGCATGTTAATAAAAATGAACAAAAGAATTTTCATCACAATGGTTTCCAGTTAAACTATCACAGCTTCACAAATGGACTGCACCCATGAATCCAGTGGCTGAAAGAGAGCTGCAGGTCAAATACTGAGAACACGGGTAGAGAGGCTGAGTCCTGCATTAATGCATCCTACACGGGTAAGGTGGAGAAAGGGGTGTGAGCATCCTTTTTTACAGCACAAGAAAGTGGTTCCCCCACTCAGCTCTCATTCCCGCCCTGCAAGGCAATGAAGCTGGAAGTCACAACTGTTCGGTTTAACATGATGTGTGAGTCAGTAGAACCTGTGGATACGAAAGACTGAGAAGTCCTCCGCTCTCTGATGAGGATGCCCGAAAAGCTGCGTGCTTCCTTGTGGTGATCACGCCATGACCGCTGTCCAGTGAAAGCATGTGTAAAACGGAGGACTCGCGTTCACAGTCAATGAGGTAAGATCAAGTTGTCGTCTTCAGGAATTGGGAAGTTCGTGAGAAATGAACTGTTTTAGTCTCTCTAGGTATTGTGCATAAAGCTCTATGTCATTATGCCCGGCCCCTTCGACCCAGAGCGGCTCCACAGCCCGGGGACAGCGCTCGTACATGGCCAGGCCGTGGGAGAAGTCGATGACCTCGTCCTCTGTGCCGTGAATGACCAACACGGGAGAGGTGACTTTGGAGATCTTGTCAATACTTCAAGACAGGAAAGGGGGAAAAAAAAGAAGGATCACAGACTTCACACTCAATGTAACCCAGTCAGCACCCTAGGCAAACAAGTCATGTGCCCTGGAGGAATTTCCCCTCACTTTTCTAGTAGTTCATTTTTTTTAAAATTAACTTTGCATTTCACAATTACTCTTGATTTACAGGAAAGGTACAAAGATAACACAGTGCTCCTATCTACTCCTAACCCCCTCTCCAAAAGGCCAGCAACGCACATGATCGTAGTCCATTTGTCCAAACCAAAAAACCAGCATTGGTATGTTACTAAACTCCAGACTTTATTTGAATTTTATGAACTTTTCCACTGAAGTCCTATTTCTGTTCCAGGATTCAACTGAGAATACTACAATGCCGTTAGCCATTGTGTTTTTGTAAAAGCATTTTTATTAAAAACAGAACTTCTAAATGTCATCTGACTACCCATCTGGTAAATAATATTTCTGATACGTTCATATTTTGGAGAGAGGATTTTTTTAAAAAAATAAACAAGCTAGAACTTAACATACTGGAATGAATGTCTCCTGAAAGCTGAGCACTGAACACACAGCCACTCAAGTTTTCAGGACTTTCTCTGTGTGTAAGCCATCTTCAGCACTGATTAACAAGGTTGTCAGAAGCCTCATTTCATAAAAACGAAAACCTCATCCTTAAATAAAAACTGTACTATTTAGCTTGGAAATTTAATGTATGCCTAGATTGGATCTTGAATGAATTCTGTTTACAAAAATCAAATCTACCCACCAGGGAAGTCCCAAAATTCAGCTTGTGAGCCCATGAACTGTAGCCCGCCAGGGTCCTTTTGTCCATAGAATCTTCCAGGCAAGAATATTGGAGTGGGTTGCCATTTCCTATTCCAGGGGATCTTCCTGACCCAGGTATTGAACCCGCACCTCTTGCATCTCCTGAATTTGGCAGGGAGATTCTTTACCACTGCACCACCTGGGAAGCCCAATCTACCCACAGAGGATGAATATTTGAGGATCTCCAAAAGAATATACTACAGGCTCTGAAAGCATTTCCCAAAGAGGAACTGAGAAGTTAGTAAGGCTTGTTAGGCTGGGTGCGTGGGTGACTTCTCTGCTGGAGGTCACTGTCATTTCCCCTACAAACACATAGAGGTGACCCCCTGTCCAGTTTGGCCTCCTGCCAGAGACCCCCTTACTGCTGACTTTCTGTATCTGATCCTAGTCAAAGTTACAGAGGGATCAGCTGGTCCTACCCACAGGGGTCACTTTGTTATGTCATGGCTAGCATTTATTGACGGCTTACCTGGTGGCTCAGTGGTAAAGAATCCACCTGCCAATGCAGGAGACTCGGGTTTGACCCCTGGGTTGGGAAGATCCCCTGGAGAAGGGCATGGTAACCCACTCCAGTATTCTTACCTGGGAAATCCCATGGACAGAGGAGGCTGGTGGGCTACAGCCCTTGGGGTCACAGAGAGTCAGATATGCCTGAGCAATGAAACATCAACAAACATTCATTCAACATGGACCACAACCAGGTGCTTTGCACTTGATATATGAAATGCTGTTCATCTTCAGTGAGACACAGTTAAAGAGAGACTGTCTCTGTTAAACCACGGAGGGAACTGAAGCCTGAAGAAGATTATTAAAGAACAGGCATGAGGCTGTGGAGCTATACAGACCCTAACATCCATCACACATTCCAAAGATCTACAAACAGCTGTCACGGAGCCTCGTTAACAGCTCATGAAGTTGCCAACCACCTCACAATGTCCAGGAAGAATGCAAGACCTCATTGGCCGTGTCATTTGCCAAGATCAGGGCTACTGTGGCAGGAGTCAATTTGGCAGATTAGGAATCTTATTTAGAAATCTATTATCCTCTAATATTTAATTTTTAAAGTGACTTCTTCTCAGTATGCAAAAGTCCAATTATATTCCATTAAAAATCTATTTGCTGACAGTTCCATGCTGCATGGTTTAGGGGACTCTCTATAGCCTGGAAGGTGTATTTAAGTTAAATGCCACCATCTTGATTCTAAATATAAAGGAGGCAAGAGAGAATAAGGGCTTCCCTGGTGGCTCAGACAGTAAAGAATCTGCCTACAATGCAGGAGACTCAGGTTTGATCCATGAATCGGGAAGATCCCCTGGAGAAGGGACTGGCAACCCGCTCTAGTATTCTTGTCTAGAAAATCCCATGGACAGAGGAGCCTGGCGGGCTACAAACAGTCTATGGGGTTGCAAAGAGTCAGACACAACTGAGTGACTAACACTTTCACTTTTTGGCAAGAGAGAATAAACCACCAACCAAGTAATGATTAGGATTACTTATCTCTCTATATATACATAATATATGATTTGGCCACGCTGTATGGCATGTGTGATCCCGTAATAGTTCCCCAACCAGGGATTGAAGCTTGGAGTCTCTAACCACTGGACCACCAGCAAAGTTCCTTACCTCTATTCTTCAGTATTAAAAAAGAAATGGGAAAGTGCCTTCCTTAAAGAGAGGGACACAGAAACAAGTGTGCATTTGGTAGCAACAGACACCCTAAGAAAACATTCCTCAAGTTCAATTAGTGATGACAGTTCATGTGACTATTGATGGTTTGAAGTCTCTCATTTTGATACTTCATGGTACTGAACAGGAAGAATGGCCTTTTCTGCCTATTCCAACTCACCTACTTTAATGAAGCTGCTTAAACCACTTAACTTTCTCAGCCTCAGTTTCCTCACTGTAAAATGAGTCTTTCAAGATAAGGAGCATGAAATGATTAGCCCATGCCTGGCAGATCACTCAAACCGAGTAAGAGTAGTATGCGGGTTTCCTGTTAATTAATAAGCTGCAATTAGTTGCTGTGGCTGTATTTTAAGGTATCTGCTAATTTAAGAGTCAGGGGAAAACCTATTTGTTTTGTTGCCAGGGTAACCCCTTGTGTGGCTTTCCACAAACACGCTAAATATCTCCCTTTCAACAAATGGACCTCTCATTACCCATTCAGCACAAATAAGGCCACATTTGAGATGCACAGGGTCCCTGCTTAGCATTCTCAGCCATGCCACTAGAAATCTGCAGCTTGCTTAACTTTCCCATGAAGCTGAACCTCATACAGGCTGCACAACAGAGTTCACCCAAGGTGTTACGAGAAAGTTTCTTCTTAGGAAACTAAGCCCATCTGTGGAACAGATGCAACCAAATGATGCTCCCCCTACTCTCATTCCCAATAATAACAGAATGACAGCAATGAAGGTGTTGATCAAAATCCAAAAACTGTACATACTTCTGTTGAGGTTTTCTATAACATGGCCATGGGTGTCCTGCTGTCAGAATTTTGGATGTACCCTGGGCAAATAATCTTTATTAAATACTTTCCTTAGCTTGTGCTTAGTCGCTCAGTCGTGTCTGACTCTTTGCGACCTCATGAACTGTAGCCTGCCAGGCTCCTCTGTCGGGGATTCTCCAGGCAATTATATTGGAGTGGGTTGCCATGCCCTCCTCCAGGGAATCTTCCCAACCCAGGGATCGAACCCAGGTCTCCTGCATTGCAGGTGGATTCTTTACCATCTAAGTCACCAGTGAAGCCCGTCCTCAGCTTAGATTTTTTTTTTTTTTAAGCAGAGGTTTTCAAATAGAGGTGTTCAAGAAGGCAATGTGCCCACTGCTTTTGCTTGTATAATACAGCTGCCTGTTTTCCTCCTTCTGTTCAGGGACTGGAAAACAGCAGAGGCTAGGTTGGCAGGAGCTCTGCTGCCCCTGGGGTGCTGGCAGGAGGGGGCCTGGCCATGGGCTCTTGTGCAGGGAAGCGGGGCTTCAGGCACAGGTGGGCAGCAGGAGGTGTCTAGGGCTGTATGGAGGACTTAACACTGTCCCTGACGCCCATCATTGGCATAGCTTACATCTTACCTAGGGGTCTGACCAAAAACATAAGAGAAACTTCAAACGTGGGGATGCTTACAGTTTTTATATGAGTGTCTGTTGTTATTTGGTCACTAAGTTGGGTCTGACTCTTCTGCGACCCCATGGACTGTAGCCCCACCAGGCTCCTCTGTCCATGGAACTTCCCAGGCAAGGATACTGGAAAGGATTGCTATTTCCTTCTCCAAGGGATCTTCTCAACACAGGGATGGAAGCCTGAGCTATCAGGGAAGACCTATTTGAGTATCTAGACCTCTGATTTAGTTCTTGTGACTCAACAATACACGTCCATCTGAGTGAACAAATGAATACTGTACTAGAAGTTCCTTTAAGACCTGTGTGCACTTGTTGTTTTTTTTTTTTATCCTGTACATCCAGCTGAATCAATTAATCCTGGATGTCGGGACAAGCAAGGTCCTTGGATGTCATCTGGCAGGTTGTTTTTTTTTTTTTTACAAATGAGTCTGGCCCAGAGGACTAAGTCCCTGGTCGGTGCAGGTGCCACATCTGCCTCCCGTCCCCGGAGGAGCCCAGCACAGGGGCTGATGGCCGGTGCATTCAGGAGAGGTTTACCCACAATGAACCGCGGCTTCTGATTTGAAGTTGGGTCACTGGATGTCTTAGTACCTACTTACTGTACAGCAGTGAGCTTACCTGGGGAAGGCGTCAAAGCAGTACGTTTTCCTGGTGTCGGGAAAAGCCACACGCAATCCAGACATCAGAGGCGAATGGAGAATCACCGCAGCACACTCATACCTGGAGGCCAGGTCTACCGTGGGGACCGTCCCAATGCTCTGACCGTACAGGATGATATTCTCGGGACTTACGCCATACCTGGAGAAGTCAGAGGGCATGGGCCATTAGCTGACATGTGGCAGCGAGACCAAGGGAGCCAAATACCACAGTGTCATAAACTCACAAAACTCCTACAACTAGGACTTTCCTGGTGGTCCAGTGGCTAAGACTTCACATTCCCACTGCAGGGGGTCCGGGTTCAAACTAGATCCCACAGGCTGCAACTAAGACCTGGTGCAGCAAAAAAAACCCCAAAAAAACCAGTTTCTGTGTGGCCCCAGGCCTTTGAACTTGACACCACCTAACACAACTGTGCTTGTAGAAGAAGAGGGTCCCAAGATGCAAGTCTTGTCTGGCGTTCCTGCCTGGGATTCATTTCAGTTGGAAGAATGAGTGATTAAAAAAAGGATCAGCGGGACTTCCTTAGTTGTCCAGTGGTTAAGAACCTGCCCTCTAATGCAGGCGATGCAGGTTTGATTCCTAGCTGGGGAGCTAAGACCCCACATGCCAAGGAGCAACTAAGTGCCATACTGCAAAGACTAAGCCTGGGTGCTGCAAGGAAGAACCCACATGCCACACCCAAGACTGATGCAGCCAAATAAATATGTCTTTTTATAAGACAGGTCAGCAAAAAGAGTTTTGATGAATGGTTTTGAGGAAGGAACTCATGGCTCCAGTATTTCTTGCCTTAAATCCACAAATTTAAAACACGAATCCCTTCAACGAGGATGAAATCTTGGGAGGTGTCAGGAAGGGACTCTGTTATCATTCATCAACAGACCATCCCCTAGAGAGATGCTATGGACTGAAGGGAAGTTATCCTGGGGAGGACCTCCCTCCACAGGAACCACAACTGAGTTCCTTCTCTGATGGACAGGGAGGTCCATTTCAGTAGGATTTAACTGAGAGTTCAAAGTCCCTTGGAGGGGGAAGTATACTTAAGATTAGGGGTCTTCTTCTCCCTCCACAATTTTCATTAAAGTAGGCTCTGACACCCCAAAGCATGAGGGCCATTGGATGCTGCATGGGGTGGATTGCAGGGCATCACAAGGCACCTGGAGATAAGACTACCTGCAACCCCCACATTTGAAGTGTAGCCTCTTTCCACACTGGCCAGCTCTGTGGCAGGGTATTTTGCTATCGATTATAAACAACTAAATAATAAACAATAAGAGGAAGAAAAAAATAAAAACTGAAGGTAGTTATTGAAGGGGAGAGGAGTAAGAGATGGTTAATATTAAAAGTTAAAAGTAAAAGAGGAATTCCCTGGCAGTCCAGATTCTGAGCTTTCACTGTAGAGGGCATGGGTTTGATCCCTGGTCAGGGAACTAGATCCCATATGCCACAGGGTGTGGCCAGAAGTAAAAAAATAAAGTAAAGGACTTCCAGATTAAAATGGCATCAGACTAACTCTTACCTTCTTTGATCAGATCTGCAGAATGATGAGAACCATACAGGATAACCTATCAATAGTAGGGAGCTAACTATTAGAGTCAAACTTATTTTCTCAGTAACCTGACACTGTTTTACATCCTGTTTCATGGGCCTCGGGGGCTGCACTCAATGAGGAAAGGAGCGCTGGGCACAGGCGCAAAGGACAGAGATGGGTGTGTAGTTACTCGGACAGCCTTTTCTTGAGTGCCCTGACTCTGTCCAATCTCCAAGATCATGACCTCCTTGAAATGTCTTTATAGAGCAGCCTGAACTTTTCACTGAAGGATGCTCAGCTTTCAGAATTTCTACTCAGGGGCATCAGGACACACCTGGCGCCAATCTCAACAAATCCTACTTCTGACACACAGACACCCATAGCCTTAACAACAAACACTTTACAACTCAGCATTTTCATTGGAAAACTTCACTATGCGAAACACAAGCTATTAACAGTGGAAAATATGACAACTGGTATTAGATTAAATAAAGAACTTTGGGATTTCCTTGGTGCTCCAGTGGCTAAGACTCCGTGCCCTCTATGCAGGGGGCCCGGGTTTGATCCCTGGTCAGGGAACTAGATCTCACATGCTGAAACTAAGAGTTCATATGCCACAACTTAAGATTCCCTGTGCCGCAACTAAGACCCTGTGCAGCCAAAGAAAGAGAGACAACTTCTGGTCCTCAGAAGGCATCATTAAGAAAGTAAAAAAGGCAAGTGGTAAAAATTGTTTGCACACATAGAACCAGCAAAGGGCTCACAACTGAAACGAAGAACACATCAGTGGGGGAAAAAAATGATCAAGTACAGAAAAATGGCACTCTGCAAAATTATTTTTTCATAACAGAAGACATCTAAATGGCAGAGAGGGGAGGAAGGAAGGCAGGGAGTGTAACTCAATTTCATTAGTAAAAATGAAATGAGATTTCACAAACGAAAACCACAGCGTGATACTAACAAAAACTTAAACGCTGACAATACCAAGAGTTGACAAAAATGTGACCACAGGAACTTTCATTCTTTCCTGACGGGGATATGAGGACAGACAGAAGCACTTTGCAAAAAAGTAAAAGTGAAGATATAATAATGACACATTCCCATGGACCTAGCAATTCCTCCCCCAGATATATTCACCATGGATTAGAGATATCTTCTGGACTATTCGTGGGTGACTGGAGACAGCCCCAAGGGGTGTCACAGAGCATCACAGGACAATGAATGGTGATGAATGGTAAAGATATCCTGTTCAGAATGGATGAGATACAATCAGAATGAGCAGATACACAGAACATACCACGTGTAAAAAACTTGAAGTGAAGTGGCTCAGTCATGTCCGACTCTTTGCGACCTCATGGACTGTAACCTACCAGGCTCCATCCATGAGATTTTCCAGGCAAGAATACTGGAGGGGGTTGCCATTTCCTTCTCCCGAGGATCTTCCCGACCCAGGGATCAAACCTGGGTCTCCCACAGTGCAGGCATGCACTTTACCGTCTGAGCCACCAGGGAAGCCCAAATTAAACTTCACTGCTTGGACTTTTGTTGACTATGAGGGATACTCCAATTCTTCTAAGGGATTCTTGCACACAGCAGTAGATATAATGGTCATCTGAATTAAATTCTCCCATCCCTGTCCATTTTAGTTCACTGATTCCTAAACTGTCGATATTCACTCTTGCCATTTCCTGTTTGACGATGTCCAATTTCCTTGATTCGTGGTTCCTATGCAATACTGTTCTTGACAGCATTGGGTTTTATTTACTTTTACCACCAGACACATCCGCAACTGAGCATCGGTTCCACTTTGGTCCAGCTGCTTCATTCTTTCTGGAGCTATTAGTAGTTGCCCTCCGTTTTTCCCCAGTAGCATGTTGGACACCTTTGGACCTGAGGGGCTCATGTTCAGTGTCATATCTTTTTGCCTTTTCATACTGTCACGGTGTTCTCGTGGCAAGAATACTGGAGTGGACTGCCATTCCCTCCTCGAGTGGACCACATTTTGTCAGAACCCTCCACTATGACTAGTCCATCCTGGGTGGCCCTGCGTGGCCTGGCTCACAGCTTCATAGAGTTACAAAAGCCCCTTCGCCACAGCAAGGCTGTGATCCACGAAGGGGTGCTTGAGTGAAAGTTGCTCGGTCATGTCCGACTCTTTGCTGCCCCACGGACTGTAGCCCACCAGGTTCCTCTGTCCATGGGATTCTCCAGGCAAGAATACTGGAGTGGGCTGCCATTTCCTCCTCCAGGGCATCTTCCTGACCTGCACTGCTGGCAGATTCTTGACCATCTGAGCCATCAGGGAAGCCCCAAAGGGGTTCTTAGGGATACTTAATTGAAAGAAAGGCAAAGAAGTGAAGCCTTAAAAAACCAGGGTAGTGGTTAAGGACAGGAGGAGGGGGAAATAGGTTATGGCTGGGAAGAAGCATGTTGTTTTGGGGAGGCTTATGGATCACTGGATATGGTCTGTATCTTTTTTTTTGGCTGACCTGCACATCATGTGGGATCCTAGTTTCTCAACCAAGGATCTAACTGGGGCCCCTGCCTTGGGAGCATGAAGTCTTAACCACTGGACTGCCAAAGAACAGTCTATGTCTAATAGCAGTCAGAGACTGCCTAACAGGCTATGTCTTGTCACAACTGTTCCTTTTACAGTTCATTAAGCGGAACATTTACCATCTTATGAACATTACTGGCTACCATTCTATCTATTATATTTCACAACAGTAAATATTTTCTAAAAGCTCACCAGATATTTCAGTTATGGAGACAGCCCTCCTGGAAACTGTTATGAATCATGATAGATTTTGTGCTAAACACAAACCTTCTAAGGAAACATGAGGCCATTAGAAGTTGCATCTCATCAAGAGCTAATGTGGGGAAAACTCATGTTCAAATGTTCCATAAAAAGCAGCCAACAAAAAACAGGGTCACAGTTACATTCCTTCGCATAAAATTTATATGGAAAAGGGACTTGAAAGTAATCTATTAAAAGGATAATAATGGTTATTTTCAGGTAGTGAGAACCAGGTAATGTTTCTTCTTTCAAATATTCATTTCTAATTTCCTAGAATTATTAGGCAGTGGTTTGTTAAAATGAATAAATTAGGAAGCACAGTTGCTGGAAGGTTTTGCATGGAGTCAGCAAGCATTCTTTACAGTCTGTATTTGAAAAGGCTTTGAAAACTAAAGTGCTAGTGAAGTGTTCAGATCTGTTAGTCTTACATTACGGACTCTCCCCTGTTTATTATACTGTCTGACAACACATGAGAAGCCTGGGAGGTAAGGATGGGGTTCGGAGGCAGCTAATTCTTTGAAGGTATGGAAGGTTTTCAGGAAAACTCTAAGAGGCTTCTGGTCAAACATCTGCCTCTTACAGATAAGGAGGCTGAAGTGGGTCCTTTTCATGGTACCACTAAGATGTTGTTTTTGATGAAAAAAAAAAAAAAAGGTAGACGATTGATGACCTCTATACCAATGGTTCCAAAATAAGAAGTATCTGAATACCTTGAGAATCTTAAAGTATGTAAACTTCTTTAGAAATTTTCCATACTTAAAAACTCCAGTGGGTTTGCTGATTCCTCAAATTAACCATTGTTTGGTACTGAGTAAAAAGTGTCAAACCAGATGCTAAAGTGCTTTTAGCTCTCAAATTCAATTAAAAGATGAAGGATAAAAAGAGAGATGGTAAATCGAATCTGTTACTAAGTCTGGATGCAATTCAGGGCATTTGAAGACCATAGCTCTTAGGATTAAGTTTAAAAAAACACGTGTGTGTGTATATGTGTGTATATATATATATAGTTTTTTTCCCCCTCAAAAACATCAGCAATCCCCAAGTCTAAAACTTTTATCCTAAAGTAAAACAGATGTTAAGCTCTTCCAGCCTGGACAGGACAGTTTTGTGGCACGACACAGGCAGGCAGGATTTTTTGCTTTTTTACTTAGAATTTGCTATTTTGGAGTATTATGACAGCAAAACATCAAAAGTGATTTCTTACAACAGTCCACAAACAATGTTTTTTTCTTCCATGTGTTCAACCCCCAAAGGCAGGCTTTTACAAGTAAACTTCCGCGTTTCTCAGCTATAAACACACCAGACCCGGAGACACGGAGGCCGTTCCTCCTTCCTATGCCCAATAGCTCTCTTCGTCTGCTCTTCCCCCCTTGCCCCCTCGTGTGTCTGGGAGAGGTGCTGCTTTTCCATCCCAGAGCTAACCTTCCACCCCAGCGCTGGATCCTCACCCTCCCCTAAATTTGAAAATTTCATCCCCACCCATGCAGAATCTTAATCCCAGCACCACACACATCTCCAAGTCTCTGGATCCAAGAAAGGGCCCATCTTCACAGGAGCTTCTCCAAGTGACAGCCCCATCTCTCATCTCTCCTTCTCCACCATCCACCACATCCTCATCCCCAACGAAGCCCCTGAAATCCAGCCCCTGCCACCACAACGCCCAGCGGTCTGCTCTCAGAAGTTCCTGATGCAACTCCTTCTTCCTAACTCCTCATCCAGTTTCTCCTTCTTTTCCCTCTCTTCCTCCCTCCTTTTTCCTTTTTGCCACAACCTGCAGCATGCAGGATCCTTCCTGACCAGGGATTGAACCTGTGCCCTCTGCAGCCGAAGCACAGCATCTTAACTGCTGGACCACCATGGGAGCCCATGATGCCTTTCTTCTGCACTCACTCTTGGCTCCACCATGGGAGCCCATGATGCCTTTCTTCTGCACTCACTCTTGGCTCCACCATGGGAGCCCATGATGCCTTTCTTCTGCACTCACTCTTGGCTCCTCCCCCAGCCCCACCACCCACAGGCTTGGCCCCTTCCTGGCTCCCCTCTCCTGCTGTAAGCCTTCCTACTACTCTTATCTTGATTTTACTGAATCCATGCCTCAACTGTTAACTCTCTGCTGGCAATGCTTCCAACACAGCAGTCAAAATCAGGATGAAGACAAAGATAAATTATAGAAGGAGAGCTCAACTTATTCTGGCAGTGACCGATTAGCCTGGTGATTATGCAGAGGACTAGTTTCTACACCTGGAAGATGTCGCTTATTGTTTTAAAAATAACACATTAAAAATAATAGTTGCTGAATGCCTCTTTAAGGACTAAGCACAGAACCTCTGGGGGTACAGAAAGATGAACATAAAACACTGGGTGGGTGCAAGCAACTTACGGTCTAGCTGGGGAAGCAAGGAATGTATATGAAAGCTTGGGGTGGGGGACAAGAAAGCCAGATCTAAATCTAGGATGAGTGATTAGGACACAGGATGTCACAGCAGATGAGGCAAGAAATTCAAGGTCAGGCAGGGTCAAAGCCACGTGAACAAAGCACTTCATTTGCTTGTAGCCAACTACAGCTCCATTTGCATGTCAGACAGACACACGTTCTTATCAGACTCTCCCTGGACCTCCCCACGAAATCCTCAGTCCTGACTTAAATATGCAAGCAGGTACTGTCTGCACATGGATCTCTAGGGAAAAGCCACTCTTAGCCGGTGAGAGTCCATGCATTAATTTTACAGCAGAGTCTCCAGTCAGAATATCATCATCTCCTGCAAGGGTGCATCCAGGCCTGCCACAGCTGGTTCTGACACTCAGATCTGACCCCTGGCACGTGGAGAGACAGAACAGCCAAGACCTGTATTTACACTGTAGCTATAACTGAGCCTGGAAGTCCTGATGCTGATGGTCAGAGCCCCAGGCCTGCCAGAGGACCATTCGGAGGCCCTAGTTTCATAGCATCCTCAGCATGAGCATCACATAAACACCAGCCTCTGCATCTGAGTCTCCTCTTGGTTACAGTCTCCACTGCCCCTTAAACCTTCTTTGACTGGATCCCTCAAATTTCACCCAGGCCAAAATTCTGATCCCATTAAGTCCCATGCTCAAGCACAGTACATGAGATCTTCAATCCCCAGTGTTATAACCCCCAGAATCCTAGACATCCTGACCATCCTGCTTTTTAAAAAAAATTAATTCTTACTGGAATATAGCTGCTTTACTATGCTGTGTTAGTTTCTGCTGTACAGCAAAGTGAGTCAGCTACTCATACACATATGTCCTTGGATTTCCCTCTCATTTAGGTCACCACAGAGCACTGAGTTTAAAAAGGAGGAAGAAACTGACCACAGAGGGAAACACTTGAGTTAGAGACGAACTCCAGTAGCCACTTGCCTGTGAATTCGTAGAAATACTTGCATGACACAGTGAACGGGGCCAAAGTCAGGATGGATTCTGAGAAAACATACTAGAAAGCTCAAAATGCAGTGCAGGGAATTCCCTGGAGATACAGCGATGAAGACTCTGTGCTTAACAATGCAGAAGCCACAGGTTCGATCCCTGGTCAGGGAATTAAGATTTACTTGAAATACAACCCAAGGAATAAAGTCTCCCAATGTTTGCTAGGGGAAAGTCATGACCCTGAATGATTACTTTCCACAGCAGGGAATGCCACGTGTATGGTAACCCCTTGGAAACCTACAAATTTCGCTCTCTGCTTCTTTCAAACATCTAGCATCTTCTTGCAGTGACCAGCTATGCTGAGCTCAGATCAACAACACAAATGTTAAGTTCTGGTTCCCACTCAGCATACAGGACATGTTCCCAGGAGCACACCTCCCCTCCACCTCTGCCCTGACCCCCATACCTGAGGGCATGGCAGCAGGAGCAGGAGTTGAGGCAGGATGTGCTCATGGAAGAGGCTGAGAGTACCAGCGGGACCGTGTCCAGTGGGGATGTTCCCTTCCCTGATAAAGGAAAATGTTTTCGTTTTAACATAAAGCTTGCTTTCTGTCTACAAACATGGCCAAGCTGAGCCTCCCTAAGACACACTGCATCCTGTTTAAGTTAACGGGCCTTGCTTCTGCCCTGCGTGAAGAGCATTTCCATTTATCTTCAGATGAAGCATGCTTGGCACAGTTCCACCAACTTTGAAGTCAACATGTCAACTATTTCAGAGCTAGGACTCCTAGCAGAAATACCCTTAGACATCAGACAAAGATAAATACAAAAGGTAATGTGAAAGTTAATTGAAGGATGAGGTCTGAGGATACTGAAAAGCCCTAATACACTTCAGAGCAAAGCCTCGGAATAAAAGGTCTGGCTGGGAGGGAAGTAGGTGGGTAAACACAGCCCTGGAGAAAATATAGATGATCTGGGAACATTCACCTTCAGTCACAGAAATGGGAAATCCATCTTCTACTTTCTGTAGCCAGAGCTTAACGAATGTGTGACTTCTGCTATATTTTAAATTGATAACCAACAAGGACCTACTGTACAGCACAGGGAACTCTGCTCAGTGTTATGTGCCAGCCTGGATGGGAGGGCAGCCTGGGGGGAAGAGTGGATACATGTATGTGTACGGCTGAGTCCCTTTGCTGTTCACCTGAAACTATCACAACACTGTTAATCAGCTATACACTCCAATACAAACTAAAAAGTTAAAAAAATAAACCACAAATGTGTGATTTATACTTTAATTATGAGGGAGACAAAAAAGCATTCATCCCCTGACACATGCTTATTTTTCCTTTTTTAAAATGCACCTTTGTAGGTTTAGGCTTTCTAAATGTTATACTGATGCTTCACAAACAGCTTTCCACTGGTTGTTTAACTCCAGTGGCGAACGCAAAGGAAACACAGTTTAAAGCAAGTACCTGCTGCATGGGTGCTGTTTGAGACAATTAAAAATTTTAATGGTAAGCGATGTCAGTGTATTGTTTCCTTTTTTCTGACCAAGGAAATCTGGCTAAAAGGGACATTGAAAAGCAAGATGATGATAACTGTGAAAGTTTCAAAACTCTGAGCCAGTGCTCATGGTATCCTTCTCAACAATGGTTACAAAATAAAATGAGCCAAAATGCAACATTTAAACTAGCCTCCTTCACTGGAAGCATCAGTGAAGGTGATGAGGATAAATATGAGCTCCTGGGTTATTAGTCTCTGGGGAACTGAAGAAGGAAATGAGGTTCAAACCAAGAAATAACACTAAAACCAAGCTAAGTTTAGGCAACATGACTATCACAGTCAGTAAGTTCACCAGAACACAGTGAGTGGAATGGTTCAGTTGGGGCCAGGAAATCAGAAAGCACAGAAGCGAAAGCTTGAAGCCAGTCACTCAGGAGGGGAAATCTGAAAACACAAGGAAAGAAAGGCAAGAGCTGGAGGGGAAGATGAGCATCCTAAGAACACGGAGGGCAGCCTGTCCTGGTGGGGTTGAGCGTTTCACTTCAGAAAGCACAGGGCCATCCAAAGGAGGTGTCACCCACTCTGAAAGCATCTGGGGAATGTGCACACAGTCCCCAGAGGATGGAGACGTGACAGGCTGTACCACCGGAAGGAAAAGAATGGCTGGGCGAGACATGTTTTGAGTGGCTCACATCACGTGTCTGTGCAGCAAGCAGTGGTGGGGAAGGGACAGACAGGAAGATAATTCTGTAGTTAAGGGACAGAAAATGAGCACACACAGAGATGTTGAGAAGGAGATCATGGGTGGTTGGAATTTCGGTTTTTAGAAAATACGTTGAGGACTTCCCTGGTAGGCCCGTGGCCAAGACTCCCAACGCAGGGGACCAAGTTTGATCCCTGGTTGGGGAACTAGATCCCTGCAACTAAAAGATCCTGCATGCTTCAATTAAGACCTGGTACAGCCAAATAAATAAGTAAATTATTTTAAAAAATAATATGTTCAGCTTGGGAAGACAGTGGGTTCCAGGTAACTGTGGGGCATCCCAGGAAGGCACATGTGAGTCACACTCTCAGGGCTCCTTATAAGGAAAATCTATTAATCATCCTGAGGTCAATGTCAGATAGGCAAGCCTCTAGGTGCTCCTCACGCTGCCTCCTGCCAGGGTGTGGGAAGCCCAGCAGCTGGAAGGACGGGGGCTGGGGTGTCCATCCAGGCCAGCAGCTGCAGGAGCACAGACAGCCACACGCAGAGGCTCTGGGAGAGACAGCACGGCCCAGGTCCCATGGAGACAGACGGACCAGACGCATCACAGCTTATGTCTGAAACAAAAAGGGAATGTGTCCTTTCCTTCAATGGACTATGATGACAATGACACAACACACAGAATGAGGGCATTCCAGCAGATCCTAACTCACCAGGGCGCAGTAGTGTGACGATGCACGCCCGGTCAGCGGAGCCTTTCGTACAGGTACTCAGGTAATTTCAAAACATAACAAGGGGGCTTCCCTGGTGGCTTAGTGGTAAAGAATCCATCTGCCAATGCAGAAGACATGGGTTCAATCCCTGATCTGGGAAGACCCCACATGCGGTGAGGCAACTAAGCCTGTGCGCCGCAGTTACCAAGTCTGTGCTCCAAAACTCAGGGGCCACACTACTGAGCCCAGGCACCCTAGAGCCCATGCTCTGCAACAAGAGAAGCCACTGCAGTGAGAAGCCCATTCACCGCAACTAGAGAAAAGCCTGAGTGACAACGAAGACCCAGCACAGCCAAAAAAAAAAAAAAGACAAAGATTATCCAATTTTTGTAAGCTAGCAGCTACCCTTGACGGTGGGATTTCGCTCTATCCTAGGTGTTAGAAATTTCCTTCCAAATGATAGCACAGGGATTGGCTATCTGTGCCAGGTCTAAAACCACCTTCCAAACAATTCTTTTTCTATCTTTCGGCCAAGCCAAAAGATAAATTTTGGAAGTGCCGAGTCTTAAGCACTGGACCACCAAGGAAGTCCCACAACAACATGATTCTTTGTGACACTAGAGACTGTTCTCTCCCCTACAATACTCTTTCTCTGCATCAAAGCAAAAATAAACAAGACTTGGCATGACTTAATTTTTTTACAAAAATTACTTTTCAGAGGAAAAGTTAACAGTCCTAAAGAATATGAAAATACCTCTCTTTAGCTCTGTTACAATTAAAACAGAATAATTTGCTTGAACTTGTTTGAATATAATTGTGCATGAAATTGTTCTAATGATAATTGGGGCTCTTTTGGCATTCTGTAATTATCTAACACGTTGGAAAAGCTAGAAGAAATGCTGTCTTCCCTCCCCACTGGCCTCCCCACCCCTCCACCAACAGCTGCATAAATACCTGTGAAATGGTTAGAATGCCACCTACACTACAGTTTTTGAGAAGATTACCTGAGCTGGCTTATGTAAGTCACAAGCATCTGATAAAAAAGGCATTTAATGTATGTCACTCCCATTCACACCAAATACAGATTGGAAACAGACACGTGACCAACGCAAAGCCTTAAAGCAGAGGTCCCCAAACTCTGGGATCTAATGCCTGATGATCCGAGGTGGAGCTGCTGTAATAATAATAGGAATAAATGTAAATGCAAAGCCCTTGAATCATCCTGAAACCATCCCCCATCGCTGGTCCATGGAAAAACTGTCTTCCAAAAAACCAGTTCCTGGTGCCAAAAAGGTTGGGGACCTCTGGCTTAAAGGATCTCCCTATTTCATACCCAAGAAACATAGCTGAAATTAAAAGACAGACAGAACTCATGAAATCTCTGGGACAGGGAAATACATTTTTTTTTAAAAATCTTATTTAATTATATGAGGGCTGAAGTTACTTCTTAGAACTAGAAACCCAAGAATCAATTTCTAATTATTTTATCTCACTGTAAGGTGAGTTCTCCCAACAGCCATAGCACACAAGACATGGTCAGTTTCTGCCCTGCCTCACAGGGATTCACAAAATGGAGTTCAACAAAAGCCCTTTAACTCCTACATGACAACAGCTGAGATGTCCAGTAGACATTCGTGGATGGTCACCCACAGCCGACAGAGAGCTTTTCTGATCTGCTGTATCTTCAGAGCATGTCTCTCCTGACCCTGGAGCTGCAGGTGTGAACACAAGCCCAAGGTGCACCTCCTTGGCCAGAGTGACTGCTTCTGGGAGAAGCAGAGTTAGAGCCAAGACCAGTCGATAGGAGTTCTTCCAGGACGCCTGTGCCCTCTTCTGCCAAGAATCACCTTTGTCACTGTTCAGAAAGAACCTCCTCAAAGTCACTACAGGACTTCCCTGGAGGTCCAGTGGTTAAGACTCTGCCAAGGGGTGAAGGTTCAATTCCTGGTCAGGGAACTAAGATTCCACATGCCCTGAAGTAGAGCAAAAAAAAAAGAAAAATTGCAACCAAGAAAGCAAAGTTGAGAGAAGTGAGCTGAGTCTTGAAACTACCGTTCGAGGTCCCAAACCTGGTCAAGCACCCAATCATAGGGCTCCTGGAGTTTTGACCTGGGTGGAGCTTATGCTATTCTCTCGTGAATCTGGACTAACATTAGCCTTTTGTGAGCAGCTCAGAGTATGTAGTCACAACTGTGTGATGGTCTGGGGCGTGGACAGAGGGTGGAGATTTCCACAGTGGGTTAGAGGAAAGAATAGGCTTTGAATTAGACAACTCAAGGACTGGAGCCCAGCTCTGCCATGATCAGTGATCTTATCTTTTTTTAATTAAAAAATTTGTGTTTATTTTCTGGGGGGGCTACAGGGCAGCACGAAGGATTTTAGTTCCCTGACCAGGAATCGAACCCTCTGCCCTGCCGTGGAAGCAGAGTCCCACCGCTGGACACCAGGGAAGTCCCAGTGACCAGCAGTCCTGTCTCCCGGGCTCTAAAGGGCTATAACCTTGCCTTGGATCTACAGGGAGAATTAAACGAGGTGACAGGTGAAACCCCATGGCCCCCCTTTGTGCCCCCCTCTAGGCTGCTTTCATGTGCCCACAGCCAGACGTGGCACGAGTGGACACTGAATGTGGCCCCAGGACACAAGATGACACGTAATCTGAAACCAGAATGTTGGTTCTCTCCCTCCCATCAGCTTGGGCTTGCTACTGTTTGCTCCCTTAATGTTTGTGTACACTCACAATGGAAGTCTGTTAAATAAATATCCTCCTTGGGACAAACCCAGTGATGTCCCCAGTCCCTCCTTGATGACATCGCAGTTCCTTTCTCTCTGGTCTCATTCCTTCTTTGTGCCTGTCTTTTTTCCCTTGTATTCTCTACTCTTCACTTGACTTCCAGGAGCTTCCATTCTCCGCCCCCCTTCCTCCTTCTTAAAAGCATAGTAAGTTTACAACATCAATTATGAAAATAACTAGAACTACAGGACAGGTTGGGACTTCCCTGGTGGCTCAGATGGTAAAGTGTCTGCCTGCAATGCAGGAGACACAGGATCGATCCCTGGGTCGGGCAGATCCTCTGGAGAAGGCAATGGCAACCCACTCCAGTACTCTTGCCTGGAAAATCCCATGGACAGAGGAGCCTGGTAGGCTACAGTCCATGGGGTTGCAAAGACTCAAACTGAGCAACTGAGTCAGACTGAGAAACTTCACTTTCCTCACAGGACAGGTGGATGGAAAGACCCTTCCCCAGAGATCACACAGATGGGTCACTCTAAGACAAGGAAACAAAAGCTTTGAGAAAGGTTAAAACTTCACTCTGAATTGTAAGTACCAAGATAACTGCTGTAAGTATATTATAGCTCCAGGATATGGACAAACTGGGGATGAAATGTCAGTCGCACAGATCACAAACCAGCGCAAGCACATTGGAGGGGGAGCAGCACAGGTTCGGTGTCAGAATTATCAGCCATGCTCCAGGCTTTAGCTGTCTGGTGCGTTCAACGGGCTCCCACCTATCCAGGCTAGGGTGGTGTGTAACTGCTCAGTCATGTCTTTTATCATCCCCCTGCAACACAAATGTAAAACGATTTGGAATCAGTGCATCCAGATGCCCAACCTAAGCATTTCTGAAATAAATCATGCTTTAAAATGTGAACATTCTGCTTTAGGGGCACAGAGTTTTCATCTGGGAAAATGGAAAGTTCTGGACACAGATGGTGGTGATGGTTTCCAAACAATGTGAATAGACTCGATGCCCCAGAACTGTCCACTTAAAACTGGTCCAAAGACTCTATTTCATGTTATGCACATCTGGTCACAAAAAGAAGGGGGACAAGTGAACAATCCTCTTAAATCTGACTTCTACTAATTATTTTCTTATTAGAGCATACCAGGGAGAAAGGCTAGCTCTCCTGAAGTCCAAATGAGACGTTAGGGAATTCTCTGGTGGTCCGGTGGCTAGGACTAGGTGCTTTTACTGCCGGGGCCCCTGTTCCATCCTTGACTGTGGACCTAAGATCCCAAAAGCCAAGAGGTACACCAAAAAAAAAATAAAAAATAAAGGGAGAGAGATTTTACTACAAAAATAAAATAGTAAATATAGTTCACTTTTTTTAAAGGAAGAAGATTCTAAAGATATGCATGTCACTAATACTGTGTTCTTTTACAAATCTGGTAGAACATTCTACTCATGAGCCATTTCCAAGGGCAGCTTCAGGGAGGCTCAGTGGCACTTACGAAGGTGGGATGGGGGTGACAGCTCTGTTTTACTTAAATCACAAAGACCTTCTTATCCTTTCCATTTTCTCTCCACCTTGCCTGAATTTTTTACAAACAAAAACCACTCCTTAGCACAGCCCACCAGTTCTGCCATCCTTTCTCTTGGGGACATGAAAGGACTCACTCAGGGACATCACAAGATGAGGCCGGGATGTGGTGATGGAGACAGACGCCTCTCTTCTCGGTGGCACATTTCGTCTGAGTAACACCAGCACAGAATTCCAATTCTATATCTAAATATTCAAGGGCAGCTGTTAGAGAGGTTGGCTGCATTCTGAAATATCACCCCCGAGGCTATCAAGGATAGAGGGCTTGGGATTCTGGGTGGCGGAGCCAGCCTTGCAGCCTCCAAACACCAGACAGCGTCTATGTGACTCATAGGTCTTACCCACACGGGAGCCTTCATTTACTTTTCCAGTCCATCTAAAATACGGCCTTGAGGTAACTTCAACATTACATTTTAATTAAAATACTACACAGCCTAAAAACACAGAGGCAAACGCCATGCCCTTATTTATCATTAAACAGGAAGCCTTTATTTGGCCCACTAAGAACATCATGTACCATAATATTAATAACAAAAAAATATTCAGCTCACCACATTCCATTCCATACACTCCATCCAATCTGTTCTGATAGCCTCATAAACCAGTCTTTGGCATCTAATGTAATGAATGAACGAATGTGAAAGTCGCTCAGTCGTGTCCTATTCATTGGGACCCCGTGGTCTGTAGCCTGCCTGGCTCCCCTGTCCATGGGATTCTTCAGGCAAGAATTTTGGAGTGGGTTGCCATCTCCTTCTCCAGGGGAATCTTCCTGACTCAGAGATCCAACCCAGGTCTCCCACATTGCAGGCAGATTCTTTACCATCTGAGCTACCAGAGAAGTCCAATGTAAGGCAGTGGAGAAGTAGCGCAGTGAGGCCACCCCCATCCCCAGGCATCTAATGGGAATTCAGGGAGGGCAGAGAAGGCCGGATCACCTGAAGAAGCTGATTCCATGTGCTACGTGGAACATGGGACTTTAGGACCCACTGGCAGACACTGGGATTAAGATGCTAAAACATTACGAGTTCGAGCCATCTTGTGTGCCGCCACAAAAATCTGACATAGCCAAATAGATAAATATTTTTTAAAATATGCTAAAACAAAACATGGGCTTCCCTGGTGGCTCAGCAGCAAAGAATCTGCCCACAATGCCAGAGATGCTGGTTCAATCCCTGGGTAAGGAAGATCCCCTGGGGAAGGAAATGGCAATCCACTCCAGTATTCTTGTCTGGGAAATCCCATGGATAGAGGAGCCTGTCAGGCTGCAGTCCATGGGATCCCAGAGTCGGACACAACTGAGTGCGCTGATGCACACACACACACGCACCCACACATACACCCCAAAGAATGGGAAATGAAACAAGAGTGGACTGTCAGACACAGTCAGGAGTCTTCTAATTCAGGCAATGCTCTGGGAATCTGCTGCTGGATCCATCTTCTTTTCCTGTCTTCTGAGCATCATAAATGTACTCCACCCTCTGAGCAAGGCTAATCAACAACCTCCAGATGTCTGCTTCTCGGTGCTCACCCCTCACTCTAGCGGCCCCCTGTTTCAAACTGGCTTCCCGAGCTGGGTCCTGTCCTCTCTTTAAGCCCATTGGACCTCAAACAGTCCCAATCTCTCCAAAATTCCATCCAAGACGCCAGCGGGTACTTTAACATATTAAACTTTCAAATCTCTCTCCTCAGTCCTGGAATGTTCCTACGTTATTATTTCTAATACATCTGACTCCCTGTTGACAATTTCCCATGGTTTGTGAGTTCCTGTTAAGTCAAGGCAATTTGGATAAAGGAGAGTATTTACACCAGAATTGCAAAGTTCATCAAAAGAACACTTTTTTTTTCATTCAAAATTGGAAAGAAATCAAAATAGACAAATCTTTTATAAAGTATTAACAAACGCTTTCAATACTATAGCTCTGTTTGTATGTATTTTTACCTTGAGAAAGAAGCTTATTTTCACCATCTTTCACAACATATCAAAATTCCTCATATTAAAAAAACAGAAGTGAAACAGGGACTTCCCTAGCAGTCTAGTGGTTAGGATTCTGTGCTTTGAATGTAGGGGGTGCAGGTTCAATCCCTGGTTGGGGAATTGAGAGCTCACATGCCACAAGGCACAGCCAAAAAAAAAAAAGTGAAACAGTATAGCCAAAATGTTCATGAAAATATTAAGGTTTTATTATAACTTCAGACTCGCTACTTCTCTGGCACAAAGCAAAATTTATGGGCAAGGTTATAAGTTCTCATAAACTGAATATTTGAATCAAGTATTGTATAAGAAATATGTCATTTGAGCTGGCCCCCACCTCTCCCAGCCCCCACTGGTTATACACATCCATGCTGACTGGGTTCTATCCCATGACAGAGATAAAGCAGGGGATAATTTATTTCTCAAATAATCACTGTGGGACTTCTATGTATCTATGGTGATACAGGCTAAGGGTAAAAGAACAAAGAAAGATCTGGGTTATGCCCTCCTAGGGCTTACAGTCTAACAGTCTGATTATGTACACTCTCTTTACTCCAAATTGAGAGTGCCTGAGAGACTTCCCTGGTGGTCCAGGGGCTAAGACCCTCGCGCTCTCAATGCAGGGGGCCAGGGTTCAATCCCTGGTCAGTAAATTAGATCCCGCAGGCCACAGCTAAAGATCCCATGTACCTCAATGATAATTAAAGATCCTGAGTGTTGCAACTAAGACTGGGCACAGACAATTAAATAAATAAAAATAAATAAGCATCAGAATAAGAGTTCCTGATTTGAAAGATTTGGGGAGGCAGATCCAGGCCTGATTCATTCCCCTCAATTGACAGATCAGAAATCCAAAGTAAATCACTGCATTGCTCATGGCCCCTTGTGTTCAACGCCTCCAGGCATTTTCCCGGGGCATTTCAGGCCCTTTGACGTCATTTTCCAAGGGGATTTTCCAAAGGGATTAGGCCCCTATTAGCTTCCTCTGCCCCCACCCCCAGCCCCCATCACTGCCACTCTGCCCTGCAGGCTCAGGTCACAAACCACACTTGATCAGGCCAGCCTAGAGGCGCTTAACCCAGGGGAGGTGGGTGTCCCTTCGACCTGTGAACAACAGTCAGGAACCAGTGGGGGGCTTCGCTGCTGTTTATCATGTGAAAGTACTTGGCACACAGAAGGGTGACCCAGGATGAACCATGGCAAGGAGAACGATGAGGAGGAGGAGACTGAAGATGATTTTTATTATTGTTGTTCAGTCGCTAAGTCGTGTCCGACTCTTTTGAGACCCCATAGACTGCAGCACACCAGGCTTCCCTGTCCTTCACTATCTCCCGGAGTTTGCTCAAATTCATGTCCATTGAGTCGGTGATGCCATCCAAATATCTCATCCTCTGTCGCCTTCTTCTTTTGCCTTCAGTCCTTCCCAGCATCAGGGTCTTTTCCAAAGAGTCTTCCCATCAGATGGTCAAAGTATCAGCCTTTCAGCTTCAGAGGCAATGATGATCTGTGGAATACCTTATCTCTAATTCTAACAACAACCTGCAAGGTGCCATTAAGTTGCTATGGTCAGTTCTTCTAATCTGCAGTTCTGGGAGTCTGGTGGTTTTTACCAAAGGCCATAAAGCTGATGGGCTTCCCAGATGATTCAGTGGTAAAGAACCTGCCTGCCAATGCAGCAGTTTGATCCCCCGGTCGGGAAGATACCCTGAAAGAGGAAAGGGCAACCCACTACAGTATCCTTGCCTGGGAAATCCCATGGACAGAGGAGCCTGATGGGCTACAGTCCATGGGGTCACAAACAGTCAGACACAACTGAGAGACTGAGCGCGCACGCATGAGGCTGCACAGGAAATGCCTGAAGCTGATGGGTGGTAGAGCCTGGCTCTGATCTCACATCAGATGTTCGCCTCCAGAGCTCAGCCCCTCTGCGCTGAGACTCACAACAGCTAGGGAGGGGTGGTCGCAGTCTCACAGTACCCTGATAGCCAGATGAAGTCAGGAGTGCAAGAGGCCTAATGACCCCTTCACCGAAGTATTTAAGCATGTCATCCGGCCCTTCCCCTAACTCCACACTCATCTTTAAATCATGAAGCTCCGAAACCTTACTGGAGGCCCGGGAATTCCTGGTGCAGCAGAAATCAGCAGAGCCAAACCAGTCACTGGTTCCACGATCACAGGAAGGCTCAGACCACACACAGCGCAAACCTGAGACGCAGATGCTGCTGGCCGCTGTTCTTACCTGTGCTCTTTCGTTTCCTCCCCTCCTTTCTCACCCAGTTATCTTCCCAGTTTGGTCAGGAAAGCTATCTCTGCTTGTGGAGACTGATTCTATTCTAAGTTTTAGAAGAATGCTCCATTACGACTAGGACTGTTAAAGGACTGGGAGTGACTCAGAAGAATGCAAACTATTCAACCCTTCCAGGCAGAGGCTGACTGGGCACAGAAGACATTCTTCAGCAAAGGTACAATGAAGATGAGAAGAGCCAGCTGCCAAATAACCAGTTTGAATTTCTCAAAGAACCAGATACTACAACACACCCTCCGCTGGCCAACTGCCTGCTTAAGTGCATGGACCACCAAGCCACATTAAGCAATTCTAATCTCTTGCCTCAAGGGTGAAGAAAGTTGAGCTCCTCAAGGACTGGAAGACGCCAAGGCGAGTCTTCTTAAGAATTCATCATATCCACTAGAACATTTTCAAATGAGTCAACAATATTTTGGTTTTACACTTTAACAACAGAAATAGAAACTGTCGACTTAAAAAACAGTCACAACCTAGAAGTTAAGACTTAGGTTTTATATGGTGGGAAATTCTTAGGACTTCAAGCATGGGAGGGAGCATCTCAAGTAGCCCTGAAATAATTGCTGGTGTAGGGGTGGGGGTGGGGTCAGTTCAGTTCAGTTCAGGCCTCCCTGTCCATCACCAACTCCTGGAGTTCACTCAGACTCACATCCATCGAGTCAGTAATGCCATCCAGCCATCTCATCCTCTGTCGTCCCCTTCTCCTCCTGCCCCCAATCCCTCCAAGCATCAGAGTCTTTTCCAATGAGTCAACTCTTCATATGAGGTGGCCAAAGTACTGGAGTTTCAGCTTTAGCATCATTCCTTCCAAAGAACACCCAGGCCTGATTTCCTTCAGAATGGACTGGTTGGATGTCCTTGCAGTCCAAGGGACTCTCAAGAGTCTTCTCCAACACCACAGTTCAAAAGCATCAATTCTTCGGTGCTCAGCCTTCTTCACAGTCCAACTCTCACATCCATACATGACCACTGGAAAAACCATACCCTTGACTAGACAGATCTTTGCTGGCAAAGTAATATCTCTGCTTTTCAACATGCTATCTAGGTTGGTCATAACTTTTCTTCCAAGCAGTAAACGTCTTTTAATTTCATGGGTGCAGTCACCATCTGCAGTCATTTTGGAGCCCCAAAAAATAAACTCTGACAGTTTCCACTGTTTCCCCATCTATTTCCCATGAAGTGATGGGACCAGATGCCATGATCTTCGTTTTCTGAATGTTGAGCTTTAAGCCAACTCTTTCACTCTCCTCTTTCACTTTCATCAAGAGGCTTTTGAGGCTTTTAAGTTCCTCTTCACTTTCGGCCATAAGGGTACTGTCATCTGCATATCTGAGGTTATTGATATTTCTCCCAGCAATCTTGATTTCAGCTTGTGTTTCTTCCAGTCCAGCGTTTCTCATGATGTACTCTGCATATAAGTTAAATAAGCAGGGTGATAATATACTGCCTTGACGTGCTCCTTTTCCTATCTGGAACCAGTCTGTTGTTCCATGTCCAGTTCTAACTCTTGCTTCCTGACCTGCATACAGGTTTCTCAAGAGGCAGGTCAGTTGGTCTGGTATTCCCATCTCTTGAAGAATTTTCCACAGTTTATTGTGATCCACGCAGTCAAAGGCTATGGCATAGTCAATAAAGCAGAAAGAGATGTTTTTCTGGAACTCTCTTGCTTTTTCGATGATCTAATGGATGTTGGCAATTTGATCTCTGGTTCCTCTGCCTTTTCTAAAACCAGCTTGAACATCTGGAAGTTCACGGTTCATGTATTGCTGAAACCTGGCTTGGAGAATTTTGAGCATTACTTTACTAGCATGTGAGATGAGTGCAATTCTGCAGTAGTTTGAGCATTCTTTGGCATTGCCTTTCTTTGGGATTGGAATGAAAACTGACCTTTTCCAGTCCTGTGGCCACTGCTGAGTTTTCCAAATGTGCTGGCATATTGAGTGCAGCACTCTCACAGCATCATCTTTCAGGATTTGAAATAGCTCAACTGGAATTCCATCACCTCCACTAGCTTTGTTCGTAGTGATGCTTTCTAAGGCCCACTTGACTTCACATTCCAGGATGTCTGGCTCTAGGTGAGTGATCACACCATCGTGATTATCTGGATCATGAAGATCTTTTTTGTACAGTTCTTCTGTGTATTCTTGCCACCTCTTCTTAATATCTTCTGCTTCTGTTAGGTCCCTACCATTCCTGTCCTTTATTGAGCCCATCTTTGCATGAAATGTTCCCTTGGTATCTCTGATTTTCTTGAAGAGATCTCTAGTCTTTCTCATTCTGTTCTTTTTCTCTATTTCCTTGCATTGATCGCTGAGGAAGGCTTTCTTATCGCCTCTTGCTATTCTTTGGAACTCTGCATTCAGATGCTTATATCTTTCATTTTCTCCTTTGCTTTTCGCTTCTCTTTTCACAGCTATTTGTAAGGCCTCCTCAGACAGCCATTTTGCTTTTTTGCATTTCTTTTCCATGGGGATGGTCTTGCTCCTAGCAAACCGCTTCAGTATTCTTGCCTTGCGAACCCCATGAACAGTATGAAAAGGCAAAATGGTAGGATACTGAAAGAGGAACTCCCCAGGTCAGTAGGTGCCCAATATGCTACTGGAGATCAGTGGAGAAATAGCTCCAGAAAGAATGAAGGGACGGAGCCAAAGCAAAAACAATACTCAGCTGTGGATGTGACTGGTGATAGAAGCAAGGTCCGATGCTGTAAAGAGCAATATTGCATAGGAACCTGGAATGTCAGGTCCATGAACCAGGGCAAATTGGAAGTGGTCAAACAGGAGATGGCAAGAGTGAATGTCGACATTCTAGGAATCCACGAACTAAAATGGACTGGAATGGGTGAATTTAACTCAGATGACCATTATATCTACTACTGCAGGCAGGAATCCCTTAGAAGAAATGGAGTAGCCATCATGGTCAACAAAAGAGTCTGAAATGCAGTACTTGGATGCAATCTCAAAAATGACAGTATGATCTCTGTTCGTTTCCAAGGCAAACCATTCAATATCACAGTTATCCAAGTCTATGCCCTAACCAGTAATGCTGAAGAAGCTGAAGTTGAACAGTTCTATGAAGACCTACAAGACCTTTTAGAACTAACACCCAAAAAGATGTCCTTTTCATTATAGGGGACTGCAATGCAAAAGTAGGAAGTCAGGAAACACCTGGAGTAACAGGCAAATTTGGTCTTGGAATGCGGAATGAAGCAGGGCAAAGACTAATAGAGTTTTGCCAAGAAAATGCACTGGTCATAGCAAACACCCTCTTCCTACAACACATGAGAAGACTTTACACATGGACATCACCAGATGGTCAACATCGAAATCAGATTGATTATATTCTTTGCAGCCAAAGATGGAGAAGCTCTATACAGCCAACAAAAACAAGACCAGGAGCTGACTGTGGCTCAGGTCATGAACTCCTTATTGCCAAATTCAGACTTAAATTGAAGAAAGTAGGGAAAACCACTAGACCATGCAGATATTACCTAAATCAAATCCCTTATGATTATACAGTGGAAGTGAGAAATAGATTTAAGGGCCTAGATCTGATAGATAGAGTACCTGATGAACTATGGAGGGAGGTTTGTGACATTGTACAGAGGATGTGGTAGTCAGGTTATATAAAAGTCTTATAACAAAGGGCAGGTAATCTGAACATCAAAGATTATTGCTATTCAAGGAAAACCAGATATCTCAAGGAGAGGAATTTAGCGCTTTTCTGTGTATGGAAAGATGTTAAAGTATCTGGGCTTAGAGAAATCATTCCTTTTATCTGTATCTCAGCTATCTGGGCCACCCCTCTGGTGTTTTCAGATCCCCTCTTCCATAGGGAGTGGCTGCAACCTCCGGGCCGTTAGGATGAAGATATTCTCCTCCTTCCTGAATTCCCTTAGGGCTCATCGGCTCAACAATCCCTTGTTAACTGATACGGCAGGAAATATTCCATTTCACAAAGCAATTAACCAAGAGGAGGAATAGTCCATGATATTCATTTCATGTACATAAAATTCATTCTCATATATAAACTTTTCTATACAATAACTGAATCAAAGGAGAAATCAAAAGCACAATGATAGACAAGGTTATTGAAAGGCAAAATAACTACAAAATCTTCCTCACTGCATTGCCCATCAAAATAACGCAAACCTATAATGATGCTCAACTAGCATACAGAATTCAAAGCTTTAAGAACATGCAGGTACCCACACTCACTAACAGCAGGGAGCAGGAACTAGTGACCTTCCCATGTCTGCAAGAGCCCATCATCCCCAGAATGCCTAAGGAAGAAGAGACTGTAGACAGGGACTTCCCAGGCAGTCCACTGGTTAAGGCTCCCAGCGCAAAGGGCATGGGTTTGATTCCTACTTGGGGAACCAGATCCTGCATGCTGCATGGTATGGCTTAAAAAACAAATTTAAAAAATTTTTAAAGGGAAGAGACTATAAATGATCTCTATTCCAACAGTCTGTTAATTTGTAGAAACTGCAGGGAACATTCTCTGTATATACCTGCACCTCTTCATGAAACTCACCCACAGACTAAGGTGCTCGTGAGACACTTCCCTTTCCACCTCTTTGCCTCTTCCTTGCAGGTCTTTGACTGTTTGACTCTGGTTATTCTCCAAGAATAACTCAATGGATATGAGTCTGAGCAAACTCCAGGATAGTGAAGAGCAGGGGAGCCAGGCGGTTTGCAGTCCATGGGGTTGAAAAGAGCGGGACACAACTTAGTGACCGAACAACAACAAATTCTCCAAGAAACCAGGGTATAAAAACATAGTAACAGTGGTTATGTAACTAGGCTAACAAGGAAACACTACTTGGTACAAGATTTAAAGGGCTAATAATGAGAACTGCCATAAAAATTGGCAAAGTAAAAGTGTGTTTCTCTATTCTCTCCCCTTGACTGTGTGTGGGTGGGCTAGGGGGTTGGTGGACACACGCTCAGCTTCATTCGACTCTTGCTACACCATAGAGTGTAGCCTGCCAGGCTCCTCTGTCCATGGGATTGCCCAGGCAAGAACACTGGAGTGGGTCGCCATTCCCTCCTCCAGGGGATCTTCTTGGCCCAGGAATTGAACCCATGTCTCTTGTATTGGTAGGCTAAAGCCCAGCCTCAACCTGAGTTTGAGCCACAGACCAAGCTCTTGACCACGAAACTAAACTACCAAAATAGAAGGAACGCAAGCAGCACAAAAGACCCAACTGCTGGGACTTCTCTGGTGGTCCAGGGGGTAGGGCTCCATGCTTCCACTGCAAGGGACACAGGTTTGATTCTGGGTCAGGGAACTAAGACCCCACATGTACATAGCACAGCAAAAAGAAAAGACACCCAAATGTGTCCTCAGAGGAACAGGCAAGTAAGGGACCAGCATTTAAGGCTTCAAAAACATACTAAAAGAAAAAAAAAAGAGATACAAATCTGAGGAAATATACTCATAAAACAAAAACAGTATGCTATGGAAAAGGGAAAGTCAAAGAGAAAAAAAAGTGATAGCTGAACTAGAAAGTTTAACTCATAGGTTAGAAAATAAAACTGAAGAGACCTCCCGGGACACCAAACTAGACAAAGAGAGGGCTCCCATGAGCAACAAAAGAAAAAATAAAATCCAAGAGACTGGCATAACAGAAGCCACATTCAGAGAGAACAATGGACAACCTTGAGACTGCAGGAACTGACAGGACTTCCTGTGGGAACTGAAGGTAGAGGAAGGTGAATGGAGTTCAGACACTGACTAAAGTGGATGGAGCTGGACATAAACTTTAAATTTATGAATTTCAGATCATGAACATGGCCCACGAAGAAACAAAAGTAACTATCAGACACTAAAAATAGTAAGAAGTCATTAGGGGCTTCTTCGGTGGCTCACTGGTAAAGAATTTACCTGTCAACGCAGGACACAGGAGCTTGATTCCTGATCTGGGAAGATCCCACATGCCTTGGGGCAACTGAGCCCATGAGCTACAACGATCAAGCCTGTGCTCCAGAACCTGAGAGCTGCAACAACGGAAGCCCGCACACCTAGGGCCCGTGCTCCGCAACAAAAGAGGTCACTGTAATGAGAAGCCTGTGCACGGCAACTAGCGAGTAGCTTCCACTCGCCACAGCTAGACAAAAGCCCGAGCAGCAACTAAGACCCAGCACAACCAAAAATAAATAAATAATAACAATTTAAAAATAAAACGTCATCAGGACTGGATAACTAAAAAAAAATCCCCCATGTTTATCCACAGAAAGTCAATAAATACTATCTAGAGTTACTCTAGGGTGCTGGGGGTAAGGAAGAAGAGGGGTTACTATCACTTTCTGTCATAATCTCTCGGTGTATTATTATATGCATTTTATTGAATAAAAATATTAAATTCTGTCATTAAAATGTCGTTCGCCACTAGGGCCATGCATTACTAAGTTTTCTCCCCAGCATGCTGGCATAGCTTGGTGCCTGATGAGATATCCTACGTTATTTACTGTGGTATCCTCTCCATGAACACCCACTGGCATTTTCTTTAAAATAAATGAGGAGTGTGGTTTAAAGAGATGAAACACAGACATTATTCATACTGGTTCTCAAAGTGATTCCATCCCTCCTGTACCTCACTCTGCCCTTCCCAAATCAGCTACATTTCTGAAGCACAATGACGACACTTTACTGGCCCTGTGCCGCCATCCTCTGAGCCACTGGATGCTAATTTGCAGCCGTTGCATGTAAGAATTGGATCTAAAAGTCAAGACTGAATATTAACAAGGTCAATGGCAAGGAGATACTGAGGGGTAAAGCATGGGGCTTACACTTACAGAAAAGAAAGGAATATAAGTATTTTTTAAATCTTCAAAGGTGGTTTAAGGAAAAGAAACTAAAAACTAGACACCTGATCTGGTTTACACGTGAGGTGGAAAAAAAAAATTGAGGGGAGGGTCTTAAATTTGATCAAAAGATTGAAATGAGGCAAAAATTCTCAGGGGGCTGTGGCGACAACTTCTTATTTTTAAAAGTTTGGCCACACCACAAAGCATTGGAGGAGAAAATGGCAACCCACTCCAGTATTCTTGCCTGGAGAATTCCATGGACAGAGGAGCCAAGTGGGCTACAGTGCATAGGGTTGCAAAGAGTTGTGCAACTGGGATCTTAGTTTCCCAACCAGGGGTTGAACCTGTGCCCCCTGCATTGGGAAGGGGAGCCTGAACCAGCAGAGCCAGGAAGTCCCTGTGGAGAACGCTCCTAAAGGCTCTGATCAGTTCAGGAACAGTGTCACCTTCCTAATCTAAGCCACCTTCCTGCCAGACCACCCATGTAGACATCTGTATCCTAGATGGTGATGCTACCAGCTGGCGGTCCATTAAGGACAGCAGCAACCATATTCAGCACCATTGTTGAAATCGGCTGCATATTTCATTGCAACCATTTAGGGACTCTGTTCGAGGGCATCTTAAGCTCTTCAGGAACCCAGGCAAGGGAAGAGGGTGGGGCTTCCTACTTGGATTCAACTTAGAATCCCAGGGACGGGGGAGTCTGGTGGGCTGCCGTCTATGGGGTCACATAGAGTCGGACACGACTGAAGTGACTTAGCAGCAGCAGCTCTGAGGAAAAAGGGGTCAGCTAGCAAATAAGGATTTTTCAAACCTCTGCTTAAGTATATTTTGCTTATATTTCATCAAATGAGTGGAAATGGAAAAAATGAAAAGAGCTAACATTAATAATTATGAAGTATCATGAACAATACGGTTGAGGCAAGGATGAAAAGTATCTGATGGACAAAAGCTTGGATTTTTTTTTTTTCCATTCATCAAATGCCCACTGGCTTCTGACTGAGAGTGTATGTTCAATTGTAAAGGAAAAAAGAACACTTAAAGAGCATACATGAAAAGCTAGAAATAAATGTCATTTTAAAGACTATCTGGAAATAGAGATATAATTGGGGAATATAATTTTTAAAAATGAACTTTCAAAGAATGAAAACTTCCATATAACAAAGACCATCACTGAACTTAATCCAATATTTTCAGAAGAGCACATGTATGAACAGTGGGCTGTCTGTTCATAGTTAAGATCATATCACCCAATGAGTCTGGTCCTGGGAGGGACAGTACCAGGATACTTTCCCTTTAGATGTCAAACCACATCTAATGGGCTGTTCTTATAACTCAAGGTCTGTCTCAAAAGTCACTAAACAGGAGTGCATTCAGAGAGGATGACCCAGATGGTGAGGAATCCGGAACCAGCTCACAAAAAGCATGCTCCTAGGAACTGGGGATACTTAGCCTGCTAAAGAGCAGAGCAACTACAAGAAGAATGTAACTCAGCTGACACTGAGAGGCTCCACCTGTGTTAGGTGCTGCAGGCGACTCAGATCCGAAGGAGGTGCCATCAGTGCCCTCCTTGAGCTTACCTGATAGTGGTGCCCAAGAACCTGACAGATGTTGGGTGGAATGACAAGCAAGAACTGGGACCAAACGACGTCTCTGGTAGTCCACTAGTTAAAACTCCACGTTTCCAATGCAGGGGACACGGGTTCAAGCCCTGGTCAGGGAACTAGGATCCTGCATGCCACGCAGCCAAAAAAATTAAAATATAAAGAAAAAGAAGGAAATAAGGAGTGAGGGAGGGAAGAAGGAGGAGTCATGGATGGTCCTAAAGTCTGTCATACAGAGTGAAGTAAGTCAGAAAGAGAAAAACAAATATTGGTATTAGTGCTTAAATGTGGAATTTAGAAAAACGGTAGAGATGAACCTATTTGTGAAGAAGAAATAGAGACACAGACATAGAGAACAAACGTATGGACACTGAGAGAGCAAAGGACCGGGTAGGATGAATGGAGAGACTGGGACTGACATGTATATACTACTGACGTATAAAGTAGATAACTAATGAGAATATACAGTAGAGCACGGGGCCGGGGGGAGGGGGCATAATCTGTTTGTAGGACAAATATTAAGGCAATCTTAAAAATGTGTTCCAGTATACAATAGGTGAAAACAAATACTGTTCGATTCCACTTACATGAGGTACCAAGAACGGTCAGATTCATAGTCAGAACGTACACTGGTGGAATGCCAGGGGCTGGGGGTGGGAATGACATGGGAGGGAAGATGGGGAGTTAGTGTTTAATGAGGTCAGAGTTTCCATTTAGAAAAGTGCAAATGTAGCAGATGGATGATGGTGAGAGTTACACAACAATGTGAATGTATTTAGTGCCACTGTACAGGTAAATATAGTTACAACAGTATGTTTTACATTATGTGACTTTTACCACAACAAAAAAAGCATTAACGAAAGAAAGAATGAATGAATTGGGACCAAGGGGAGAAAAGTTAAAAAGAGCGGCGCTTAACAGAAGAAAAGCTTTTCTTCTTGGAAGGATTCCACTGTTGATATGCAAATATTGATTAAGGTATTCATTCAAACATAAAAATACGGATTACTACCGGCAAAGATAAATTCAGGATTCAGATTGTTGGCTACCTGGGAATTGCAGGTTGCTGGCAGGAGGGGCAAGGGTGGGCAGCGAGACAGGGACCAGATGGTTAGAGGTAAATTGCTGTCATTTCCCTGGCTTTTACCCTTTAAGGTAAAGCTTTGGGATACTTATTACTAAAACAAACATTAAACAGATGAATTAATTGATAGCAGATCATAAAAGTATACTAAGAACTTTATGATGAATCAAATTTTGTACTTGATGATAGAAATTAAAATAACTTCCTTAAGGAAGTATGAATTAGACAATTGAGTAGCTCCCAGACTTCTAGATTTTAGACATGAGCCCAACTGCCCGTTCTTTTCCTATGCCAATAAAATAGGGAATAAAATACAGTAAGTCCCCTACATACGAACCTTCAAGTTGCAAACTTTCAAAGATGCTGCGAAAGTATTATAAACCTATTAAAGTACAATACTACATAGCCGATTGTGTTACTTGGGTACCTAAGCTAACTTTGTTGGACTTACAAGCAAACTGAACTTAGAAATGCACTCTTGAAACAAGACTCATTCATATATGCAAGCGGCTTAACTGTAATTTTAAAGAAGATTTTAACAACAAAACCAAGAGTGGCAAAATCTCAGAAATACTGGACCTTTAAATACACCCAGCTTCTGGAAACCTGCATTGCCTTTTCCTTTTTTTGCTTTGAACAAGTCAAAGTGTCTTCCTGCATCATGAACTGGCATCAGGGATACACCAGATCGTTCCAGTTCTCATGTCCCTTCCAAGGATCATCTATCAGACTGTATACCCTACGGGTCTACCTGGTGGCTCAGATTATGAAGAATGTGCCTGCCATGTAGGAGACCTGGGTTTGATCCCTGGGTCAGGAAGATTCCCTTCACTGAGAAGGCAATGGCAACTCATTCCAGTATTCTTGCCTGGAGAATCCCATGGACAGAGGAGCTTGATGGGCTACAGTCCATGGGGTCACAGAGTTGGACACAGCTGGGCAACTAACTAACACACACACACACACACACACACACACACACACAGAAATGTAATGGACTTATAGAACATAGCACAGTTTACCAGAGAAATGATCAGGCTGTCTAATATCTCTGGCCATAATTCAAGAAGACTAAACTTTAGTGGCATGGGAGGAGAAGGAAAGGACTGAAAATGATTTTCCTTATGAATGCTGTCTTACACCAGGGATCCATTCTGCCAAGAAATCTATAAGGCTGTGGATATAACTCTTCTACTCCAAGAGCCTCTCCTAGGGTCAGAGACCCTCTCATTTCCAAGAAATTATAAGGGAGCTAGAGCCTGATAAGAACTCATAAAGCAGAGAGATTTCCAATAGGGTCAGAGGACTTATCTTACTAATACTTGTTGTTGAGACAGAAACTTGTCCAGATCCAGTCTGGGCTTAAGTCAGTAAACCCTTGTTAAAAACTGCCAAGTAGTAGGCTCTTGAGCAGCTGGTTGTGATAAACACCCTATATCCTTGGGGGAGAGCAGGGGACGTGACTCCAGGAAACCATCTGCAATGATAATTCAAGCTCCTGAGGATAAGAACCCCACTTGGTAGTTATCCCTCCAGGCCAGGTCCATAAATCTCAGATGAGTTTTTAAGGATTTTCACTTTCCATCTAAAAAGAGAATTTCTGCCATTCCATTGGAAAAACTGGTTCAACTTTAAAACGCTCGGGAATAAAACACTGTTCTATTATTTAAAATAGGTCATAATGGCTCCTTAGAACCAATTTGAAGAATGAAATTAAAGAGAAGGATGAGAAAGAAAGCTCAATAGTGCTTTAAAAAGGGAGGGAGGCAGGGGTGGAACTTCCCAGGCAGTCCAGTGGTTAAGACTTCTCTTTCCAACGCAAGGGGTGCAGTTCGATACCTAGTCAGGGTCCAAAGATCCCACATACCTTGCAGACAGAAAAAAAAAAAAAACATGAAACAGAAGCACTATTGTAACAAATTCAATAATGACTTTTAAAAAATGGTCACATTAAAAAATATATGTCTTTAAAAGAGGGTGGCATCAAACATGAGAAGACTATGTGGCTGGAATATTTGCACACAGCTGACAAAATCATTAGAAAACAACCATGGAAGTAATTCCTAATGGCAACAAATTGAAGAGGGAGCCCTTAGAACATTTTTAAAGTCAAAAGAAATATACTGAAACCGAGCCCTTGCTACTTAACAGCCACACCAGGTGATGTAAGTCATTTTCTCCTCCTCCACTTCCTTCTATCTTTGTATCAAGTAGTGATAACAGTGTCTCTCCTGCCTTTCTCATACAGCTATTCTCAGGAACAAAGACTGTGTCTGTGATAGTACTTTGGAGATTACAAAACCCTTTAGAAATACAGTAAGCTATTTTTCAAATCTTTAAAATAAAGGATATCTACTATTGATATAAACTTTTTCCTTTTCTTTCCCTCTTTCAGATTTTTAAAAATCCATATGAACAAACTTACATACAAGCACTTTACGTTTACTGATTTACTACTCATAACAAACACGACTGCATGTACAACTATCATTTCTCCATTTTACAGAAGAGGAGACCAAGTCATGAAGAAACGCACAGGTAGGTTTCAAACCCAGGCTGCTGGGCTGCTCTGTCCTTGCTCTGCATCATGGAGCTTCCCAAGAGTTATCAAGGGTTCTGTTTCCTCATCCTCAGCCACCTTCACTTTAGCAGGATCCATACAACAAAGGCGAATTCGTGAGGACCATCCAATCCAAGTGCTGAGAAGAACCTGAGTGGACATCTCAATAGGAAAGAAATCATTTCTATTCTTTCTTTCATTTGATTTCCAAAGGTTCAGGAGGCTTTTTTGTTTGTTTTGTTTTCAGAATACCGTTAGACAAAAGCACTGAATTCTATGTGGGGGGGGGGGTGTGTGTGCGGGGAGAAGCAAGTCACTTCTCTGAGGGTATTCAGTCATGTTTTAAATGCCAACTAAAGACTTTCTGGGACTGTAGAAGTAGAAGATCTGGTGACAAGGCAAGACTGTACCAAGTGTCTAGCCAAACACCTGACACACATCAGACGCTCAGCGTGCCCAAGGACTGTCACTTCTAAAAATGTTAACTTCTCATCATGCTCAGATCCTACAATTCTGAGAAAAGAGATCCAAAAACTACTAAGCAACCATATTAATCTAGAGCACTGCTGTCCACGCTTTTCATCATACATCCTTTTTCCTAAAAATGAGAACATGTATTCCTAGTGTACGTGTGTAGATGTATAAAAGCTTATATATACTTGTTTTAAAACACTATAAAATCTTATGAACATTTAAAACAAAAACATACACTGAAAAATAGCAGGAATCTAACAAAATGGTATAGATGACCTTATTTGCAAAGCAGAAACAGAGACACAGACATAGAGAACAATCGTATGGACACCAAGGCGGGAAAAGAGAGGTGGGATGAATTGGGAGACTGGGATTAACATAAGGAAACCCAACAAAAATATACTACTGTGTCTAAAATAGATGACTGATGAGAACCTACTCTATAGCACAGGGAACTCTACTCAGTACCCTGTGGTGACCTAAACGGGAAGGAAATCCAAAAACAGAGATATGTGCATACTCGCTGTTCAGTAGAAACTAATACAACATTGTAAAGCAACTATACTCCAATAAAAATTAAGAATAAATAAATAGCAAGCAGAAATATAAGTTCTGGTATTTCCTTTGCACATCCCAAAGTACAAGTCTTGAGCATCTTGGATGATGCTCACCCCACCCCATCACCTGGGTAAAGGAGTAATAGAGAATACTGTGATTTCTGAACCAGAGCCCCAGGGTCCAGGGTCAAGATGACAGGGTCCACAATCTTGGCTCATCTCCGTGTGACCCTGTGTGACCCTGTGTCTCTGTGTGACCTGTGTCTTCATGTGTCCCGGGACGAGTCATTCCTGCCTGCTGGTCCTCAGTTTTCAAATCTTGTTGTGTGTTGGTCGCTTAGTCATGTCCAAATCTTTGCCACCCCATGGACTGTAGGCTGCGAGGCTCCTCTGTCCACGGGATTCTCTAGGCAAGAATACCGGAGTGGGTTGCCATTTTCTTCTCCTAGGGACCTTCCTGACCCAGCGATTGAATCTGGATCTCCTGCAAGTGGAGATAACTGTTTCCACCTTATAGATATGTTGATTATTAAAATAATGTATTGAGTGAAATGTGCTTAGCACAACACAGACAACCCAGGAATGATGGTTAAACCAAAATTGTCATTTAATGCAAACCACCTTCTTATAACTGGAGAAAAAGTGAGGCCCAAAGACATTACCTGACTTTCCAGGCCATGGAACTGGATATCTCAATGGTGGCCTAGAAGCCACCATCTCTTAGCTCCAGATCAGTGATCTTTTAACTGTACCTTAAGGGGTTCTCTGGTGGCCTAGTGGTTAGGATTCCTGGCTTTCACTGCCACGGCCTGGGTTCAGTCTCTTATTTGAAAACTGAGATCCCACAAGATACATGGTGTGGCCAAAAAAGGAAAAAGATATATATATTAACTGTAACCTACTATTTCTAGATAAATGGAACACATTCTGGGGTCCTCAACTTTTCTATCTTTACAACACTGGTGTTGAAACCAAGGGTCAAGACTCCAAACCCTTTCCTTTGATAAATATTTGGTATTAAATCTATTTAATACCTTCCTTAAATTTATTCTCACATGGCAATCCATGCTTCAAAGATGGTACAATACCAGAGCACACCAGAAAAAGCTCGTGTCTGCAGCTAGCTCATCACAGGCTAATGCAGACAGCACGAGGATGTTACTGGGAGGCAGACAGCTAAGATTTGTGCATTTCAAAGATGCAGACTTTTCCTTTAAAAAAAAGAGAGAGACCTATTATAAAATAATGACAAAAGAGTAAAGATGGAGCGTGGGTTGAAGTGTACAGATGCTATAAGAATGGCAGAATGTTGATAGCAGTTGAAGGTGGGTGAGAAAGACATGGTGTTTAATATTTTATTTGCCTTGTATATCATAATAAAGAGAAGACTCCTCAGAGTCCCTTGGACTGCAAGGAGATCAAATTGATTTAGTCAATCCTAAAGGAAATCAACCCTGACTATTCATTGGAAGGACTGATGCTGAAGCTCCAATACTTTGGGCACTTGTACCAAGAGCCCACTCATTGGAAAAGACTCTGATGCCGAGAAAGACTGAAGACAATAGGAGAAGAGGGCAGCAGAGGATGAGATGGTTGGATGGCATCACTGACTCAATGGACATGAATCTGAGCAAATTCCATGAGATAGTGAAGGACAAGGAAGCATGGTATGCTGCAGTCCATGGGGTGGCAAAGAGTCAGACACAACTTGGTGACCAAACAACAACAATCATAATAAAGTTTTCTTAAAAAATGGCAAGGGGGAAGAAAATAGCTGGTGTAGAAGTCTCAAGGACCTGCGGAAATGAAGACAACAGGGAGGGAGTCAGCGGAATTGGACGGACATTTTTCTCCCATTCTGCTTTCTCTTAATTGTCAGCCGAGATGAAAAAGATGCAGATTCCTCAACATTAGCAGCCACAACCACCTTCTCCAAGTCTTTCAAAAACATCAGCTGGTCATCAGTACATGTGTGGAGGACTGGGGGCATGCACTTTGACAGCAGGTAGACTGGCATCCACTCCTGGCCCATCAACAAGACAGGCAAACGTCCCCCATCACTTCCAAGTACTCCTGTTACCCTTCTTGGGGTGGTCCCTGCAGGCAGCTTTGTCTTCCAGAAGGAGGGCCAGTCATGTGAAGGAGGGGACAGTGGGCTGTGGGGAGAACCTCAGTCCCCAGGGTCTGAGTTGCCCCTCTCCCCGTCCTGACTGGGGTAGACATTCACACACCATTCAGTAGAGAGACCTCAACAGGAAGCTGTGTGTGTTCATCATTCAGTCGTGTCTGACCTTCTGCAACCCCAAGGACTGTAGCCCACCAGGCTGCTCTGTCCATGGGATTCTCCAGGCAAGAATACCGGAGTGGCTTGCCATGCCCTTCTCCAGGGAAAGCTGGGGCAGCCACAGATAACCGGTGGTGCAAGCAAAGGAGATTAAGACTCTGAATCTTAAACTTGCAAAGAAAGAGGCCTCAGTAAAAACACGGCCCACCCATCGCCCCCTCCTGCACCCAATCATTCTCCTCACTGCTTTGATGACACTCAGTGGTCTTTGGTACAACACAAGGACTGTTGTACTGGGGTCTCTGTGCAAGCAAAAGAGTCAGTCTGACCGTATCCTCAAAAAGATCACATTCTTTTCTTTCTTCCTTTCTCCCTCCCTCCCTCCATTCCTTCCCTCCTTTCTTCCTTTTTTTTTTTGCCACATCTTACAGGATCTTATTTCCCAGACCAGGGATGGAACCCACACTCCTTGCACTGTTAGTGTGGAGTTCTAGCCATTGGACTGCCAGGGAAGTCCCAAGGAGATTACATTCTTGCAGGAGTCAGACAGAACAAACCAAACACCCAGTGATGAGAGCTAGAACAGACGTATAATCAGAGTTCTGGGAGCAGAGAGAGGGCTGGCTGCCTGGTTGGCAAGGTTGTGCAGAGGAGACCAGTCAGTGGGAGTGGGGTGGGGTGGATTATGAACAGCCTGTGCTGGCCTGACAAGGGCATACCAGATAAAGACACAGAAAAGTCAAGACATGTTTTTCTCCCATAAACATACAGTCTTTTATTCCAAGCAGCACTTTTCAGAAAAGAGGTGCTCATGGAAGAGACAAGTCCTGAAAGATTTAGATTCCAGTTGTCTGGGGTGTGAATTAATTAGCCTTGCAATCCTTTAGTCAAAGAGAGGATGGGAGAATGACTCAAAAATAATACAAGGATGGAATTTAGAAGTTAAAGATGTCTATAAATGTCCCCAAGAAACTTTTGTCTCGAGGACTTTCCTGGTGGACCAGTGATTGAGAATCTGCCTCCCAACACAGGGGACACAGGTTTGATCCCTGGTCAGGGAACTAAGATCCCACATGCCATGGGGCAACTAAGCCTTAGTACTGCAACTACTGAAGCCATACGCTCTGAAACCTGAGCTCCACAACTAAGAACCGACACAACCAAATAAACAAATAAATGTTTATTTTAAAAAAGAAACCTTTGTTCCATTTTCAGTTAAGAGAGAAAATAAATGGAAATAGATTGGCAGAGGGATTATGCAAATTAAAACTATCATCTTCACCATACTTAATCCTGCTAAAGTGACTATGATACTCTCACATTTCACACAAGGTGTGTAAACTCGGGTCCATCTGAGTCAGCATCAGGGTTTGCAGAAGATGTCCAGGAGAAGCCTGGAAGCAGACGGTAATGATGGGCCCCTGGGAGGACCGCAGAACAGAGGGGCAAGCAGAGCCTCCTGCAGGCTGCTAGGGGAGCTCGGCAAGCTCGGAGCCATCAAGCTGCTCTCCCAGTTCCTCAGAAGAGATGGCAGGCAAGCTCAGTGATCACTCCCCAGGGACAGGAAGTGACCAAAGAGCCACAACTCAAGCAAGCAGAACATACACAGCTTGACGCCACGGTGATGTCTCCTGGGGAGACTGTTAGCCGCTCCGTCATGTCTGACTCTTCTGCGACCCCATGACTGTGGGATCAAACCCACGTCCCCTGCACTGTGGGAAGATTCTTTACCATCTGAGCCACCAGGGAAGCCCAAGTCTCCTGTGGAGACTAGTCACCCACCGGAACATCTGACCCTCCCATGCTGGGTTTGTTCAGGGGCCTGGCAAAACCAGATGAAAGGACTAAATAGGCTGTTACGAGGTGACCTTGGCAAGGAGGTGGGCAGAGGCCGGGCTACCCCAGGGACAATGCCAGTTCTCCCAAGTTTGTTTTTGGTTTAACTGCTTTCCCTCTTTGAAGGGATGATTCCCAAATGTATCTGCCGTCCAGACTTCGTTTCTGAACTGGACTTAGACCCAACTGTCTGCTCTTCATCTCCACTGAGAAGTCTGATGCGCGGGGCTTCCCTGGTGGCGCAGTGGTAAAGAATCTGTCTGCCAATGCAGGAGACACGTGTTCCATCCCAGATCAGGGAAGATCCCACATGCCATGAGGAACTAAGCCTGTGCGCCACAACTACTGAGCCTGTGCTCTAGAGCCTGGGAGCCACAACTACTGAGCTCACGGGTCCTAGAGTCTCTGCTCCGTAACAAGAGAAGTCTGTGCACAGCAACTAGAGAGCAGCCCCTGCTCACCACAACTAGAAAAAAGCCCATGCAGCCACAAAGACCCAGCACAGCCAGAAATGAAAATAAATGTATAAATAAAATTATTTCTTAAAAAAGAAGTCTGATAGGCCCCTCAGACTCACTGGATCCAATGCTAGACTCCTGACCTCCCCCTCCCCCCAGTCCTGAACCACTTACTCACACCGCGCCCCCCCCAACCTTAATCAACTGTTCTAGTGGCATCAGCCAGGCACCAGCATATACTGCTGCTTCTGCCTTTAAAGAAACATCCATATCTGAGCTCGTCCCTCCACCTCTGCTGTTACCGCTCTGGTCCAAGCCCCCATCATCACATATCTAAAGTACTGCAGGGGCAAGACAGCAAGAGAAAAAAGGACAGATAGCTGTGGGTGATGAACAGAGAGGGAGGAAGGAACCAGTGGGGACTTTGCAACTGGGAGCTAGGTAAACAAAGTATGCTGAGAGGTCAGAGCCCAGAAGAGCTGTAATTACAATATGATGAGTCGGAGGTCCCGCAGGACTGCCCAGTGGGTGCAGACCTAAAGCAGCCAGAACCCCAGGACTTTAGGGAAGGAGACAGAGATGGGGAACCCTCTGCAGTTAGATGACAGCTCAAACTATCTTACTTTCTCTTTTGCAATTATATTCTAGCTTCATATGTTCTTAACATACCTTTCTAGAATTTTCTTGATGTTTTTAGTAGGAAAAAACTAATATATCCCAATTAAATATGACTCCAGGTTAGTTTAAAAATTATTTTGTATGGCCTTGTTATATAAAATGTTTAGACATGATTAACACATGAAAGGCTTTATATATATATATATATATATATATATATATATATATGTATACTTAAATGGTATGAATGTTAAGACAGCAGTAATCATTAAATAACATAGCAACCAAAAATTCAACCTACTTCTGAATTCCAAAATTCAGAGATCTTGAAATATCCTTGCATTATTTATGACAACAGGGATAAATCCAGTTGCTCTAATTAAACCAACGTATAAGAATCTTGTTCTGGTATCACAGACCTTCACAGTCAATATAATTATCACTGCATATGGTCTGGTTCTGTCCACGACAATCACTAAGAACAGTTTTGGGTAAGTTAGAATTCTCATGTGATTACCAACCATAATAATGGAGGTGTTAGCCAGCAGTTATAATTATCATCTGCAAACTCCCTCTTTGTGAATATACTCTGAATAAAGGCTTGCTGTGCATTTTTCCTCCAATGTAACTGTCCATTTAAAAATGTAAACTGAGGATTTCTCTGGTGGTCCAGTGGTTAAGACTCTGTACTTCAAATGCAAGAGACTATGGCTGGATCGCAAGTCAGGGAACTAAGATCCTAGACGCCAAGCATCATGGCCAAAAAAGAAAAAAAAAAAAATTTAGATATAAAAACATAAACTAAAGGAACAAACTAATAATCAGCATCGGAGGTTCTTTGTGTTCCTTTTCCATCCGAGGATTTAGGCAGTGCTTGGTTAACAAGTAATCTTGAGGTGACTGACTCTTCTCAGCGACCCAGCAAATCAATGACACGCGACAGTTAACTGTTAGTCTGAGCACTGAAAGCGAATGACCGAGGCTTTCTGGAAACAGGTTTCCAGTTTCACCATGGTGCCATGGTTTTAACACTCTGAAGTAAATCAATATTGTGGAAGTTATCAATGAGCTCCATTTCACAGAGACTTGAAAACTCAATATGAGATCTCTGGTACAGGCATCATGGGAGCATTCATATTTCAGAAGGAAATCTGTGCATTCAGGTCCTTAGACCAACTTTTGGAAATAAAGGTAACTCTATATATTGATATTAGACAACATATTAAAAAGCAGAGACATCACTTTGCCAACAAAAGTAGTAAAAGCTACAGTTTTTCCAGGGGTCATGTATGGATGTGAGACTTGGACCACAAAGAAGACTGATCACCAAAAAATTGATGCATTTGAATTATGGTGCTGGAGAAGGCTCTTGAGAGTCCCTTGGACAGCATGAAGATCAAACCAGTCAATCCTAAAGGAAATCAACCCTGACTATTCATTGGAAGGACTGATGTTGAAGCTCCAATACTTTGGCCACCTGATGTGAAGAGCCAATCCATTGGAAAAGACCCTGATGCTGGGAAAGATTGAGGGCCGGAGGAGAAGGGGACACAGAGGATGAGATGGTTGGATGGCATCATTGACTCAATGGACAAGAGTTGGAGCAAACTCCAGGAGATGGTGAAGCACAGGGAAGCTAGGCTTGCTGCAGTTCATGGGGTCACAGAGAAGGACAAGACTTAGTGACTGAACAACAACAATCTATCAAAGGTCGTCCCAGTAATAAAGAGCAACCAGAATGTCCTGAGTGCTGGAGAGAGAGGAAATATCTTGTTTCACCCAGAATGCAAGTTCCGATACTGAGAGCTAAGCCTGGAAACAGCAGGGTGAGGGAAGAGAGCAGAGAAAGGGTTGGCAAAGTAATTGTGAGGTATTAGATTACAGGTAAGGTTTCCTCTCTTTTTAAGATCTCCTTTAGGGATATAAACACCTCAGTAGATGAAGTGCTATCTGATTTAAAATACTAACACACACCACGCTCCAGAGCCAGAGCTTGATATTTAGAGTCCTCGAGCTTAGAGGAAGAAATTCAGAGAGGCTCTTCCCCCTTTGTCACAAATAAAACTAACACTCCTTTACAGCTCTTTTATAGGTACACACACCAAGCTCCCCTGACTGGGGTATTATTTACATCTCTGGAGATGGGGGAGGGAGTAATTTCCTTAACACCTGATCTAAGTGTCCTGTCTGAGCTCCCCTGGTGTCTCAGTGGTAAAGAACAGGACTGCAATGCAGGAGAAACAAGAGACCAAGTTCAATCCCTGGGTGGGAAAGATCCCTGGAGAAGGAAACGGCGATCCACGTGCTGTACTCCATGGGGTCCTAAAGAGTTGGACATGACTCAGCGACTAAACTACAACTATGCAAAAGCATGTGGTCTACAGCACGATCTGAGCATCCGGTGATCAGCGCTCTTAAGGATCTTGTTGCTGCTGTTCAGTTGCTCAGTCGTGTCCGACTCTTTGCGACCCCAAGGACTGCAGCACACCAGGCTTTCCTGTCCTTCACTATCTCCAGGAATTTGCTCAAACTCATGCTCATTGAGTCTTAAACCACAAAAACACCCTGTCCGCCGTGCTCTGACTGTGTGGAAAACACTGCTAGAGTATGTGACATAAGGTCACTGTTATTATTATTGTTATCATTGTAGGCGCAGGAAAGTTTTCTCTTCTTCCTTTCTAGGTTCTCTCAGTTCAGTTGCTCAGTCATGTCCAACACTTTGCGACCCCATGAATTGCAGCACGCCAGGCCTCTCAGTCCATCACCAACTCCCGGAGTTCACTCAAATTCATGTGCACCGAGTCAGTGATGCCATCCAGCCATCTCATCCTCTGTTGTCCCCTTCTCTTCCTGCCCTCAATCCCTCCCAGCATCAGGGTCTTTTCCAATGAGGCAACTCTTCTCATGAGGTGGCCAAAGTACTGGAGTTTCAGCTTCAGTGTCAGTCCTTCCAATGAACACCCAGGACTGATCTCCTTTAGCTGGTCTAATAATTAAACTGATAAAAGATTAACAGGAGAAAAGCAAACAAGTTTAATAACACGTGTATCTGGGAAAGACCTAGGAAAACTGAGTAGCTCTGAAACAGTGGAAGCCCTCACCTTAAATGCCTTCTTCAGCTAAAGCAAAAGAAGAGGGTGGTGGGATACTCTCTGGGAGGTCACGAGGCAAAGCAGAGAAAACAAAGGTGAGGTTGTAATGCAAATTAAGTTATCACCTTCTGCACCAATGAGAGCTCTGCATTCATGATGAAGGTCACCTGCTCCCAACTTCCAGGAGCAGCCTGGAAGACACCCTTACAAATGGAGATTTCCCTTATACATGTAAATGTCTCTGATGCTGGGAAAGATTGAGGGAAGGAGAAGGGGGCGGGGGTGAGGTGATCTGCAGCAATCAGGAGCATGAAGAGGTTTGCTGTAGAAAGAAGGAGCAGGTACACAGAGAGGAGATGGGAGACGCCAGCTCAGAAAGAGGAAGCTGAGAGGGTGAGAATCCAGGGTCTTGATGGCTTCCGAGCCCCCAGCTTCAGTCCCCATGAGGCTCACGAATCCTGCAAGTATGAGCGTGGCTGTGTGCCCTCACATGGTCCACAAGAGTGGATTCCTGGCCACCAAAGACCTTTGACTAAAACCAACTGTATAAGTGTATTAAAAAAAATCTTCCCTAGCATTCATTTTTCTTCGAGTCTTAACCAATGAGGGCTTCCCTGATGGCTGGGACAGCAAAGAATCTGCCTGCAATGCAGGAGACCCAGGTTCGATCCGTGAGTCAATAAGAGCTCAAGAAGGAAACTGCAATCCCTCCAGTATTCTTGCTTGGGAAATCCCATGGACACAGGATCCTGGTGGGCTACAATCCATGGAGTTGAAAAGAGTCCAATCCTTAACTACAGTCTCTAGGCGAGTGCAACTCAATCGAGGCTGCATGCAAGCATACACATATGCACACACATGTGAATTCATGTTCCCTTATACATGTACACACACAGACACACATACATGCATATGTCTAGATACACACACACATACACACGAAAAATATCTACCTAGGGCTGCGGAGATGCAGCCAGGCTTGAGATTCACTGGAGAGACAGAGTCCACCACGTTTCTCAGTGTAGTCAAGAGAAGCAAATTCAGAAACATTAGGTACTCTCCCTTAAAAATCACGAAACACAGCCTTAAAGAAGGCACCTCAGAAGACATGTACAGTATGTCCCCTACATATGAACAAGTTCCATTTCTGGAAAGCATTCCTAAGTCCAACAAAGTTAGCCTAGGTACCCAACTAACACAATCGGTTATATAGTACTGTACTGTCATAGGTTTGATACTCTTCACACAAATGATACACACACAAACACAAAAAACAAGACGTTTAAATCTTACAGTACAGTACCTTGGGAAGTACAGGAGTAGAGTACACCAGCCGCACAAGAGGGCTGGCATCGAGAGACAGAGAGGAAGTGGGAGATGGTAGAGCTGAAGGGTCATCAGCAATAGGAGACGGAGGGCAAGCTGAGAGGGCATTCATGCCTGAGGTTGATGGAACGCGTGCTCGCATCTTTGAAAGTTCCCAGCTTAAAGGTTCCTATGTAGGGAACGTACTGTAGTTGAGCCTTGTTTTGAAAACAATGCAATGTAAAGCTCAGGAGTGTGGAGTGCCTCCCTGTGCAAGGTGACAACACGGATTAGAGGGACTGTTGGAATTAAAACTAATTTCCCTAGTTCAAAAGGTTTTGTGTTCATCTCAGTTTTGCAAATTAAAGTTTTTACGAATCAGCAAGCCTATTATTTAAAGCAATCTAGGGCAGTGGGGCGGGGGGAATCATTCTAATACACAAATAATGATCTCCTAAGTACAGCTGTGTTGAGACTTCAGATTCTTGTACCCAAGGCTTCTTGAAGTGGAGCAGAATTATGGCCTCAAAATAGGTTAAGCAAAATCCGACAGAGTAAATCTGCCACCACCATGAACAGTGCAATCCCTGAAGGCACATTCTGGAGTCTTACATGGGGTTATTAATATGCATAGTTGTTGTTGTTTAGTTGCTAAGTCATGTCTGACTCCTTCAAGGCCCCATGGAGTGTAGCCTGCCAGACTCCTCTGTCCATAGGATTTCCCAGGCAAGAATACTGGAGTGGGTTGACATTTCCTTCTCCAGGGGATCTTCCTGGCCCAGGGATTGAACCTGGGTCTCCCGCACTGCAGGCAGGTTCTTTACCACTGAGCTACCTGGGAAGCCCTCATGTGAGTAGAGTAGTTATTAATTTGGAGAGAGCAACAGAAAGGCAGGCAGTAGCAGAAGGTTGGGAGTGATGTTAAGGATTTGCTCTAAGTGACCTCAGAAGAGTATCACTCAAATGACTTCAAGGGAAAAAAAGGGGGGTGCGGGGAAGGCCTTCCATGAATATTCCATTGTACCAGTAGAGTTTTCAGATTGAATTTTAGATAACATTGAGCCTCCAATATTGCCCTAAATAAAAACAAGTATGCTCAGAAGAGGAAGCCCATTAAGGAGTAATTGACCATTAACACAAAAACTGAAAACGCTTGTCAGATCTTTGATACTTGGCTTACAAGCAGAAAGTAAGACCCCTCGAAAAACAGAACCATTGGAGGGAATTCCCTGTGGTCACTGGCTAAGACTCTGAGTTCCCAATACAGGAGGCCTGGGTTTGATCCCTAGTCAGGGAACTAAGATCGCACAGGTTACAACAAAGATCCTGCATGCCACAGCCAAAACCCAGCACAGCCAAAGAAATAAGTAAACCATGGGAAAGTGAGGTTTAGTAAGATTAGGGCGACCGCTCAGAATCTGGCTGTGCTAGAGATAAACCCAGCAATGACGGATCGGGGAGGGCAGACTGAAGAACCAGGTGCAGTCCAAGAGCGCTGGAGGAGGGCAGTGGAGCCACAACGAGCCACAGAAACACACTGCGCCTGTGTCAGTCTCAACAGGTCTGCTCTTAAGAGCTACATTTTTATCAGTGGGATATTTGCACACTGATTACCTTGAATGTCAAGCTGCTATTCTATTTCCATTCTAGGAAGACCACTGTGCATTCACGCATCACACCATTCACAGAACATTCTGTTTACTTTGTCCCTAATCAATGAAACTAAGGTAGAAACACGAGCATTCTTCCTTTCATGGTACCATGGAATTCCCTCTGAGAAAACTGAGAACAAAGAAGTTAGGTCATTAACTTTAACCTGCTTGGGAAACTAGTCACTGTTTGGCTCTTCCCAAGAGAAATCCATCCTGACTCATAAATGTAAACAACATCCACAACCAATATCAGGTGCTTTTCAAGATCCCACAACCTGAGGGTATCCATTATAGTCTTCCCAAGACAAGAGATTTTCCAATTATATGGATCCTTTAAATCACAAAGGGAAAATTTATAAAAGGGCAACACATGGCTACACATTTAAAGTTTCTCTAAAATCTAATCCATCTCACACAAAAAAGAAAGTTTCACATTAACCATAGTATCAATGTATGTGTGTTTGATGGTTAATGGCTCATTCGTTGAAAGAAGGAATGAGTGAAGGGAAATAGTCTTTTGTAACTTGTCACAGTTTAGACCATAAAGAATCCACCTGTAACGCAGGGGCCCCAAGTTCGATCCCTGGGTCAGGAAGATCCCCTGGAGAAGGTAATGGCAACCCACTCCAGTATTCTTGCCTGGAGAATTCCATAGACAGTGGAGCCTGGTCCATGGGGTTGCAAAGAGTAGGACACAACTGAGCAACTAATACTTTTGTACCTAGACACTGTAAGTCCTTTCTTCCCCCAGCATCTCTGCTTGCGATATCTTAGTTCCGTGACCAGGGGTGAAACCTGGGCCCCTGCAGTGAAAGCACAGAGTCCTGACCACTGAGCCACCAGGCAATTCCCTGAAAATTCTTATTTACCTTCCTCTCTCAGTGTTGCTTTCTCTGACAATGTTACCAAATGCCTCTCTCCTCCACAGTTTTTGCATGAAGCAACTTCTGTAGATGGTGATGGTAAACACTAACAACAAATTGACTCACAAATGCCCCTACTTTCCTGTTTCTCTAGATGAAAATGTTTCAGCTAAAATTCTCCCCACTTTACTTACATTACACCTCATTCCTTGAGTTATTTGCTTGTTTGGGTTTACACCTTCAAATCAGCTTGATTTTGATTCACTCCTTCTTGAATCACAAGCTCCAATTCTGCAGCCTAAAGCTGCTCACATCCAAAAAGGATGTGTGTTGAGGAGACTTAATTCGCCTACTTAATCCCACTTTAACCAACAGGCAGCTTTTCCTGCACAGATTAATCACTCCCCTTCCCCTCAACCCAGATTACAACACTGCGCTCCAATAAGCTTACAATGATTTTCATAGTGTCCTTTCTACAGATACTTCTAAAAGTGACTCCAATTCACTCCCTCAATTGCTTGGCTACACAGCATGCTTGTAAAGGGCATCAGTAACTCAAATGTAAAACATGTCCCCACCTTCAAGGCCTCCACCATGCTTAGATTCTCCACTGTCTCTCTCACTGTTCCAATACCAACTGCCCGTAGGCTGAACAGTGTCTATGTGTATGTGAGTGTAAGCACGTGTCCCATGCCCAAAATTTACCTGTTGAAACCTAACCCACAGGGTGATGTTTTGGGACGTGGGGCTTTTGAAAGGTGACTAGGTCTTGAGGGTAAAATCCATATGAATGGGATCAGTGCCCTTATGAAAAGTAAAAGTGTTAGTTCCTCAGTCGTGTCTGACTCTTTGTGACCCCATGGACTGTAGCCTGCCAGGCTCCTCAGTCCATGGAATTCTCCAAGCAAGAATACTAGAATTGGTTGCCATTCTCTTCTGCAGGGATCTTCCCGACCCAGGCAGGGATCGAACCCGGGTCTCCTGCATTGCAGGCAGATTCTTCACCACTGAGCCCCCAGGGAAGTCCTTATAAACCAGCCCAAGAAAATTCCCTTGGCTCTTCCACCTTGTGAGGACATAACGAGAAGCTAGCAACCAGAAAAAGGGTTCTTGCCAGAGCCTGACCATGCTGACACCCTGATCTCAAGACTTTCAGCCTCCAGCACTGATAAATTTGTGTTGCTTTTAAGCCACTCACTCCACGGTACTTTGCTATAGCAGTCAAACCGTATAAGACATCAGCTTCTTTCTTCTAAGCTCAGTCTATACCCTCCTTTCAAATCCAACCTCTCTTCTGCACACGTTTCAGTCATTCTTCAAATGCTTAAAATAATCACCTCTTGCCCAACTAGCAATGAGCCACCTTCCTTGCCTTCAGGTTTACTTCCTCCGCAAACCCTTCCTTTAGATGACTTGCCTACTTACTTAGGGGACGTGCTACCTTTACCTATGGAAACACCAAGCAGTGACTGCGTTTGACGTCCTCCATGAAGGACTGGACCCATGGCTAGAGCATGCAGAGAGGGTGGGCCACAAAGTTTGTTCAGATTTTTCCATAATATCTTGAAAAACCCAAGCAAACATTTTGGCCAATCAGCATGGAGAAAGGATGCAGAGAAATACAAAAGGGTTACTGTTACTCTGTTGTTCAACAGACATGCTTCAAGGTTGCAAGCACGAGAGACAGTGGATACAAAGTGGATCAGATCTTGAGCCAATACAATTTTTTTTTTTTTTGAGCCAATACATTGTAACCCCTTTCTTTGCCTATGATTATGCCCATGGATATCAGATCCTAGAGGTAAAATAGATGCAACTTATTTTAAGAAAATTAGGAAAATTTGAATCTATTTATTTATGGGGTGCCCATATGTGCAAACCACTAAACAAATATTTAATGAGTTCCTATTATCTTAAGGCACTTTGCCTGTTGTTGGGAATACAGAAGACAGGAAGTCTTTGCCCTCAGGGAACTTCCAACTCAGTGAGATGCAGTTAAACAACAAGAAACAGCAACACAGCGTGATTAGTGCAGATGAAGGAACAGTACCACCTGTGCAGGAACACCAGGGGCTCACGAACCCAATCAGGATCCAGTTGGGATGGAGAACTAGGGGCACAGGAAAAGGACCCACACAAAAGGCCAGGCGAGCACCCGAAGGCCTTACAGTCCTCCTGGGGGAACAACCTAAGTGCAGAGATGGAAATGATTTAGGATGGGGTTGGCTTTCCAATCAGAGTTCTGAGCAGCCTGGTTCATCGGATCAGGAAACAGAAAGTTCCCCAAGGCAGGCATGAAGACTGGGAGTAGAAAAGGGGACCTGAGGGGCTTCCCTGCTGGCTCATTGACAAAGAATCTGCCTGCCAATGCAGGAGACACTGGTTCAGTCTCTGATCCAGGAAGATCCCATATGACGTGGAGCAACTAAGCCCATGTGCCACAACTACTGAGCCTGTGCTCAAGAGCCTAGGAGCTGCAGCAAGAGAAGCCATCACAATGAGAAGCCCGCGCACCACAACTAGAGAAAGGCCCACACAGCAACAAAGACCCAGCACAGCCAAAAATAAAATAAATAAGTAACATTTTAAGAAAGAAAAGGGGATCTGAGCTAATCAGCCACAGAACAATGGGTATATGTGGTGGGAGGTACTGCTGCTGGGGCCATGACCTGAACAGTCATAAATGGGTGGAGAAGAGGGCATCTTCCAGGCAAAGTAGAACAGAAATCTACAGACAGCAGACCAAGGGGAAAGGCTGTTCAGGGACTGCTTAGCTTCAGAGTCAAGTAACTCCTAGCCTATTAAAATAACTGAGACATGTATATGCACCTCTAGAGAAATCTGATAAATCAGACTGCATGGTAATGTGGAAACAGTCCTAAACTAGCAGTCAGGAGACCTTCTTGATCTTCCCTGAACCTCTGTCAAATGAGGGTGCAAAAGGACAGTGTCCATAAATGAGAAGGTAAATTAACTTAGTCCTTTCCAGCCTGCATTCTTTTTCTTCTTAGAAAAAGAAAAAGAAAACAAAACATAGTCTACATGTATAGTGCTCACAGGCAAAACTACTGCTTTGCGAGACATTTGCTTCAGATATATAGAGCGCAGAAGAATTGATGCTTTTGAACTGTGGTGTTGGAGAAGACTTGAGAGTCCCTTGGACTGCAAGGACATCCAACCAGTCCATTCTGAAGGAGATCAGTCCCGGGTGTTCTTTGGAAGGAATGATGCTAAAGCTGAAACTCCAATACTTTGTCCACTTCATGCGAAGAGTTGATTCATTGGAAAAGACTCTGATGTTGGGAGGGATTGGGGGCAGGAGGAGAAGGGGACAACCGAGGATGAGATGGCTGGATGGCATCACGGACTTGATGGACAAGAGTTTGGGTGAACTCCGGGAGATGGTGATGGACAGGGAGGCCTGGCATGCTGCGATCCATGGGGTCACAAAGAGTCGATCACGACTGAGCGACTGAACTGAACCGTGTATGTGTGATGGATCTAGATGCAAAACGTAAAATGTGTTCCTTCTTGTGGGGTCACAATCAAAAAAGTTTGAAAAGCACAAGGTGTGTAAGGTTTCTTCAAATCCTAAGACTGTCATTTAGCCTTTAAGTTCTAAACTATTTAACAGGTGAGTAAATCAACCTTGATGTGAGTTCTGGCATAAAACTAAATTCCGAGCAAAGGTGAGCTATGTGCTCAGCTTTGTGCTGTGTGTCTGTGTGTACTAAATTACTTCGGTTGTGTTTGATTCTTTGGGACCCTATGGACCATAGCCCACCAGGCTCCTCTGTCCATGGGATTCTCCAGGAAAGAACACTGGAGTGGGTTACCACGCCCTCCTCCAGCGACACAGGGATTGAACGTACATCTCTTATGTCTCCTGCACTGGCAGGCAGGTTCTTTACCACTAACATCACCCCATCACACAATTCAAAATTTAACCTTACTCAAAGCCATGCCCATAATTAAATTACATATGACACATGTCTCCGGGAAATAATTATGTCTCATGTATCTTGTAACACAGACACACCTGCGTATTCAGGGCAAAGGATTTGCCTCATGTCTGAAAAATATTTCATTCCAATCTAGACACTTACATATAGGAACAGTGTTCTACAGAAATTTCATCAAATAACCTACTCAAGGTGGGATTATGTTTCACTTTAAGAAGATCTAATGCCAACCCTTAATTTTAATACCTTGACCAACAGCAGCTACTAGATCATGTGTGACAAGCATAATATGTGAAACTCTTTACTGAAACAGGTGACTTTTTAACTACTTGTAGATTCTGACTCGGGGGCTTCCCTGGTGGCTCAGCAGTAAAGAATCCACCTGCCAGTGCAGGAGACAAAGATTTAATCCCTGGATTAGGCAGATCCTCTGGAGAAGAAAATGGCTACCCACTCACTCCAGTATTCTTGCCTGGATACTCTCATAGACAGAGGTGCCTGGTGGGCTACAGTCCATGGGGGTCTCAAGAATTGTACAACCTCAGCCTAAACCACTTTCAGAAAGCTTCATCCAAACGAAGTCCTTCAAGACTTGCAGAGAATAATGTGAATAAGCAACGTATGAAATGCTAAGTATTTTCCTGTTGGATAGGCCATTTTCCCAGAAAGGCACAGAATAATTTATGAACATATGCATGAACAAGAATGAGGACAAAAATCACTAACGCTGGCAGTCTGCAAGTGCCAGGCAAACACATTTTAGATAAAGACTACACCTGTCAGTAGCTTAACAGTGCCAATTATACCTATTCTGGGGGCTCTTTCATCTGAAGCAATCCGATGTCAGAGAAGACATGACCTCAGGTGTTTTCACCATCCTGCTACTAGATGGCTGGGGTGAAGTCACAGATACCCAGACTGGAGCACAAACAGGTGGACGTCACTTGCCCACTTACGTGACTTTTGGGTAACTAGAGACTAAAACCCAAGTTTGGTTTGCTGGTCTTACCATGTCTAGCCCCAAAACCAAGCCCCCAGTTTGTGCCTTGCACATAAAAGACTCTCTCAGTAAACACTTCCTAGTCCTCTTGTGAATGCTAATTCAAGGTCAAGAGATTCCCCAAGCCGTTTAAGCACAAGATTCGAACTCCTCTTGGGGTTGTTGTTGTTGTGTTTTTTTAACTAAGTTTCTGATAAAGATTCCAGGTTCACCACCACCAGCTAAACTTCCTGACCGCCTTGCCAGCTACTCAGCCCCAGAAGTCCAACTTCACACCACCCGACCTTCCAGCTCCCTCCAAGGCCGCCCAGACGTGGCCCCGCTGAGCACTTTACAACCGGAACGTATTTTGGAAGCCGTCCCGCCGCGCCCCCTGACTTTACAAGGAAGGAAACAAGAGGTTTGAGCTCATGCGCCTTGCCCAAGGTCACTTCACCCTGAGGCCCTCCAGCCTCCGGCCGCCGGCTCACACAAACTCAACGCGAACCAAGTTGTCTCTGCCCGGTATTTAAGCATGCCCACACTGCCACTTGTGGTGCTCAGAACCACAAAAGACCCAGCCGGGGAGATCGGGGGCACCCAGGCGTGCCAAAGCAGGCAAAACCCTGAGAATCTGAACTCTCCAGGAACCAGAGGGTGGCGGGGTTCTTGAAGGGGGTGAAAGAAAGCCAGGGATGGAAAAGAAAAGAGAAGCCACCACGGCCGCGGAGGGGTGTGTGTGTGTGTGCGTGGGGGGGGGGGGAAATCTCCGTTCGCCCACAGCCCCGAAGGAGGGTCCCTCTCCCCTCAGGCCGCCCCAGAGGCCCCCAGGGGATGCCAGCCCGGCCCCCTAGCAGCGGCCGGCCAGGCCTGGCGATCCTCGCCGGGCTCACCGGGTGCGCAGCGCCTGCCACGCGGCGTCGATGTCGGCGTAGAGGTTCTTCTCGGAGGGCTTGCCGGAGCTGACGCCGTAGCCGGAGTAGTCGTAGGAGAAGATGTTGCAGTTGATGCGCGAGCCCAGGCCGATGTAGAAGCTGCACATCTGGCCCAGGTCCACCGCGTTGCCGTGCGAGAAGAGCAGCGTGTAGCGGCTGGAGGGCGCGCAGCGCACGAACATGCAGCCTAGCCGGTTGTCCCGGGCGGTGCGCGAGAAGAAGACCTCGACGGCGTCCAGCTCGCGCTGCGAGTACTGCCAGTCGGCGCGCTCGCTCAGGTGCAGGCTGCACGCGCCGGGCCCCGCGCCCCCCTCCTCGGGCTGCTGCGGCGCCGGCTGGGCCGCGGCGGAGGCGGAGGAGGTGGAAGCGGCCGAGGCCGGAGCGGGCGCGCCGGGGCCGCGCTGCTCCGGCGCCAGCACCGTGTAGGTGGGCTCGGGCGGCAGGAAGGCCAGCTTGGCGGCGATGCGGCTCGGGCAGGGCGGGCAGCAGAAGAGCCAGCACAGCTCGCCCAGCGAGAAGCCGTTCATCCTGGGGCCTGGCTCGGGCATCGGGGCGGCTGGAGCGCGCCGCCGCCGCCGGCACGGCAGGCAGGCAGGCAGGCCGGCTGGGGAGCGAGGGCGGGCGGGCGCGCGGCGAGGAGCGGGCGAGCGGAGGGCGGCTGCGGCCCGCCCGCCCGGCGGCTGGAGGAGGGGGCGGGGAGGCGCAAGGGGGAGGCGGGGCCGGCCCGGCGGGCGCGGCGCTGGAGCCGGGGCGGGTCAGCAGCGGCCCCGCGGGCCGGGAGAGGCTCGGGCGTCCCGAGCCCGCGCGCGGCACACAAAGCCGGCGGCGGCGGCCATGCCGGCTGGAGCGCGCCGCCCCCGCCCCTCCCCCGCCCCCTGGCTCCCGCACGCCCGCCGCCGCCGCCGCCTCTTCCGGGTTACCGCGGGCCCGCGCCCCCGCCGGGACCCGGGCCGGGCCGGGCCGGCGTCTGGGCGGGGCTGCCCGGCCGCCTGCCCCGACTCCGCGCGCGGGGGCGCGGGCACCTGCTCTGGCCTGGGAAGCGCGTCCTCCTCCCCGGGACGCCCAGGCGCCCGGAGCAGGGGGGCGCCCCGGCTTAGGGCCTGTATGCAGGGGCAGGTGGGTAGATCCCCAGAGGGGTTTCGCGAGGGGACGCGGGCACCTTTGCCCGCCCTGGGAAGCAAGACCCGAGGCCGACAGGGCCTTTCCGGGAGCGCAGAGGCCCGGAGCAGCGGAGCGCTCCGGGTTTGGCATGGGGGCACGTGGGCCGATCCGGGGACGGTGGAGGGTGGGGACAATGGAAGGGGAGCAGGTATACTCCCGAATCGGACTCTTCCCCTCTCTCTCCCCACTCCCAGGAATTCCCTTCCCTAAATCCAAGTTTTCTCATGCGTGGAGATTCTTCGGGATTTGTTGAAGAATTAACGAATGAAAGAGACTTGAACCTGAAATTCTTGGCTCTTTGTGAGCCATTGGTGCTTTCTGAGCTGGCTCTTCCCGAAGTCTCAGGACCATCAGGCGAACTGGTGGTGTAGGATAGAGCGCCGATGGATCGCTGCATCTCCCTGTTACAGGAATTTTTTCTGCCTATGTAGCTACAGCATTGAGCTTCCCTGGTGGCTCAGTGGTAAAGGATTCGCCTGCCAGTGCAGAGACTCAGGTTTGATCCCTGGGAGGGGAAGATACCCTGGAGTAGGAAATGGCAGCCCACTCCAGTATTCGTGCCTGGAGAATCAGAGGAGCCTGGCGGGCCCCAGTCCATAGGGTCACAAAGAGTCAGACACAACTTACCAACTAAACTACAGCCACAGTATTACTCTCCTAGGGGCATGACTGGGCCTTCAGTAAATCCCTGTGTCCATAAAAGTCAGCTATTATGACAGGGCCACTCTGTATATTTAGTGTTATGCTACGTTGCCACTGTCGTTTCTCATCTCAAGGGCAGTAGATTTTCTAGTGGTAACTGGGTGTCCTTTACAGCCCTAGTTCCTCTAGACTTGTTTCTGGAATCCATTTTAATGGTCTTAACCAGGAAAGATTTTACAATGATTTAAATCCTTTGTAATCTTGGCATTCACCTTTAAGTGATTTTTTTTTTTTTTTCAAATATTACTCTCGGTGCCTTGAAACTGAGTAGGCTCTGGTGCCAATTTCACAGAGCCTTCCACAACTTCCTTTTTCCTCCTGATTTGGCAGCTGAATTCCCTTTCAGGAATTGACAGGAGATACCCTTCCTGATTGCCAGCAGGGCAGCTAGAGACAAGGAAATTGGCAGCATCACCACTCTGGGTCTCTTTTGTTAACTCACAGATGTCCAGGAGAATTTAAACTTTCCTCCTGGCTTTTGTGGAAGGTGTTATTTTTGAGCACCCTCATCTAAATGAATTTGCCCATCCTGATTTCAGTAACCTTCAGGACCAGGTTTGAAAAGATTATTTGTTCACTAAAATAAATTTTAAATGTTGTTGAAACTATCCAAGAAATTGGCTAAAGAAAACTTGGTTAGCAAAGTTTGTTCAGATTAAATATTTGAAGTCTATTTTAAAGTTATTCACACTTGGTGACCTTTCACCCAAAACCAATTCTTTTCTTTCTTTCTTTTAATTTATTTGGCTAGCTGAAGCATGTGGTATTTACTTCCTCAATCAGGGATGAGACTTCCTGCATTGTAATTGAGGAATCTTAACCACTGAACCACCAATTGTTGTCACTCAGTTGTGTTGGACTCTGCGACCCCAGGGAAGGCCCCAAAACCAAATTTTTATCTTCTGAAGGTTAGGTTTCCCTTTTTTAAAAGGTGTATAACTTGCTACTGGATACAAAAATACTGTTTGTATTCAGCTTCTATTGATGTAATGTTTCTTATGCTCACAGTACCTGAGATGTTAGAACTTTTGGGCTGAAGCTATAAAGAGAATACAGTCCAGGCTTTCAAACACCTTATAATTTAATTAGAGTATTAGCAGAAGATTCAGAACACTTTCCCTGTGAATTTTAAAAAAAAAGAGAGAGAGAACAAACCAAAAGCCAAGGAAATGGTTTTGAATCCTGATTCAGTGGTGATATTTCTGTGGGAAGTTAAGATGATTAGCCAAGTGTGTCACTCCCTAATCTTCTCAAGATTAGAATAGAATTTGGAGGACTTTCCTGGTGGTCCAGTGGTTAAGGCAGGGTGAGGGGTGGGATGGGGTACAGGTTCAATCACTGGTTGGGGAGCTAAGATCCTACTTGCTCCCAGGCAAAAAGAAAAATATTTGTTTATTTATATTCCTAAAGGATTTGTGGAGCGTCATGCAGTGTAATATCAATAAATACATGTGTTAGTTGCTTAGTCGTGTCCGACTCTTTGCAACCCCATAGACCGCAGCCCACCAGGCCCCTCCGTCCATGGGACTCTCCAGGCAAGAACACCGAAGTGGGTTGCCATTTCCCTCCCCAAAAGAAACTATAGAAAGAGAGAAAGTGAAGTCACTCCACTGTGACCACATGGACTGTAGCCTACCAGGCTCCTCCATCCATGGAATTCTCCAGGCAAGACTACTGGAGTGGGCTGCCATTTCCTTCTCCACATAAGTAAATAAAAGCCTGGTTTTTATTTTCATCCTCTTAGAAGATTACACAGAGGTGGATTCAAAGAGTATTTATTTCCCTGGACGGTATGTTGGTTTAGGTTTGTGGGAATATTAAATTGAGACCCTCTTTTAAATGAATTTGCCCATACTGATTCCAGTAACCTTTTGGACCTGGCTTCAAAAGACTGTCTTCACAAAAGTGGTTTTTAGATGTTTTTGAGCTATCCAAAAGTTAGCTAAAGAAAATCTGGTTGACAAGACAGTTCAGACTATGTATTTGAAGTCTATTTTTAAGTTATTCACACTTGGTGAAGTTTTACCCCAAGCCAAAGTTTTTGTGTATGCTGTAGAATAGAGCCCCCAAAACTTTCTCACCTCATGCCTCTTCTAGTCATAGTCAAATTTATGTAGGCTCTCAACACAATGCCCCTCCCCAGGAGGGAGAGTTTAATAATCTCTGCCACACCTCTCACACCCACGACAAAGGTGGCAGCCTGCCTTGGCTTACTGGTTGCAGAACTTCAACATGCAGCCCAGGAAGAATAAATTTGCCCTATATATTTGCAAATATATTTTCAAAGGTCAGGGATTACTAACTGATCACTTTGATCTTAAAGAATGTCTGTTTGGCTCTTCCTGCATTTTAGTAGAGAAAGGTAAAACTTCGAGTCTGGGTCAGCAGACATAGTTACTAAGTACTTACCATGAGTTGGTCACTGAGTCGATCTGCGGAATGCAGAAGTGGCTAAGACAGCTCCTCTTGCCCTCAACAAGCTCACTGAACGATTTGCTACACGGAATAACTCTGCATCCTCCTAAGCCATTCTGGGTAGGTAAACTGAGCAGTATTCCAAGTAGTTAAATGCACTGGTCTCTATTATTAATATTGGCTTTTTGCACATTGAATTTTTCTTCCAGATTAGTCTGCCTGATTCTGAGTTGCTCAAGATCACCCCACTTGTGTCAGCATTTTTCACTGACCATCAGAGGATATTTATGCTTCAAAACTGAAGCACATGGTTGTTTCAGTGGAAGGTAAAGAGAGATCGAAGATACATCGACCCCTGGGAATTGCCTGGTGGTCCAGTAGTTAGGACTTGGCACTTTCACTGCAGGGCCCAGGTTCAATCCACAAGCTGAGCAACATGACCAAATTAGAGGGGGGGGGGGAAAGAGTGCCCTGTTTTATTTTTCTTTCTTTAAATTTAGGACTGAATGCTCTGTGAAGGCTAGGATGATGTCTGTTTTGATCGTTTCCTCCATGCCTCGTTTAAAGAAGATGCTCATCAAATATTAATTAAATCATCAATTAAAGAATGAGTGAGTGATTTAGTGAATGCATCAAGACCAAGGTTATTCCTTCTCTTTCAGACAGTATTGTCAGAGTACAGGCTTTGAGAAAGACACAAGCCCAAGTCCATGCCAGCATCCCCCTAGGAATAGACTACACATGTCCGCTGGCTAAGGAGTTGTGGCATTCTCCCCATTAATATTTCTTACTGTTGATAACAGTGATCGGGTTTGTTCTGGGCAACAATGCTCCCAATTAAGACACATAGTCACCTGGCCTCCCCTGCTGTGAAGATGGCCACAGGACACAGTTCTGGCCAATAGTCTTTAAGTGACGTGTTTTTCGGAGCTTCTAGAAAGACTTAACAGAACCGAACTCATCTGGCATGTTTCTCGTTTCCTGTCCCTTAATTCCCACTTGGGTTGCCGGCATTATTATTACTAGAGCTATGAGAGCCACCTTGCCACAGTGAGGGTGAATTTCATAGTTGAAGATGGTGGAGTAGAAAGAGAAAAGTCTAGGCCCTTCAGGACATTGCTGAACAACTGCCCAGCTTTGCCTTCACCTGGGCTTTTTACTTTAAGTCTTTACTGAATGTGTTACAATATTGCTTCTCTTTTGTATTTTGGGTTTTTGTCCACAAGGCATGTGGGATCTTAGTTCCCCAACCAGGGGCTAAACCTGCACCTCCTGCATTGGAAGGCTGAAGTCTTAACCACTGGACCACCAGGGAAGTCCCTGAGCTTTTTGTTAAATGAGAATAATAAGTCACTTTATGTAACTCTATTATAGTTGAGTATTTTGTTACCTGTAGCCTAATGCAATAGTTAGAAATCTGATTCAGGAAACAGAAATGAAAGATCCAAACATTGTTCTTAACTGCTTTCTCAATAAAGTCAAAGAATATTTTGTTGATAACAGTGGAATAGCTATGGCTGCTTTTTCCTCCATTTAAAAAAATTATTAAAGTATGACTAAAGATGGGGTAGATTTTTGAGAAGTTATCTATTAAACAAATCCTTTGGAAAAGTGAAGAAAATCAAGCCGATAATTTTGAAGATAGCGTAGTTGACATTTGCGGCCATTCTGGGAAATCTGAGCCAGTGCTCATTAGGGTAAGGGCCTGCCATTCAACTGAAAGCTTTTGGAGGTGAAGTATCTTTTTCCCAGAACCTTTCAGCCTGAGGGCTCTTATCAAGAGTGTTGTAAATGAGGTCACTGGAGCCCCAGCTGGGGAGAGCTCAGAGACCCATGAAATGCTGAGAAAGCACCAGAGAAATAAGGATTGAGAGAAATCAAACACCAACCACCCACAGATAGGTGCTTTCACAGTTCCATTCTTCGCATGGATGATTATGTCCTCAGACCTGCATTTCTTACTAGTCTTCTCCTATTCACAGATTCTTAATGGGAGGGCCAGAGTCCCCAAAATCTATCTCAGAATTTGGACTTGATGAGCTGCTTGAAGATAAGAACTTGTTTCCCCTGCACAATCAGCATAAAACCTTATGTCCTAGTGCATAATAGGAACTCTAAACAGACTTAACTGGTTATTGGAATTCAATTTCTAATAATCTCTAAATGCTTGTTTCATGTGCAAACATGTAATAGGTTATAGAAGTGATTTTTTTTTTAATGGGAAGTGAGAAGTCACAGCCTTTTATATGCTGAGCTTGCAAATTTAGTTTTGTGGTGATAATCAACAATACAGCTTCAATTTTAAGGTTTTTTTCTTTTTGAAGTTCAGATAGCTGCACATGAAAACTGTGCATGAATGATTGATCTGTAGTGTTATTCCAGGGAATTTACAATAATGAATGTTAAGGACATACTCAAAAAACAGTAATATTGGCATAAGATCAGACAGATCTAGCTGTCTGTGAATATTTCACATGTAATAAATTTGATGTTTCAAATTGGTAGGATTATACTAACTTATTTCAGCAATTAGCTAAGTATTTGCAAAAAGATAAAGTTCAATTCTGATAGATTAAAAAAATCAAAGATTTTTTTTTAAAGGAAACCAAAAAACAGCTGGAAAATATAGATAAAGATGTATATATCTTTGAGCAAAATACCAAAGGCAGAAACCACATAGGAAAAAGTTAGTGATTTGACCACATAATTTTCAATCTTCTATATACTGAAATTAATTTATAGATGAAATGAGATGATGCTGAGGACTTGCTGCCAAAAAAAGGGAACAAGATTGATTAAGAAGGACTTGATAATTGTTGAATCTGGGCCTTGAGTTGATGGGGGGTTTCATGGGAGTTTCATATGAAATTCTCTCTACTCTTGTATATATTAAAACTTTTCCATAATAAAAAATGTACATTTTTTTTAATTTTTAGGATTTTGAGAAAATTTACCATCAATTCATTTAAAAAGAAAAACACCCCAATGGGGAAAATGGATAAAATATATGAACAAGCATCTTATAAAAAAGGAGTACAAATAACCCAAAAGTTTGTGAGAAAAAGTTTAGATTCAGTTTTAAAAGCAAATTTTAAAAATTTATTTTTAACTTTCTTGCACTGACCCCAATTTTTTTTTTTAATGGAATAAAAACCACTAGGGCTCTGTTGGACATGATTTAGAAAAGTAAGCACTCTCAGATAGAACTTTCTGGTGGAAATACTAATTGGGAAAACCTTCTGGAAAGAAACCACTATATATCAGAAGACTTAAAATATGTCAAACTTGTAATCAAGTAATTCAAGTTGAAATTTAGCCTAAGGAAATCATCCATTTTGCACATAGATTTTAAATACTAGGATGTTTGTAACAGTACAGTTTGTAATGGCAAACAAAGCAAAACAAAAAATTGAAAACATCAGAGTCTAAGAAAGAAAATGATAGCACATCCAGACAGTAGACCAATATGTGCCATTAAAACCGAGATGAAAGAGCCATATTTGTTATCATAGGAAAATATTCAGTATGTCTAGTGAAAACAACACAAAATATGTACAACATGTATCAATAAATATACTTTAAAAGTTTAAACCCAGAAAAAAAAAATCACTGATGAAAGAGATTTTTAGGGTTTGGGTTTCGTTGGTTGTTTCTGAGCATATTCTTTAAGTTCTAGGTGTATATTATTTTATAATTTAAAATGAATAAGTTATTATCAACCAAACCAAAAAAAAAAAAAAAAAAAGAGGAAAGTATTTTAGAATAATGAAGATGTTCTTCTGTATACTTGGAGATTCTTCAAAAATTAACTTCCCAAAGATAATTTCTCATTCACATGAGGATGAAGTAATTTTACCATAATTGAGTTGAGCAAAGCTCTACCAAGACTTACTATGTGCCAGAAGTGTGGTGGTTTCTGCAGGAAATGCAAAGATTAACAAAATAGCTCACACCCCACCCTCAAGGACCATCCTCTTCTCTCTTGGAGTCTATAGTATCTGGCTGCCTGGGCTTTCACAATGTTGCTACTTTCCTAGCGCAGGAATGTGCTTTTCTGCTGGGAGTGTTTTGTTTTGTTTTTTTGTTTTTTTACAGTGTGCTTACCTTCTCCTTCTCCTCCCTTCTCTACCTTCCTTTCCTTAAAAATGAGACAGTCATTTCTCTCAGTGAGGCCCCGCCAGGTAAAGAGCCTGACTTTACAATTCTCTGTTGCCTCACACCTCTTGATGTTTTCATTTCTTCTCCTCTGAACTATACGCAAACTTTGTCACTACCTGGACCTTGTTATCATATGGACTGTGTCATTCCCTGGAAGTTATAATTTCCTTTTCTGATTACAATTTTCTATTCTGTCACCTCTCTTCTTTCCTCTCATTGAAACTCTTGTAAATTCTCTTGTTACCCACTCCTTTGATTGGGCAGCCTATGGGTTCCAAAATCACTGCAGATGGTCATTGCAGCCATGAAATTAAAACACACTTACTCCTTGGAAGGGAAGTTATGACCAACCTAGATAGCATATTGAAAAGCAGAGATATTACTTTGCCAACAAAGATCTGTCTAGTCAAGGCTATGGTTTTTCCAGTGGTCATGTATGGATGTGAGAGTTGGACTGTGAAGAAAGCTGAGCACCGAAGAATTGATGCTTTTGAACTGTGGTGTTGGAGAAGACTCTTGAGAGTCCCTTGGACTGCAAGGAGATCCAACCAGTCCATCCTAAAGATCAGTCCTGTGTGTTCACTGGAATGACTGATGTTGAAGCTGAAACTCCAATACTTTGGCCACCTCATGCAAAGAGTTGACTCATTGGAAAAGACCTTGATGCTGGGAGGGATTGTGGGCAGGAGAAGAAGGGGACGACAGAGGATGAGATAGCTGGATGGCATCACTGACTCTATGGACATGAGTTTGAGTGAACTCTGGGAGTTGGTGATGGACAGGAAGGCCTGGCGTGCTGTGATTCATGGAGTCACAAAGAGTTGGACACGACTGAGTGACTGAACTGAACTGAACTGAGAATGCTTGTCCTGACCTTGGTACTTTCTTCTTTTTTTTTTTTTTCTTTCTTTTGGCTTTGCAGCATGAGGGATATTAGTTCCCCAATCAGGGATTGAACCTAGGCCCCTGGCAGTGGAAGTGCAGAATCCTAACCACTGAGAATTTCCCTGACCTTGGTCTTATGGACAGTGAGTCATGTCAATAATCTTCTCATTGAAACCTTAATATGCAACCTCCATCATATGTATTGTCTCTCTGCTGTGCCCACTTGCTAACCCTCTTTCCTGGTTAAACAGTAAAGAATCTTCCTGCAATGCAAAAGACCCTGGGTTTGATCCCTGGGTCAGCAAGATCCCCTAGAGAAGGGAATGGCTACCCACTCCAGTAACCTTGCCTGGAGAATTCCATGGACAGAGGATCCTGGAAGGCTATACAGTCCATGGGGTTGCAAAGAGTCAGACACTACTTACTGAATGACTAACACTTTCACTTTCCCTTTCCTGGTTAGAACAAATGTTTAGCAAAATATTATTGAGCCTCGACTCTGCCATGTAGATCAGTAAAGAGCTGGGATGTCAGGATCTAACCACTTTAAAAACTGTTTTTGTTACCGAGCCCAAGCTCATGCAGCTTGCCACCTGAAAGGCTAATAAATCGAGAGATGAGTTGTAGGGGCAAGGAACAACTTTATTTTGAAAGCCAGCAGACCAAGAGCGTGGTGGAATAGTGTCCCAAAGAACCATCTTACCAGATACCTGTACTCCTTCCACACCATGGCGTCTAACAAAACTGGAACTTTGTATTCATTAGATAAATGGGTTTAGAGAGACATAATAAAGTGGAGACAGGGCCTGGAAACCATAAATGATACACATTCTCCAATCTGGGATGGGCTCCAAGTGGGTGGCCCTGGTTTCTGACAACAGGGGAATGTCCTGCTGGACAGGCAGAACTCGCTTAGTCACTCAGCATCCATTCAGTTCCTGTTCTGTGCCAGCCAGGTCAGGCAAGTGCTAATAGAGGCAAATAGAAAATGCTGTGAATCAACAGGGAAGCAAGCAAACTCCACCCCCATGAAGCAGGCAATCAGGAAAGACTTCAGGGAGGAGGTGGCTTTTTTTTTTTCGTCTTACCACACTGCTTGTGGAATCTTAGTTTCCCAACCAAGAATTGAACCCAGGCCCTCAGCAGTGAAAACACAGAGTCTTAGTCACCAGGCTGCTAAGGAAGTACCCAGGAAGGTGACTTTTGAGCAAGAGAAAATATCCTGAATATATAGGGACAGGCAATTGTAGTTGCAACCCAGGAAGTCAATCAGCATCTGGAGGGAGAGAATTCCCATTTATAAAGCCCTGCCTCCACGCTAGCCAGTAAATAAGGACTTGCCGCAGGTTGTGTTGCCTGGGAAGCTGATTGTGAGTTGAGGTTCACATGTGGGAAGTTTGTCAGGGAGAGCGCTTGGAATCAAGAACTGTGAAGGACATCAAATTGGACAGAAGGAGAAGTTGGTCTGTGACGCAGTCTTTGTTGTTCAGCTGCTCAGTTGTGTCCCAACTCTTTGTGACCCCATGAACTGCAGCACCCTAGGCTTCCCTGTCCTCCACTATTTCCCGGAGCTTGCTCAAACTTACGTCCATCAAGTCGGTGATGCCATCCAACCATCTCATCCTCTGTTGTCCCCTTCTTCTCCTACCTTCAATCTTTTCCAGCAGCAGGGTCTTTTCCAATGAATTAGCTCTTCACATCAGGTGGCCAAAGTATTGGAGCTTCAGCTTCAACAACAGTCCTTCCAATGAATATTCAGCTCCGATTTCCTTTAGGAGTGCTTGGTTTGATTTCCTTGCAGTCCAGGGGACTCTCAAGAGTCTTCTCCAACACCACATTTCAAAAGCATCAATTCTTCGGCGCTCAGCCTTCTTAGTGGTCCAACTCTCACATCCATCCATGACTACTAGAAAAGGAGGTTGAGTGCAGAGGAGGATCAAGAACACAAAGAGAGGACCAGGCTTGACCAAGGATATTTCACCTGCAAGATCAGCTGTAAATGAGAGAGGAAATGTATTTACGTGAAGAGTGTGAGGTCATGAATAGATGGGTTGAAGGAGTTCTTCAGCGGTCAGTAAGTTTTGCTGGTGGTTATCTTCCTCCAAAGGATTCAATGGGTTAATAAGGAAAGCTGGGGGTGGGATAGAGACTCGAGGGAGGGGATATATGTATACATATAGCTGATTCACCTTGTTGTACAGCAGAAACCAAAACAACATTGTAAAGCATTTATCCTCCAATTAAAAATAAAGAAAATAACGAATGCTGAGGTTTGGAACATGGCCTTGGAGTGTGTGACAGTGTATGACTATAGGTCAAGTGAGGACCTGGTTAGGTTCTGGGAAAGCCATTCACTGAAAAAAAAAAAAACACTTGACTGAGTAATGCCTTTATAAAATGAGCCTGTAGTGCCTGATCAAACACTGAGCTTTAGGAAGGAATCTCAGACAGGTTATTCTTCTTTAAAATTACTCATCTAGTGAGAGAAAACAAAACTTAAGCATAATGTTAAATAAATCGGGGCGGGGGGAGGGTGGGGAAATCACACACTTTAACATTCATTTGGTTTCACATTCAGTGCAAAGAAATCTTTCTAACAAATTCATCCCTGTAATCAAATGATTTCTATATCTATAAACTTAGATGAGAGATTTGTGATTTACAGTGAAAACAGAGAAATGCTGGAGAGCTGAGAGGAGTGGTTGTCTTCTTTGTGAATCTGATGTGGAATGACAGAGGGAAGTCATTTCTAGATGGATCTGGAGGAAACTGGCCAAAGACAATCATAGATCTACATGCAAAAGTATGCACGTCAAACGCCACATGACAACTGTGTGCTGTGAGTAGCGTCAGTGTTTTCTATGGGGCTGCTGCAAGCAGATCAGAGTGGTGACATGATCCGTTCATGAACAGATAGAAGACGTTCAGAATCTCTGCAGTTAGAGTCCAGGCTCAAGCTGTGGGAGGAAGCAGCAGGCAGAAGAGGGTGGGGTCCTATATTTGGTATCTCCACTTCAGACAACCCTCTCTGCCCTGCCCAAGCTAAACTGTCCAACCAAGAGAGACTAGAGAACCTTTAGACCCACAGAAGTTGGAGTTAACTCAACTTGGCAGTAGCAGAAACCCTATGACTCTTGTCTTGATAGAACAGTGGTTGCTAGGACACTCAGCTTTAAAGATCGCATTGCTCTAGGCAAGTCCAGTCCTCAGACCTTTGGACTAAAGACCATGTCTTTGGGCTTCCCTGGTGGTCCGGTGGTTAAGAATCTGCCTTGGAATGCAAGAGACACCAGTTCCACCCCTGGTCTGGGAAAATCCTGCGTGCCATGGAGAAAGGAAGCCCGTGTGCCACAACCACTGGGCCTGTATTCTAGAGCCTCTGAACCACATACTGAGCCCATGTACTACAACTCCTGAAGCCTACTCACCTAGAGCCCACGCTCTGCTACTAGAAAGGCCACAACGATGAGGAGTCTGTGCACTGAAACTAGAGCAGAGCCCCTGCTCGCCCCAACTAGAGAAAGCCAGTCTGCAGCAACAGAGACCCACCACGATCAAATACATACATAGAAATCAGTATTTTAAAAATAAATAAAGACAGTGTCTTTGCCTTTAGTTCAGTGTCTTATCATCCCACTGACCTACCCAACCTTATCCAGCAGGCCTCTGAAGTTCAGAATAAATGCATAACCACCACTGGCCTGCCCAGAAGACCTGAGGCTGCAGCTCTCTGGTTCTATCACTGGATACTGGTCCTTGCCTACTTTCTCCATCTGGAAGATACAGAGAACAGGAACAGCCAGCATCCCAAGTATGCGGAAAGATTTAGATTAAGGCAACCCACATGCAATATGATTAAAGAGCACTGTGGAAATGTCAAATGCTATAAATATGGATAATATAATGATAACTGAGAAGCAGCTTGGTTAATTGAAGCCAGTCCCCAGAGCTCCCCTGTAATTATGGTATGATTGTATCTGGTATGCCCTGAAGTATGGCAAGGACATTTCGTGCAAACAGCCAAGTCAAATAATTTGCATGCCACTAATTTCTGAGATACAGCTTAAACCCAGGAGACCATGAGATGCATTCTTAAGAGTCTTGATACGTCAAGAGAATTTCTTGACCCGAGCGCTGTGTCTTGTCTTTACAGCATGTGAACTTATTGCCAATTGGCAGTTCTCAGAGAGACTGGAGGGACTTCCCTGATGGTCCAGTGGTTAGGATGCTGCAACTGAAAAAAAAAAGAGAGAGAGAGAGAGAGGCTAGATCGTCTGCAGTTCCTTGGGTCTCTGAAAATCTATGTGAGTGAAAATGCTAGGAAAAGATTTTCCCCAACCTGAATAGAAGAGAAAGAAAAATAAAGAGCCAGGGATATACACTTTTAAGGTCCATCATTTCTCCATCAATAACTGGGACACCAATATTTATAATAATGATATCAACTTTCGTTGAAATACTGATAGACATCCCCATTCTCCGTTTAGCTCTTGATGCTGGCAATGTCCCCCAAGAAGGCAATTATGTTCTTAATTTGGCAGACTAAAACCTCCAGAACACTGAACCCTTATAGATTTATTTATTTAAAAAAAATAAATAAATAAAAGTTTGGGGCTTCCCTGGTGGTCCAGTGGTTAACAATCTGTGCTCTTACTGCAAGGGCACAGGTTTGATCCCTGGGAGAGTTCTCACATGCTGGCATGGTGCAAAAATAAAGAAATAAATTAATAACATTTTAAAAAATTAAAGCAAAAAATGTTGTGGAATGAGTATGAATAGAATTAATATTAAAATAGGTACCTACTTGAGACTTCCGTGGTGGTCCAGAGGTTAAGAATCTGCCCTGCAGTGCAAAGGTCCCAGGTTTAGTTCCTGGTCAGGAAACTAAGATCCCAGATGGTGGGGGGTGGGGAACTGAACTTGAGTGCTCTGAAGCCTGTGTGCCACAGTTAGAGAGGTGCATTGCAACTAAAGTTCCTTCATGCTGCAACTAAGACAACACGGCCAAAACAGAATTTTTTTTAAAAAGGTACCTACTGTGCAATCTGCTTCCAATTCTCTTTCACAGACATAGGCAAATGCCTACTATCATTCTGGCAGCTTCTTTCTCTCTGGATAGTCTTGAACACTAGTCCACTGCTCACCTCACATCTTTAAACTGCTCTTTCCCTTGCCTTCCAAACGTCTCCATCTGATTGATCCATAGAGCCTTTCCAGTCAACGTGTCCACAACTGAGCTCAGTTTTTCCCCAGGCCCCCATTCCACTGAGCCAGTACTCCTCTTATATTCTCAACACTGTGAATGGCACAGGCAAGAAGCCAGAGCCAGAAATTTTGATATTTTCTTTGATTCCTTCTTCTTTTTCACTTTCTATTAGTAACTGACCTGGGTATTGTCAAATCTAATTTCTCATTAGCCCCACCTTAGTTCAGTTCAGTTCAGTTGCTCAGTCGTGTCCGACTCTTTGCAACCCCATGAATCGCAGCACACCAGGCCTCCCTGTCCATCACCAAGTCCCGGAGTTCACTCAGATTCACGTCCATCGAGTCAGTGATGCCATCCAGGCACCTCATCCTCGGTTGTCCCCTTCTCCTCCTGCCCCCAATCCCTCCCAGCATCAGAGTCTTTTCCAATGAGTCAACTCTTCACATGAGGTGGCCAAAGTACTAGAGTTTCAGCTTTAGCGTCATTCCTTCCAAAGAAATCCCACGGCTGATCTCCTTCAGAATGGACTGGTTGGATCTCCTTGCAGTCCAAGGGACTCTCAAGAGTCTTCTCCAACACCACAGTTCAAAAGCATCAATTCTTTGGTGCTCAGCTTTCTTCACAGTCCAACTCTCACATCCATACATGACTACTGGAAAAACCATACCCTTGGCTAGACAGACCTTTGTTGGCAAAGTAATGTCTCTGCTTTTGAATATGCTATCTAGTTTGGTCATAACTTTCCTTCCAAGAAGTAAGCATCTTTTAATTTCATGGCTTCAATCACCATCTGCAGTGATTTTGGAGACCAAAAAAATAAAGCCTGACACTGTTTTCCCATCTATTTGCCATGAAGTGATGGGACCAGATGCCATGATCTTGGTTTTCTGAATGTTGAGTTTTAAGCCAACTTTTTCACCCTCCTCTTTCACTTTCATCAAGAGGCTTTTTAGTTCCTCTTCATTTTCTGCCATAAGGATGGTGTCATCTGCATATCTGAGGTTATTGATATTTCTCCCGGCAATCTTGATTCCAGCTTGTGAACCCAGGCTATAATCCTTTCTTGCCTAGCTGCCATCTCAGCTTCTAGCCTCTGCTTCATTTCTTGTCCCATATAAAATTTGGTCATGTCATATCCCTGCTTTGAATCTTTTGGTGATATCCCCTTGACATGAGTTCAGTTTAGTTCAGGCGGTCAGTCGTGTCTAATGCTTTGCAACCCAAAGGACTGCAGCATGCCAGGTTTCCCTGTCCATCACCAACTCCGGCAGCCTACTCAAACTAATGTCCATTGCATCAGTGATGCCATCCAACCATCACATCCTCTCTTGCCCCCTTCTCCTCTCACCTTCAATCTTTCCCAGCATCAGTTTTTTCCAGTGAGTCGGTTCTTCACATCAGGTGGCCAAAGTATTGGAGTTTCAGCTTCAGCATCAATCCTTCCAATGAATATTCAGGACTGATTTCTTTTAGGATTGACTGGGTGGATCTCCTTGGTGTTTAAGGTTCTAAGAGTCTTCTCCAACACCACAGTTCAAAAGTATCAATTCTTCAGCACTCAGCTTTCTTTATAGTCCAACTCTCACATCCATACATGACTACTGGAAAAAACATAGCTTTGACTACACAGACCTTTGTTTTTAAAGTAATGTCTCTGCTTTTTAGCATGCTATCTAGCTTGGTCATAGCTTTTCTTCCAAGGAGCAATCATCTTTTAATTTCATGGCTGCAGTCACCATCTGCAGTCATTTTCGAGCCCCAAAAGGAAAGTCTCTCACTGTTTCCATTGTTTCTCCATCTATTTGCCATGAAGTGATGGCACTGGATGCTGTGATCTTAGTTTTCTGAATGTTGAGTTTTAAGCCAACTTTTTCACTCTCCTCTTTCACTTTCATCCAAAGGCTTTTTAGCTGTTCTTCACTTTCTACCATAAGGATGGTGACATCTGTATCTCTGAGGTTATTGATATTTCTCCTGGCAATCTTGATTCCAGCTTGTGCTTTATGCAGCCTGGCATTTCACATGATGTACTTTGCATGTAAGTTAAATAAGAAAGGTGACAATATATAGGCTTGATGTACTCCTTTCCCTATTTGGAACCAGTCTGTTGTTCCAAGTCCAGTTCTAACTGTTGCTTCTTGGCCTGCATACAGATTTCTCAGGAAGCAGGTCAGGTGGTCTGATATTCCCATCTCTTGAAGAATTTTCCACAGCTTGTTGTGATCCACACAGTCAAAGGCTTTGGTGCAGTCAATGAAGCAGAAATACATATTTTTCTGGAACTCTCTTGCTTTTGCGATGATCTAATGGATGTTGGCAATTTTATCTCTGGTTCCTCTGCCTTTTCTAAATCCGGCTTGAACATCTGGAAGTTCATGGTCATGTACTATTGAAGCCTGGCTTGGAGAATTTGGGGCATTACTTTGCTAGCGTGTGTGAAGAGTGCAATTATGCGGTAGTTTGAGCATTCTTTGGCATTGCCTTTCCTTGGGATTGGAATGAAAACTGACCTTTTCCAGTCCTGTGGCCACTGCTGTGTTTTCCAAATGTGCTGTCATATTGAGTGCAGCACTTTCACAGCATCATCTTTTAGGATTTGAAATAGCTTAACTGGAATTCCATCATCTCCACTAGCTTTGTTCATAGTGATGCTTCCTAAGGCCCACTTGACTTCACATTCCAGGATGTCTGGCTCTAGGTGAGTGATCACACCATCGTGGTTATCTGGGTCATGAAGATCTTTTTTGTACAGTTCTTCTACATATTGTCACCTCTTCTTAATATCTTCTGCTTCTATTAGGTCCATACCATTTCTGTCCTTTATTGTGCCCATCTTTGCATGATATGTTCCCTTGGTATCTCTGATTTTCTTGAAGAGATCTCTAGTCTTTTCCATTTTATTGTTTTCCTCTATTTCTTTACCTTGATCACTGAGGAAGGCTTTCTTATCTCTCCTTGCTATTCTTTGGAACTCTGCATTCAGATGGGTATTTCTTTCCTTTTCTCCTTTGCCTTTAGCTTCTCTTCTTTTGTCAGCTATTTGTAGGGCCTCCTCAAACAACCATTTTGCCTTTTTGCATTTCTTTTTCTTGGGGATGGTCTTGATCACTGCCTCCTGTACAATGTCACGAACTTCTGTCTATAGTTCTTCGGGTACTCGTCTATCAGATCTAATCCCTTGTATCTATTTGTCATTTCCACTGTATAATCGTAAGGGATTTGATTTAGGTCATACCTGAATGGTCTAGTGGTTTTCCTTACTTTCTTCAATTTAAGTCAGAATTTGGCAATAAGGAGTTCATGATCTGAGTCACAGTCAGCTCCCGGTCTTGTTTTTGCTGACTGTTTTAGAGCTTCTCCATCTTTGGCTGCAAAGAATATAATCAATCTGATTTCAGTATTGACCATCTGGTGATGTCCATGTGTAGAGTCTTCTCTTGTGTTGTAGGAAGAGGGTGTTTGCTATGACCAGTGCATTCTCTTGGCAAAACTTTGTTAGCCTTTGACCTGCTTCATTTTGTACTCCAGAGCCAAATTTGCCTTTTACTCCAGGTAGCTCTTGACTTCCTACTTTTGTATTCCAGTCCTCTATAATGAAAAGGATATCTTTTTGGAGTGTTAGTTCTAGGAGGTCTTGTAGGTCTTCGAAAACAATTCAGCTTCAGCTTCTTCAACACTACTGGTCGGAGCATAGACTTGGATTACTGTGATATTGAATGGTTTGCCTTGAAAGTGAACAGAGATCATTCTGTCTTTTTGAGATTGCATCCAAGTACTGCATTTCAGACTCTTTTGTTGACTGTGATGGCTACTCCGTTTCTTCTAAGGGATTCTTGCCCGTAGTGGTAGATATAACGGTCATCTGAGTTAAATTCACCCATTCCAGTCCATTTTAGTTCACTGATTCCTAAAATGTCGACGTTCACTCTTGCCATCTCCTGTTTGACCTCTTTCAATTTGCCCTGAGTCATGGATCTAACATTCCAGGTTCCTATTGCTCTTTATAGCATAGGACTTGGTTTCCATCACCCGTCACATCTACAACTGGGTGTTGTTTTTGCTTTGGCTCTGTCTCTTCATTCTTCCTGAAGTTATTTCTCCACTCTTCTCCAGCAGCATATTGGGCTGCTACTGACCTGAGGAATTCATCTTTCAGTGTCACACCTTTTTGCCTTTTCTTTTTTTTTCTTCAGCTAAGACAGCAAAAGAGATGATTTATTGTACACTTTACATTCAGCCACAACTGAGAAGAGAACTAGTCCATAGTTATCACAGGTCCAGGGCAAAGGACCAAAAGGAATGGCTTTGATATGAGCAAGGTAGGTCTCTCAAAGGTGGTCAAGGCAATCAGAATGGCCATAGATGTTCCAGATCCATTGAGAAGTTCTAGATAGTAGGCATGCAGTCCACAATTTGTACCAGCGTCCCTGGCCTCTGGCTTCCCTTGACTCTGCTTCTGTGGCTTCCACGGGAGGACAAGTTTACTTGGACCTCTGCCTCATCTTTCTTCTTTTGCGCTTCAGCCTGCGCATTGGCTTCTTCCTCCACTTCGCTCTCATGGTGCAGAGGTTTCTCAAAAGATGGTGCTAAGGCCAAGCACCTTTTTGCCTTTTCATACTGCTCATGCGGTTGTCAAGGCAAGATAGTGAAATGGTTTGCCATTCCCTTCTCCATTAGACCACGTTTTGTCAGAACTCTCCACCATGACCTGTCTGTCTTGGGTGGCCCTCCATGGCATGGCTCATAGTTTCACTGAGCTAGACAAGGCTGTGGTCAGTGTGATCAGTTTGGAAAGTGTTCTGTGGTTGTGATTTTCATTCTGTCTGCCCTCCTATAAATAAGGATAAGAGGCTTATGAAATCTTCCTGATGGGAGAGATGACTGAGGGGGAAACTGGATCTTGTTCTGATGGACGGGGCCATGCTCAGTTCAGTTCAGTCGCTCAGTCGTGTCTGACTCCTTGCGACCCCATGAATCACAGCACGCCAGGCCTCCCTGTCCAGCACCAACTCCCAGAGTTCACTCAGACTCATGTCCATCGAGTCAGTGATACCATCCAGCCATCTCATCCTCTGTTGTCCCCTTCTCCTGCCCCCAATCCCTCCCAGAATCAGAGTATTTTCCAGTGAGTCAACTTTTCACATGAGGTGGCCAAAGTACTGGAGTTTCAGCTTTAGCATCATTCCTTCCAAAGAAATCCCAGGGCTGATCTCCTTCAGAATGGACTGGTTGGATCTCCTTGCAGTCCAAGGGACTCTCAAGAGTCTTCTCCAACACCACAGTTCAAAAGCATCAATTCTTCATCGCTCAGCCTTCTTCACAGTCCAACTCTCACATCCATACATGACTACTGGAAAAACCATAGCCTTGACTAGGCAGACCTTAGTTGGCAAAGTAATGTGTCTGCTTTTGAATATGCTATCTACGTTGGTCATAACTTTTCTTCCAAGCAGTAAGCATCTTTTAATTTCATGGCTTCAATCACCATCTGCAGTGATTTTGGAGCCCCCCAAAATAAAGTCTGACACTGTTTCCAATGTTTACCCATCTATTTCCCATGAAGTGATGGGACCAGATGCCATGATCTTCGTTTTCCGAATGTTGAGCTTTAAGCCAAGTTTTTCACTCTCCTCTTTCACTTTCATCAAAAGGCTTTTTAGTTCCTCTTCACTTTCTGCCATAAGAATGGTGTCATCTGCATATCTGAGGTTATTGATATTTCTCCCAGCAATCTTGATTCCAGCTTGTGTTTCTTCCAGCCCAGCATTTCTCATGATGTACTCTGCATATAAGTTAAATAAGCAGGGTGACAATAGACAGCCTTGACACACTCCTTTTCTTATTTGGAACCTGTCTGTTCTTCCATGTCCAGTTCTAACTGTTGCTTCCTGACCTGCATACAGATTTCTCAAGAGGCAGGTCAGGTGGTCTGGTATTCCCATCTCTTTCAGAATTTTCCACAGTTTCTTGTGATCCACACAGTCAAAGGCTTTGGCATAGTCAATAAAGCAGAAATAGATGTTTTTCTGGAACTCTCTTGCTTTTTCCATGATCCAGCAGATGTTGGCAATTTGGTCTCTGGTGCCTTTGCCTTTTCTAAAACCAGCTTGAACATTTGGAAGTTCACGGTTCACATATTGTTGAAGCCTGGCTTGGAGAATTTAGAGCATTACTTTACTAGCATGTGAGATGAGTGCAATTGTGTGGTAGTTTGAGCATTCTTTGGCATTGCCTTTCTTTGGGATTGAAATGGAAACTGACCTTTTCCAGTCCTGTGGCCACTGCTGAGTTTTCCAAATTTGCTAGCATATTGAGTGCAGCACTTTCACAGCATCATCTTTCAGGATTTGAAATAGCTCAACTGGAATTCCATCACCTCCATTAGCTTTGTTTGTAGTGATGCTTTCTAAGGCCCACTTGACTTCACATTCCAGGATGTCTGGCTCTAGATGAGTGATCACACCATCGTGATTATCCGGGTCGTGAAGATCTTTTTTGTACAGTTCTTCTGTGTATTCTTGCCACCTCTTCTTAATATCTTCTGCTTCTGTTAGGTCCAGACCATTTCTGTCCTTTATTGAGCCCATCTTTGCATGAAATGTTCCCTTGGTATCTCTAATTTTCTTGAAGAGATCTCTAGTCTTTCCCATTCTGTTCTTTCCCTCTATTTCTTTGCGTTGATCACTGAAGAAGGCTTTCTTATCTCTTCTTGCTATTCTTTGGAACTCTGCATTCAGATGCTTATATCTTTCCTTTTCTCCTTTGCTTTTCGCTTCTCTTATTTGCACAGCCATTTGTAAGCCCTCCTCAGACAGCCATTTTGCTTTTTAGCATTTCTTTTCCATGGCGATGGTCTTGATCCCTGTCTCCTGTACAATGTCACGAACCTCCGTTCATAGTTCATCAGGCACTCTGTCTATCAGATCTAGTCCCTTAAATCTATTTCTCACTTCCACTGTATGATCATAAGGGATTTGATTTAGGTCATACCTGAATGGTCTAGTGGTTTTCCCTACTTTCTTCAATTTCAGTCTGAATTTGGCAATAAGGAGTTCATGATCTGAGCCACAGTCAGCTCCTGGTCTTGTTTTTGCTGACTGTATAGAGCTTCTCCATCTTTGGCTGCAAAGAATATAATCAATCTGATTTTGATGTTGACCATCTAGTGATGTCTATGTGTAGAGTCTTCTCTTGTGTTGTTGGAAGAGGGTGTTTGCTATGACCAGTGCATTTTCTTGGCAAAACTCTATTAGTCTTTGCCCTGCTTCATTCCGCATTCCAAGGCCAAATTTGCCTGTTACTCCAGGTGTTTCCTGACTTCCTACTTTTGCATTGCAGTCCCCTATAATGAAAAGGACATCTTTTTTGGGTGTTAGTTCTAAAAGGTCTTGTAGGTCTTCATAGAACTGTTCAACTACAGCTTCTTCAGCATTATTGGTTGGGGCATAGACTTGAATTACGGGCCATGCTCAGCAAATCTTTAATCCAATTTTCTGTTGATGGGCAGGGCTGTGTTCCCTCCCTGTTGCTTGACCTGAGGCCAAACTATGATGGAGGTAATGAAGATAATGGCAACCTCCTTCAAAAGGTCCCAGGCACAACTGCAACACTCAGTGCCCCCGACCCTGAAGCAGGCCACTGCCGACAGACACCTCCGCTGGAGACTCCTGGACACTCATGGGCATGTCTGGGTCAGCCTCTTGTGGCATCACTGCTCCTTTCTCCTGGGTCCTGGTGTGCACAAGGTTTTGTGTATGCCCTCCAAGAGTCAGTCCTGTGTTAGTTCGGTGGTTTGATGGTGGGGTTAATGTTGACCTCGTCCGAGAGGGCTTATGCCATACCCAGGTCTGCTGTACCCAGAGCCCTTGCAGTAAGCCACTGCTGGCCCGTACCTCCACAGGAGACACTCAGATACAGTCTGGTTCAGTCTCTGTGGGTTGGGTGTGTGTTTTTTGCCCTTCACAGGTCAGAGCAGCTCAGGCAACCAAGTGCTTGGTGAGTGCACTGTCCCAGGTGGGCTGAGCATCTTAATCACATCCCCAGTCCCAACCACTCGGTTTCCCATGTGAGCTGCGAGATCACCGCTGTAGGTTTCCTCTGGAGAGCTGATCTCAGGCTGTGACCCTCCTGGCAGATGTCAACCATCCAGGATCTCAGGAAGACGAGGTTAGTAGCTGGGAGCCTGCTCACAGTTTGGTGGAAGATGCCATCTCTGGGGCTGAGACTGTAGCAGCTCCTTGCCTTCCAGCTTGAGAGCGAGGTCTAAACTCCTTCATATGGCCTCTGAGTTCTTTATCTTCTCTAATGTTGTCTCTTATCATGCCCTACCTCATGAGAATCTTCTCTCAATTCCTTAAATACGCTACCCTCTCTACCTTCAGCCCCACTAGCCTGGAACCTCCAAGAGGGTGGGAACCCTGTTTGTCTCAAATATCATCATATCTTCAGGGCCCGGTGCAGTTCCTGGCCCTCAGTCTATGGTCATGCTCTGTGAGTTTGTAGCACTAGTCAAATTTCCCATATAAACGGTCAATTAAAAAGTGTATATGCTTTTGAATCTTCATATTCCTATCTTGAGTTTCTATCACACCAAATCACCCTATTCTTGCAGGGTTGCATTCATTACACTCCACTGTGATCCATATTGAGTCTTCCCAGGTGGCTCTGTGGTAAAGAGTCTGCCTATTAATGCATTGGACGTTGGAGATTCAGGTTCAATCCCTGGGCTGGGAAGATCCCCTGGGGAAGGAAATATTAACCCATTCCAGTGTTTTTGCCTGGGAAATTCCATGGACAAAGGAACCTGGCAGGTAACAGTCCGTGGGGTCACAAGAGCTGGACATAACTTAGCGATTGTTGTTCTGTTGCTAGCTCATTTCCAACTCTTTGTAACCCTATGAACTGCAGCACGCCAGGCTTCCCTGTCCTTCACCATCTCCTGGAGTTTTCTCAGATTCATGTCCATCGAGTCAGTGATTCCACACAATCATCTCACCCTCTGTTGCCCCCTTCTCCTTCTGCCCTCAATCTTGCCCAGCATCAGGGTCTTTTCCAATGAGTCAGCTCTTTGCATCAGGTGGCCAAAGTATTGGAGCTTCAGCTTCAACAACAGTCCTTCCAATGAATATTCAGAATTGATTTCCTTTAGGAATGACTGGTTTGATTTTCTTTCTGTCCAAGGGACTCTCAAGAGTCTTCTCCAATACCACATAAAATCTTTCAAATAATAGTCTCATGTAAATCACATGGCTCTTTCTGTATACGTGAACCTGTCTTCCACAGTAACTGCTTTCACGGGTTTTCTGTTTTTGTCTCCCTCTTCTTCTTTTTTTAAAATTATCATTGATTTATTTTTTTGGCCGCACCGCAGAGCTTGTAGGATTTTATTTCCTTGAGCCCTCTGTAGTGAAAGTGTGGATTCCTAACCACTAGACCGCCAGAAACTCCATCTCCCTCTTCTTCTAAATTCAGTCAAAAGCCCTCTGATCTGGTCATACTGTCCCTGTGACATATGTAGTGGTCTCACCCTCTTGAGGGGCATTATTTCCTAGTCAGGTGCAGTTTGCTTTTTCAAAGAAGGTCAATGTTTGGCTTTGTTGTGATGTTGTTTAAAGATGCTGATAGTCAGACATTTTTCCTTTATGATGAACAAATTTTTCACCATTCTTTAATTTTCACCATTCTTTTTCTTTGAAATGGTCAATCTAGTAATGGAGGGTTTTACATATGCATGCCAGTCCCCATCCCCCATATTCTTCCACCTGAGAGTAGAGATCTAGAAGGCCCATTCCTATCCTTCATGGCACCCAACCTGGGAGCCTGATTCTCACACACTTGCAGAAGAGCCCTAGTCATAGATGACTTAGAAACTCCACTTCAGTTCTGAAAGTCTGAGGAGACAAAGTTTATTATGTCCTCTTGTGCAGTCTCTGTTAAAGGGATCATGAATGTATCCAATTTTAAGTGACATATTATAAGGAAAATAATGTGGAAGGTGTCTTATCACTTGCTGTGCCAAATAAGGAGGAGAAATAGATGCTGGGAGAGATTGGGGGCAGGAGGAGAAGGGGACGACCCAGGACGAGATGGTTGGATGGCATCATGGACTCGATGGACGTGAGTCTGAGTGAACTGCGGGAGATGCTGATGGACAGGGAGCCCTGGCGTGCTGCGATTCATGGGGTCGCAGAGTCGGACATGACTGAGCGACTGAACTGAACTGAACTGTCCTGAGAATGTAGAGAGGAAAGCCTGAACAAATTCACCTTTTTTTTAGCCATGCCATATGGCTTGTGGAATCTTAGCTCCCCAACCAGGGACTAAACCTGTGCCCCTCAGAGACCTAATCACTGGACCACCAGGGAGTCCTCTTCTGTCCAAGGACTCCGTCTTGCCAGTCTCCAGCCCTGGATAAACACAAACACCTGTCCCATCCTTGGTCATGGGCTGCTGAACACTGCTATGACTAACTACAGCACGTGAATGAAATCTCAACTGTGCCCTCAATACCACTGGTGATTATTCTTGCTCATTCCTTGTCGATGTCCTTGTCCCAGGCCGACCACACCTGGGTGCTACGTGCCATTTTGGAGCCACATACCCAGATTGCTCCAGACAGGCCAAAGCACGCTCACAGCCTCACACCCTGCCTTCTGAAGAGCTCTTGAAAGAATGCTCAATATTGAGTCTGAAGAACAAATCACGAGGGCCAACTTGGGAAGTCTGATTGTACTTTTCAGAAGTTCCAAGGGCTAGAATTTGGACTCCGCAGGCATGGATGGCAGAGAGCAGGATTCAGGGGTCAGTCAAAGGGAGAACCACATCAGGGCTCTGGAAAAGCTGGATGGGTGGTGTTAGAACAGAGTGTCCTCTCACAGCATCTGATTATATCAAACTTTATCTTCAATAGTTGGCAGAATGGGAGTTTGGGGATCCCTTGTAATCAAAACAGCCTACTTTGTGTCATAGCTTTCAAATTCACTGAGACATTTAATCATTATTTTAGGTACAGGGGAAACACTCATTGTGATTGCAACTGAGTTTCTGTGTGGGGATCAGAGGATGCAAATGTGAAAAGGTCATCACTGAGTGGTGTTACAAGTGTTGAACTCCAAGGGTGTGTAAGATAGCACCTAGAAGAATGAGCGCTGCTGGGGAAGGGAGGGAATACTTTAGGAAGGAGGTTGGTTTTAAGTTCAAAATTGTAGAATTCGGCCAATATGTTCATATGGTAGAAGCAGCATAAGCAGAAGTATAGAAGAATAAATATCTGATGTATAGACCCAAGTGGGTACAAATGGAAAGAAGCTTTAATTTTTTTTTTTTAACTGGGGACTTCCTTGGTGTTTCAGTGGTTAAGACTGAGCTTCCACTGCAGGGCACCTGCTTTCAATCCCTAGTTGAGGAACTAAGATCCCACAAGCTGTGTGGCTCGGCCCTCCCCCAGAAAATTGATTTAAGACCAGATTTTGAGGGACTTTCCTGGCAGTCCAGTGGTTAAGACTTCACCTTCCAGTGCAGGAGGTGCCCGTTCAGTCTCTGATGCAGAGAACTTGTGACCAAAGAAACAAAGGCGTAAAACAGAAGCAGTATTGTAACAAATTTAATAAATACTTTTTTTAAAAAAGTATGTAAAACAACAGATTTTGAATGGCCCTCATGCCTTAAGGTTGTCCTGCAGCTAGAGCTCGTGCTCCACAACAAGGGAAGTCACCACGGTGACAAAGCCAGAACTCCACAGCAAAGAGGAAACCCTGCTTTCTGCCTGCACGCAGCTACGACAACCCAGCACAGCCAAAAACAGATAAATAAATAAAAATGAAATTTTAAAAATCTATGAATTCCATGAGCCAAAAATCTCCTTTTCTGCCTTAATGAGGAAGTGGGTTGAGTTTCTGCCCCTGACAACCAAATCTCTTAATTAAGACACATCAGCATCACCCTAATGATTAAAGCCCCATCAGCTACTGTGTCGGTATCCTCTCCTATAAAAACAGCTTCCCTCCACCCCAGGAGCAGGAAGTGACCACTCCCATCTCTGAATCACAGGACACTTTGTCTAAGCATTCTCATTCCATGACCCACATTCTCCTTTGTTCTGTGGCTGCTTGGATGGGTGTATTAGCTTTCTGCTACAAACTGTAAGCCCCCTGAAAACAGGAACTATGTCAGTAGTTTTTTATTCCCCATCTCACCCTCCCACATCACTCACAGTGTAAATCCTCAGGAAGTCTGCTGATTGAATGTGAAAAAGAAAGCTTCATTTTGTTACAAAGGCTCATGTGTGTGTGCTAAGTTGCTTCAGCCGTGTCTGACTGTGGTTCCAAGGACTGTAGCTTGCCAGTCTCCTCTGTTCATGGGAGAAACCTTACTCCATGCAAGAACACTGGAGTAAGTTTTGACAGAAAACAAAATTTTGTAAAGCAATTATCCTTCAATTAAAAAGTTAAAAAAAACAAAAAAAATTTGGAAAGAATACTGGAGTGAGTGGCCATGCCCTCCCCCAGGGGTTTTCCCAACCCAGGGATGGAACCAGCCCTCTTATGTCTCTTGCATTAGCAGCCAGATTCTTTACCACTAGCAGCACCACCTGGGAAGCCCAAACAGAGGGACACTACCATTTAAAGCTGGAGAGAAAGGAATGGAAAGAGATTTAGAACTGTTTCTCCAGAGACTTTTCAATCAAGTGTATAAATAGAGAGTTCATAACCATTCAGAAATACAGTCACAATAAAATTGAGAAAATAGCATTACAGATATATAATAGTAATTTAATGAAAACATAAAGGCTACCAACTTGAAGTCACAATTTCTGCCATTATCAACAGCCCTCCATAATAAAAATGGATTGCTTTCTTTTAATCTAAAAGCAGAATAGCATGTTTTATATAACTGCTTCTCAAACTTTAGTGTGTACTGGACTCACCTGGGGGATCCTACTATAAGGTGGTTTCTGTTTCAAATTCCCAAGTGGCTCTGTGGCAAAGAATCAGCCTGCAATGCAGGAGACTCGGGTTCAATCCCTGGGTTGGGAAGATCCCCTGGAGGAGGAAATGGCTACACACTCCAGTATTCTTGCCTGGAGAATCCCATGGACAAAGAAGTCTGGTGGGTTACAGTCCACAGGGTCTCAAAGAGTCAAATACAACTTAGCACGTACATTGTTTCAGTAGGTCTAGCCACGATCTGAAACGCTGTCTTCCTTCCTTCCTTTTTCTTCCTTCATTCCTTTCTTTCTTACTGTCTTCTTTTATTCCTTTCTTTCTATTGAAGTACAGTTGAATTACAGTATTTATTATTTCGGGTGTACAACATACTGATTCAATGCTGTTCACAACCCCATGGGCTGTAGCTCACCAGGCTCCTCTGTCCATGGAATTCTCCAGGCAAGAATACTGGAGTGAGTAGCTGTTCCCTTCTCCAGCCATTCCTTTCTTCCCAACCCAGGGACTGAACCTGGGTTTCCTGCATTGCAGGTAGATTCTTTACTGTCTGAGCCACCAGAGAAGCTCTTTTATTGATTATACTCCATTTAAATTTATTGTAAGATATTGGCAATAATCTCTGTGCTGTACTGAGATGATACATTTCTTTCTTTAAGATTTTTTTAAAATTATTGCATTTTATTTATTATTGTTATTTTTTGGCCACACCACACGGCATGTGGGATCTTAGTTCCCTGTCCAGGAATTGAACCTCTGCTACCTGCAGTGGCAGCACAGAGTACCAGCCACTGAAGCACCAGGGAAGTCCTGAGATGATGCATCAAGGCATTAGCTCTCACCCACAGCGTCCTGAAGGAGGTTCTCTACTCCTAGCTGAGGGAGGAAGGAAAAACCGATGCTTGGGTCATGCATGAATCAATCAGCTCCGCATGTTGGTTCTAGCCCAAAACAGACTGCTGTCCCCACAGGGACACTCACGGGTGGTCCTGAAAACAGTACTAAGGGAAGACACAGCCTCTCAGTGGACATCTGGTCCTCAGATGCACATGGAGGGGGAAATAGCCTGACTTAATAAAATTGTCATCTTGAGGAAGAGAAAAGCAGATTTACTTAAAAAAAAAAAAAAAAAAAAAAGGACTTGCCACAGGGTGTTGCCTGCCTGTTCCAGCTTGCGGTTATGACTTTTAAAGTGAACTAGTCAGGCTTCCTTGGTGGTCCAAAGGATAAGAATCTGCCTGCCAATTCTTGGGGGCACAGGTTTGATCCCTGGTCCGGGAAGATCCCACATACTGCAGGGCAACTAAGCTCGTGCACCATAACTACTGAAGCCCCCACCCAGGTTCAGCCACAAAAGAAGCCACCACAGTGAAAAGCCTGGGTACAGCAACTAGAGTAGCCCGCGAACACCTCAGCTAGAGAAAGCCTGAGCGCAGCAACAAAGACCTAGTGCAACCAGATAAACAAATAAGCAAAGTGGAGCAGACATCTAGATTGTGAGCTTTCCTCCAGTGACATTCAGGACATCGGGAGCAAGGACAAGGAAAACCACGGGGTGGAATCCACCGGAATGGGAGTTTTGCCAGGGAATGATGACAGAGGAAGGAAGAACAAGGGAAGTGAAGATATTTTAAAGAATAGATTGTGATAATGACCCACAAAAATACGAGGGAAGTAAAGGGATTTTGGAATTTTAATGGGGAAAAGAGGGAGAGGAATTGAGGGATTCCGGTCAAAGAATTATTAGATTGGGGGGTAGAAAGTAAGTTGAAAGGAGAGCAAGATGCTTGAAATGGTATCAGCAGTCCTAGGCAGGAGGGTGATAATGAGGAGAGAAGGGCTGCGCTGGGTTGGAGGTAAGAAGCTTAGATACTGGAGTTACCAAGGACGAAGGCAGGAGTGAGGGTGGAGAGGAAGGCAGAGAGCCAAGGGGACTTCATGAATATGGGAGGAGTGACAGGGAAGACAGTGGGCAGGTCAGATTCTCAGATGGAATGAGATACAAGGAGCTGGTGTTGGGAGGGAGGGAGTGAGGGAGGAAGGAGAAACGCCTTGTTAAGAGACAATGGGGATCAAATAAGAAATCTTTTTAGAAAAATTTTTATTGAAGTATGGTTGATTTATAATGTTTTGTTAGTTTCAGGTGTACAGCAAAGTGAATCAGTTATACACGTACATCTATCCACTTTTTTTGGCCACACTGCATGGTATGTGGAGCTTCTCTGACCTGGGATTGAACCCATGTCTACGGCAGTGAGAGTAAGGCGTCTCAACCATAAACAGACAATCGACATTGAAATCATGACTGAAATATTTCACAATCTTCTTTATCTACTAAGTCTTTGAAAGCTGGTGTATATTTGACCTTTGTGGAAGCGAAAAAGGGAAAATCACTCAGTTGTGTCCAACTCTTTGGGATCGCATGGACTGTAGCCCGCCAGGCTCCTCTGTCCATGGGATTTCTCAGGCAATAATACTGCAGTGGGTTGCCATTGCCTTCTCCAGGGAGTACTCCCCACCTAAGGATCGAACTCAGGTCTCGGGAATTGGGGGCAGATTCTGTGCTGTCGGCGGCTTCTCTTGTTGCAGAGCACAGGTCTAGCTGCCCGGGCTTCTCGAGTGTTAGTGTGGCACTCGAGTGTTAGGGCTCTTGGACTCCAATAGTTGTGGCGCACAGGTGGCATCTTCCTGGACTAGGGATTGAGGACCCACGTCCCTTTCATTGGCCGGCATATTCTTATCCACTGTGCCAGCAGGAATATCCTAACCTCGTGCTTAAAGGATGCAGAGGAGTGGTCCAGGTAGGTAATGAAAATAAAGCATTCTTTGCAATGCCAGAAGCACGTGTGAAGACCTGGGAGGAGCACAGCATCTCTGGAAGCTGCTACCATAATCCAATATTTCCAAAGCAGAAGGCATGTGAGTGGAAAGTGACAAAGTGCATGCTGGGGCCTGTCAGTAAAAATCCGAGTGCTCAATGAACACAGACGGATGCTCTGGTGAGATGAACCTAAGGGCAGAGAAGATTCATGTCACGAAAATGAAAAGGCCAAGATACCACAGAAACTGACCAGGCACCAATACCGGAAGCCTTGTATTTCTCAAGCAGTCATCATCCCTCACGTGCCTGAACAGCTCATCTTTCAAAAGAAAACAAAAAAAGGAGAGGAAATGGGATTTATCGAGTATTGAACAATCGGATTTTCCATTTTATCCTAAAGCGAAATGTACTTCTCTCCCGGAAAACCGCAACCCACTGAGGAGGAGAATAAACGAGACATAAATATAAACACACTCCCCTGAAGGGCAGTCAGCAGACAAAAGTCTTCTTGAGAAGATGTGCCAGTTGAGGTCATAGTGGAGTCAGATGCAATTACTCATTCCCATTCTGTCCCCTGGAGGATGAAGGGAGAAAACCTGGAGAAGGTCGTGAAAACCGTGTGGATCGCAAATTATCCCAGGCAGGGCCGCCACACCAGGCACTTTTGCTTATGTTGTTTTGCTATTTAGTTGTGTCCGACTCTGCAACCCCATGCGCTGTAGCCTGCCAGGCTCTTCCATCCAGGGGATTTTCCAGGCAAGAATACTGGATTGGGTTGCCATGACCTTCTCCAGGGGATCTTCTTGACCCAGGGTGACATCCTTTTGACAACATTCTCATCCAGGCACAGAATCTCTAGCAGAACAGCATCTAAGGGGAGCTGGCTCAGCCACCCTCTGCCTTATCCTGAGGGTGCAAACTCCCCAGCATGCATTTCTCATTCAGTTCAAGCGTTTTGAGTCCTGTCCCCAATTCCAACCCCCTGGCCAGTGCTACTGCTTCACAAGGGGCCCCTGGATGCCCTGCACTGGCCCCTGAGGACATCCAAACATCTGTCTGGCCTGGCAGAGCCCTGCAGGGTGGTTCTCACTGCCCCGGTAGGTCCTCCGTGGTCTGTGTCTCCTGTGAGCTCAGAGAGGAGACTCTTTTGAGGCCCCTCGCCCTCCTTATCATTCCCCTCTGAACTCACTCTTTGGAAAAGACCCTGATCCTGGGAGAGATTGAAGGCAAGAGGAGAAGGCGACAACAGAGGATGAAATGGTTGGATGGCATCACCAACTCATTGGACATGAGTTTGAGCAAACTCTGGGAGATGATGAAAGACAGGGAAGCCTGACGTGCTGCTGCTGTCCATGGGGTCGCAAAGAGTCGGACACAACTGAGCGGCTGAACAACAATGGAACTCACTCTAGGCTTTCAGTGGCTTAAAAAAAGGTGATGTGGGACTTCCCTGGAGGTCCAGTGGTTAAGATTCTATGCTTCCTATGCAGGAGCCTTGAGTTCGATCCCTGCTTGGGGAACTGAGATCCCACAAGCCCTGCAGGTGAGATCATAAATAAATAAATATTTAAAAGGCAATGTGGCTTTAATTTTCATTACCAGGAGCACAGAACCCAAAGGAGACAGAGGATAAACCAGCTCTGAGTAGCCACACTCACCTGCCACCAGGGACCTTGTGAGGGTTACCTGTAGAATGCTTTGTTACACTTTTTAAAATAGAAAATATATTGGGGGTTTCCCTGGTGGCCCAGTGGTTAAGAATCTGCCTTGCAATGTCGGGGACACAGGTTCAATACGTGGTCCGGGAAGATCCCACAAGCCCCAGAGAAACTAAGCCCGTGCATCACAGCTATTAAGCCTGCACTCTAGAGCCTGGGCTCCTCAACAAGAGAAGCCACTGCTATAAGAAGCCCAAGCACTGCAACTAGAGAGAGCCTGTATGCAACAACAAAGACCCAGCGAGGCCAAAAATTAAAAAAAAAAACCACTGTAGGGAACTAAGAAGAAACAACACAAGAAAAAAGAGAAACTATATTTATTGTGCCTCTATAATAAATGAGCAATATAAAATTAAAAATTCAGAAGTCAACCTTAAAATTGCTATAATTAGTTAAATCTAGAGAGATGATTCTTGCCCGGAGAATCCCCAAGGACAGAGGAGCCTGGTGGGCTACAGTCCATAGGGTGCAAAAGAATTGGACATGACTGAAATGACTTAGCACGCATGCAGAGAGATGATAAATTCAGTTTTTATGACTGGATACCCTATGTACTCAAGCTTGTCAACCAGGGTGCTGTACCCAGGCAGGAAGCTGGAGGCTGCCTACCAGCCGAGGGAGACACTGTGTGGGGACTGACAGGCCGTGTCTGCAGGAGCCTCCATCTGAACTGACGCTCAGTGTTTGGTCCAGATTCAGTTTTTATAACTGGATACCCTATGTACTCAAGCTTGTCAACCAGGGTGCTGTACCCAGGCAGGAAGCTGGAGGCTGCCTACCAGCCCAGGGAGACACTGTGTGGGGGCTGACAGGCCGTGTCTGCAGGAGCCTCCATCTGAACTGGCGCTCAGTGTTCGGTCCAGATTCAGCGGGATGAGAGGGTTGGCTGCCCAGCACCAGGCCTGGAGGCACCACCTGCCCCAGCATACACACCCAGACAGGCACGGGCGCACACACTCCTCTCGGTCAAGCCCTGTCTAGAACACAACGCCAGTCCCTCCCAGCCTGACCTGTGCTTGCTAGGGTCTGCAGCACCTTGGCTGATAAGCTTGAGGAAGCGGCAAGACAGCGCACCTGTATGTGGGCACAGCCACTCGCTCATTACTGGCACCTGTGTGGTCACCAGCCGATGGTGTCACCTACACTCAGGGTGACAGAGGCTCTCAGGGGCCTCCCAAGGAGCAAAATTCTCTCTCCAGCTCCAGAAGCCACAGACGTTGTGAGGATGATGTCAGTGTACGAAGAGTCAGCACATGACAGAATTTGAAAATTAAGAAAAGCTGATCTCCAGGGTCCATGGTTCAACTTCCCATCAGCATCCAGCTCCTCATAGAGCAAGGCAATTCCAGGTTCTGTGGCCAGCTGTCTCAGCCCCTCATGCCCTGTGTCATTTGGGCAATTTTCTTTTCCTTTAAGTCTTTATTGAATGTGTTGCAATATCATTCTGTTATATGTTTTGGTTCTTTGGCCATGAGACATGTGGGATCTTAGTTCCCCAACCAGGGATCAAACTGCACCCCCTGCATTGGAAGGCGGAGTCTTAACCACCGGACCACAAGGAAAGTCCCTGGGCAACTTACTTAAGTGCTCAGAGGCCCTGTTTCTCTACGTATAAAACAGAGGGTGTTGGGATGACAAATTGTCAACTGAAAAAAAAAAAGCACAACCTAAATGTTGAGTGTTATGTTTTATTTGGTGGAAATTTTAAGGACTTAAAGCCAAGGGTATTAAAAAGCAGAGACATTACTTTGCCAACAAAGGTCCATCTAGTCAGCTCTGTGGTTTCTCCAGTAGTCATGTATGGATGTGAGAATTGGACTGTGAATAAAGCTGAGCACCGAAGAATTGATGCTTTTGAACTGTGGTGTTGGAGAAGACTCTTGAGAGTCCCTTGGACTGCAAGGAGATCCACCCAGTCCATCCTAAAGGAGATCAGTCCTGAGTATTCATTGGAAGGACTGATGCTGAAGCTGAAATTCCAATACTTTGGCCACCTCATGCAAAGAGTTGACTCATTGGAAAAGACCCTAATGCTGGGAGGGATTGGGGGCAGGAGGAGAAGGGAATGACAGAGGATGAGATGGCTAGATGGCATCACTGACTCAATGCACATGAGTTTGGGTAAATTCCAAGAGTTGGTGATGGACAGGGAGGTCTGGCGTGCTGCGATTCATGGGGTCGCAAAGAGTCAGACACAACTGAGCGACTGAACTGAACTGAAAGCCAAGGAGATGCAGGACTCTGAGAACAATCTGAGGTTCTGCTCCAAAGAGGCAAGGGAGGAGCCAGGATACATAGGAGTTTTTGCAACAAAGACCAGGTAGTCGGAATATCAAAAGATTTCCAGACAAGCAAAAATTAAGAGAATTCCACCAAACCAGCTTCACAACAAATGCTGAAGGAACTTCTCTAGGCAGAAAAGAAGAGAAGGAAAAGCCCTACCCACAGAAAATAAACCCCCCAAATTAAGAAAACGGTAATAGGATCATACATATTGATAATTAACTTAAATGTAAATTGGAGAAGGAAATGACAACCCTCCAGTACTCTTGCCTGGAAAATTCCATGGATGGAGGAATCTGGTGGGTTACAGTCCATGGGGTTGAAAAGAGTTGGACACTACTAAGCAACTTCACTTTCACTTTCGCTTTGAATGTAAATAAATTAAATACTCCAACCAAAAGACATAGACTGGCTGAGCAGATGAAAACATGTGCATGCATGCACTTCCACTTACCCCATCATTCTGCTTGACCCACCAAATTGTATGTAATTATTTTATATTGTTAGGTTAATCATGTTCCCATTATGGGTTAAAAAAAAAAAAAGAGAGAGAGAGAGATTACCGCTAATTAAAGAAACCAGACCTCTCAAGCTAACGAATTTAGCACTTTTCTACTTATGGGATGGAGAAAGAAATGGCAACCCACTCTGGTATCCTGGCCTGGAGAATCCTATGGACAGAGGAGCGTGGAGGGCTACGTCCATAGGGTGGCAAAGAGTTGGGTATCACTGAAGCAACTTAGCAGGAGCATGTATGGGAAGATGAGAGTAGGCTCACTGAAAATCATTCCTTTTATATGCATCCTAACTGTCTGGGGCCAGCATCCTGTATTTTCTCCTCCTGAGTCCCCTCAGGGCCCCCTGTTGGGGCCATTATAATGTGATGAATGGATGGCTACAACAGTATTTCTTTACTGATTTGGCAGCAACATTTTTCATTCACAGAAGTGAGATAATATTTTTTTAAACTTTATTTTGTATTGGAGTATCGCCAATTAACAATGTTTGATAGTCTCAGGTGGACAGTGAAGGGATTCAGCCATACATATACATGTATCCATTCTCCTCCAAACTCCCCTTCCATCCAGGCTGCCACATGACATTGAGCAAGTTCCTTGATGTCCTTATTGGCTACCCATTTTAAATATAGCAGTGTGTACAGGCAAAGATTCCCTGGAGAGAATGGACTGGCAAACCAGCTCCAGTATTCTTGCCTGGAGAATTCTATGGATAGAGGAGCCTGGCGGGCTACAGTCCATGGGGCTGCAAAGAGTTGGACACATGCAACCATAAGTTCTTTCTCTAAGTCTGTGAGTCTCTTTTTGTCTTACATTTGTATCATTTCTTTTAAGACTCTACAAATAAGGGATGTCATACCACATTTCTCCTTCTCTGTATGAAGAAGTGAGATAATTTAACCTTCTTGCATTAGTTGGTTCACAAGGAGATACAATTTGCCAATAAGAGAATTGATACATATTTCACCTTCCAAATTATCAAGGAAATGAGAAAAATATAACATGAAGTTCAGTGTTGAATAAGTGAGTAAACCTTTTGAATCCCATTAATAATTGCACTAGCTTCAGGAAACCGTACAACTCATCTATTGTTGGAGGCATTGACGAAAGCATCCAGTGATGCACGGTGCAGCTATTAAACTGGTGAAGTTTGTGTAGCAACATAGAAGCATGCTCGTATGTGAGGCTGAGTGGGAACAGCTGAGTTCAGAGTCAGGCCCTGCTGTGTTTAGTGCAACAAAGCATTTTTGTATAAATGTCACCAGGGCCTGGAAAAGGACTTGGAAAAATAGAAACATCTGATGTGTTAAGGGGAAAAAATTGTGGTTGTTTTATTTTTTTTCCCCTGATTTCTATTGTTGCTGTTTTATTTGTTTGTACAATAAATGAAAAGGAAGACCAGCACTCCACAGTGACCCACTTTTCCTTGCTTCCTGGACCTGCCACTCAGGATAGACTCTGCCAGCTCCTGACTGGCTGGGTGTCTCCACACTGAGCAAAGTTCCTTCCTCCAAACCCCTCCGGTTCTTGGTTCCTCCCCTCCAGTGGCCCTCATCTGGCTCCACTGCCGACTGTCTCTTAATCTGGGGCCTTGAAGGAGAGAACAAGATCCCACCCACTTTGTACTCACTCCACAAGTCTGACAGCCAAATGCTACTAAAGTTTTATTTGATGAAGCCAACAATTATTTTAAAAAGTATTTATTTATTTTTAGCTGCTTCATTTCTTAGTTGTAGCAAACAGGATCTTTGCTCCAGAGAGTTCAGGCTCAGTTGCCCCACAGCATGTGGGATCTTAGTTCCCTGACTAGGGATTGAACCGATGTCTCCTATATTGCAAGTTGGATTCTCAACCATTGGACCACCAGGAAAGATTCTGAATCCAACATTTTGCTTTCCTGTTTCTAGTTTCTCTGTCTGCAAGATGCAAACAGGATGGTGAAAGCCCGGGTGAAGTTGGAAAGGCCTGAAGTGTGTCAAAGCTATTGGAAGAGAGACAGTGGGGCTGGAGACTTTTTAGGGAACTTGTAATTCCTCATAAGGGAGGTAGGGAAGTGGAGGGGGAAACACCAGCATATCCGATGAATACACAGACCCACAGCAATGTGTGCTGAGATGTTAAGGAGGATGGGAACACCGGAGCCACATGTTGCGTCAGCCAGCACCTAGATTCACCTTCGGTACAGACGGAGAAGCTGAGGTCAGAAAGTGGAGTGCAGTACGCCCGATGGTTAGCCTCTCAGTTCTTCCTTAGTTCCGGGTCCCTTCCACCCTTCAGGGGCCAGCTCCATCAACAGCAGCAGCTGTCTCTCTGACCTGCCAAGGTACCGGAAGTCTCTGTCATGCATGAGTCAGTCATTCTCTTCCGGACTGACATTTCGTCTGAGGAAGTCTTGCTAAATATTTGTTTAGTTTCCTGACAGTGGTAAAGCATGAACCCATTGTGGGCCAGACTGGATCACTTTGTCTAAAGTCTAGCCTCATTTAAAAAACTAAAAGTAGCGCTACCATGTGATCCAGTAATCCCACTCCTGGGCGTATATCCAGAGAAAACTATAAATTGAAAAGATACTCGCACCCGCATGTCCATAGCAGCACTATTTACAACAGCCAAGACACGGAAGCAACCTAAATGTCCATTGGCAGATGAATGTATAAATGAGATGTAGGACATAGATACAATGGAATACCGCTGCTGCTAAGTCACTTCAGTCATGTCCGACTCTGTGCAACCCCATGGACGGCAGCCCACAAGGCTCCTCCATTCATGGGATTTGCCAGACAAGAGTACTGGAGTGGGGTGCCATTGCCTTCTCTGACAATGGAATACTACTCAGCCATAAAAAAGAATGAAATAATGCCATTTTCAGTAATATATATGCAACTAGAGATCAAGATACCAAGTGAAGTAAGTCTGACAGACAAATATTCACATTTGTGGAATCTAAACCTTAGATACAAATGAACTTATTTGTAAAACAGAAACAGACTCACAGACATAGAAAATAAACTTGTGGTTTCTGAAAGGGAAATCGGGTTGGGGGATAAATCAGAGTCTGGGATTAAAAATATACACACTACTATTTATAAGCTAGAGAACCAACAGGGCCTACTATCATAGGGTTAATATCTTGTAATAACCTATAATAGCAAAAAATCTAAAAAAGAATATATATATATAATTGTTGTTAAGTGGCTAAGTCATGTCCAGCTCTTTGCAATTCCATGGACTGCAGCACTCCAGGCTTCCTTGTCTTTCACTATCTCCCAGCGTTTGCTCAAACTCATATCCATTGAGTTGGTGATGTCATCCAATCATCTCATCCTCTGTTGCCCCCTTTTCCTCCTGTCATATTTCCCAGCATCAGGGTCTTTTCCAATGAGTCAACTCTTTGCATTAGGTGGCCAAAGTATTGGAACAATATATATTGCCTTATACCAACACAACATTTTAAATCAACTATCTATATTCAACAAACTTTTTTTTTTCATGTCTAGCCTTAAACTAGGCCCTGGTGGAGAAAAAAGGTAAACTTCCATGGAAAAGGAAGGACTGAGGAAAGAAGCCCAGGCTGGTTGGCCAGGATGGTGGGGGGAGAGATGGGGCATGAGGTCAGCCCATGGAGGTGGACATAAGAAAACAGGGTGGCACTGGGTGGCTGGGGCTGCTTCTTCTGCACCTCTTCCTTGTATTACACCACAACCTTGGGCAAGTTTTCCTGAGAGTCGGCTTCTCCTTTCACCACATGGGGTAACAATATCTGCCCCCACTGCCAGTCATTGTGAGGATCAATTGCAACAAGGTCATAGCACTGTATAACCGGTGGAAGCCGTCTGTACCTGCTGGGCCAAGGGGAAGAATGGGTCAGAGAAGCCCGGTATCCAGCCAGATGTCGTATGGCCCATCAGGGGCCAAACCATGGCCACAGCAGTCTCCATGCTCCAGGCCAAATCTCTGATGTTGGAGAATTCTTGGATCGCTGTTGAAAGGGCTCAAGCTTCTCCTGGACCAAGATCATCATCCCAAGCAGCCCAGTTGGCAAGGTTTGCTGATGGCCTGGGTATACCAATATGTCTGTGCTCCGAACAAGAGTACTCAAAAATCCTCATTTCAGGCGCCCTCCTCTACTCCCGGATCCCAAACTTCTATCTACTCACTTAACTAAGCAGTATTTCCCACTATTGGGGTGTGAGGGTCCAGGCTTTTTGGCTTAGCACACAGACCCCCAGGACAGAGAAACAGAGCGCCGGGAGGGGGACGTAAGGCCAAAGTGAGAGAAGGGCTGGAAGCTGGTGCAGAAACAATGGGGCAAAGCACCTCATGGACCATAGGAAGGACTGTCACTTACTTACACGCAAGCTCATTCTGTGTGCCTTACCTTTAATTCCCACAAGAACTCTGTGCATCCCCATTAAATTTATTTATTTATTCTTTTTGGTTGCCCTGGGTCTTTGTTGCTGCAAGGGCTTTCTCTAGTTGCAGCAAGTGGGGGCTACTCTCTAGCTGCAGTGTAGAGGCTTCTCATTGCAGTGGCTTCTCTTGTTGCTGAGATGGGCTCTAGGGCAGGGGCAGTAGCTGCAGCTCCCAGGCTCTAAACACATGCTCAATAGTTGTGGCTCACAGGCTTAGTTGCTCCACAGCATGTGGGATCTTCCCGGATGGGGGATCAAACTCATGTCCCCCTGCATTGGCAGGCAGATTCTCAACCACTGGACCACCAGGGAAGTCCCAATCCCCATTTTACAGATGAGGAAACTGAGGCACAGAGGGAGGAAGTCACTTGTTAAAATTCTCACAGCTGGCATCTAGTTGAGCTAGGATTTGAACCTGGGCATGCTGATGCCCAGAGGCCCTGCACTTTCCGATTGCACTAGGGAAAGTTCCAGTGAAATGTTTACTGTCCATATAGTGTCATTTGGAAAAAATAAACCTGGGGTGGGTGGCAAGGGCTTGGCCCTGCTCCCAGCTCAGCTGTGAATGTTCTGTTCACTCCCAACGAGATATCTGGAGGCTCTCTGGGTCTCAGCATCCCCGCCATAAAATGGGGTGGGGGCAGGGTGGGTGGATCACAGTGGCTGAAGTTGAAGAGCACTTGCAACTCTGATGTAAAAAATATCCCCATTAAAGCAAGCATTTTCCCAACGACATCATGTGGTTGTCTGCTTAGGTCAGTAGAGACAAAATCTAGAGAAAGTTGGAGGCTTCCAAATCGGACAAAAGTCGTTTCGTAAAATGTTTTCAAAGATGAAGAGACCTTGTTAAAAACAATGGAGGCATTTTCTCTTATTTCCAAAGGAAGTGATTCAACCTAACCAAAGGTCACTAACGAAAGACATGACTTTAATTGCGTTATAAACATTAAAGATGCTGCAACTCTGCTGGGCCAGCTGGAGCTCCTGCTGTGTGTGTGTGTGTGTGTATGTATCTGTGTGTGTGTGTGTGTGTGTGCATGCTCCTTCTAGAGGATTCTGCTCAAGACCACCTTTCTTTTTAAAACTAAGGTTTTCATATGTCTCAGGGAACTCAAACTAGGGCCCTGCGGCAATCTAGAGGGGTGGGATGGGGTGAGTGGTGGGAGGGAGGCTCTAGAGGGACGGGACATACGTATATATACCCATGGCTGATCCATGATGATGTATGGCAGGAACCAACACAATATTGTAATTATCCTTCAATTAAAAAATTTAAAAACCAAGATTTTCTGGCCTGGTGGCATCAGGAAAACTTAAAAAAACAAAACAACAAAACAAAAATAACCAATGACTGGCCTTCACTTCGAGCGACTGACTGGGGATCACCTTCTGAGGCCTAAGCTTCAGTACTGCTTTCAAACTAAGTCTCCCTTACCAGTTCTACTGAACAGTAAGGTTTTAAAACCATTGTTTTCAAACAGCAGGGGAAGGAAATCCAAAAAGGATGGGATATACAGATGCATATAGCTGATTCACATTGCTGTACAGAAGACAGTAGCATCACATTGTAAAATAAGTACACTCCAATAAAAAAGAACTGCTATGTGCTTGATTAAAAAAAAAAAGAAACAGCAGTTCTCCCATTTTTTCACTCCAAGAATCATCTGGAGAGCATGTTAAAAAATACTTGAGTCACTAATTCCTAAGCCTGAAGTGAGATTCAGTAGTTGATACTTCTAACAAGTTCCCAGGAAGGACAAGTATTTCTCAAACTCAGAAACCATTAGGTGTCCTTTTGGGGGTTCCAAAGAGCTCTGGTACCCTAGTCCTTTATGACTAAGCACAGAAAAGAATTCAGCAAGAGAAAGGTGATGGATAAGAAGTGATTTATTAGAATAGGACGCTTGTGAAGTTTACAGGCAGTTAGGTGAGAAATGCCATGCCCTGAGAATTTATTGGGCTACAGTTTTATAATCAGAGAAAAAATGGAGAGGGGGAAAAGAACTTCTTTGTCTTTCTTGAGTAGACATCACGTTTTCGTCATCAGCTCCTCCTCCAGGATGGGCAGGAGAGTTTTCTTGTCCCTACATGCTCAAGCTGAGTCCACAAATTATTGTTTTTATGTGTGCAGAAAGCATGTCCCGGGGATCATTAACTTACTGAGCTCATTGGACAGAATGTGGGGCTCATATTGTTGTTGTTGTTTAGTTGTTCAGTCATGTCCGACTTTTTTTGACCCCATAGACTGCAGCCCACGAGGCTCCTCTGTCCATGGAATTCTCCAGGCAAGAATACTAGAGTGGGTTGCCATTTCCTTCTCGGGATCTTTCTGACCTAGAGAGGGAACCCTCACTGGCAAGAGGATTCTTTACCGCTGAGCCACCAGGGAAACCCATACACAAGGTGTATATTTACGTTATTAAATTTCTTTTCCCTTGTTAATATTTTACTGCATACAGGATGTCAGCCACAGAACCTAGAAGAGTAGAGAGAAAATTCATTTTCCTCCCCTTTAGCAACAGAGTCTCCATGGAAACACAGACAGGAAGCAGGTGGTAAGTCCAGACAGACCCTGAGTGATGGGAGGGGTCCCGGAAGTTGGACCAAGCTGGGTGGGGCCGGATGGGGCTCTTCAGGAGGCTTCCACCCTACTGTTGGCCCTACATGTTGAATTTGCTGAGGTGTTCAATGCCATTTTTTATGTTTGAAAACATTTGGATACACCTCCTTGCAAAGGTGAGAGTCCACTAGACAGCTCAGTCCCCTTGGCTATGCTGCAATCCACCTGACCCCTTACTCCTTTAAAAAAAGCTTGGTGGTGGGAATTTCCCTGCTGGTCCAAAAGTTAAGACTCTACACTTTTAATGCAGGGGGCACAGATTCGATCCCTAGTTGGGAAACTAAGATCCTGGGTGCTGTGTGGCACTGCCAAAACATAAAATAAAAATAATAAAAAAAGCATGGTGGAATAAACAGAGATAGACAGTTTGTTCTTCAGATGGGGAGCGGGGAAGATGGCTTACCCAGGTGAGGTCAGGATGGCTACGGAGACATTCCAGACACCTCGACCCAGCAAAGTGCTCCAAACTTCTCTGCCACAAGCCTGTCCCATGAGAACTGTCTGTTTTCCTAAAGACCAAATATTCACACACAGAAAAAAAATCAATTGGGATCCAATGGAATTCATCAAAAATTAAATTAGAAAAGAATAAATTCAATCAGAAGGAACCAAATTTTGATGAAATTAATTAAATCAAACCAATTTAATAAAAAAAATTGAAATAGCACTTTTAATTTTAGAGGTATAGAGAAGAGTGCGTAGATTAAGACAAGGTGTGTTTACAGCACTGTTTTGCAATCCTGACTGTACGTGGTAATCTCCTGAGGTGTTACTGAGGCCTGAGTACCACTAAGTACTTAAAAAAAAATTTGCTGTTTTTTTTTGGCTGCACTGGGTCTTCGTTGCTGCACTAGGGCTTTTTCTAGTTGTGGTGGGCAGGGCTACTCTGTAGTTGCAGAGCACGGGCTTTAGGCAAGTGGGCTCCAGTAATTGCAGCTTGTGGGCTCCAGAGCTCAGGCTCAGTAGTTGTGGTGCATGGGCTTAGTTGGACCATGGCTTATGGGATCTAGTTCCAAGACCAGGGATCGAATCCATGTCCCCTGCATTGGCCACCAGGGAAGTCCCCCAATAAATTATTATCATGATTTAATTGGTTTGGGGTGGGACTTGGGCAAGAGGACTTTGAAAAATTTCCCTCTAAAGAAATTTCTTTTACATGCATACACATACATGCATGTATTTAGCTCAATTGGATCATAGTGAATGTTTGCTTTTTTGATGTGGACCATTTTTAAAGCCTTTATTTAATTTTTACAATGTTGGTTCTGTTGTTTATATTCTGGTTCTTTGGCCATAAGGCATGTGGGATCATAGCTCTCTGACCAGGGATTGAACCTAAACCCCCTGCATTGGAAGGTGAAGTCTTAACAACTGGACTGACAGAAAAATCCCTATACTACTTGTTACTAACTTTGCTTTTTCTATTTTGTTAAGTAATGTTATTCTGCAAGCATTTTTATATGTCAATAGATTCTTATTTACAGGATTATTTTAACTTAGACATTTTAAAGATACTATTCTATATAGTAGACTTAGCTTACATAGTACATTTCATATACTCTAAATGTATGATTTAGACCTTTAAATGTCAAAATAGTATTTCATATTGTCAAGTTACAATAATTGACTAACACCATTTTATTAGGTATATAGTCTTAACTTTTTCACTGTCATAAATAACATATCAGTAGAGAAGCCACTACATAATTTATTTTGTGCCTAACAATAATTATTTCCTGAGAATCAATGTTTATCATCTACATTAAACTGTCTACACAAGTAGAAGACGGCATTTCACTGTTGATTCTTTGTTCCATTTTTAAGAAAAAACTACTGGTGGAGTTGAACATTTGTGTATGTGCATGGTTGTATTATGTTTTATTTTAACAGCTTGTAGCTTTTTCTCCTTGAATTGTCTCTGAATGCTTCCTCCTCCATAACCAGGGAGGAACCTGGCTTTCTGGACTTGTTCTTGCCCACTATGATAGTATTTGCCCTCGTCTTCTTTCAGAAGCTGCTGAACATATTTTGGATGACATTCTAGACCTTCTTAAAGAAATACCTTTATATTCACTCCAGACCTGGCATTCCACAGGTGTCTGGTCCTGGGGGACACCCAGAGATGCTGTGCTGGAGCAATTTGGCCAAGAACAGGGAAAAACGGGGGGTGGGGTCCCTCGTCCCATTCCCTCTCTTCAGTTTCTCTCTAATGCTTCTTTTTTGGCAAATTCTAAAAGGACTCCCTCTGGCAAGTGCATCCGATAAATGGAGTTGGCAGAGTCTCTGCTCCAGCTCTGTTAAGCAGCAAATAGAAGGCTGGATCAATAAGCAGCACACAGGGCCTTACCTGATAGTCCAAAAGTTAAAACTCCCAGCTTCCAAAGCAGGGGACAGGGGTTCAGTCCCTGGTTGAGAAGCTAAGATCCCACATGCTACTTGGCCAAAAAAAAAATATTAATAAGAGCATACAGAAGGGTAAGACCCAAGGGCCCAGTGTCCTTGAGACACAGCTCACCTGGATTTCATCACCCATCTATCTCTACATGTTTACGGCCCTCTGGTAGTTCCCACCATGAGAACGGTTCAGTTCATTTCTAGTGCTGACAGGTGCCTCCATATGTGATTGGCTTCATGGTCACTGAGATGCTCTTCCTTTCACGGGCTGATCACCAGGTGCCTTCTGATAGGCTATTGGCCTCTTGGGTTTGGAAGACGACTCCATCAAGGTTGATTCCACTAAGTCAATGTCAGCTCCAGATGGCAAAATGACACATACCAAACAGGAAATGAAATATTTCCCTTGCTATCTCTACAAAACACAATGAGACTGTCAACTTGACCTCTAGAGAATTCTCATATAACTTACTAACTTCCTGCCATGAGAACGTCAAGTTGCATGTGATGATGGCTTTCCTCTTCCTGCTGAGCCTCTGCATCCGGGTCACTCTGGCCATAGAACGTCATAGCCAAGAACAGTAGAAATGTGCCGATCAGCCTTTCGTCCCTCTGGGTGGAGACACCATGGTTTCTCCTATAGGCTGCTGCTGTTTAGTTGCTAAATCATGTCTGACTGTTTGCAACACCATAGACTGTAGCCCACCAGGCTCCTCTGCCCATGGGATTTCCCAGGCAAGAATGCTGGAGTGGGTAGCCATTTCCTTCTCCGGGGGAACTTCCCGAGCCAGGGATCGAGCCTGCATCTCTTGTACCTTCTGCATTAGCAGGTGGATTCTTTACCAGTGCGCCACCTGGGAAGCCCTTTGGTGAAGGGGGAATACATGCAATCAAGCACATATGTTTATAGAAGGTTTCTGCTAGTCCTGAGGAGCAGTCATCACCATGAAGGATTTTAGATCTGAGAAGATACATAAATTGGGCTTGAGGTAGGAGTTAGATGGGCTCTAGTTTAGACATTTACAACTGCCCTTCTGTTTGCATGTCATGGGACACGAAGAAGTGGGCTTCAGGCTGGACACTTATAACTTGTTTCCGGTTTGCATTTCCTGAAACGAGAGATAGGTGGGCTCCAGCTGAGGAATTTACAATCAGCCTCCTCTTTGCCCTCCAAAATGGAAATAACAGCAAAAACAGGGTAAATAGCCAGTGTTTGTCTCTTGTAAACACCTAAACTGAAGCCCTTCTAACTCCTAAGGCTCATAAAAATCAGCTTCTGAAAATATTCAACTATTCAAAGGCCTGTTCTGCCCATTTTTCCCAAAACACAGAGTTCCTCTTCCTGCTCTCCACCCAGAACTCCTTCCAGGGGGTGTTAAAAGTCAGAAGCCATCACATGATTTAACCCTTGTAGAAGTAGATGGCACGTGCCCGTGACAAGTGCCAATTTTTATCTGTCACCTCTTACTCTATGTATTGCTTATTCACTTTATTTATCCTTCATGTCAAATTCCTTTTTCTGTCTTTTGCTTTCTCCTTGAGACTCAACCTCACATTTCCTCTTGTTTCCATGCCCACCCCACCCAGGGTGGCTCACCAAGACCTGTTCAGCTGCACCAGAATCTCCTCTCTGGAACTGCCACATCTATTCACTGGGGCCACCGTGGCCTGCTCCTTGGAAGAAAAGCTATGACAAGCTCAGACAGTGTATTAAGAAGCAGAGACATCACTTTGCCAACAAAGGTCTGTATAGTCAAAGCTATGGCTTTTCCAGTAGTCACGGATGGATGTGAGAGTTGGACTGTAAAGAAAACTGAGCACCAAAGAACTGATTTTTTCAAACTGTGCTGGAGAAGATTCTTGAGAGTCTTTTCAAATGCAAGGAGATAAATCCTAAAGGAAATCAAGCCTGAATATTCACTGGAAGGACTGATGCTGAAGATGAAGCTTTAATCCTTTGGCCACCTGATGCAAAGAGTCGGTGGAAAAGACCCAGATGCTGGGAGAGATTGAGGACAGGAGGAAAAGGGGATGACAGAGGATGAGATAGTTGGATGACATCACTGACTCGATGGATGTAAGTTTGAGCAAACTCCAGGAGATAGATAGTGAAGGACAGGGAAGCCTGGCATGCTGCAGTCCATGGGGTCACAAAGGGTCAGACACAACTGAGCAACTGAACAACAGCAACACTCTAGCCTGCAGGGCATCCTTGTCCTCAGGTACTTTCGTTCCTCCCCTCAGACTGTCCCTGATCAACTCACACAGAGGCTTCCCTGATTCTCTGTAAGGCTCTTGCCAGAGGAGTTGGAAGGGTGATTTTTAAAAGGGGGGATTGGCTTGGGTGAGGGTGAGGGCCATTTCCCACCATCATCAGCCTCCCCTCCCCTAGCAGGCTTCGATGGGAAGCAGGAGACAACTCAGCAGGACAGTGACCCTCCCCGGTGGATGCACCCTCTGCTTATACCAACCCAAGGGTGGCTCTGCTAGGTGGTTGTGATCAGCAGAAGCTGAGGTTGGAGGGCACCAGGGGGCCTCATCTCATCACAGATACCCACCCCCCAGAATACATGCTCTTCCCCCAAACTCCCAAGTGCCTGTGGGAGCCGGTACTCTCGACACAGAGGACTCCAGTTGGTCCCTGGGCTTCTCTCTGATGCCCCCACTGGAAGTGGTCAAATGGACTTTGCCTGGCCAATTTGTCTTAGACAGCTCCACTCAACAGATTTTATTTAGAATTCAGTGCCAGAGAAAGGCCCGCTCCCTCAAGGAGAAGGTATGCTTCTGCCTCTTTAATAGAAAGACTGATGTGAAAGCTCTCTTTGCTCTCCTGGGGGTAAACTTGTAACCAAGTGGGACCCTCTGGGGCCTTCCCAGGACAGGCCTTTCCCCATATCCTCTGCTTTAGCTCCTCTCTGAATAGTATTTGACACATACAGTGTTTAGTCCCTCAGTCACTCAGTTATATCTGACTCTGCGACCCCAAGGACTGTAGCCCACTAGGTTCCTCTGTCTGTGGGTACTCTCCAGGCAAGGATACTGCAGTAGGTTGCCTTGCCCTTCTCCAGGGATACAAATAGTATTTGATGCAAACTTCCTGAGATGTTCTGCAGATGTGAAACCCCCCAACCAAATGGAAGATGCTAACTACTTGAAGACCCTGAGCACAGCGCCCCAGGCCTCTTGGAGCCTAAATTCACTCCTGTGACCCCCATGTTAGCTCACCATCAATCAGAGAATTGTGCATAACCTGATCACAGACCCTTCGACCCCCTGCCTCAGTGGATTTTAAAAGGGCTTTGTTGAAACCCTTCAGAGAGCTTGGGGCTTTTTAGGGCATGAAGGACTGAGCTTGCAAGCATCCATCTCCTTGCATGGCCCTGCAATAAACCTTTCCCTGCCCCAAACTCTGATGTTTTGGTGTGCTTGGCATCACTGTGTGTCAGGCACATACTTGCGCTAACACACTGAACCAAGAGCAGCGGCAAAACAGGAGGAATCACAGCGCCAGCTTTGTGAGCCTGTGAGAGGTGCCTGGCAGCGTGTCCTCACCCGTTCCCCTGTTGCTCTTGGCTCCACTTTCTGTGCAGGACAAATGGTTACAGGGAATCCTCAAAGCCCACACAGAAACTTGGAGTCAGTAGAGTGTAAAAGAGGGAAGGAGGGACGCTTCCGTCACTCACTGTTGGCTGGATTTTTCTGGATTAACGAATAACTAAATGAACATGCTTGTGAATGCATGAGTGAATAAGAGAATGGACAAACAAATCTGTTTTTGTGAGACAAATTCACTGCGAGCTGATACTCTGCCTGGGGTGCCATTGAGACACAGTCAGTCCCCTACATATAAACAAGTCTCACTCTGAGAGAGAGAGATCATAAGTCCAATTTGTTTGTTAAGTCCAACAAACTTAGCCTCGGTACCCAACTAACACAGTCAGCTATATATTAATAGTACTGTACTGCCATATAATACTTTTCACACAAATAACACATGAAAAACAAACACAAAAACTAAGGAAAACTTTTTTTAAAATTAAATTTTTATTTGGTCACACCATGTGGGATTCGGGATCTTAGTTCCCTGACCAGGGATTGAACCCATGAACCCTACATTGGGAATGAAGAGTCCTAACCACTGAATTCTTTGGAACTCTGCATTCAGATGGGAATATCTTTCCTTTTCTCCTTTGCTTTTTGCTTCTCTTCTTTTTACAACTATTTCCAAGGCCTTCTCAGATAGCCATTTTGCTTTTTTGCATTTCTTTTCCATGGGGATGGTCTTGATCCCTGTCTCCTGTACAATGTCATGAACCTCTGTCTATAGTTCATCAGGCACTCTGTCTATCAGATCTAGGCCCTTAAAATCTATTTCTCACTTCCACTGTATAATCATAAGGGGTTTGATTTAGGTCATACCTGAATGGTCTAGTGGTTTTCCCCACTTTCTTCAATTTCAGTCTGAATTTGGCAATAAGGAGTTCATGATCTGAGCCACAGTCAGCTCCCAGTCTTGTTTCTGCTGACTGTATAGAGCTTTTCCATCTTTGGCTGCAAGGAATATAGTCAATCTGATTTCGATGTTGACCATCTGGTGATGTCCATGTGTAGAGTCTTCTCTTGTGTTGTTGGAAGAGGGTGTTTGCTATGACCAGTGTGTTCTCTTGGCAAAACTCTATTAGCCTTTGTCCTGCTTCATTCTGTACTCCAAGGCCAAATTTGCCTGTTACTCCAGGTGTTTCCTGACTTCCTACTTTTGCATTGCAGTCCCCTATAATGAAAAGGACATCTTTTTTGGGTGTTAGTTCTAAAAGGTCTTGTAGGTCTTCATAGAACTGTTCATCTTCTTCAGCATTACTGGTTGGGGCATAGACTTGGATTACTGTGATATTGAATGGTTTGCCTTGGAAATGAACAGAGATCATTCTGTCATTTTTGAGATTGCATCCAAGTACTGCATTTCAGACTCTTTTCTTGACCATGATGGTTACTCCATTTCTTCTAAGTTATTCCTGCCCACAGTAGTAGATATAATGGTCATCTGAGTTAAATTCCAATCCATTCCAATCCATTTTAGTTCGCTGATTCCTGGAATGTTGATGTTCATTCTTGCCATCTCCTGTTTGACCACTTCCAATTTGCCCTGATTCATGGACCTGACATTCCAGGTTCCTATGCAATATTGCTCTTTACAGCATTGGACCTTGCTTCTATCACCAGTCACATCCACAGCTGAGTATTGTTTTTGCTTTGGCTCCATCCCTTCATTCTTTCTGGAGTTATTTCTCCACTGATCTCCAGTAGCATATTGGGCACCTACCAACCTGGGGAGTTCCTCTTTCAGTATCCTACCATTTTGCCTTTTCATACTGTTCATGGGGTTCTCAAGGCAAGAATACTGAAGTGGTTTGCCATTCCCTTCTCCAGTGGACCACATTCTGTCAGACCTCTCCACCATGACCTGTATGTCTTGGGTGGTCCCACACAACATGGCTTAGTTTCATTGAGTTAGACAAGGCTGTGGTCTATGTGATCAGATTGGCTAGTTTTCTGTGATTATGGTTTCAGTGTGTCTGCCCTCTGACGCCCTCTCACAACACCTACCATCTTACTTGGGTTTCTCTTACCTTGGACATGGGGTATCTCTTCACAGCTGCTCCAGCAAAGCGCAGCCTCTGCTCCTTACCTTGGATGAGGGATATCTCTTCACTGCCGCCCCTCCTGACCTTGAATTTGGAGTAGCTTCTGTGCCATGCAGCCGCTACTCAGTGCAGCCGCTACTTCAGTGATCAGTGCAAAGAAATAGAGGAAAACAACAGAATGGGAAAGACTAGAGATCTCTTCAAGAAAATTAGAGATACCAAGGGAACATTTCATGCAAAGATGGGCTCGATAAGGACAGAAATGGTATGGATCTAACAGAAGCAGAAGATATTAAGAAGAGGTGGCAAGAATACACAGAATAACTGTACAAAAAAGATTTTCATGACCCAGATAATCATGATGGTGTGATTATTCACCTAGAGCCAGACATCCTGGAATGTAAAGTCAAGTAGGCCTTAGAAAGCATCACTCTGAACAAAGCTAGTGGAGGTGATGGAATTCCAGTTGCTGCTGCTGCTAAGTCACTTCAGTCGTGTCCAACTCTGTGTGACCCCATGGGCTGCAGCCTTCCAGGCTCCTCTATCCATCAGATTTTCCAGGCAAGAGTACTGGAGTGGGTTGCCATTGCCTTCTCCAGAATTCCAGTTGAGCTATTTCAAATCCTGAAAGATGATGCTGTGAAAGTGCTGCACTCAATATGCCAGCAAATTTGGAAAACTCAACAGTGCCCACAGGACTGGAAAAGGTCAGTTTTCATTCCAATCTCAAAGAAAGGCAATGCTAAAGAATGCTCAAACTACTGCACAATTACACTCATCTCACACACTAGTAAAGTAATGCTCAAAATTCTCCAAGCCAGGCTTCAGGAATACGTGAACTGTGAACTTCCAAATGTTCAAGCTGGTTTTAGAAAAGGCAGAGGAACCAGAGATCAAATTGCCAACACCCGCTGGGTTATTGAAAAAGCAAGAGAGTCCCAGAAATACATCTATTTCTGCTTTATTGACTATGCCATAGCCTTTGACTGTGTGGATCACAATAATCTGTGGAAAATTCTGAAAGAGATGGGAATACCAGACCATCTGACCTGTCTCTTGAGAAACCTGTATGCAGGTCAGGAAGCAACAGTTAGAACTGGACATGGAACAACAGACTGGTTCCAAATAGGAAAAGGAGTGCATCAAGGCTGTATATTGTCACCCTGCTTATTTAACGTCTATGCAGAGTACATTATGAGAAACGCTGGGCTGGAAGAAACATAAGCTGGAATCAAGATTGCTGGGAGAAATATCAATAACCTCAGATATGCAGATGACACCATTCTTATGGCAGAAAGTGAAGAGGAACTAAAAAGCCTCTTGATGAAAGTGAAAGAGGAGAGTGAAAAAGTTGGCTTGAGGCTCAACATTCAGAAAACGAAGATCATGGCATCTGGTCCCATCACTTCATGGGAAATAGATGGGGAAACATTGGAAACAGTGTCAGACTTTATTTTGGGGGGGCTCCAAAATCACTGCAGATGGTGATTGCAGCCATGAAATTAAAAGATGCTTACTCTTTGGAAGGAAAGTTATGACCAACCTAGATAGCGTATTAAGAAGCAGAGACATTACTTTGCCAACAAAGGTCCATCTAGTCAAGGCTATAGTTTTTCCAGTAGTCATGTGTGGATGTGAGAGTTGGACTGTGAAGAAAGCTGAGCACTGAAGAATTGATGCTTTTGAACTGTGGTGTTGGAGAAGACTCTTGAGAGTCCCTTGGACTGCAAGAAGAACCAAGTCCATCCTAAAGGAGATCAGTCCTGGGTGTTCATTGGGAGGACTGATGTTGGAGGTGAAACTCCAATACTTTGGCCACCTCATGCGAAGAGTTGACTCATTGGAAAAGATTCTGATGCTGGGAGGGATTGGGGGCAGGAGGAGAAATTGTCAACAGAGAATGAGATGACTGGATGGTATCATCGACTCGATAGACATGACTTTGGGTGAACTCGAGGAGTTGATGATGGACAGGGATGCCTGGCCTGTTGCAATTCATGGGGTCGCAGAGTCAGACACGACTGAGTGACTGAACTGAACTGAACTGAACCACTGAATTGCCAGGGAAGTCCCAAGAAAACATTTTTAATCTTACAGTACAGCACCTTGAAAAGTACAGCAGGACTGGTTACACCAGTGCTGCTTTTATATTTGCTTCCAGACATTCTGGGCTTGAAATAAAAATGCTATGCTGTTGTGTACTATGCACGACTGTACAGTAAAGTACACACAAACACAACTGATCTCAGCGAGGCAGTAGTGAGAGGTGGTATGAAGTGAGATGTTAATTCCCTGTCTGGGAGTTGAACCTGGATAACCCGAAGAGCCAGAAATCCTAGCTACCAGGCCTGCAATGATTAGAGGCTAGAAGCTATTTTCCCCTAGATTTTGCCTCCAGTGAATAATGCACTTATCACAGAGGCAGAAACTATAAATGCAGGTACAAAGTTTATTATTACAGACATAGCACAAGAACAAGTAGGAGAATACACAGAGAAATGGTTTGTTTAGTTAAGACAGAAGCAAGGCAGCTGGCACACGTGGAGAGAAGGGTATGGGGTGTCCCCCTAGTCAAGAGGAGCACAGTAAAGAGGTGGTCAAGTCATCTAATATGTCCGTTCTTTGGGTCATTGTCTTCCTGCAGACCAATTGTCCGGTTTCTTTTCTACACCTGACCTACCCTGGGATCCTCCCCTGGGCACATATGCACCCCTCAGCCAAGATGGATTTGAAGTGAAGGTTTCTGGGAGGAAAAAGACTCATTATAGCCTGGCATTGTCCCCTGACTTTTGATCCACAAGGAGCCATTTTCTGCGCATGTATAATGTCTTCCTTGTCCCCAGAATGGAGGAACGGAGATCCCTTAATCCTTTACTCAAACAGGATTTGCCTCTTTGTCCTTACCATGACTATTACCATGACTATTACCGTGAGTATTACCTTGACTCTTACCATGACTATTACCTTGACTCTTACCATGACTATTTTCTTAAGGTGTTTACAAGAGACAAACATCGGCTATTTACCTTGTTTCTGCTACTTTCATTTCAGAGGGCAAACAGGAGGCTGATAGTAAATGCCTTAACTGGAGCCCACCTATCTCTTGTCTCAAGAAATGCTAACAGTTCTAAGTGTCCAGCCTGAAGCCCACTTCTTCGTGCCCCAAAAAATGCAAACAGGAGGCTAGTCGTAACTGTCTAACCTGGAGTCCACCTATCTCCTACATCACAACCACTTGTAGAGGATGCAAGCACATGGCAATGTATGCCAGACACGTGAACTAACTTACATGATTGGACATGTGAACTCACATTCGAATCTTTGAGAGTTTGCAGCTTGAAGGTTTGTGTATAAGGAACTTACTGTATTTTCCTGTTTAAGTACCTTAGGTCATGAGAGTCTCCCCCATTCATTCTGTGCTGGTCATTTTGGCACTCAGCCCCCTTTCCATCTCTCCATGCACTCCCTTCTGTGAAGGAAGGCTGGGCCCTACACAATGCATTTAGGTGCTGGCCTGGGGGACACTAGGAGGCTTTCCTAGCTGTTGTTCCTGCAGCAGCAGTGGGGAGGCTGGACTCCTGCATTCCAGTTCAGGTTGCCGTGATGTGGCAGGAATGTAGGCGTTGACTTCCTGGAACACCAAAGTGTTGGCAGTGGTAGGGGTGCAAGCTGCCACTCAGGACTGTCTAGATCCCAGACTCCAGCACCTGCTCCCTGTCAGCTCTCTCCTGTAGAGCTCATTCCATTTATTTTTCTGCTTCTCTGGCCTTTTCAGTGCTTTTGTAATCAACTCCCTGTATCCAGATCCTGCAAGCTGGCACAAGCTGGCTGCAGCCCTCTATGGGGACGGGCATGTCTGCATGCTGCATGCTCAGTCGTGTCTGACTCTTGTGACCCCATGGACTGTAGCCCACCAGGTTCTTTGGCCCATGGGATTCTGCAGGCAAGAATCCTGGAGTGGGTTGCCATTTTCTTCTCCAGGATCGAACCCTTGTCTACTTCATCTCTTGCACTACAGGCAGCCTGGGAAGTCCCCTTCGAAGCTTCCAGTTGAGTCCAAAGTGCAGATAAATTTGAATTCCACTGCTTTAGAACAACAGCTCTCAAATTTTAACATACTCTGGGATCATGTGGGGGGCTTGATGAAACACAGACTACTGTGATAGGGACAGAATAAAGGGACAAAGTAGGGATTAAATAGTTAACCCCACCAGGGGTTTATGGGGACTTCCCCTGTCAGGGGTAAAGAATCTGCCTGCAATGCAGGTAGACTTGGGCTGGATCCCTAGATCAGTAGAGAAGGGAATGGCAACTCACTCCAGTATTCTTGCCTGGAGAAACCCATGGACAGAGGAGCCTGGCGGGCTACAGTCCATCAAGTCGCAGAGTCAGACATGACTGAAGTGACTTCAGTTCAATTCAGTTCAGTTCAGTAGCTCAGTCGTGTCCGACTCTTTGCGACCCCATGAATCGCAGCACGCCAAGCCTCCCTGTCCATCACCAACTCCTGGAGTTCACTCAGACTTGCATTCATCGAGTCAGTGATGCCATCCAGCCATCTCATCCTCTGTTGTCCCCTTCTTCTCCTGCCCCCAATCCCTCCCAGCATCAAAGTCTTTTCCAATGCGTCAACTCTTTGCATGAGGTGGCCAAAGTACTGGAGTTTCAACTTTAGCATCATTCCTTCCAAAGAAATCCCAGGGTTGATCTCCTTCAGAATGGACTTAGCACAGGGGATTATAAGTAGAATAAATATGGGATACCTGTAAGTTAATGATTACTCAAGAAAGCAGGTTTGCTTAACCACGGAACCAAGCAGGCTTGCTTAGCAACAAAACCATGCAGCAGAAGCAGGAGACACGCCCCCAAACAGTAAAACAGTGGTGGTGTGAGCCCCACATCCTGCCCAGTGAGCTCAGCAAGTTAATGATCCCTAGGACACGCTCTTTGCACACATGAAAAACAGTAATTTGTGGACCTAGCTTGATCTGTAGGGACAAGAAAACTTGCCTGCCCAACCTGGAGGAGGAGTGATAATGGAAGCATGGCATCTACTCAAGAAAGACAAAGGAGTTCTCTTCATTTGCTCCACTTTTCCTTTCATTATAAAACTAGCCCAGTCCAGTATGTTCCCAGGGTGTGGCATTTCTCGTTTGTCTGCCTATAAACCTCACAAGTTTCCTATTCTAATAAACCACTTTTTATCTATCATTTTGTCTCTTACTGAATTCTTTTCTGTGCTGAGACATAAATGATGACGATGGTACCAGAGCTCTCTGGAGGCCCCCTGAAATGACACCAAATGATTTCACTGTGTCTGCCCCACCCTCAGCTTCTGACTTAGTAGGTCTACCTTGGGAGGAGGGTGTTGGGGGGAAAGAACTTGCCCCTCTTACAAGTTCCTGGAAGACACTACTGTTGCTGGTCAGAGAACCACACTTTGATTAAAAATACACCAGCGTCAGTTCCTGGTTAACTTCCTTCCTCAGAATGGGCTGGGTTTGGTTGAAGCCAGTCTGTCTTAATTTCTTACAGATAGCAGTTCCCACCCAGAGGACAGCAAGCACAGTGAATGTCTGATGCTTCAGTACAGTGCTTCTACCTTGAATATGCCCTGGGAGTTCTGCAGCCCCAGGAGCAGACTGTGAATCCTTACAGCCCTCCCCCATCACCACTCACCCTCCTGCTCCCAGGGCCAAGGGTAAGTGGATAGGGGGCGGGGAGCAAGAACCAAAGCCATTACCAGCTCCCTGGGGGCAGTTTCAAGTGCCTACCCCGTCACCATGGAGACTGACCACTGGTGGGGAGGGGCTGGCATCCAAAGGAATGAAGACTGAGCCTAGACATAGGTAGATGGCTCCCTTAGCCCTCGTCCAAAGACTAGGGGAAGTCAGAGGCATTTTACTGTTGGCCTGTGAAGAGGTGTAAGAAAAGCTTATCAAGGTTTCTGCTACAATAGATTAAAAAAGGACAAAGTTTCATCAGGTGAGAGATAGGCAAGAGACTTCTTTGGAGGTCCAGTGGTTAAAGACTCTGTGCTTCTAAAGCAAAGGCATGAGTTTGATCTCTGGTCAGGCAACTAGGATCCCATATGCTGTGCAATCAAAAAAAAAATAGAAATAGGCAAAATGAAGCTGCATTTATTCTCTAAGGGACTAAGCGAGCAGTGACCTTCCTAAAGACAGGGATCTTGTATTCAATATTACCCATCTGCCTACAACAGCCATACACAGGACCTGCTGTGAGCAAAGCAGGGTTTCAATAGATGTTTGCCCACAAGATGCAGGATGTACACCACAGAATCTCAAAATCAGATGGAGTCTTATCTCTGGGTTTCCCACATTTCACAGTGTGATCTGAGAAGGCAGGGGTTGGTGACAGATTTCTCTGTACCCTCAGACAACGACGTAAACTTCCTCCATTTTCTCATCTGTAAAGCAAAGACCATGTCTATCATGTGGGACTGATGAAGATATAAGTGACCAGGTTCACCATAAAGTACTGAGCTCAGTGACAGTGAGTAACAAACATTCACTGTTGTGTGACTCAGAGAAGCAAAAATGGACTAAAGCTGGCACCTGCTACCCTATCCCCATTGCTTCTGAGGCATCTGTGGAGCATCTTGTTGTTCAGTTGCTCAGTCATGTTCCGTTTTTGGGACCCCATGGACTGCAGCACACTAGGCTTCCCTGTCCTTCACTATCTCCCAGAGTTTGCCCAAACTCATGTCCACTGAGTCAGTGATGCCATCCAGCCATCTCATTCTCTGCCATGCCCTTCTCCTTTGTCTTCAATCTACCAGCATCAAGGTCTTTTCCAATGAGTTGGCTCTTTGCATCAGGTAGACAGAGAATTGGAGCTTCAGCTTCAACATCAGTCCTTTCAGTGAATATTCAGGGTTGATTTCCTTTAGGATGGACTGATTTGATCTCCTTGCCATCCAAGTGGACTTTCAAGAGTCTTCTCTAGCACCACAATTCAAAAGCATCAATTCTTTGGTGCTCAGCCTTTTTTATGGTCCACCTCTCATATCTGTATGTGACTTACTGGAAAAACCAGTAGTCTGGGGAGACCAGTAGAGCATCTAGGGAGCTGTGTGGGAGGAACAGAGAACCCCAGCCTCCCAAGGACCCCTGTGATGGGCACTACACCCTTTATACCTTATGGTATGAGCTAGGATTCCACATAATACACAGAGTGTGGCCAAAAATCAATAAATAAATGTGTTTAATAAAATATGTGGGGGAAAGGCCATAAAGACTAACAATGATTATGGATTATTTTTTTTGTAATGGCTTTTTTGAGATACCATTCATATACTATAAAAGTCATCCATTTAGAATACACAATTCAATGGTTTTAGTATATTCATAAAGTTGTGCAGTTATCACCACAATCAATTTTGCAACTTTTTTATCCCCCTAAAAAGAAATGGTAGCAATTAGCAGGCACTGCCCCTCAGCCTTAGCCAACCACAGGTCATCTTTGTCTCTCTAAACTTGTCTATTTAATGTATTTTATGCAACTGAAATAAAACATATGTGGTCCTTTCTATTTAGAATACAATAGAGTTAAAATAATTTTTTTTAGTTTTATCCATGCTGTAACTTGAATAGGTTCAGTTCAGTTTAGTCGCTCAGTTGTGTCCGACTGTTTGCAACCCCATGGACTGCAACACACCAGGTCTCCCTGTCCATCACCAACTCCTGGAGCTTGCTCAAATTCATTTCCATTGAGTTGGTGAAGCCATCCAACCGTCTCATCCTCTGTCGTGTTCTTTTCTTCCTGCCTTCAATGTTTCCCAGCATCAGGGTCTTTTCCAATGAGTCAGTTCTTCACATTGGGTGACCAAACTATTGGAGTTGCAGCTTCAGTCCTTCCAATGAATATTCAAGACTGATTTCCTTTAGAACTGACCGATTTGATCTCCTTGTAGTCCTTCCTCTTTTATTTATGATTGAATAATATTCTATCAGGCTTCCCTTATAGCTTAGTTGGTAAAGAATCTGCCTGTAAGGCAGGAGATCCCGGTGTGATTCCTGGGTTGGGAAGATCTGCTGAAGAATGGATAGGCTACCCACTCCAGTATTCTTGGGCTTCCCTTGTGGCTCAGCTGGCAAAGAACCTGTTTGCAATGTGGGAGACCTGGGTTTGATCCCTGGGTTGGGAAGATCCCCTGGAGAAGGGAAAGGCTACCCATTCCTGTATTCTGGCCTGGAGAATTCCATGGACTGTATAGTCCACGGGGTCACAAAGAGTTGGACACGATTAAGCAACTTTCACTTTCAATATTCTATCATATAGATATATCACATGATTTTCCTTATTCATTCATCAGTTGCTTGATAGTTGAGTTGTTTCCACTTTTGGTTATAATGCTGCTATGAACATTAGGCTCCCCTGGTAGCTCAGCTGGTAAAGAATCCACCTGCAATACAGGAAACCCTGGTTCGATTCCTGGGTTGGGAAAATCCCCTGGAGAAGGGGTAGGCTACCCATTCTAGTATTCTTGCCTCAAGAATCCCCATGGACAGAGGAGCCTGGCGGGCTATAGTCCATGGGGTCGCAAAGAGACGGACACGACTGAGTGACTAAGAATAGCACAGCTATGAATATTATTGTACAAGTTTCTGTGTGAATACATCTTCGTGTTTCTCTTGAGTATATTCATAAGAGTGGAATTGCTGTCTGTCTTTTGAGGAGCTGCCCAGCAGTTTTCCTAAGTGTTTGCACCATTTTATAATCCCACCAGCAGTGTCTGGGGTTTTATTTTAGTTCTTACATTTAATCTTTTGATCCATGTTAAGTTATGGTTCTAAATAGGAAAAGGAGTACATCAAGGCTGTATATTGTCACCCTGCTTATTTAACTTTTATGCAGAGTACATCATGAGAAACACTGGGCTAGAAGAAACACAAGCTGGAATCAAGATTGTTGGGAGAAATATCAGTAACCTAAGATATGCAGATGACACCACCCTTATGGCAGAAAGTGAAGAGGAACTAAAAAGCCTCTTGATGAAAGTGAAAGAGGAGAGTGAAAAACTTGGCTTAAAGCTCAGCATTCAGAAAACGAAGATCATGGCATCTGGTCCCATCACTTCATGGGAAATAGATGGGGGAACAGTGGAAACAGTGTCAGACTTTATTTTTTTGGACTCCAAAATCACTGCAGATGGTGATTGCAGCCATGAAATTAAAAGACGCTTGCTCCTTGGAAGGAAAGTTATGACCAACGTAGATAGCATATTCAAAAGCAGAGACATTAGTTTGCCAACAAAAGTCCATCTAGTCAAGGCTATGGTTTTTCCAGTGGTCAAGTATGGATGTGAGAGTTGGACTGTGAAGAAAGCTGAGCACTGAAGAATTGATGCTTTTGAACTGTGGTGTTGGAGAAGACTCTTGAGAGTCCCTTGGACTGCAAGGAGATCCAACCAGTCCATTCTGAAGGAGATCAGCCGTGGGATTTCTTTGGAAGTAATGATGCTAAAGCTGAAACTCCAGTACTTTGGCCACCTCATGTGAAGAGTTGACTCATTGGAAAAGACTCTGATGCTGGGAGGGATTGGGGGCAGGAGGAGAAGGGGACGACAGAGGATGAGATGGCTGGATGGCATCACTGACTCGATGGATGTGAGTCTGAGTGAACTCCGGGAGTTGGTGATGGACAGGGAGGCCTGGCGTGCTGCAGTTCATGAGGTTGCAAGGAGTCGGACACAACTGAGCGACTGAACTGAACTGAAGTTAAATTTTGCACTTGAAGTTGGACCCCCTAACTCATACCCCATATGAGGTAGTGCGTCCAACGTTTTTCTTTTGCATGTGGATATACAGTTGTCCAAAACCATTTTGTTGAAAAGACTATTCATTCTCCATTGAATGGTCTTGGCACTCTTGTGGAAAATCAATTGACTTTAAATGTGAGGTTTATTTCTGAGCTTTCAGCTCAATCCTATTGATCTATACGTCTAACCTTATACTGCGATCACATTGGCTTCTCTATAATTGCAGCTTTATATATATATATAAAACTATATATATCTCTACTTCTTTGACTGTGTCTGGGTCTTAGTTGTGGTGTGCAGGATCTAGTTCCTAGATCAGGCATAGCACCCACGCCCCCTGCATTGATAGTGCAGAGCCTTAGCCACTGGACCCTCAGGAAAGTCTCCGTAATTACATTTTTGCAGTAAGTTTGAAATTAGGAAGTATGAGTCCTCCAATTTTATGTTTTCTTTTAAAGAAAGCTTAACTAATTTGAGTCCCTTGAATTTCCATATATATGTATATATAGCCATGCAGCAAGACTTGCAAGATCTCGGTTCCCTGAGCAGGGATTGAACCTGGGCTCTAGCAGTGAAAGCCCAGAATCCTAACCACTAGAACACCAGGGAACTGCCTTCCGTATATATTTCAGAATCAGCTTGTCAATGTCCACAAAGAAACTAAGAGGAATTTTGAGAGGGATTGCATTGAATCTGTAGCTCTATTTGTATTGCCATCTAAACAGAACTGGGAGAAGGAAATGGCAAGCCACTCCAGTATTCTTGCCTGGAGAAGCCCATGGACTGAGGAGCCTGGTGGGCTGCTGTCTATGGGGTCACAAAGAGTCAGACACGACTTAGCAGCAGCTTAGCAGAACTGGGTCCTACAATCTGAGAACATGAGATGTCTTTCCACTTATTAGGTCTTCTAGAATTTCTTTGAACAATGTTTTATAGGTTTTGGAGTGTATGTTTTGCATTAAAAATAATTTTATTTATTTTTGGCTGTGCTAGGTCTTCATTGCTGTGTGGGTTTTCTCTACTTGCAGTGAGCGGGAGCTACTCTTTATTTCTGCGTGCGGGCTTCTCATTGCAGTGGCTTCTCTTGTTGTGGAGCATGGGCTCTAGGGCATGCTGGCTTCAGTAGTTGTGGCTACTGGGCTCTAGAGCACAGACTCAGTAGTTTTGGTGCATGGGTGTAGTTGTTCCTTGGCCTGTGGGATCTTCCCAGACAGGGGATTGAACCTGTGTCTCCTGCATTGGTAGGCAGATTCTTTACCACTGAGCCACCAGGGAAGCCCTGTATTTCTTTTGTGAATGGGTAACTTTTTCATTGTGGTAAAATAGACATAAAATTTGCCATTTTATTCATTTTTAAGTGGCATTAAGTACACTCTCTTTGCTTTCCTCAGCATCCATACTCAGAACTTCATCTTCCCAAAGTGAAACTATGTCTCCAATAAACACTGACTGCATGGTCCCCTCTTCCTCCAGGCCCTAGTCACCTCTACCCTACTTTCTGTCTTTATTAATTTGATTACACTTGATACGTCACATAAGTGAAATCATATGTTCTCAGAACCCATCAACATGTCCCATAATCTGTGAACGAATAGATATTTACAATGGCTTCAACATGTGGTTCGCGTAATCACTCTGCTGACCACTTGGAAATGTCTCATTTCCTTCCTTGGGGAGTGGGTCAGAACTTGACTGGCAAAAGTACAGTAAGTTCCCTACATAGAAACAAGTTCCATTCTGGGAGCATGTTCATAAGTCCAATTTGTTTCTAAGTCCAACAAGGTCAGCCTAGTTACCCAATAACACAATCTGCTATATAGTACTGTACTGTAATAAGTTTATAATCCTTTTCACACAAATAATACATATAAAATCAAACACAACAAATAAAGGAAATATTTTTAATCTTACAGTACAGAACCTTGAGAAGTACAGGAGTACAGTACAACAGCTGGCACAGGGGCTGGCATCGAGTGAACAGGCAAGAAGAGTTACTAACTGGAGGGGGGAGAGGAGGTGGGAGATGGTGGAGCAGAAGGGTCGTCAGCAACAGGAGATGGAGGGCAAGCTAAGATGTCACTCATGCCTGATATTGATGGCACAGGTTCTGATTCCTTGCTGGATTCAATTCTCTCTACCCTCTTGAAAAAATGATCCAGTGATGCATATTAGCATCTTTGAAAATTTGCAGCTTGAAGGTTTGTATGTAGCAGACTTATTCTACCTTGGACTTTTCCTGTGAGCAGTAAGACCTGACTCTTGTGTCTACTCTGTACCTCTCACCCACCTTCACGACACAGTGCCTGGGGAGTTTTATGCTCGTTCCTGGGGCAAGGAGCAATGAACATAGAAGGTGAGTCCTTTGACGTGTTGGTTAGTGATAGCCTCTGTCTTCTGAATCTGGTCCTGCTACTTCCATTCTAACCATGTGGTCTTCATTTCCCCAGGTGGCACAGAAAACAGGACAGAACAGAATTGAACACAGTGGTTTTGGCGAGCAAGTCAACACGCAAACGGGAATAAGAGCCCTGGGACTTTCCTAACACAAACAAAGGATTTAAAAGAAATAACAATATTTAACAGAACTCAAAAGCCCCAAGTTCAGATTAAGAAAACAACTTGCTACAAACAACGGAAGATACTAAAATTAGCTGTATATATTTTTTTTTTACTAGAAACTCTCTCATCACAGCACCCAAAAAAAGGTACATCAAGTTTAAGAAATGTTTTTATGATGGGAAAATAGAAATTTTCAGCTCCAGGAAGAATAAGTACTGAATCCTCCACTGACTGGAGCTTCCCAAGTGTCGCTAGTGGTAAAGAACCTGCCTGCCAGTGAAGGAGACATAATGAGACCCGGGTTCGATCTCTGGGTTAAAAAGATCCCGCGGGAGGAGGGTATGGCAACCCACTCCAGTATTCTTGCCTGGAGAATCCCATGGACAGAGGAGCCTTTAGGGTGACACTTCATGTGGTAGCAAAGAACTGGACATGAATGAAGCAACTCAGCTGATCCACTCAGTAGCCTACCCCAAATCTTTGTTCATTCCTGCTTCCCCAAGTACCTGCTTTCCTGTCAAACTACTATTGTCCCAAAGCCTTCACGTTTCCTCTTGATCATATTTCTTCCCTCAGGCCCCTTTTCAGCAATGAGCCAAAGCTCCAGGCAGTTGTCAAGTATTCCTCTTGTGCAGGCCAAGCCTTCCAAGGAGTGACACCACAAAGTGAAGACGCAAACGGATGTGACGAGGCACTTGATGTTGGACTTGGCACAGCCCTGGGCAGAGAAGCTGCAGGGGAGGGTCCACGCGGAGCCAGGATCCACATTATTTCCAGACGAGTCATCGGGATATAACTGCACATGGCTCAAGTTCAGAGTCCTGGGTCAAAGCCCTTGGGAAATCCTATGGTCCAGAGTCTCTCACCCCAGTTGACACCTGGCATCAGTAAACATTCTAGACCAAGGGTCAGAAAACTATGGGCTCTGGGCCAAATAGGACCCCTGCCTATTTTTGTATGACTAGCAAGCTTCAAGTGATTTTTAAATATTTGAAAAAAAATTAAGTAATATGCTTGACATTAAAATGGTGTACAATTCAAGTTTCAGTGTCTAAAATTAAAGTTTTGCTGCATACCACCACAGCCACTGACCTGTGCCTGTGTCTGTGGCTGCTTCCTTATTGTGTTACAAGAGCTGAGTAGTATCAGAGACTGCATGGCCCGCGGGAGCCTGAAATATTTACTCTCTGGCCCTCTGCAGAGAAAGTCTGCTCTCCTCATATTCAGTTGCTTTTTAAAATGATTTTATTTATTTATATATTATGGCTCTGCTTGGTCTTTGTTGCTGAAAGGGGTTTCTCTGTTGTTGCTGTTCAGTCCCTCAGTCTTGTCCAACTCTTTGCAATGCCATGGACTGCAGCACGCCAGGCTTCCCTGTCCTTCACCACCTCCTGGAGTTTGCTCAGACTCATGTCCATTGAGCTGTTGATGCCATTCATCACCGACTTTGGGCGCTTTCTCTAGTTGTGGTAATTGGGGCCTACTGTTCACTGTGGTGTTCGGGGTACTTTTCTCATTTTGGTGGCTTCTCTTGAGGGTGGGCAGGCTTCAGTAGCTATGGCTCGTGGCTCAGGAGTTGGGGCTCCTAGCCTCTAGAGCACAGGCTTAGCCATTGTGGTGCACAGGCTTAGTTGCCCCACAGCATGTGGGATCTTCCTGGATCCGGGATTGAAATGGTGTCTCCTGCATTGGCAGGTGGATTCTTTACCACTGAGCCACCAGGGAAGCCCCAGTATTCAACTCTTTTTCAGAGACTGCAGTAGCAAAAGAAGAGAAAGGAACAGAGGAGAGGCAAGTCACAACCATCCCCTCTAAGATGGGGAGTCCAGCTGGTCAGACAGGATTAGAGCTTGGGAATCACCACTCAGATCTGGCCACTGTGTGTCCACAAGGGGGCCCTTGGATGCCGTGGGATGGGCCGGGCCTGCTGGCTGCCCTGCCGCTGCATCATCCCACCCTGCTACGGCCCTTCCTCGTCACTCGGTGTGCCTCTGGACCACTCTTACGGCAGCAGCCATTGCTGTCCTCGTCTCCAGGGCAGAGGAAGTCTAAGTTCGGCTCCATTTGGCAGATGGAGAATTTGGGAAGACCTTACGTGTCATTCCAGCAATTCTGAGTGCCAATAACCTCTTCAAGATCAGTCCCCTCTCTCAATTCAACTTCTGTGCTGGCCCCTTGGACAGTCCCTGGGCTCCATTCTGTGTCCTGATAGACCCTAAGAAAGGGATTAATGTCTCCAGATATCCCACGGGCCATCCTGCAAAAGATGGTTCTATGAGGTCCCAGAGTCAAACTACTGTGAATGGGTGGAGGGATAATAGCTTTGAACTTGCATGGGGAAGGCTCACCTCACAATGTTTGCTGAGCAGAACCTAACCAACCATCTTGGGAGGCAATGAGTTCACTGCTTTAGCAGAAATTATGTGAGTGATAAGAGAGTGGTGGGTCTGATGACCTCTGGCTGCTAGGATTGTCGGAATCAGAACTCATGGATTTGGGGGCAGAGTTTGACCCCTCAGACACTGAATGTCTCCCAGGTGACACAGCGGTAAAGAATCTGCCTGCCAATGTATGAGACGTGGATTAGATCCCTGGGTCAGAAAGATCTCCTGGAGTAGGAAATGGCAACCCATTTCAACATTCTTGTCTGGAGAATTCCAAGGACAGAGGAGCCTGGTGGGCTACAGTCCATGGGGTCGAAAAGAGTCAGACTCCACTTAGTGACTGCACACATACACACACACACACACACACACACACTGAAGGCAGGAGCTCAGAGCATGGGCTTTGGTGTCAGAGCTGTCCTAAGGTCAAGCCTCAGGCTCAGTCACTTACTGATTCAGTCATTTGGTAAAGTTAAACTCACTGTTGACTGGGGGATTTTTGCAGAAATTAACGCCTATGGTGGTTTTTATTTTGGCTGGCCCCCAAATTAATTCTGTTATTTCACTAGCAATTTGCAGGTTATTACATTCAATAGTTATACCTGACACACCTGTAAAGCCTTACTAATTTTCATGAAATGTTGTCTTCAACCCAAAGCAAAGGATTGACGCAAAGGAGCCTTCTCCGGTACAGTGAGTTAAATGTTTACTTTCTGTATCAGAATCAATCACTAAGGTTTTTTGTCTTTTTGTTGGTCTAATATTCACATCATCTGAATTAGAACTATGTTCTGAAGAATTATCATCTTCTGAGATGCTAGTGTATATATCATTTGGACAATCAGAGAAAGTATAAAATCATGAAAAACTTCACTCAAAATTTCAGGATGCATCATTTTTGAAATTTTACATTGATGATATACACAAGGTTGGAACAAAAAACCTAATGTAACAAAATGTGAGTGATTACGACAATCACATGTTGCATAATGAACACTAGATCAATCTGAAGCTCTAATAACTTCCTGTAGTGATATTAGTAGTGTCTCTCTGGCAGATTGATAAGTCTCTGGCCAGAAATGTTCGAATAACAAAACACATAGTAATACGTCTCTGGTCAATGATAAAGATGAGGGACTTTCCTGGTGGTCCAGTGGTTAAGAATTCGCCTGCCTAAGAAAGGGGCACAGGTGGGAAGATCCCACAAGCCGTGGGGCAGCTAAGCCAGTGGCAACAATTACTGAGCTGGCACACCCTAGAGCCTGTGCTCCACAACAAGAGAAACCACTGCAATGAGAAGGCCTTGCACCACAACTAGAGAAAAGCCTCTGAATAGCAACAGAGACCCAGCGCAACCAAAAATAAATAAATAAGAAGTTAAGATGAGTGTCACTCAGCTCCCACGTCTGTAAAGTGTGAGGCTGGTCATTATGAAAACCGAGATCCTGTTAGGGGAAAACGACAGCACATTTAGTGGCAACCAGAGGTAACTGTTGTTGAACAATTATTACAAGAAATCTTCGTCAGTTGCTGATTGCCTTCTATATCAGTGGAGTCCAAATCTTGGTTGGAAAAAAAATTTTTTTCCCCAAAATCATGTGAGGGCAGGGAATGGAGGAAATGAAGAAATAAATAAAATAGCTCTCTTGGATCACACGTCAGCGTTCAGGCAGGAGATGGTGACTGTTATGTGTCACCATCTTCCTGGGGTCAGTGACATCAATATGTCACTCATCGACATGGTTGCTTCAACTGGGGTTGTTGAATCTCTCCCCGCGACTGCAAAGGGTTGAGCAGGAGGAGAGATGCTCACCAGATGCCTGAGGGTAATATATTGCTGATGATGGTAGACAGGGATATGGGAATCAGAGAACATTACATTAATTGTTTTCTACTATTTTTCCTAAATGTTTTACAAAAGCATTAATCAAGAATCACATCTGGTGGAAAAACAAATGTTGGTGGTGAGTAATGAATGCCAGCTTCCGTCACATTTGTCCTTTCCTGGGAGTTTCTAAAGTCCTGGACTTGCTGGTTTAATGGTTTACTGCCACCAAGGGAGATTTTTATAAACTGCAGCATCAACGGGCAGCTTTACCGACACTGGGAGCTGAGCCACTTTGAAAAGAGCACAAAATAGGGTAGCTTAACATCTTCGGCTGGGATGAACATTTCTTGAATTCATTTTATTTGTTTGCTTATTCATAAATTATTAGTTTATTTTAAAGTTTTTTTTAATGTGGACCATTTTTAAAGTCTTTATTGAATTTGTTACAATATTGCCTCTACTTTATGGTTTGGTTTTTTGGCCACAAGGGTATGGGATTTTTGCTCCCTGACTGGGGATCGAATCCAAACCCTCTTCGTTGGAAGGGGAAGTCTTAACCACTGGACCACCAGTGTGTGCTTGCTCAGTCGCTCAGTTGTGTCTGACTGTGACCCCATAGACTGTAGCCCACTAGGCTCCTCTGTCCATGGGATTTCCCAGGCAAGAATGTTGGAGTGGGTTGCCATGTCCTCTTCCAGGGGATCTTCCTGACCCAGGGATCAACCCTGGGTCTCCTGTGTCTCCTGCATTACAGGTGGCTTCCTTATCCACTGAGCCACCTGGGAAGTCCCTTATTTATTCAGCTGTGCCGGGTGTTAGTTGCAGCACTCAGGATCTTCCATCTTCCTTGTGGCATGCATGATGCATTTTTAATTGTGGCATGAAGGATCTTTTTGGTTTCGGTTAGTTGTCGCATGTGGGATCTAGTTTCCTGGCCAGGGGTTGACCCTGGCCCCCTGCACTGGGAGTCTTGTGGGACCACCATAGAAGTCCCAGTTGAATTCATTCTAATCCTCTTCTCCTACTGGGTGCTGGGCACTGTATGAGGCTTTGGAGATACGGAAGTGAGCAGGGCAGCCACTGTCCTTAAGAGGACCATCTGTTGAGAAATACCCACAGCTGTTCCAGGCAAAGTGGCCCCTGCCGCAGATATGAGCCTGGGGGTAGGAACGCCTCATCAGGCCAGGGGCCCAGAGAAGGCTTCCTGGAGGGGTCAGGCCTGAGCTAAATTTGGAAGGAACATTAGTTAAGGACTTGGGCATCAAAAACAAAGTTGCTGCAAAGTCAAAGGCAAGGGGGCCAGAGACAGGCTGCAGGAGCAGCCAAGTGGAGGCCAGTGGATGAGGGAAGCAACAGCGGACAATGAAGCTGGAGTGACGGGTAGGCTGGGCCTTAAGGCAGAGCTTGAAGGCCATGTGCCAAAGCATGGATTCTGCCAGGGGGGAACCATACAGGGTTTTAGGAAGAGAAGCGTCAATCAGATTTGGATGTTAATCTTTTCTAAATTAATTAATTTTTATTATTTGTTTTGCTGTGCTGGTTCCCCATTGCTGAGCATGGGCTTTCTCAAGTTATGATGAGCGGCGGCTTCTCTTGTTGCGGAGCATGGGCTCCAGGGCGTGCGGGCTTCAGTAGTTGCAGTCTTAGGGCCCTAGAGCACAGGCTCAGGAGCTGTGGCACATGGGCTTAGCTGCTCGGTGGCATGTGGGATCTTCCCAGACCAGGCAGTGAACCTGCGTCCCCTGTGTTGGCAGGAGGATTCTTAACCACTGGACTACCAGGGAAGCCCCAGATTCGCACTTTTAAACAGATACTTTGTGAGCCACAGTGTGGAAGACCAGCTAGAGGGCGGGAGCCTGGGCTGGGAGGTGCTGAGAGGCTGCAGAGGCACCGGGACAGCGGTGACCACTTCTCCTTTCCTTCGGGGTCCCCACCATCTATCTGCCCGGGTCATGTCCTCATGGTAGGGACCAGGGTCACTCAATGTTTGTTGACTTAGCAGGAAGTTGTATCAGTAGACCCTAGTATCCTGGGTGGTGAATGTACGTGAGTGTGTGTGTATATCTGTTAAAAGGGAGTTTCCACCAACCTTGACAGTGACAGGGAACCCAGACATGCTTGAATTATGCTGCACATCCATCAGATGTGAGTCATTTGCATTTTGAATCGCAGAGGCCCTCACTGAATTCTGCCAGCAGAGGAAAAATGGTTCCTGTCACGGAGCCGACTTCATCATGGTCAAATTCAGCACTTGTAGGCGTCACAGGCACGAGAGAGCAGGACGTGTTAGGTCGGGAGGGGCACATGAAGGACAGGAGGCAGATTTCCCAGGTGCACGGGGAACGTTGCCTGCATGCGTCATCTCCAGGCATCTGCACAGCAGCCTTGGATGGTTGTTGTTGTTGAGTCAATAAGTCATGTCCAACCCTTTGTGACCTCATGAACTGTAGCCTACCGGGCTCCTCTGTCCATAGAATTCTCCAGGCAAGATACTGGAGTGGGTTGCTATTTCCTCCTCCAGGGGATCTTCCTGATTCCAGGATGGAATCCGTGTCTCTTGCGTCTCCTGCATTGGCAGACGGGTTCTTTACCGTGGAACCATTAGGGAAGTCCCATGTTACTGCCTTTTATATTAATACCCAGGAACACCAAAGGATGAGAATGTGGAGTAGAAAACACCCTAAAGGCTCAAATGCAGGGCTCCTGACAGTCCAGGGCTCTTGGTGTGTTGCGAGGCAACTCTTGAGAACAGACCATATTGTAACATGACTGCTTTTTTTAAAAGTTTTTTTGGTGTGGACCATTTTTATAGTCTTTATTGAATTCACTATATATTGTTTCTGTTTTTTTGGCCAGGAGGCATGTGGCATCTTAGCTCCCTGACCAGGGATCAAATCCGCACCTCCTGCATTGGAAGGAGAAGTCCTAACCACTGGACCACCAGGGAAGTCCCAACACGGCTGCTTTTTGAGAACCACGACACTTCTGATTGAATGAGACTCTAGTACCCTTGGGAGGTGTGGTAGGCTGAACAATGCCTCCCAAAGAGGTCCACGTGCTTATGCCTGCATCCTGGAACTTTATATGGTAAAACAGACCTTACGGATTTGATGAAATTAAGAATCTTGAGATGGGAGATGACCCTGGATTATCTGGGTGGACCAAGGGAATCACGAACCCTATATAAGGGAGGCGGGAGGATTGGAATTGGTAGTTGAAGATGCTTGACTGTGAAAAGAAAAGGTTGGAGTTATTGGAGGGAGGGGCCTTGAGTGAAGGAGTGCAGGCAGCCCGAGGAAGCTGGAAATGGAAAGGAAAGGAATTTCTCCCGGAACCACCTGAAGAGAGCCAGTTGCAGACACCTTAGTTTTAGAGCACAGTGAGACTAGGTTTGGATTTTTGACCTCCAGGACTCTTAAAGAATAATAAACCAAAGAAGTAGGGCCACACTGCATAGCAGCTACAATATGTACCCGGGACTTCAGAGAAAATCCAGAGTCTTTCAGAGGTTGATCTAGTGATGAATACAAGTTAGGGGTTGGGTGAGAGGATCTCAGGTCGGCCCAGAGGGGTGACCATTCTGATGGTATGATTTCTCTAGTCAACATGGGCTGAGAGGCAATTCTAGTCTTGCTGAATACGGTAACAAGAACGCTCCTCTTTTCTCTTTCCAGCAATGGAGCCATAGGGGTCAGCAAGCTCCCGCTCATAGCTGGGTTGGCTTTAGAAGAAGGGCAGCAGTCTACAAAACGGGGTGGGGGGGTGGAAGGCGGTGGTTCTCTGCTTCACAAGCTCCAGCCCCCTGCCGTATGCACACACACACACACACAGACACACACACACGTCCTTGGAGGAGGATACGCCTTTCTATCAACCACCTGGCTGAGGATGCTGTGCTGTTCATCTGGTTGTGAGACACAGAGGGAGAAGCAGGTGTCTAAGTCCAGCCTTGCTTTCCCTACTTCCCAGATGGGACCTCACACCTCTTGGACAGGTCTGTGGGGGCTCCCGGGGGACACCGGCATCGCTCTAGCTTGGTGGTCAAACACTGAGACAGATTTCCTCAAAGGCTGTACATCTGAGGGGGTATCCAGCAGTCTGTTCAGTAATGGGGCTGCTTGAAAGAGAGAGACACTCCCACCGTCGGTTTAGGACCCCTGCCTCTTTTCCCTGCGCTCCGCTGGTGGCTCGCACAGTAAAGGGTCTGCCTGCAATGCGAGAGACCTGGGTTCGATCCCTGGGTCAGGAAGATCCCCTGGAGAAGGGAATGGCAACCCACTCCAGTACTCTTGCTTGGAGAACCCCATGGACAGAAGAGCCTGTCGAGCTATGGGGTTGCGAATAGTGGGACATGACAGAGTGACCAGCACAGCACATCTCTTTTCCCTAAAGACACACTTTGAGCTTAGCATCTCCCTTCTAGGAAATCCCAGAAAGCTGGTGTTCCTTTTTCTTTTCTGATTCCATTATTTTTGGCTGTGCTGGATCTTCGTTGCTCTGCGGGCTTTTCTCTAGTCGCAGTGAGCGGGAGCTATTCCCTAGTTGCCGTGCTCGAGTTTCTCTTTGCAGTGGCTTCTCTTGCTGTGGAGCATGGGCTCTAGGCCTCTGGGTTTAAGTAGGTGCAGCATGTAGACCGAGTGGTTGCAGCTTCTGGTCTTCAGAGCACAGGCTCAGTAGCTGTGGCACACAGGCTTAGTTGCTCTAATGCATGTGGGATCTTCCCGGACCAGGGCCTGAACCCAGATCTCCTGAGTTAGCAGGTGGATTCTTTACCACCAAATTCTTTAATTCCCCATCCACACAAAGCCACACAGCACTGCATCCGAAACAAACAGACACATTTTAAGTTCTTTGCGTCTGTCAAGGCTATGCCCACATTCAGTCAGGCTGCTCCAGCCTCTTCACGGAGATGATTTCTGTGGCTGCCAAACAGTCCCTCCTGTTCAAGTTTCCCCTGCTGTCCTGGAGGCATGGGAACAAGGTATAGCCATACCTCTCTTGTGTGTCAATACGACTTTATTTTTCTGTGACTGGACTCAGGTTAGTTCTGTAGATGGTAGGAAACTTTTTCTTTCACTCAACTCTGCTTTAAAAGTTAGTCCCTTTGGAATTAAATCTGGGACTCTCCTTTCACTTTTGCTCCACTTTTCAGCTCCCTGAAGGTGGTCTAATTTCTAGGGGATTAAGAGAAGTCTTGATCCCTAGACATTAGCAGGGGCTGCTTCTCTTGTTGGTGACATCCTCTGACCTTGCCACTTTCTGTTGTGGGAAAACCCAGGATTGGACACTGGGGGTTAGTATTGACCCAGGATCAGATACTGTGTGTTGTATTGATTCAGGATCAGACACTGGGTGCTGATATTGACCAGGATGGACTTCTCTGGTTGCTCAGTGGTAAAGAATCCATCTGCAATGCAGGAGCCTTAGGAGATGTAGATTCAATCCCTGGGTCTGGAAAATCCCCTGGAGGAGGAAAAGGCAACCCACTCCAGTATTGTTGCCTGGGAAATCCCATAGGCAGAGGAGCCTGGTGGGCTACAGTCCACGGGGTTGCAAAGAGTTGGACACAACAGAAGTGAATAGCACTTTCACTTTCCTGTTTTAAATGAGCACGTGGCTCCCAAACTTGTAGTAAAAAGACAGATTAATATAAAACAAACATGTACATTACATGTATACATACAAACATGTATATTACAAACATGTAATATAAGAGACACATGTACCCCAATGTTCATCACAGCACTGTTTATAATAGCCAGGACATGGAAACAACCTAGATGTCCATCAGCAGATGAATGGATAAGAAAGCTGTGGCACATATACACAATGGAGTATTACTCAGCCATTAAAACAAATACATTTGAATCAGTTCTGATGAGATGGATGAAACTGGAGCTGATTATACAGAGTGAAGTAAGCCAGAAAGAAAAACAGCAATACAGTATACTAACACATATATATGGAATTTAGAAAGATGGCAATGACGACCCTGTATGCAAGACAGCAAAAAAGACACAGATGTGTATAACGGACTTTTGGACTCAGAGGGAGAGGGAGAGGGTGGGATGATTTGGGAGAATGGCATTGTAACATGTATACTATCATGTAAGAATCGAATCGCCAGTCTATGTCCTATGCAGGATACAGCATGCTTGGGGCTGGTGCACGGTGATGACCCAGAGAGATGTTATGGGGAGGGAGGTGGGAGGGGGGTTCATCTTTGGGAACACATGTACACCCATGGTGGATTCATATCAATGTATGGCAAAACCAATACAGTATTGTAAAGTAAAATAAAAATAAAAATAAAAAAAAATCATACCTAAGCCAAAAAAAATAAATAAAAATAATTGAAAAAAATAAAATAAAAGAAATAAAATATAGGAGATTAAAAAAAAAAAAGACAAACAAATTGGATTAAGGCTGTATAAACAGGAGTCCCACTAAATATGAAACTCAAAGAAGTGACCAGAACAGGTTTATCCCTTTCAGATTAAAAAAACATGTATACCTATGGCTGATTCATGTTGATATATTGCAGAAACCATCACAACATTGTAAAGTAATTATTCTCCAATTAAAAATAAAATGAAGTCTTAAAAAAGAAACATTTGTGAAGAATTGACAGAAAAATAACCGGGGCTCAGTTTAGTAAGATGATAAAAAAGTAACAAGATATTTTTCTACTGCCTTTTCAGCCCTTAACTCCCTGTCTCTGGTGATAAGCTTGCCTTCTACCCTCCTGGTTATTGTTTAGTGGGTAAGTCATGTCCGACTCTTTCGAGACCTCATAGACTGTAGCCCGTCAGGCTCCTCTGCCCAGGGGATTTCCCAGACAGGAATTGGAGGGCAATTTCATGGGAGATTTATCTTCTGCTTTCAGGGGGCAAAAGAGGGTCAGACTGTGCATCCTGCACTGGCTGTTTCTCAAATATCTTTAATTAAAAATAATCACTATGCCAAAATGGCATATTTGGAGGTGACATATTCTGAACCCTTACAGGCAAAAAGATCATTATTAGGCCATCATGAGTCTTCTGTACCTAAAGGGAAGTAAAAACTCCCCTCAGCTCTCCAATCTTGGCTTTGCGTTTTTTGTGTCTAGATCCTAGGATGCCTAGAAAATGCTTTCAAACTTTTAGTACAGGCTGAATCTTGCAAAGTCTCTTCAGCATTTTCTCTGCATCTATATATAATCTCTCTTTTTAAAGGTGCTTTCTGGGAGTTTCCTGTTGTTCCAATGATTAAGAATCCACCTTGCAAAGCAGGAGATCCCGGGTTGTAGATCAAAGACCCCATGTGCCACAGAGCATCTAAGCCGACCCACTGAAACTACTGGGCCCACACACTGCAATTGGAAGACTCTGCATGATGCAGCTAAGACATAACACAGCCAAATAAATAAATACTTTTTAAAGAGGTGCTTTCTGTTCCCAAGATAGGGGCTCTTCCTGCTCCCTGAGTGGAGGCTGGGAAGGGCAGGAGAGGACAAAGGGAATGAAATATTCATAGTTTAATATTAAATCATTACTTAATACAGAAATATAACTGAAATAAAGAATTCTGTGGGTTTAACTTCCTTATGTTGAGTAAATTTGATGTAATAAATTCCCAGCTTCTGAGAGAATGGATCAGAAGGTCTGCACATGGCTCTGTGTGGCTGAGGGTCTATGACTGAATGACAGAAACTCGCAACTGTCTTTTCCAGCCTCATGAGACCAACGCTGTATCCCCAAGATCAATAATGACCACTTAGTGGAGGAAGGACAGCGCACATAGGTCCCATCTTTTATTCTTAAGACTCATCTAAGGCCGGCATGTACAGCTGGCACGGGCGCAGCCTGGGTGAGTACTCCAGTTACAATCCTTAAATGACCTTGAACATGTGCCTGTACAATAAAAAGTGTCCATCAGGGCCTCCCATCTCCCTGCCCCCTGGCTCTCTGCGTGCTCCCGGGACCTCTGGACCTCACGACTTTACCTGCTGGCTCTGCCCAAAACTATCAGGTCAACTAGATGCTTGTTTCATTCACTGAGTTTTTCTGAAAGCTGGGTGTTGCCTTGTGATTGAGGTCTGGGGACCTCTCTTTTCCTGGAGCCTGTGCCCTTGGGGGCTAGTCTTCACAGAAAGGGCACCTGGATCCTGCCTTGGCTACACCACTGGCCTTGCTCTGGCTGGGTCCCCAGTGACTCCTAAGCTCCAAGGTCAATGAACACTTTCCAGGCCGGATATTACTTGACAGCCGTGTCATTTGACACTGCTGACGGTACTTCCTTAATACATGTCTGTTAGAAAAAAAAAAAAAAGGTTCCCTTTTGGCTTTCTTGAAGGTTGGACACAAGTTCATATCGGCATAACTAGAAAAACATTAGAAATATACTGTACTTAAATATGCAGAGTACATCCTGAGAAACACTGGGCTGGAAGAAGCACAAGCTGGAATCAAGATTGCTGGGAGAAATATCAATAACCTCAGATATGCAGATGACACCACCCTTATGGCAGAAAGTGAAGAGGAACTAAAAAGCCTCTTGATGAAAGTGAAAGAGGAGAGTGAAAAACTTGGCTTAAAGCTCAACATTCAGAAAACGAAGATCATGGCATCTGGTCCCATCACTTCATGGGAAATAGATGGGGAAACAGTGGAAACGGTGTCAGACTTTATTTTTTGGGGGCTCCAAAATCACTGCAGATGGTGATTGCAGCCATGAAATTAAAAGATGCTTACTCCTTGGAAGGAAAGTTAGATAGCATATTGAAAAGCAGAGACATTACTTTGCCAACAAAGGTCCATCTAGTCAAGGCTATGGTCATGTATGGATGTGAGAGTTGGACTGTGAAGAAAGCTGAGCACCAAAGAATTGATGCTTTTGAACTGTGGTGTTGGAGAAGACTCTTGAGAGTCCCTTGGACTGCAAGGAGATCCAACCAGTCCATTCTAAAGGAGATCAGGCCTGGGTGTTCTTTGGAAGGAATGATGCTAAAGCTGAAACTCCAGCACTTTGGCCACCTCATGTAAAGAGTTGATTCATTGGAAAAGACTCTGATGCTGGGAGGGATTGGGGGCAGGAGGAGAAGGGGACGACAGAGGATGAGATGGCTGGATGGCATCATTGACTCAGTGCACATGAGTTTGGGTGAGCTCCGGGAGTTGGTGATGGACAGGGAGGCCTGGTGTGCTGCAATTCATGGGGTCGCAAAGAGTCGGACATGACTGAGCGACTGAACTGAACTGAACTGAGCTGAAATGAAAGACTCATTAAAAAAAATTATTTTGAAATAATGATAGCTTCATAGGAGGCTGTGGAGAAATGTACAGGGAAGTCCCAGGCATCCTTTTCCTGTCTTCTCTGCCCCCTTGTTTCCCTCTTTCATAGCTTGCATGTGCAGTTCAGTCACTTCAGTCGTATCCAGCTCTTTGTGACTTCATGGACTGTAGCCCATCAGCCTCCTCTGTCCATGGAATTCTCCAGGCAAGAACACTGAAGTGGGTTGCCACGCCCTCTTCCAGGGGATCTTCCTGACCCAGGGATCGGACCCAGGTCTCCTGTGTCTCCTGCATTGGCAAGTGGATTCTTTACTGTTGAGCCACCAGGGAAGCCCCTTTCACAGCTTAGACGACTGCAAACCCATGAAATTGACATTGGTGCCATCCACACAAATTATTCAGATGTTACCAGTTCTATATTCACTTGTATGTGTGTGCATGTGTGTATAGCTTTATGCAAGACGTGTGTGTGTGTATGTGTGTGTGTGTGTGTGTGTAGCCTTGCAGAACCACCACCACAGTGCAGATATTGTAACGTCTCCACAAGGCCCTCTCATGTTACCTTCTCTACCCACACCCATCTGTCCCTCCTTAACCCCTGGCAACCACTAATCCCCTCTCTGTCTCTGTAATGATGTTATTTCATGATGACTTTCACATTAATGGAATCAAGTAGCATGTATCCTTTTGAGAATGGCTTTTCTCAAAGCTCACCCAAGCTATTACATGAATCAATAGTCTGTTATTTTTTTAAAATATCTTTTTATTGTGGTAAAAGTCACATAATGTAAAACATACTATTTTAACCATATTTAACTGCACAGTTCAGTAACACTACGTACATTCCACTGTTGTGCAGCTCTCACCATCATCCATCTCCTGAATTTTCCACCTTCCTGAACTGAAACTCTGTCCCCATTAAACCCTAACTCCCTTTTCCTCCTCCCCTCCTTCCCCTGGTCCCTGGCATCTACCAATGTATTTTCTGACTATGAATTTGACTGTTCTAGGTACCTCGTATAAGCAGAATCAAGTAGTATTTGTCTGTATGTACTGCATATAGGGTCACAAAAATCAGACACGACTAAAGCAACTTAGCATGTACTGCATATTGAAATGCATTTTAAAGGTTAAACTTTAAGTTAACTTTAGCTTCTTTTTCCCCCTGTGCTACAAGCTGTTATGAGCATTCACTGACAATTTTTTAAAATGTTTACAATTTCTTGAGTGAAAAATAAGTCTCCCTTTTCCTAAGATAAATCCCCAAGAGGGCCATTACCGAGTTGTATGGTAAGTCCACTTCTTTAGGTTTGAAAGGAGTTGCGAAACTACTTCTCAGAGTGGCTGTACTCTTCTGCATCCTCACCAGCAATGTTTGAGCCATCTGTCTTCTCCACATCCTTGCCAGTGTCTGGTGTTGTCACTGTTTTTCATTTCAGCCATTCTGATGTATGGGAATGATGTCTCACTGTAGTTTTACTTTACCTAATTCCCCGATATGTAAAGGCTTCATACTGTTGATAGGAAAGGCTTCCCTTATAACTAAAATAATCTAAATCAAATAAATCTTCTGTTGCAACAACCACAATGCCTAAAGTAGTGTGGAAAGCATTTTTGATATGCATTCTAATGTCTTTTCTCTCTTAGTAATTTGGATAGGTTCTTTCTTCTTTTTAAATTTTGGCCACACCGGGCCCTTGCTGTGGCATGTGGGCCTCTCTTGTTGCAGAGCACAGGCTCTGCAGGGCAAGGAATCAGTAGCCTGGTGGCATGTGAGATCTTAATTCCCTGACCAGGGACTGAACTCATATCTTCTGCACTGGAAGGCGGGTTCTTAATCACTGGACCACCAGGGAGGTCCCTGGATATGTTCCTTCTGTAGGCCTTTCTGTCATTACAAACTCGAGGAACGGGAGGGTGGCTCACACCGAGGACAATGCAGTCCATTGTGTAGGAAGAAGAATGTGAAGCAGAAGTTCTCACCCAGTAGGACGAGGAAGCAGAGGTGCTTCTGGCAAACGGGAGAGGGACATTTAGGAATAATTAATTCATTTATCAAACATCATGTATCCACTGTGTGACAGGTAACGTTCCCAGCTGTACGGGGGATCAGTGAACTAACAGAGATCCCCAATCTCACGGAGCTGGGAACGTTGCCCTCCTCCAAAATTAGAAAGATGAAACAAAAAACAAAGATGAAATAAACCCCTTGAAGCAACACATATGAAGAGAGAGTACCCAAGAATAAGATAAAACTTAAGATAAAACTTCAGATAAAACTTAAAATGATCAGGGCTTCCCAGGTGGCTCAGTGGTAAAGAATTCACCTGCCAGTGCAGGAGACGTGTTCCATCCCTGATCTGGGAAGATCCCACGCGCTGCGGACCAACAACTCCTGAGCCTATGCTCTAGAGCCCAGAAGCCACAGCTACTGGCCCACATGCCCTGGAGCCTGTGCACTGCGACAAGGGAAGCTGCCCCAGTGAGAAGCCCATGCAGAAGATAGAGACGAGGACACAGTAACGAGGACCCAGCTCAGCTGGAAATAAATAAATTTTAAAAATTAAAAATTAAATCTTGGTTTAAAGTGTCTTTAAAAAATGATAAAATATCTAGTAGAAAAACATAGAGGTAGCCATGGTGATCCTGAGTTAGAGATTTCTTAGCTTAGGAACACCAAAAGCACGTCCACAAAAACAAAGATTAATCACTGGGACTTGGGTAAAATTAAAGAAGTTTGCTTTTCGAAAGGCTGTTAAGAGAATGAAGTGGCATGTTAATACAAAGGAATGTTATTTGGCAATAAAAGGGATTAAAGTACTGATACACGCCACAACATGGATGAACTTTGAAACCCTTATGGCTAAATGACAGAAGCCAGACACGAAAGGCCGCATTCAGTAGGATTCCATTTATATGAAATGTACAGAACAAGCAAATCCATCCAGACAGAAAGGAGATTAGTGGCTGCAGGGGTTGAAGGGAGGAGGGGAAGAGGAGGGGTATGGGGTTTCCTTATGGGGTGATGAAATGTTCTGGACTTAGTCACGATGGTTGCACAACCTTGTTTATAGGCTGAAACTACCACATTGGACAATGGAACATGCTATGTGAATTTTATCTCCACTTGAAAAATGCAACACGTGTCACTGGAAGAATTTCAACAAATGTAATCACCATCCTTTTCCAGAATAATCCTCCTCCTAAAACACACTCTCTCCTGTATTTTTGTATTTCTTTATGAACAGAAAAAGAGGTAAGATAGCATTGGCTGGTGTACCCATTCAGAAAAGGCAGTGTTCTCTAGCTCCATGCTTCTTGCACAGTTGCTTTTGCCTTTGACCCATGCCTGGAATGGGTATGAGTCTTGCTATCTTGGGTCCTCTTGGTATCTTATGTCAGCATGGACATCTCCTATGTTGCTCCAGAATACCTCCATCTTCATCTTGTTTGAGTTGGAAATACCATTTTCCACCCTTCGTTCACCCCATGATAGAAGCACCTTCACAGACATCACTGATGCTGAGAAATGCAAACATGGCAGCAGGAGATTGTGTGTATCTGAACTGGAGCTGAACCCTGTCCACACATACATCACACTCTACCCCACCACGCTGATCTCATCTCCACAGATGCTCTGAGCCTCAGACTCAGCATGGTAGCTGTGACCTAGCTTTCCCCAAATACCCTCTACTATTGATAAAGGACCATTGACACCAAGGACTGTAGCTTACCAGGCTACTCTGTCCATGGGGTTCTCCAGACAGGAATACTAGAGTGGGTAGCCATTCCCTTCTCCAGGGGATCTTTCCCACCCAGGGATCAGAGCGTGGCCTCCTGCAATGCAGCAGATTCTTTACTGTCTGAGCCACCAGGAAAACCCAGCTGAAGGACAAAGGACCTTATCTCTGAAATCTGAGTGGATTCCCCTCTTTCTAAGCTCAATTAGACAAACCATCTGACTGTTCCTCCCAAAACTGTGCTCCTCTCTTCTTGTACTCTTCAGATCCCAACGCAAATCAGATAGGCCCATATGGAAGCAAAAAGTACACATAATGTAAATAAATAGGAGCAACAGTCTGTGCTTTACAGACCCACACACAGACTGAGTCTCTGAACAACACTTCCAGGTCCAGGCCCTGCCTATCCCAGGCGCTCCTGTGTGGGGTCCCTCTTGGAAGATCCCAGGACTGAGCATCTCATCAGACTCAAAGAGGCTGGGTCAGGCAGCAGGCACTAAAGGCGCTGGAGATGAGCCACCGTCCAGAGATCAACATGCGGACATGCAGCCCTGCCTTTGAACTTCTTCCTACTCAACATTTGCCATTGATCCATAATCATCTAGGAATCTCCAGGCTCCACTGGGAATTTCTCTGGGATACGTTCCACCCTTTTGCATGAATGATAACCCCCTAAAAGTCAGAGCTGTAATTGCAAGTTTAGGTCAACCCCCTGTAGTCTCTGTTTTTGTGAGTATGTCACCATTATTTCCAGGCCAAGGAGGTGAATACAGATGGAGGGTATGGTACCTCAGTGGGCAAATTTATCATGGCCCTTGGATGTATTTCCTCATATTCAATCCATCTAAAAACATGCTTGATCACTTTTCCAGACATTGTGTTGGAAGGTAGAGATACAGAGATGAATGAATATACCCATACTGCATCCTAGGCCTCTATATTCTAGGGTATTTCTGGAGCATAATCTTGGCCTCCTAGGAAAAAAGATTTCAGAAAGATAAGAATGCAATGTTTCTAATGCAAAATAAAACAAAGAAGAAAAAAAAACCCAAATCCCTAACCTTTGTCAGTGAACCTATTTGTTAGTCTCAGACCATGTGGATTCAGGGACTTCTCTGGTGATCCGATGGTTAAGACTCTGAGCCCCCAGTGCAGGGGGCCCAGGTTCAATTCTTGGTTGGGGAACTAAGATCCTGAATACTCCGTGGAGTGGCCAAAACAAATAAATAAAATAAAGAGATGCCATTTTTAAAGAAAATCAAAACATGTGGATTCACATTTTTGAGAACAGTTGGTCTTCATCTCTGTGGTACATGATTTTTTTTCTCCCACACTACCTTCTCTGATGGAGATGGCTGGGCAAGAAGAGACAGTCCCGGTTTTAGGGGCTTGTGACATTTGCTCCTGTCCTGTCAGGGGTCTCCACTGCCCTGTTTCTTTAACCTCGCCATAATTTCTGCCTTCCTTTTGTCCCAACAAATTACAGAGCTGGGGGACTTCCCTTGTGGTCCAGTGGTTGGGAATCCACCTTCCAGTGCAGGGGATGCAGGTTCCAATTCTGATCAGGGAGGCAAGATCCCACGTACTACGAGGCAACTAAGCCTGTGCTCTGCAACAATGGAAGCCTGCGTGCCACAACTAGAGAAAGGCTGTACACAGGCTTGACAAAGATCCAGCGCAACCAGAAGAAAAATAATAAATAAGTAGTAACTTTCAAAAATAATAAATAAGAAATTATTTTATAAATTACAAAAAAACAAAAAAATTAGAGAGCTGGGAGCTGCCTCTCCAGAAATGGTCTCCTCTTCCATCTTTCATTTCTCAGTGAGTCCACTCTATTCTTAGAGAGAGTGCAGTTAATTCTCAGCATCCTGAGAACCCCCTCTCTGCTGGAGACCTTCCCTTTCCTCCCTCCTGCTGGGGTGAGGAGTCTGTGCCCTGGGGATTGGGGTCAGCTGTCCCGAGGCTTCTGTAAGCGCTACATCTTCTTCGCTGTTGTTGTTCAATTGCTCAGTCATGTCCGACTCTTTTCCAACTTCATGGACTGCAGCACGCCAGGCTTTCCTGTCCTTCACCATCTCCCGGAGTGTGCTCAAACTCATGCCTATTGAGTCGGTGATGCCATCCAACCATCTCATCCTCTGTTGTCCCCTTCTCCTCCTGCCTTCAATGTTTCCCAGCATCAGGGTCTTTCACAATGAGTTGGCTCTTCTGATCAAAGTATTGGAGCTTCAGCTTCAGCACACGTCTTCTAGATCTGTGCAACAGTGGTGTGGCAGTGGTGGCAGATGGATGTGCTTGAAAGGAGGGTCTCAGGGAAGAGGCAGAACCCTCGTGCTTGGTCAGTGCTGTCTGGCAGTGGGAGTCCAGGATGACCACCATCTGGCACTGAGGATGCCCAGCTGTTTGACATCACTCCTGGGCCTGCTGTTTCCGCATCAGATTCACCAGTCATTCCAGCTCACGCAGCTGTTGTCTCTGCTTGTCCAAGTGCTTCTTCAGGACCCGACGTGCTTTCCTTGGCTGCCATGTTGGTAGCAGGGACGTTCCGTGTTGCTTCAGGCACTTCTGGATATTCCGTTTAAACCATCACATGTCTGAGACAGCAAGTCTGCATTCCTGCGTGTTCTGGTGGAAGACCAGGCAAGTGGAACTCTCCGCCCACCCTTTGCCTTATGTCATGGGTTGATCGTCCTGCCTACCTGCTGTTTCTTAGTCGTGTCTGACCCTTTGCGACCCCATAGACTATAGCCAGCCAGGCTCCCCTGCCCAGAGGATTCTCCAGGCAAGAATACAGGAGTGGGTTGCCATTGCCTTCTCCAGGGGATGCCCCTGACCCAGGGATGGAACCCAGGCCTTCTACATTGCAGGCAGATTCTTTACCCTCTGAGCCACCAGGGAAGCCCCTTCTCAGAAATTCAACCTCAAAAACTTAGGGTTGGGTGCAATGAATTGGGAGATTGGGATTGACATATATACACTGTTGATACTGTGCATATATACACTATTGTAAAATAGATAACTGATGAGAACCTTAAACAAAAGTTATAAAAGACATTAAAATTAAAAAAAAAAAAACTAAAAAACTCAGGGTTTTCGTCTGTGAGCCAAACTGCCCAGCCAGATTTGTGTTCAGCTGCTACTCCTTTTGTGAGGCGGACTCGGGTAGAATGCGCACATATGACCTGGTCAGCCTTTTTCAGGTCAAAGTGGAAGGGTCATTCTCCATTCACCTGTCACGTTGAATGTGACGGAGAGAAGAACAATGTTTTGCTTCAGTCGTGCCTCACTCTTTGTGACCCCATGGACTGTAGCCTGCCAGGCTCCTCTGTCCATGGGATTCTCCAGGCAAGAATACTGGGATGGGTTGCTGTGCCCTCCTCCAGGGGATCTTCCCCACCCAGGGATCGAACCCTCATCTCTTGTGTCTCCAGCATTGGCAGGTGGGTTCTTTACCACTGCGCCACCTAGTCACCAGCTTCTCACGGGCTCCTTGTGGGTGTGATTTTTGGACTCGTTCATCTAGAAGAGTCAGGCTGAGATAAGTTTCCTCTATTGCCCACGCTTCTGGGAAACAGAATAAACTTTGGAATTCCCTTTTCCTCATCTATTACTGAAATTCCCTCCAGCATTAAACTTCTGTGGCTCCATAAAACCCAGTCAGCATCTTCCTTCCTCTTCAGGGGTTCTGTCTTTGTCAGGAAATGTTGAGGTCCTGGGTAGGTGACCAGATGTCTTGGTTTTCTTCATTTCTGGGACATAGGACTTTCACTGCTAAAAAGGGGAAAGTCTCAGATCAACCAGGATGAGTAGATTTCCCTAGTCCTGGGGAAAATAGACATTATTTTTTTTTTTAAGATGACCACTTTCTTCCTCATTCTTGTTTTTTAATTAATCAGTCAATTTAGTTTTGGCTGCACTGGGTCGGGTCTTGGTTGCTGTGTGCAGTGAGCAGGGGCTCCTCTCTGGTTGCAGTGTGCCGGCTTCTCATTGCGATGGCTTCTTGTTGCAGAGCACAGGCTCTGGGGTGTGTGGGTTTCAGTAGTTGTGGCACCTGGGCCACGGCATGTGGATCTTAGCTCCCAGACCAGGGATCAAACCAGTGTCCCCTGCACTGGCAGGCAGATTCTCAACCACTAGACCAAAAGGGAAGTTCTGAAAAACAGGTTCCTTTGTAGACCAAGTCCTTTCCACATTTACACTATCAAATATTTCTAAAATTTAAGATTTATTTATTTTTTTGCTCTTTATTTCTTACTTATTAATTTTTTTTTTTTTTACTTTACAATACTCTATTGGTTTTGCCATACATTGACTTGAGTCTGCCACGGGTGTACATGAGTTCTCAATCCTGAACCCCCCCTCCCATCACCCTCCCCATATCATCTCTCTGGGTCATCCCAGTGCACCAGCCCCAAGCATCCTGTATCCTGTATCGAACCTAGACTGGCGATTTATTTCTTACATGATAGTATACATGTTTCAATGCCATTCTCCCAAATCATCCCACCCTCTCCCTCTCCCACAGAGTCCAAAAGTCCGTTCTATACATCTGTGTCTCTTTTGCTCTGTCGCATATAGGGTTATAATTACCATCTTTCTAAATTCCATACATATGTGTTAGTATACTGTATTGGTGTTTTTCTTTCTGGCTTACTTCACTCTGTATAATAGGCTCCAGTTTCATCCACCTTATTAGAACTGATTCAAATGTATTCTTTTTAATGGCTGAGTAATACTCCATTGTGTATATGTACCACAGCTTTCTTATCCATTCATCTGCTGATGGACATCTAGGTTGTTTCCATGTCCTGGCTATTATAAACAGTGCTGCAATGAACACTGGGGTACATGTGTCTCTTTCAATTCTGGTTTCCTCGGTGTGTATGCCCAGCAGTGGGATTGCTGGGTCATAAGGCAGTTCTATGTGCAGTTTTTTTAAGGAATCTCCACACTGTTCTCCACAGTGGCTGTACTAGTTTGCATTCCCACCAACAGTGTAAGAGGGTTCCCTTTTCTCCACACCCTCTCTAGCATTTACTGCTTGTAGATTTTTGGATCGCAGCCATTCTGACTGGTGTGAAGTGGTACCTCATTGTGGTCTTGATTTGCATTTCTCTGATGATGAGTGATGCTGAGCATCTTTTCATGTGTTTGTTAGCCATCCGTATGTCTTCTTTGGAGAAATGTCTATTTAGTTCTTTGGCCCATTTTTTGATTGGGTCATTTATTTTTCTGGAATTGAGCTGCATAAGTTAAGATTTATTTTTATTGAAAAGGAAAGGTGAAATTCTTTGCAGGCATAGCTTTAACAATATTTTTGAATTGCTTGTTTTTCTGACAGGAACATGAAGTGTGGCTGTCCCCATTCTTTGCTGCAGTGTAGTATTTGTTATAGGACTGTCACTGATCACTGGTAAAGGGCTGACCTTGGCAGATGTAAAAATCTGAGGCACTTGGGCTCTGTATGCTTCTGCAAAGTAGAATCCAGCAGGCTGAGGACAGCCCTTCAATAAGGGGACCCAGATTCTGGTGCCTTAAAGTGAAAGCTGAGAGCTGGGGTGTGTGAACCTGGATGAAGGTCCCTGGGCAGCCACTTTTTTCTCCCCAGCAGAATAACAGAGTCCCAGGGATCTCTGTAGTCTTCTCAGAAGGTCTGAAGTCATGCTGGGGTTCAGTTCCTTTGGACATCAGGCCATCTCCAGGATCGGAAGATCCTGGGCACACTGAGGACCAACATTCCCATCTTGGCCCTTGCCACACAGCTTGACTTTCTGTCTCTCTCCCATTACTTTAACTTTTTCTTCTTCTTCATCTTTTTTTAATGGGGACCATTTTCAAAGTCTTTATTGAACATGTTACAATACTGCTTCTGTTTTTTTTTTTTTTTTAATGTTTTGGTTTTTTGGCCACAAGGCATGTGGGATCTTAGCTCCCAGACCAGGGATCGAACCCATACCCTCTGCACTGGAGGGTGGATTCTTAGCCACTGGACCACCACCTCTGCCCTTTCTTCTTTATCTTCAGGCTGTCTGTTTGGAACATGCCATTTCTCTATCACCTAGCTCCAGCATCATGAAGCTGTCTTCTCAGGCAACAGGAAGTGCCTTCACCCTTGGGTTCTCAAATGTTTCCTGTATGTTGTTTTTTAGAAATCCTTGCTGATCCTGGTTCAGATTAGGCTAAATGCCACCCCTCACTTACTACTCTTCGCACCTCCTCACACTTTCTCCCTGACCACATACCCACAAAATTTTAGGAGACCCACTCAAAGTCAGGGGCAAAGCTCGAAGATTCCAGAGTTGAAGCTCTTACTTCCCCAGTCCTCCTGATCTTGGTCCTCTTTCCCTTTGCCCGCAACCCCAGCCCATCCCTCTCACTTGAGCTCAGCCCGTTTTCATCATGACCCAGTGCTAACTGCGTCTCATCCCAGCTCTCTGCTCTCCATGCGTTCCATCTCCCTGAGGCAGACAGGAATGACAATACAAGTGTGTACACCCATCCCTGGCTCGGACACAGGGTCTGAGACCTATCCAGAAACCTCTCAAGCTGCCAGCAGTTGTGATGAACTCACTGTGGACCTGGACAATCGAGGAACCTGCCTCTGCCTCCTCTGTCCAATGCTTGTGACTTAGAGCAAAATGAATTTCTTATAGTTTTTCCAGAGAAAATTAATTTTTATTTTATATTGGAGTTGAGTTGATTTACAATGTTGTGTTAGTTTCAGCTGTCCAGCAAAGGAATTGCTTATCATTTAAAGACCATTCGCTGAGTTTCATGCACTGTCCAATGTATTGCATGGAGACTGGTGAACAGAAAGCCTGAAGAAGCCCCCACTGAAAGCCTCCTCAGGACCACACCCTGGATCATTTCTCTCTTCTGTCCCACCTTCCAGGGAGCCGGCCCCTGGAAGAGGCCACACAGGAAGTGTGTGAGCACCCATGCCTAAGACAAAAGTCTCCTCCCCACCCCCTTACGTGGTGACTTGGAAACGCATTAACACCTCATTCTGCCAGTGGGAAGTGAACCTAAGAAAACATAACTCCAAGGTTTCTAGCATCTTATTAGTGTTCGGGGTCCTGGCTGCTCACTGAGTTGATGTGACAAGGTGACCTTCCATGGCTTCCAAAGGCAGGTCTCAGAAGACTGGCTGGGAGTCTGATGGATCACCAAGGTTCCCAGTAACCCATGTGTGATGCCATCACGATGGGACTCAGTCCTGTGGGTCCAGCTTGTGCCCCAGTGCGGCCATGATGAAGACATGGCAGCCCTCTAGGGATGTGGAGACGCCATGAGAAACATGAGCCAGCACGGCTTTTGCTGTCAAGGGCCCTGGTGGAATGGCAGGGCTCACACACTGATAAACCGCTGTGATGAAGTGTTTTTTCTTTTCCCTGTCAGCGCCAGGTCACGTTTCTTTGTTTTTGGCATTTTTATTTGAGTCTTAACTGAAATGTGTGGGAAGAATTAGGAGCTGGGCTGTAGAACCAGAGGCTAGCTGCATTCCAGGCATTTTAATCCGGTGTCCTGCTGAGGGGCGGTGTACCTATTTCATGATTTATAAGGGTCTTGGGCTTGGAGACGGGAACCCATTAAGCACTTTCTGCAAAAGCTGAGCCAACAAGCTGGGCGCCTGGTGGGGAGGCTCTGCTTCTGATGGGCCCCATCTGTTGGGACCTGTTGGCAAAGTCATGTGAATCACAGCCTTCTGAGTTCTTCCCCCAACCAACCTCCCCTTGTCCATCTGCAGGGTGGGTGCTCTCCACCTAAACCCTTAGCACTTATATTTTATATCGGAGTATAACCAATTGACAATGTTGTGACAGTTTCAGGTACACAGCAAAGGGACTCAGCCATACATATACATGTATCCGTTCTCTCCCAAACTCCTTTCGTATCCAGGCTGCCACATAACATTAAGCAGAATTCCCTGGGCTCTACAGTAGGACCTTGTTGGTTACCCATTTTGCTTTATTTCTTCATGTAAAGATTTCCTTTTATTAATATAACCACAATAGAATTTTTTACTTCATATTAGCAATCAAAATGGGCATTTTAAAATGACATTTGTCATGCATTAATGACATTCAATAATGTCATTCAATCATAACAACTAAATAATATCATTTGTTAATTCAAACACATTAAGCGCCTTATTGCTGTTGTTGTCTAGTCGCTAAGTGGTGTCTGACTCTTTGCGACCCCATGGACTGTAGTACACCAGGCTCCTCTGTCCATGGGATTTTCCAGGCAAGAATTCTGGAGTGGGTAGCCATTTCCTTCACCAAGGGATTGTCACAACCCAGGGATCAAACCCATGTCTCCTGCATTTGCAGGTGGATTCTTTACCACTGAGCCACCTGGGAAGCCGTGTCAAGTGCCTGCTGCTCCTGCTGCTGCTAAGTCGCGTCGGTCATGTCGACATTGGATGAGACGAAGATAAAGTTAGAGCAGTAATTATAAAACATCCCATCACAAATACGACAATAATTTCAGATATTTCATATCAAGGTTTTAAAAAAATTTCTAATGCGTTTTTTAGAACTTTTTATTTTGTACTAGGGTATAGCTGATTATCAAAGTTGTGATAGTTTCAGGCGCACAGCAAAGGGACTCAGCCATACATATACATGTATCCATTCTCCCCTAAACCCCTTTCCCATCCAGGCTGCTGCATAACACTAAGCAGAGTTCCCTGTGCTGTACGGTAGGTCCTTGTTGGTTATCCAGTTTAAATATAGCATCCCAAACTCCCTAACTATCCCTTCCTCCATCCTTCCCCCAGGAGCCATAAGTTAGGAACCTCATATTCTAGGGGTGGGGTTGCGTCTTCACTGTGTAGCTCCAGCCGTGTGCAGCACGTGTTTATGGAAAGGGCACGCTTGAGAGGGTTTGCGGGAGAATTAACTTCATAACTGTTGGGCTTCAACATGGTTAACAGGGAGATGCCCTTGTTTTCCTCCCAGAGGAAGATAAGGAGCTGTTGGGAGCGGAGGCTGGGAGGTGGGTCTTGGAAGTGGAGGGAGCATCGTGAGAAGCCGGCCGATGCTCTTCTTGCTTTATTCCCCCTCCCAACCTGAGCAGCCTCACGCTTCCACACCCCTGTGCTTCATCCCCATCGCCTTTCACTGTTCACTGGGCCCCTCACCAGTAGCCTAAACCAGAATGCAATCTTTTATTCTTTACGCTTTTCTATATGCTATACTCTTAAAAATAACGAGTGTACATCATTAGTAACATCAGGCAAAGAGTTACTATTGCTCTATCTATGACAGTGTATTTTTATCTAGTTGTCTATCGCTGGGGGAGAAATGAAAGGGAGGATGCAGGTGAAGCCATGTCCTGGCAACTGTTTGGGCCTTTTTCACTATTTCTTCTCTGAACTTACCTGGCAATTCCTGCTCTGCCTGGTCTGACAGAGCTGTGTCCAGCTATGGCTCTTTCTTTTTTTCCTTTTTAAGTTCAAAGTTTCAAGGTTCAAACAAATTATCTGGCCTCGCTAGGTAGCATGCAGGATCTTAATTCCTCGATGACAGATCCAATGATTTCAAGGTAGTGTGGCTAAGTCATTTATTTTCTTATTCTGACAAGTGATTTGCTTTTCATGATTTTTCAGGACTTTGTAAGTAATATACGTTCTTCATAAAACAAATAACATTAAAAATTACAAGGAGAGGGACTTCCCTGGTGGTCCAGTGGCTTAGACTCTGAGCTCCCAATGCAGGGGACCCAGGTTCAATTCCCTTTTCAGGGAACTAGATGTTGCAACTAAGATGAGGTGCACTCAAGTAAGCAAAAAAATATTTTTTTTTAAAAAAATTACATAAAATGTAAATTCACTTGAGGTTCTATCATGTGGAGATAGGTTACTAGAGTTTCATCTTTCATGAATATAAATGCACACAGGATTTTATATCAACGCAACGGAACATTCCTGGGTCAGGAAGATCTGTGGAGAAGGAAATGGCAACCCACTCCAGTATTCTTGCCTGGGAAATCCAATGAACAGAGGAGCCTGGTAGGCTACAGTCTATGGGGACACAGAGTTGGACATGACTGAGTGACTAACACTTTTTTTACTATACAGCGAATTTGAGAAAAGCATACCATATGCTCATCACCAAGATGAAGTAGCTGTTTAACATTTTGCCGTAACTGCTTCAGATACTTTTTCTCCAGATGAATGTATAAAGAAGATATGGTACATATGCCCAATGGAGTATCACTCGGCCATTAAAAGGAACAAAACTGGATCATTTGTAGAGACATGCATGGACTTACAGACTCTCACGCAGAGGGAAGTAAGAGAAAACAGTAAAAACACAAAAAGAGGAAAACAAATACCATGTATTTCTCTTTATTTCAATCAACACCTCTTTCTTTCCTCGGCCTTAATCTGCTTTAAGGAATTCAACCACACAAGTCACTCTGTCCACTCTTCCTCTCTCTATTCACAGTTGTACCTATCCGTCCAGGAGATTCGTTTTAAAAAATGTTTGCTGCATATCTACTTATGCAGAAACACGATACGTAATTGCCTTGAGTTATAAAATATGTACAATCTTTTAAATGTAATAGTATGTTTTTAGAAGGTGCGCACACTTCTACAAAATCATTTTAAGTGCGGCACACACATTTTGTGGGCCTACATCAATCAGTTGAGTCATTTCTTTACTAAAGGATGCTTAGACAGGTTCCCAGTTTTTCACTACAACAGGCAGTGCAGTAGGTGTCCTTTCACCTGCCTTGTCCCACACATGTGGGAGGTTTCCTAGGACAGACACTTGGATTCACTGAGTCATAGGGTCTGTACATCTTTGACGTGTCGGGATATTGTGTAACCCTTCCCAGAGTGTCTGTCCTGTTTCCCCATATGGTCATAACAATTGAGTTATCAGACCTGGTACATCTGAGTGATAGACCTTATCTTGCTTTAATTTTGCATTTCCTTTCATTACTAAGGGGGTTCAGTCTTTTCTCACACATCTAATGCCACTGAGTTTCTATGAACTGGCAATTCAAACTCTAAAAACAATTCTTTTTGTTTTTTTGATGTGGACCATTTTTAAAGTATTTATTGAATTTGTTACAATCGTGTTTCTGCTTTATGTTTCGGTTTCTAGGGAAGTGAGCTCCTGGACCAAGGATTGAGCCTGCACCCCCTGCAAGGGAAGGCAACGTCCTAACAACTGGACCACCAGGGAAGCCTCTGGTCACTTATCTATTGAGCTGTATTTTTCATTCATTTTTATGAATCCTTATATTCAGAATAGTCTCTCTCAATGATGTGAATACCACTCTGTTAGGTACATACACTGCAAATATTTCTATCAGTTTATTGGCTGTCTTGTCCATTTCTTTTAGCTGATTATTTTTTAGTGACCTCAAACAAAACTTTTTAAAAATTTCTATATGGTTTGTGGTCTTTGTGCCTGGTTTAAAATCTCCTTCCTAACTGATTTCATCAATATACTTTCCCAGATTTTTTTCTAAAGATTTTACATATATTGCTTTTCAACACTCGGATGTTTTCATCTGTGGGGAATTTATCTTTTGCACATTGTGTAAGATAAGGGTACAGTTGCTTCTTTTCCCATGTGCTTTTCCCTGGCACCATTTATTGGAAGTCTGTCTGGTCCTGTGATTTGTAATGCTGACTCTTGTAAATAACAGCTTTGGCTTGCTTCAGCGGTGCACGTACCAAATATTCTCCTTTCTGAACATGTGCGTACGTTCAGATTCTTTATGGTGTTCTACTGATCTAGTTTTCTTTATGCCAATCCCATATCTTCTTTTAAAAGAAAAATATAGGCCATTTAAAAAAGTTTTTATTGAATTTGCTACAATACTTGCTATTTTATATTTTGATTTTTGGCCACAAGGCATGTGGGATCTTAGTTCCCCAACCAGGGATGAAACCTGCACCCCTTGCATTGTAAGGTGAAGTCTTAAACATGGGACCACCATTGGACTTCCAGGAAAGTCCCTGGGAGAATTTAAGAAAGAAATAGAGTGTCTGAAGAGTACAACAGGTACAAGGTTTTGTAATGAGACCTAAGATCAACCTTTTGTGTTCTTAGATAAGTCACTTAACTTCTCTGAGTCCCAGTTTCTGAATCTATAAACCAGGAGTAATATCCACATCGCAGAGTTTAATAATGGTCACAAAAATAGCATTTGCAAAGAGCTTTCCAGAGAGCCTTGCCTAACACACAAAGCTGAGAATTATTAGCTTCTTTTAAAATTTTATGATGCAGATCCCCTGACAGAGTCGCTCTTAAGCATACATGCTTTCTACACCCTTTCCTGGGGACAACAAAACACAGCCCTTAGGAAGAGTAATATGAGAGCATCTACCCAACTTCAAGAGCAGGTTCTATGAATCGCTCAGTGACAAAGCTGGCCCAGGCTATTCAGTGTTCAGAGCAAAGTCATTTTTATTGTAATGAAATTTTAAAAGGCAGTTCCATTAGTTACACATATACACAACTGACTTAATAACTGTTAGTCATAGAGAACATTCAAGAAATACAAATGATTTATCCACAGCACGGTTCACATTCATAAGAAGCAAGGTTAAAAGAGAAACGATTAAGTGCTGAAACTGTCCTCTGAAGCTCATCTGGGAATTATCTTGTTTTTGGAGGAAAACGAGATTGTTAACCGGAAGCAGGCTGCCTTGTTCCCATAAAACCTCCCTCTTTCCACCCTCATGGTCACGGCTCCACGGTCTTTGGCCCCAAGACCCAGGCACATCTACCTAAGCGTGAAGAGGTGCCGGTATTCCAGCAAGATGCCTCTCAAGCTGCTCCAGCCCCCAGGCAGCAAGGAAAAGGACAGTCAGATCCCTTCATACCCAAGATGAGGACCTGGCCAGGAGAGAGGGCTGAATGGACAAGTTGGGTTGTCCCTGGCAAGTCGGGACACAGCGACTTAACGATCAAACCCGTACTTCCCAGTAAAAGAAGGAGCATTTCCACCCTGACTCATGACTGGCTATGGCTGTTAAGTGACCAGCACGGTCCTGCTTATGTCATAAATGTTAGGGAGCAGGTACGTCGGTGGGGGGCACCGGGGGTAGAGATTCAGGGCTCATCTGCTAGTCCAGGTGCTGACGTAGAGGGAAGGGAACACGGTCACTTTACTCGGGCCTGACTCATCTCTAGACTGAGCCTGGTCACAGCACTGACAGTGGCTGGTCTGGGGGACAGTCTCCTATGGACTCAGGAGAGTCATGCCCTTCAACGTCAGTCCCATCAACTATCAGTATTCTCACTGCAACAGGCATTCATGAAACAACAAAAGGGTGAATTTGATCAACTGGGATGCAGAGAAGAATGCGGGTGTCTGTGATGGCTCTGTTGCTCCCTGAAACCAAAACTAAAGATGAAGCCAGTGGGAGGGATATAGAGGCAGAATGTTCTAGAACCCCTGTAGCCACCGTCGCAGTCACTAACCCAGCCTTGGCCAAGCCTCAGCGTGGCTGTGTCTGTCTGCTCACCAATGGTTCAGGCAGCCACCACATGGCTCTTTTTGGGGAAGAGCCTTCTGCTTGCTCAGCCAAAGGAAGCCACTGGAAGGCCTGGGAGATGCAAGATGAGGTGTGAACGAGGAAGAGAGTCCTGGAGCCAAAGTCCCAGTGCCGTTCCCCTTCCCAATCCAGCTTTTCGTCCATCTCCAGTAGGAAAGGAAGTTGAGCTGAAGGCCATGCCGACGCAGGGTCCGTGGGCATCCTGGCTTCCTGGCTGGGCAGGACCAGAGGGAGGGGCTTCTACAAACTGGCATTACTAGGCTGTCTAGGACTTTAATGCTCATTCGTCTCAAAATTCCTTCTGTGTGGGGGGTGGGGTGGGGGGAAGAATCCCTCAGACATGTGGTCCTCTGGGTGCTCCCTGTTTTCTGAGTGGCCACATGGTGGCTTCTAACACTCACAATCAAATGGAATGGGGAATACAGGAAACAGAAAACTCAAACTGCCAGTCACACTGCAGCCACACGCCCCTCCAGGGCTCCTGGGACACAGCTGGAGGGGCAGGTGGGCTTGCTTATTTATTTACTTTGGCCACACTGTGCTGTGTGTAGGATCTTAGTTCCCCGACCAGGGATCGAATTCAGGCCCCAGAAGTGAAAGCTCAGAGTCTTAACCACTGGACCACCAGGGAAGTCAGGTTGGGGCTGTTTAGTTATGATGCTCTCCCATTACGTCTGGCTTTCATTCGCTCACGAATCCTTGCCTACTAGGACTAAGAACTGAGAGGTCCTCATCCTAGACATTGTGTAAGTAGATGAAAGGTCCCAGGGGCAAGATTGTTTTCCTCTGTCCTTCTGCATCCCCTCAGCACCCAGTAAAGCCTGGGTGGGTGGCAGGCTCCCAGTCAGCATGCCAATCAGTGTGTGGACCTCAGAAAACCCCCAAACTCCCTCCAAAACCAGAAGAGACAAACACACCTCCCCCTTCAAACTTTCAAACTTATAGGCTCAAAGTCACAAGAAGTCTGTCTTCATTTCACCGAGAACCCATTCTTTGATCCAAAAGCTATTTTGGTGCCTCTTCTTGGGAAATAATTAAGTCTACCATCTGGGACAAGTTCAAGGCTGCAGGGGGTGCAGAGGTGACCCCAGGGGCGGGGAACACCCACGAGAGGCCCATTCTGGCTCTTGGTTCTGTCAGGGTTGGGGGACGTTCAGCCACCTGCCATTTTCCCAGGAACCAAAAGGCTTCTAAAGGTTAAAAATGACATCCTGTGCATCTAAACCCCAAATCCAATCGCCACTATATACACGAAGATTAAAAGCCACTCTAGAAACTGTCAGGTCAGTTTTAATTTAGAGCCCATGACCTGGGATCACACAAAGCTGGCTACCAGCCAAGGGTAAGCTCGTGAACAATGCTGGACTTTAACAGCTGGAGCTTCCCAGGCCAGAATGAACGCCCATCCGCTCTGGATGCTGGCCAGTGCTGGGGTTGATGCAGAGTTTTCAGAGGATGAGAGCAAACACTCTCCACGTGGCTCCTTCCTGCAGATGGGGCTCACTCCCGGCTCAGGTAGCCTAGAAGTGACTCCACTCCGCCAGGCCCCTCAGAACCCCGGGAGGAGGGGTACAAGGATTGCTCTGAGCCAGGCGCCTGCAGGGGGCATGGGCTCCTCTGTCTGCCGCGAGGTGGCCACGGGTAGGTAGCGTGATTCCCTATGGGTGTTGGTGAGCTGATGGGATGGGGAGGCAAGACAGGAGGGAGACGGTAGGGAAAAGAAGAGGACACAGGAGTTTCTTTCCTTACTGTAAAGGGCACGGGATGGAGTGGTGGTAAGTAAAAGTGGGGAATCATCTCAGATCTGAGACAGCAAGCCAGGGACCAGGGGCTCAGAAGTTAGCCAGGCAAGCTTCTAGAAGTCATCTCTCACTCTGTCTTGAGACAAACTGAGGAATTCAAGGCCCTGGGGTGGGGGGTGTGTGGCAAAACCAGAACTGGAGCCCAAGTCCTCTCCCTCGAAGACCCGCCCTCTGCCCCTCCTGAGAAGCCGCTGTCCCCCGCCTGGACCGAAGAACTGACCTAGCAGAGGAAGCAGCTCTGGGCCGGCACTCCTGGCGTCGCTGTCGAGGGCCCACCTGCTCAGTTCAGCCTGCCTGCCTGGCGCCCAGGCCCCGGGCCTGGCTCCCTCTGGTCAGGGTGTCCTCCTCAGCTTGGCCGGGCTCCACCTCCGCCACTCACCCTGGATTCTAGACACTCGCTCTTGCCACACACGACAGACACAGGCACAACACATCCATCAGGACAAGGATTCAAAGTACACGTCTCATGGCAACATGGACAGACGGATGTGGCTGAGCCAGGAGACAGAGGAGCCGGCGTCCACCTGGGGGTCCCCGGCTGCTCACCTCCAGCTCTGAGAACACAGGCCGTGTGCCCTCTCTCCCCACTACTCCCTGAGCCCCACATGGACACAGAAGTTAAAAGCCAGGAGAAACCAGATTCCAGCTTCCAGGGCAGGCCTGGGCATGCTGCTTGGGCTCTCTGGGCTGTAAGTGAACTTTTCATAGACACAAACTGTCCGACAGGAGATTATTCACAACCAGATTTTAGGAACCCAGTGGGTCAGCCTCCCAAGCACACACAAGTAAAATACAATAAATAAACCCACCCCCAACGTCTACCAGGCTCCTGTTTGGTGGCAGAGCAGCCACTGCTGAGGGTTAGAAGCTGAGCAATGGGACGGTGGCAGGGGGAACACGGTGGAGGCAGGGGGGAATGAGGTGTCTTCTGCTGGGGGGGGGTCCTGCCACAGGACAAGCAGGGCAATGGGGGCCCCCCCGTTCACGATGGCGTCGACATCACAGCAGGGGGGACACTGCTCTGTGAAGCCTGGCTTTGCCCGCAGCTACTCCGAAAACGGCGGGAACATGCCCAGGTCGGCAAAATCTTCAATGTTATAGTTGCCGGTCCCCTGGGTTGGATCTCCGGGCATGGGCAGCATGTCCTGCAGGAGAGAGGAAAAGAGCGCAGGGGAGTCGGCTCATCCCTCATTCTCCCGGGCAGTGGCACGTCCCAGGAGCCCAGCCTGCCCGCCACCCTCACGGCATCTCTCCAACAGGGCAGCCTGGGAACACGTACCCTCCCTCTCCGCCCCCACCATCTGACAGATGCTCTGCTGGGTTCCTCCAATGTCAGAGACCCTGGGTAGCTTTGCTGTCCTGGGAGATGTCATTGCAGCAGGAAGCTCTGTCTATTTAAAGCCTAGCCAGGACACAGGGTGGACAAGAGGCCCACTGATACCAGTTTGGTACCAAGCAAGTTATACACCCAACCGACAATCAAGACACAACAGCACTGCAATGCAGGGAAGGGCAGGAGGGCTGCGTGTAAGGAGAGCTGAGTGGTCCGTCTTCACTGTGTACATCAAGGACAAGTCTCACCTGTGGGGTGAGACTTCACCTTTCACGAGTCCTTCAAGTTCTCTGGGACTCAGACTACCCATCCAGAAAATGGGCAGAGCTATATTTCAATCCTTTATGGCAATTTCCCCAAAGTGTGCTGTGTCCAATTCTTGGCCCACGAGACACTGTGGGAGAAAAGAATTCTGCAGACAGATAAGTTTGGGAAACGAGGTGTACTTTGTTGCCCTTCTGTAAACCCTCAGTCATCATTAGTACATAAAAGCTCTGTTAAGTCCCGTAGTCATACAGACGAGCCTATCCGCAGGCCAGGAATAGAGATGCAGATGCAGGGAACAGATGCTCAGGCGGAGCAGGGGAAGGAGAAGATGGGACAAACTCAGACAGCGCTGACCTATATACACCACCACGTGTACAACAGAGCTAGTGGGAAGCTGCCACATAGCACCGGAAGCTCAGCTCAGTGCTCTGTGATGACCTAAAGCAGTGGGACGGCAGGCTGGGAGGGAGGCTCAAGAGGAAGGAGATACACGTGAACACATGGCGGATTCACTTTGTGGTACAGCAGAAATGAACACAACACTGTAAAGCAATTATATCATAATTTTTTTAAAAAGAAACTGAATAACTGTTTACTCATGTCTCACAAATGTATTTGACCAAAAATTCCTTTCAGCATCATGACCATGAAGAGCCAGGTTAGGGAAATCTGCTTTACATGTTGACTGTGAGGCACAAGGATGGGCAAGGGCTCTCAGAATGACGGATGGAGGAAGGGGGGATAGTCATCACGGGTCACGGGTGGCCAGGTGAGGGCCTGGGGGAGGCACCTCTCTGCAAGTATAAAAGGATTCTGTCTCTTTGGGGACCTCGGTTCTACAACTTTGCCAGTGAAGGTGCTGCTTGAACTGGTGGGAAAGGAGCTTGAGGCGTTGCTGCTGTTTAGCCACTAAGTCATGTCCGGCTCTTTGTGACCCCATGGACTGTGGCCCGCCAGGCTCTCTGTCCACGGCATTTCCCAGGCAAGAATATTGGAGTGGGTTGCCATTTCCTCCTCCAAGAGATCTTCCCGACCCAGGGATCAAACTCGCGTCACTTGCATTGGCAGGCGAATTCTTTTCCACTGAGCCACTAGGGAAGCCCCAGCTTGGGGTGAGGGTGGGGTAAATGGAGAGCTCTCCCATGAGAGCTTTATAGTCCTGTGGGTCCCAGGTGCGCCTTACTCCAGCTATGCCTTGCGGGGCAGGCTCTGGAATGTGACAGAAGGCATTTGGGGCTCTTGTTATCGGGTGTTTCTCCTTCATGAAGACCTGGTGGGGTGGATGGGACACACTCCCATTTGGAGCCTCTTCCCAGTGAGAACTTTCCTGGCTGAAAGTGGGGCTCTGACACCCAAGGGGGCTGAGTCCTGCCCTGTGGTATGCCAGTGATATCTGTTACTGCTGCACACTTAGGGAATGGCTCAAACCGGGGGTCCCCAATCTCCGGGATCTAAAGCCTGATGATCTGAGGTGGAGCTGATGTAATAATAACAATAGAAATAAAATGCATGATAAATGTAATGCACTTAAATCATTCCGAAACCATCCCCTCCTACTATCCGTGGAAAAACCGTCTTCCACAAAACTGGTTCCTGGTGCCAAAATAGTTGAGGACAGCTGGATCAAACAACGGAGGACTTGCAAGGCGCCCAGGCAGCTTCAATCAGCAATACGTGAGTGGGGCTCGAGAAGGGAGCCTCGCCTCTTTCTCCTCCTGGAGCCCCAGGAGTCGGGGCTACGACCTTCCCGGGAGGGGCCAGAACTCACAATCTCTATCAGCAGTCGGTGCTACAGCAGGGAGGCAGAGACCGAGGGGGAAAGGAAGCAGAGAGAAGGCGCGGGTACCTACGAGAAGGCGGTGCTCGCTGATTTACCTGGAACACTTCAGTCTGACCGGGCTGCTGGTGGGAGTGCGGCTCACCGCTCTGCTGTCCGTGGTGCTGGCTTTGCCACTGCGACCAAACTTCCGAGGGCCGCCCTTGGAACTGCCCGCTACTCTGTCCGCTCTCAGCTGAAAGATCCGACGTAGAGGACACTTCCTTTAAAAGCCAGCCCATGACTTCGGGAGACCCAAGAACCACTACAGCCCAGAGGACCCCCGCACTCCATCCAGAGCGGGCTGACAGTGCTCACTGTCTCCCTCTGCCTCATGCTGGCTGACAGATAAGAAGCTGGTTTGGCACCCGAGAGCTGGGTGGGTGAAACAGAAACAGGAGCTCTCTGCCAGATGGTGCGGGTACTGGGCAGTGAGGGTGGTTCTCCCTGGGCGCACCTGCCAGGGTAAAGTCTTACAGCCCTCAGTGCTTCATGATCACTGCTGGAGGCATGTCTGTGGCCGAGAGAAGCCATCTCCTAAATGTGCAGTCTCTGCCACTCCAGATACCCCAGCTCACAGGCTGCTCTTTAAAGGAACCCTGTCCTGCCAGTAGAAGAGCCTCTCTCAGCAAAACTTGACCTCCACCAGCCTCACTGCCTTGTGGGTAACTCAGCTGAAGCCACACATGGCATTCCATGAGGGTCCTTCCATGGGGGCCAAGAGCCATGGCTCTTTCTGCCCGTCTCTTTAGCAGAGTGTTTCTCAGCACCACTAGTTTGAGAGGAAAGGCATTTGGGTACAGCTTAGACAAGGAGATAGGTCTCTTTGTGGGAAATGCCAGATTAATTTGTGAACAAGAGCGACCTTGCTTCTGTCCACAATTTACAAAAAATACCTGGTGGAAAAACAAAACTTAGAAAAAAGAGCAGAATTTTGCCTAAAACATTTTAAAGATTAACCCAAGGGGCAAGAAAGGGAATATTTCCTGCCGTATCAATAAACAAGGATGTCACAGTCATCAGCAATTGCAGACACCACGGATGGGGAGCTGGTGAGCCCCGAGGGAACCAAGGAAGAAAAGAATACCTGCCACCCAGCAGCCATCGGTCTGCAGCCACTCCCTACTGGGAGCCTTGAGGAAACTCAGGATGTGAAAACATAGGATGCTGGCCCCAGACAGGTGAGGTGTATATCAAAGGAATGATTTCAGTGAGCCCAGACTCTTGTATCTTCCCATACATGGAAAAGTGCTCAATTCCTTAACCTGGTCTTCTTTAACAATAACCTTTCGATGTTCAGACTACCTGCCCTTTGTTGCAAAACTTCTATATCACTTGGCTTCTCCCCTCGCCTCCTCTGAGCAATTCTCTAAGGGTTACTTGAGATGCTGCCTCACAGGCTTGAAGTCCTAAATCCTGTGCATGCTCAGTCATGTCTGACTCTTTGCGACCCCATGGACTGTAGCCTGCTAGGCTCCTCTGTCCATGGAATTTTCCAGGCAAGAATACTGGAGTTGCCATTTCCTACTCTAGGGGATCTTCTCAACCCAGGGATCCAACCCTGGTCTCCTGCATTGCCAGGAGGATTCTTTATCATTGAACCACCAGGGAAGCCCAGTCCCAACAAATAAAACATAACTCTCAACTTTCAGGTTGTGAATATTTTTTAAGTCTACCAGGGTTCGTTTATCCTAAGGCATATTTAAACCTGCAGGCACTTTTCCTTGTTCCAAACCATTCAATGACATTTTGGAGGCGACGGGCTCACTGTCCAGCTCTGGATAGCAGAACAGGTCCCATCTTGGCCCTACTTGTTCTTCAACAGTTGTTCTGACCATGGGCGACCCCACTCCCTGCCTGATGAGTGGGCACTGGGTTCATCTCGGGTGGAAGGTTAGATGGTGTTCAAAGGGAAGAGTCAATCCCTTTCTCTCTCACATCTCACCTACTGCCTGAGACATGAAGGGCTTTAATAAAACATATACTCCCTTGAGTGGTTCAGCATGGTACCTTTCAAGCTACGCATAACCACAGTTGGTAAAGGGATCCAGGAACTCAGGTAAGGATACAGTTCCCTATTACACACAAGAAGGAGTTAAATCTACTGTGCATGCAGGATTCTGTTGTTTAAACAAATGCATCTGGCTTTGCTGAAATGCCTTTCCCGAACACTCTCTCATGATATTCCATGGGCCAGGGACAACTTTTTCATAGAATCATGTCCCTGGCCCGATTTGGGAATGGTGGTGGTTTAGTTGCTAAGTCGTGTCCGACTCTGGCGACCCCATGAACTGTAGCCTGCCAGGCTCCTCTGTCCATAGGATCTCCCAGGCAAGAACACTGGAGTGGGTTGCCGTGATTTGTGAATAGAACAATCTAGAACAGTCCTGGTTCAAAACTGTAGCAATATTAAATGCGTAGGACTTCCCTGGGTGTCCAGTGGTTAAGAATCTGCCTGCTAGTACAGGGGAACCGGCTTTGATCCCTGGTCCGGGAAGATCCCCCATTCCACAGGCCCACAACCACTGAAGCCCATGCACATTAGAGACTCTGCTCCAAAATGAGAGAAGCCACTGAAATGAGAAGCCTGTGCATTGCAACTAAAGAGTAGCCCCTGCTTGCTCCAACTAGAGAAAGCCCACATGTGGCAACAGACACAGCATAGCAATAAATAAATAAATAAATAAAATGCTTAAAAAAAGATGAAATGTGCAGCAGCCCCAGCTGCAGCAGTGATGGGAGCCCCACTGGTCAGATACCCACCCCATCCTGGAGGCCCTGAGGTTGAGCACGAGCTGGGCCATCTGCTGCTGGGACAGAGGACGGATGGACACAGGCACCTCTGCTGAAGGTGGGGCTGGTGCAGACCATGAGGGCTGTCCTCATGTGTTCAGGGATGACTGGCTTGGTGCCACCGTACCTGTGTTCTCTCTGGCGTGTGTGTCCTCCCCATGCTCTGTGCCTGCAGGATTCTACTCGTACTCCGAGGCCTGATCGAATGTGACCTTGAATGACGGACTCCATGCTCTCTCCTCAGCTGGCCTGTGGCACTTGCCTTGTCTCTCAGGATGGCGCCCATCACACTAAGATAACTTATCCCCAGATGTGAATAACTTAAGGCCAGGGACCTTATCTATTAAAATGTCTGTTCCAGGCCTCACTGAGTACAGTGCCTGGAATAAAGCAGAAGTATCTGCTGGGACTTCCCTGGTAGTGGCTGAGAGTCTGCATTCCCAATGCAGGGGGTCCAGGTTCAATCCCTGGTCAGGGAACTAGATCCCACATGCCACAACTAAGATCCTACACAGCCAAATAAAAAAAAAAGTATCTGCTGAAGGCAAGAATGAAGGAAGGAAAGAGGAGCAAAGGAGGAAGAAATAAGAACACTCTATACATCACTTCTATTCCCATTGGAGGCTTCCTGGATATCACCAACTTATAATGAAGCTAATAGCCATCTTCTCATCAGTCTTCCTTGGTGACAGCCAGAGCCAGGGGAGAGGGGTGGAGGGGAAGGATTAGAGGAAGACTAGCTTCCCCAACTTGTGTCTGGGGGTGGTTGTATTCATGAACAAGACAAGATTTCAGAAAAAAATTCTTAAACTTCTGGGAAGGGAAGTGCTTTTCTTAACTGCGTGCAATAGAAAAAAAATTAATGAACTGGATTGCTTTATTCATTTTTTTATTTTTATAGGGATGTAAAGTACAACATGATGACTAAACAGTTAACACTGCGATAGGGTATGCCTATTTATTTATGACCCTGCTGCGTGGCACGGGAGATCTTAGCTCCTCAATCAGGGATCAAGCCCATGCTCCCTGCACGGGGCACGTGGAGTCTTAACCACTGGACCACCAGGGAAGAACTGGTTTGCTTTAGAAACAGCATAAGCTATAGCTAAGGAAGCAGGGAGAAGGCTTGCTATTTTTGGAGTACTGACTAGGTGCTAGGCATCCTTCATGATACTTTTTAGACATTCTTTAATTTCTTCTTCACTCTAAGAGATGAGCCCATCTTCCACGTTTTTCAGGTGAAGGGACTGGGGCTCAAAGATGTCAGGAAACATGCCCAACTCATTTAGCTTATAAATACCAGAGCCAGGGTTTGAACCGAGATCTATCTGATGGAGGACCCTGGTAGGCTGCAGTCCATGGGGTCGCTGAGGGTTGGACATGACTGAGTGACTTCACTTTCACTTTTCACTTTCAGGCATTGGAGAAGGAAATGGCAACCACTCCAGTGTTCTTGCCTGGAGAATCCCAGGGACAGGGGAGCCTGGTGGGCTGCCATATACGGGATCGCACAGAGTTGGACACGACTGAAGTGACTTAGCATAGCATAGCATCTGATGCTGAAGCCCATGTGCATTCATTTGATAAATAGTTTTCATAGTGAATGCTATGTACCCGACCCTGAGCAGTGGCTGGGGATACAGGGGGTTGCAATGGCCCAATTCATTGAGAAAGACAGATGAGTAACTAGGCAACTGGAATTGTTGTTTGTTTAGTCGCTCAGTCGTGTCCGAGTCTGCAACGCCATGCCAGTCTCCTCTGTCCATGGGATTTCCCAGGCAAGAATACTGGAGTGGGCTGCCATTTCCTTCTCCAGGGGATCTTCCCAACTCAGGGATTGAATCCAGGTCTCCTGCATGGCAGGTAGATTCTGCATTGCTGAGCCAGCAGTGAAGCCCAATTGAAACTGTTAAGACTGCTTATAAGGGAAGCACAGGCAATTGGAAGGACAGGGCTGTGAGACTTAACTCAATCTGCATCTTCCTGGAGGAAGTTATACCCATCGACGATCTAGAAGATGACCTCACCCGTCATATGGTGGGACAGTTAAAGGGGAAAGCCCTCCATGCAGTCTCTGCTCCTGACCTTTTTTTCTGAGGTTGCATCAGTGACCTCTCCCATTAAAGAATGAGTAATAACTACAACATAACCTCCCCAGGATGATACAGCCCTGTGGGGTCTTAGACTAAACCCTGGCCCCGACTGACCAGTACCACAGACCATAAACAGGGCATGTTTGTGGCCTGCTCCCAGGATATGTACCTACAACCCTCTTTCTGGAAAAAGCCCCAGTGGTAATCAAAATCCTCATGTTGCCTCATCGATCCAAAAGCCACGTGTGTGACTGCAAACCTTAACCGTGGGTTCCAGCCATGCCGTGCTTCTCGTGCTCTGCGGGCCGCCTGCGTAAGACCGAGGCTGCTATATCCCCTGGCTGGATGCCTGGGCCACCTGCCAGCCCAGGGATTCCAAACAGAATATATGAGGAGGTTGCTACCATCTGGGCCGACTGGGTGGGCTTTCACAACAAGAGTCGGAATCTTGGGGGGCTTGTCAATTTCTAGACTGTAGACAAAGGGGATGACAACCTCCTTAAAAAAATTGTTGGCACTCAATGTTCTCTTTTCAGCTTTTGCTAGCTAATAATTTTGGTGAGATTCATTTGATTTGGAAAGTGCCCTAAGACTCAAGGTTTACCTGAAGTCCCATTCAGAAGTCCTAAGTGGTTGGGTTTAGCTCAGTGGTTCTCAGGCATGGGTGATTTTGCCCTTACCCCCCATCCTGAAGGGACATTTGGCAACGTCTAGAGACATTTCTTTCTTTTCTGATAGGTAAGAAGTAGACCTTTTTAGAGAGACATACTTCACAGACAGGGCGTGGGCCATCTCAGAAGGCATATGTGTATGCGTGCTCAGTCACTAAGTCGTGCCTTACTCTTTGTGACCCTGTGGACTGTAGCCTGCCAGGCTCCCCTGTCCACGGGACTTCCCAGGCAAGAAAACTGGAGTGGGTAGTCATTTCCTTCTCCAGGGGATCTTCCCAACTCAGGGATCGAACTTGTTTCTCTTATGTCTCCTGCAATGGCAGGTGGGTGGGTTCTTTACCACTAGCACCACCTGGGAAGCCCTCCACGAACTTTAAATAAATTCAAGTGTGTAAAGCGTTGAGCACAAAGTAAGTATGCGGTATGAGTGAGCTGCTATCATAATTATTACAATATTATCATCATCCGAAGTAAGCTAGCTACATGGCAGCTGTAACAGTGGCTGCTCAGCCTGGAGCCCCGTTTGTGCAGTTCTGCTCTTGGTCAGCGAGTTGTGCGGCAGCCTCAGCCCCTGGCTCTGTCCTTCCTGTTCCACCTCCATTTGCACTTCAGAGCCCAGCATTTGGTAAGTGGAGACCAGACAGAGGCACAGAGCTAAAGGCTCTAGTCGCTGGGGCAAGGGGTGGCGTCCCCTCATTTCTTGTTAAGGCCGCCTTGAGATGCTTCTAGGCCATACCAGGGGGAATGCTGACTCTCCTGGGAGCCTCTCCTGACTCCCGCACTTGCTTCCAACAGACTTGGCTGCTGCACCTCCAGCATTGGCTTGCCCGCCTCCCTGTACCTGTCTGTCTCCCCTGCCTCGGTGTCTGCACTGTGACTTTCTACCCGGTCAGAGCCGAGTCTCCTCCAAGGGCTCAGCACAGGGCCTGGCATCAGGAGGGCCAGCAAGTAGGTCAGTGCCCAGTGGGCCCTGTGCTCCCAGGAAGGACTAGGTGCCTGCAGGCCGAGTGTGCTGAGATCGGTGGTGGGGGTGGTGTCTCTCCACACGCAGCAAGCAGGGAGCCCTCCTGGGAACCAGGGACCTCTAACCTCAGGGTGGGTCTAAGCTGAACTCCTGGCTGGCTTGAAAGCAGCTGCCTTTCAGGAAGGGCCTCTCCTTCCTGAAACAGGGGGCTGTGCTTCTAAACTCACTGAATCATCTGGCAAGGATATTTAAAGGCTGAGTGTGAGAGCCTGCTACAAGTCTATGGGATTCACGCAGAAAGACACCTGAATCTGAGGGGGAGGGACAGATAAAGGGTTGAGAAATGCTGGCCCAACCCCCAGACCTGGGGCTGCAGGGCCAGAAATGCTGCTATTAGCGGTGGGGTTGGACAGGGGGTGGGGGCAGCTGACAACTCAGGTGTGGGCCAGGGGCAAGGCACCGCATGCTTCCTAAAGCTGACATAGTCCTAAAAGGACACTTGCAGCTCAAATGGAAACTCAGGTGTTTGGACTCTGCTTCACGCTTGCCTGAGAATGATCCATTCTGCAAAGGAAATGCTCCCTGAGCATGACTGTCTCCACAGACAGCCCTGCAAGAAGGTTCAGCTTCTTGCAGCTGAACACCAGCTCAGGCTTCTTGCCAGCACCAGGATCCTTTTTAAGTTCCTGCTCTGTGACATGGGACTCAGACCCTGGCAGACACGCGGAGTGGGTCATTTAAACACCCGCAAGGTGAGCAGTGGCAGAGGCTCCTGGGAAGTCCACCAGAGGGAGCAGACGGTTAACCCTCTAGGGCCTGAAGTTGTGCAAACAAAGCTAAGCAAGGTGTTCTTCCATGGGATAGGATCCTTCTTGTAATATTAAAGAGAGAGAGAACTTTATGATGTTTATCATTTACACAATTTATTGACGCAATGCATCATCCCTATGACCCATACTTCCTCAGCTTTTTGAAACAAGATCACAGTAAGTTCCCTATATAAACACTTTCAAAGATGCGAATATGCCCAGCTATTGTACTGCACTACTGCACTTTTCAAGGTATGGAACTGTAAGATTAAAAATGCTTGCTTTTTTTTAATGTATTATTTGTGTGGAAAGTATTATAAATCTATGGCAGTATAGTACTATATAGCCAGTTGTGTTAGTTGGATATCTAGGCTAACTTTGTTGGACTTACTAATGCACTCTTGGAACAGAATTCATTCATAAGTAGGGAACTTACTGTATAGGGTTTTTTGGTTCATCTAAAAGTCCTTGCCAAGGGCCATAAATGGTTAAAATAGAACTCAGATGACATCACTGCATAGGAGACCCAGAGCCTTGACAATGATAAAGTCAATCTACAAAGCCAAGGTCTAGGCAGCAAGTCTCTTAGGGACACCACTGGCCTCCTGATGGCCAGAGAGAAGAGAATTTGGAAATCTCCAGACCTGGTACCAGGGTTTTGAGAGCCTAGGGCTCAGACCCCCAAACCCAGAATGTTCAGAAATTATCTTAACTGGCTCTCCCAGGAATTCTTCCCCTCCGTCCCCACCTACCGAAGCCTGGAGTCCTGTTGGCCAGGCTGGAGTAGGCGTTCCCGCTGGGTGAGGAGGTAGCCGGACTGGAGAGAGGGCTGTAGGACGAGGGGTCTGCGGGATATGTGTGGCTCGTTCCGATCCCAAAGGGAGAAGACTGAGTCTTGCTGGACTGCGAGGGGATTTGCTACAATCAGGACAGAGCGAAGAGAGGGCCAGCATCACCAGCAGGCCCCCTCCCCCACCCTCCATGGCCCCGGTTGGTCACTGTCACGCGCAGGTCCAGTCTGCACTGGCAGCCCTGCTCTGGGCTGATAGTGACTCCAGTGGCCTCCTGGCCTGCTGGGTGCCATGCCCAGGATCAGGCCAACATGTGCTGGCCCAAGAAACAGGACTCAGGTCCTGGATCTTCAGGGTCTGGTTGAAATTGCCCTCCAGGGATTCAGTGATCTAAGTCCTCTGCCTTCCGCTTAGGGGACCTTGGCAAGGACTCTACCAGCCAGGATACAGATGTTCCCACAGTGAAGACAGGGAGCCAGGCGCGTCCCCAGGTTGATGTCCTCATGTACTCCTGGGCCAAGGGAACCGAGGTCCTGAGTGGTGAGGGGCTTGCTCCTGATGGAGGGTCTCTGAGTGCCTGTCCCCTCCCCTGGGTTCCCCAGAGCTGCCTCCAGCTGGGAGAAAAGGCTGTGAAACCAGACCTGGTACCATTGATGGGCACCTGGTTCTCAAAATACCCTTTGCCCCGTGCTCCTAGGAGCCCGGCCGTGGTTGAGGCGGTCAGCTCCAGCTCCATGCGCTGACCTGTTCTCAGAGCCGCGATCCCCAGAGAGCACAGCTCAGGTGCTCTGCGCCCTCTGGGGACCTGGGGCAACGCCCTTGCTGACGCCCATACCTGTCCTGGAAAGGGCGGCCGGCTTCCTGTCCAGGCCACCTGACTCTGGTTGAGCTGCCTGGAGATCTGGGACATGTTCTGACTTGTTGAGGATGAGGACTGGATGTCGTTCACTCCAGGCACGTGCACCACGGCAGAGCTGCAAAGGAAGAAAGAGCACCATGGGACTTTCCTGGTGATCCAGCAGTGAGACTCCACCTTCCAACACAGGGGGCTCAGGGCCCATCCCTGGCCGGGGAACTAAGATCCCACGTGCCCAGGGGCAACTAAGCCTGTGTGCCACAGCTAGAGATGCCAGAGCGCCACAGTGAAGACACAGCACAGCCACACAAAAATTCCTGCACTAACCGTGATCGAGAGGAACTTCACTCCCGAGATCCCTTCCTCACTTAACACAGGGCTCCTTTCCCATCTCCCTCTTGATGTGTGTAAGTGACCTCGGGGCCTTTTCTGATCACTGTTCTCTATTGGGGTGGCGGGGATCTCCTCCATCCCTTGGCCCTGGCTGCCCTCACAGCACTGACTGGAGAGTTGGCAGGAATGCTGTGGACCCCAGGATAGGTGCACAGGGCCCGTGGGACCACAGCAGGACTCGGGTGGGGGACAAACTTAGGGATGTGCAGCCACAGCTGTGCCATCCTGCCAAGGGCTCAGTGCCACTCATCCCATGTCCCTTCCCACTCAATCCAGCTCAGGCCCTGCAGATGTACAGGAAACTGGCCATCCTGTAAGCTTACAGCTTCGTGGCACTCTTTTAACTAATTAACCCATTCGTTCTATAGACCAGTGATTTAGTGAGAGCCTCCCCAATGCCAGGCTCCACAAGGGGACTGGCCCCCCCTCTTCTGTTTCAGTGACAACAGCTGGTGCAGACTCAGCATCTCCGGCTGGACCATCTGTTCTAAGCACCTGCCTGCAGCCTCACTCCTCCTCTCCACCCCTGACACCCCTGTCATCACAAACTTTCTCCAGGACCTCGTTTCCTCAAGCCCCTCTTCTGGGGCTTGAGTCGTCCCAGTGATGAGTCCAAACTCCCAAGTCGAGCACAGTAGAAAAGACTCATGTATTCATTTCATTCTTTTCCTCCCAGGCTCCAGGAGTCCCCGTGTCTCCTGTCCCTGGACATCAGCACAATCCTGATGCCTGTGCACCTACCCTTGCAGCAGGTGGCCATCTGATTTTTTGCTTCTGAGCCTCCCCCTACTGCTGCCCTCACCATGCTGTGCCTGGCTAGCCCTCCTCACCTCTGGCCTCTGCTCCATCCTGGCTGCCCTCTGTCCAGATGGCAGGGGGCGGGGAGGGAGAGGGGGAAGCAGCAAGTGTTACAAGGACTCGATGAACACAGGCCTAGGTGGGCCTGGCATGGAACTACAGCAGCTCGCCATGTGCTGAGTGGGTGAGTAACCAGCAGCAGGGGAAGAGCCTGGAGCCGTGGCCAGTGCTCCGCAGAGCCAGGCAAGCAGCAGGGATTATGTCTCAGGGGCAGCTCACAGGGGGCCACCATCTTGTCCTCCCATCCCCAGACTAGAGAGTAGCTGCTCCAGGACAGAGCTCCCCAGAGACTGAGAACAAGTCACCATCTACTACAGCCCAGCTGCGGGGCTGGCAGAGCTACTCCGTGACCTCAGGGGTTGATGTCTCACCTGCTGACCACCTGCTGCCTCCCCTGAGGTCGGTCCACTGACCCTTGGTGAGGGCCATCCAGGCTGGGACCTCTCCCTGGGGTGGCTGGTCCACCTGCCCAGTCTTGGTCCCTGCCTGATTCTCAACTGGACTTTCAGCTCTGGCCGAGTCAGCCAGAGGCTGGGCTGCCTGGGGAGCCCCATCCCACCAGGCACGGGTCTGAGATGCTTCTCCTAGTGGGTCTGGGGGTACCCGATGGCTCCCACAAGTGCCCACCACCCTCCCTGAAGGTGTCTGTGCCCTAGCCGAGCTCCTCAACCCCTGCTCCTGCTGCCCTGGGATTCCCTGGAGCCAGGCCCCATCCCTGGTGGTGTTGCTGGCTTCCTCAGTGACTTACAAGAGACCCCTGATGCTAAGAACCAACCCCCGGAAGCACAACATCTGACTTATGCCTCCCATGAGCAGCCCTTTAGGCTGAGACCACAGGCGTGATGGAGTGGTCCTCTCCCCCTTGGAGTTCGCTGTGGCCTCTAGAAACCCAGGGACAGGGTACTTTCTGCTGCCTTGCCAGGTGTCCCTAGGTCTGTCCTGGCTAGAGCCCCCTCACTCCCTTCTCCATGGCAGGCACCTCTGCAAACACAGTGGCTGGCACCTTTCACATCCAAGAAAGAGTAACCGACACTTTGTACTTATGGTGGCTCATCAAGGGCTTGCAGGTCAGAACTGGAGCTCCTGGACCCCTCAGCCTGGCCCTGGCATACCAATGTGTGTGTGTGTGCTCAGTCATCTCTGACTCTCTGCGACCCCATGGACTACAGCCCGTCAGGCTCCTCTGTCCATGGGATTCTCCAGGCAAGAATACTGGAGTGGGGTGCCACGTCCTTCTCCAGGGGATCTTCCTGACCCAGGGATTGAACCCACATCTCCTGCACTGGCAGGTAGGTTCTTTACCACTGAGCCATCTGGGAAGCCCGGGCATTCGAATGGGTAAGCACTAAGTGAGCTTGGCAGTATTTGCTGTACACAGAGTTAGACTCTGAGACCCAGGGCTTCACTGAGTAGGGGCCTCTTCCTGCCCTATTGCCCACCCCTGCCCCATGCCCTGCACTCCCAGCTTGTACCTGAAGGCCTTTCCCGAGTGTCCAGCAGGGAACGGGCTTCCTTGGGAGTAGATCTGCTGTGTTCCTGCCGCAGAAGCTGAGCTCATCATCTTCTTCTCCGCTGGGAAAAGTAGAGCAAGGGTCACCCTGGAGGAGTTCCCGCCCTACAGACTCCAGGGCAGGGAGCCCTGAGCACCCACACAGAGAGGCTAAAGAAATGGGCTCAAACCCCAGCTGGGACTTTAGATCTGACATGAGCAAGAGTGTGGTAGTTTGAGAAATAGCAGTGAGGATGGGAGCTCTCTCACTCTCTCTTGTAATTGAGGGGCCCAGGGCTCCCCCAAAGCACCCTCCCATTTCCCCAGAAGCTCAAAGACTCCATTTGCATCTTATTCCTATAATCTCTAACATCTCCACTTGCAGTGAGATACCAGAATAAAGGAGATGCAGATGAGTTACATGGCAGCTATTCTGTGCCTGGACAGACCCCACATCTGCACCTGTCTCTGGCTTGCTGGTGGGGTGGTGGGCAGAGCAGGCAGATCCTTCCCTGGGTGACCATGAGCAGTGATGGACACTCAGGATCCTGGACTTGGGGCCCAGGGATTGGGCTAAAGGGACCATGGCTAAATCTCCCACACGTGTCAACAAACCTCCATGATGTTTTTAAAAACACGGAGGCACTGCACAGTTTTACTGCTCCATTGTCTTTTTGCTGTGATGATGATGTTGCTCAATGGGAAATCCCTACAGGATGGAAAGAGATCGGACTTTTGGGTGTGTATTTCTAACCTAATCACAAGGCCTTGGATCTTGGAGAGAAAGAGACGAGGCTAAAAGTTGCAGGAGGGGGACTTCCCTGGGGGTCCAGTGGTTAAATTCTACGCTCCCACTGCTGGGGGCACAGGTTTGATCCCTGGTCAGGGAACTAAGATCCTGCAAGCCACATGGGGTTGCCAAAAAATAAATAAAATTAAAAGTTGCAGGAGTAAGAGAGACTTCTGAATTTTTCTTGACTATAAACAAGCCATTTTTTTCCTCATGTATTTAAGATTTTTGGTTGTTGGTTAAATAAGAAACATTAATTTTTCTCAATGCTCCAGGATGTTTGTGGGGTACAAAATTACATATGTCTATAAAATCACAGGGGCTTCTCTGGTGGCTCAGTGGTAAAAAATCTGCCTGCCAATAAGAAGACGTAGGTTCGATCCCTGGGTGGGGAAGATCCCCTGGAGGAGGAAATGACAATCCACTCCAGTATTTTTGTCTGGGAAATCCCATGGACAGAGGAGTCTAGTGGGCTATCGTCCATGGGGTCGCAAAGAGTCAGACACAACTGAGCACGCATGCACATAAAATTATATATATATATGTGTGTGTGTGTAATTTTAAATCTTCTATATCTTTCTTACTACTTTGAGCTACATGAGTTGTTAGAGATGAAGAAAGGCATATTGAAATCTTCCACTGCAATTTGGCTTTATCAGGATCTCTTGTGTTTCAAACTATTTTTGGATTTCACATTTCAATGTTCATGATGTATCTTCATTTTTAGGTTCCACCTTTTATCTATATAAAACAAGCTTCTTTCCCCACTGAATGCTCTAACTTTTGTTTGTGCAGCAAGATCAACACCTCTGCTTTCCTCCTTGGTTTTGGAGCATCATCACCATCTACTCTCTCAGGTTAAATAGTTTCACTTTGTATTTTGGGGGCATACCATTCCAGAATTACAAATTAGGAGCCCTTGGACATCAACTTATTGCACTACTCGTGCTATTCATAGTTTCTATTTCACTTTATTTTTCTTCTGAGTATTTTGCAAGTTGCTAAAAATGTCCTTGTCTTTTCTTGGAAATGATTTGGAAGTGAGATCTCTTTCCTTTCCTTTCTTTTTTTCAAAAATCATTCATTAGTAGTTATGTTTTTAATACTTGAAGTTATATATCTTTGTAAATGTCAGAGATAAAAATAGCATAGACTGATGAGAAATTTCTGTTCCTAGTACCCTCACCCAAAGTATGTACTTTTGCTGAACTGATTTGACTTGGGTTTTTATTTTTTAAATATCTTTTGTATCTTCTAACAATTTTTATATTAATTCTACATGTCACTAGTTTCACTTTTTCAATGCTCCTACTTTTCCAACCTATCGTTTCCAATCTTGGGTACTGTATTTTAATTCATTTCACAGTGACTTCTGCAAGCGATTTTTTCCAGGAAGTGTAAGTAGATGGCATATATCTGAGAAGGTCCTTCTGTTCCTTTTTTTCTTTTTTTGGCTGCACTGGGTCTTCCTTGTGATGTGTGGGTTTTTTCTCTAGTTGAGAGACTAGGGCTTCTCTTATTGTGGAGCACAAACTCTGGAGTGTGAGGGCTCAGTATTTCTAGTACGTGGGCTTAGCTGCTCCGTTGTGTGTGGGATCTTAGTTCCCTGACCAGGGATCAAACCCATGTCCCCTGCATGGAAAGGCAGATTCTTAACCACTGAACCAACTCTCTGTTGCTTTTTCATATAGGAAACCAGCTTGGTTGGTGGAAAAAATTTGAGATTACTTATTTTCTTTCCTCTTTTTTTTCCTTTTCTGTTAACTTTTTTTTTCTATTTTGTCATCTCTATGGGAAGATGTCTGTATCTGTATAATATTAAAATTTCAAATGGATTTCCCAGAAATGCTGTGGGTGTGGCCAAATATTTCAGGATTATCTGAGAGGAAGAGGAACCAGTGAGATGCGGGATTGTTTCCTCTTGCTGGATGAAACCACATCTCTCCATGAAAGTGGAAGAAATACTGTTGTGGGCAGCTGGCACATGTGGGTGACTGGCGACGGGGAGGAAGGGGAGCACCAGCAGGGAGCCCTCGAGTCGTGCCAACAGGTCTGTCCTCTGCTCTGAGCCAGACGCTGGACTGCGCTGGCACCTGCTGCCCTCAGCTCAGGCTGTGCTGTGCTTAGTCGGTCAGTTGTGTCCGACTCTTTGTGACCCCATGGACTATAGACCGCCAAGGCGCCTCTGTCCAAGGGGTTCTCCAGGCAAGAATGCTGGAGTGGGTTGCCATGCCCTCCTCCAGGGGATCTTTTCAACGCAGGGATCGAACCCAGGTCTCCTGCATTGCAGGTGGAATCTCTACCGTCTGAGCCACCAGTTCAGGCAGCTTCCTGCTTTCCTAGCATCCGGTTCCCGGCAGCGTGGGAACAGGGCTGGGTCTTCCACCCCACGAGCTGACAGCAGGAGGACTGGGATCTGCTTAGGGCCTCTCTGTCCTCCCTGAGGCCATGCTGCTTAGGGCCTCTCTGTCCTCCCCGAGGTCATGCTGCCCCCGTTCCTTGGCCCTGGGAGGATGGTCCTGGGGGTCCCGGTCCTTTACTGCATTCCCCGCGATTCTGTGGCATGAGTCAGTTAGTATCTCCCTAAACTCATCCCAGTTGTGCTGTATTTCGCTGATCACAGGAAAATGGAATCTGTTTTCCTGAATTTTGGAATTGACAACAACATTTCCAAGTTTTATGTGTTGTTGATCTCTGTGGCAGTCTGAGTGGGTGGGTTCCATGTGACACCTGAACTTTGGACAGCACCATTTTATTTCTTTATAAAATTTCTTATATTGTTTTATTATTTATTTACTTTTTTGGCTGCGCCATGCGGCAAGTAGGGATTAGTTCCCTGACCAGGGATTGAACCTGCAACCCTTGTCGTGCAAGCACAGAGCCCTAACCACTGGACATCAGGGAAGTCCCATGAATGGTACCACCTTCTCTAATAGCGACACTAACACAGGTGGATGCAAAGGGTGACTTATGAACACTCATACAATGGAACGCTATGCAGGCAATAACAATGCAGATTATTTAATAACCTAGAAAGATGTTTGTAATAGACACGTGAAAAAGTAAGCTACCAAACAGTATGAGCTCAATTCTGTATATAAAAAGAATCCATATGTGTAGAAAATGGTCTTGCTCTAGTGGGCAGGGTCATGCTCAGTAAATCTTTAACCCAACTGTCTCCTCCTGCGGGGTCGGGGGTGGGGGGGCGCTGTGCTCCCTCCATGTTAGTTGTTTGACCTTGAACATCAAGAAGATCAAGCCAGTCAACTCTAAAGAAAAGCAACCCTGAATATCCATTGGAAGGACTGATGTCGAAACTGAAGCTCCAATACTTTGGCCACCTGATATGAAGAGCCGACACACTGGAAAAGTCCCTGATGCCGGGAAAGGTTGAGGCCAGGAGGAGAAGCAGGAGATGGAGGATGGGATGGTTGGATGGCATCACTGACTCAATGGACATGAGTTTGAGCAAACTCTGGGAGATAGTGAAGGACAGGGAAGCCTGGTGTGCTGCAGCCCATGAGATTGCAGAGTCAGACACAACTTAGCAACTGAACAACAACGTGCAGAAAGACAAAAAGGACAAGCTTTTAAAAAGTTAAAAAAGATTAAATCTAGGTGGTAGGATACTGGATCATTTTTATTTTCCTTTTTATGAATATTTTTATTTTCAAATATGGTCCTCTCTACATTAGAGGTTAAGATTTTTTTTAAATAGGGACATGTCCTTGGCTTGATAATACTAAACTGTACCATGATGAACAGAGCTCATTTACTCCAAGTCCTCAAATGTTGAAGATGAGATGTCAGAGGCCCATGAGATGTCAGGTGGTTGCCCCAGGTAACAGGTAAATGAGAGGCGAGTTTGAAAATATAGAGGACTCATTAGGACCCCTGAATTTGGTGTTCCTTTTACACATTGCAGTAGTCGCTGTAAATTCACCCTCAAGGGTGGCTGCCTCCAGCTGGCTGGTGGCAACTATAAACCCCACCATCTCACCACGTCAGCACTCTTTGGGAACTTACATGCACTGATTCCTGCAAACATTTCGGCAAACCGCGGATCTCTTTCCTGGGAAAAGATTGCATCTGCCTTCTCCACGGACTTCCCTGCATCATGAACTCCGGCTGGTAGGTTGGGGACAGGCACCTGTTTGCACATGAAAACACAACAGCATCCCTGGGTGTGAGGGGCAGAACAGACACACCAGATCCCTCTCCCTCAGAATCGCTGGCATCTCAGGCTGGGGTGCTGGGTAGGGCAGGGAGCTTTTGTATATGTGAAAGCCTGGATAGAACACACAGGTGTGGGTGTGAACAAGGGGTCACAGAAGGCTGACTGGAGTTCCACCGATCACTTGGAGAGAGAGAAATAAAAATGATCAACTTAGTCTAAGTATCAGGGAAAGTGAACATAAAGTTTAATTGGAGAGAGACGCCAAGTACCAACACAAGCTTCAGTTTCTCTAAGGCCAGAAGCAGTGAGAAGAGAAGAAAGGAGAAGGGAAGGAGGGGGGCCTGAGGAGATGGCCAGGAAGAGGTCCCCTGAGAACATCGGGGTGCAGATTAAAGGTGGGAGGGGCAGTATGGAGGCTGCAGAGCTGACAAGGTTCAGAGCTGGGTGGTCTCCAAGTTCCCACATAGCCTCTGGATCTCAGTACCAGTAAGTCCCTTACATACGAACCAGTTCCATTTCGAGAGCATGTTCCCAAGACCAATTTGTTAGTAAGTCTGACAAAGTTAGCCTAGGTGCCCAACTAACACACTTGGCTATATAGTACTTTACTCTCATAGGTTTATAATACTTTTCATACATATCTGCACCAAAAAATGAACACAAAAAGATTAAGAGAACATTTTTAATCTTACAGTACAGTACCTTAAAAAGTACAGGAGCACCAGCTACATCATCACTGCTCTCATGCCTGCTTCCCGACACCCTGGGCTTGAAAAACACACTGCACTGCTGCCCTCTATATAGTACTGTACAGTAAAATGCACACGAGCACAACCATTTATACAGGCTGTACGCACGTGACAGTGTACGCCAGACACGAGAACTCACTCCTGGGATTGGATATGCAAAGCCACATTTGCATCTTTGAAAGCTCACAGCCTGAACTTCGCATGGAGGGGACTTACTGTACTGGCTGCCCACAGCTCGCAAGGCTTCTGTTCTACACTTGGCATGGCTCAGCTCTGCATGGGAGTCACAGTAGACCTCCACTGCACACACACACTCTATGGGGGCCAAAATGCTTTCTGCACTGTGGGTGGAGGGAGCGACAGCACCTGCTGGGCTGAGGGGATTTAGTCTGCAGTCCTTTGGTTGGAGACAGTTCTAACTGGGAAAGAGTTTTCCAGAAATTCACCTGGGACAAGTCGTACGATGACAGCCCGTCTCTCTGGTGCACTTCCAGCTCTGCCTGCTGCTGCTGGAGCTGCCTGTGAAACAAGGGGTCAGCAGAGAGTCAGGAAAAATAGACGTGGGGGTGACAGGGTGGAGCCTGAATGTCCCTTGCTCCCCAGTGGCACAGCGGGTAACACCAGTTGGATCTCTAAATCGTTTTCAGTTTTGATTGCTTTTATTTCTTCATGTTCCAAATCAAGGCTCCAAGTCTTATATTTTATGTTGGAAAGTGAAAGTGTTAGTCGATCAGTGGTGTCTGACTCTTTGCGACCCCGTGGACTGTAGCCTGCCAGGTACCTCTGTCCATGGGATTCTCCAGGCAAGAATACTGGAGTGTTGCCATTTCCTCCTCTGGGGTGGGGTAGGTCTTCCTGACCCAGGGATCAAACCCAGCTTAGGTTGACAATATTTAGGAAATAAGTGGGTTTTTTCAAAAAGTCAGTTTTATTGAGTATAGTTGCTTTTGTTTCCCTGGTGGCTCAGCTGGTAAAGAATCTGTCTGCTAACACATGACACGCAAGAGACACAGGTTTGATCCCTGGGTTAGGAAGATCTCCTAGAGAAGGAAATGGGTTTTCTTGCTGGGAAAGCCCATGGACAGAGGAGCCTAGAGGGCTACAGTCCATGGGGTGGCAAAAGAGTCAGATATGGCTTCACGACTAAACAACAAAAATACATAAAATATATATGTATATATATATATATATACACACACATATAATGAGCAAGTAGTTAGGGAAATATTTTCACCATTAAAATAAGCAAAATAAGCACAAATTAAAATAATCCCAAAGTACAATTTTTCACCTACTAAGTTGGTAAAGCGTGCTCAGCGTGCTGGCATGGTACTGAAACTATCCCGCTCACACCCTGCGAGAAGCCTGTGTGGATGCAGTCTTCTCGGAAAACAGGATGGTGGCCACATCAGAAGGGGCGGCTGCGGTCACAGCCTTGCAGGTGGTCGCCCTGCAGCAGGGGCTGTGCTAAGGAAATGAATCAAGGGCAGGAAACAAGAGCTGTCCCCGCACAGCTGACTGTGACAGGGGAGCGGCTTTGTAAACCACATCTATTCATTTGCTGAGTAAACACGGTCAACAGCGGTGGCCACAGTGAAGACTGGAACCACCACAAGGTGTGACAAGAGTGTGCGGAAAAGTTCAGCACCAAATGTTACGGATGCTGTGACTACAACTACAAATGTTATGTCCTGTGTGGGTGAGTGAGATTTGGAACATGGTAAAAAAAATATCTTAAGTGTTTGCATTAACTGGAAAGACTTTCTGTGTTCATTTTCACTATGAAAGTATGAATGATGCTAGGGTGTCCCTTTGTCATCCCTGGACAGGAAGGTGGCAGGCAGCACAACGGCTCACAGATCCCTTGCCCTCTTCACTTGCGGCCTGAGATGTATGGAGGACAGCCTGTGAGGCCCTCCCTGGAGAGGATGCGCAGCTGTGGACCAGCTCAGTCAGGGAGCAGATCCCTGCAGAGGGGCCGCTGCTGAACAGTCGCAACCTGAATCAGCATCTGAGGACCTGGAGGGCTCCGCAGAGAGTGGTGTGATTGGGTCAGGGGGAGGGCAAAGATGCTGGTATTCACCCTGCCCTTTCTGCTCAGAGTCTGCATTCATATGGACCACGTTAGCCTCACACTGTAAGCACACAGCCCTTGGGGTAGAGATATTTAAAACGCCCTTTATGTTTAAAACTCCCAGGTGGCTTAGACAGTGAAGAATCTGCCTGCCAATGCAGGAGACCCGGGTTCAATCGCTAGATTGGGAAAATCCCCTGGAGGAGGGACTGGCTACCCACTCCAGTATTCTTGCCTGGGAAATCTCACGGACCGAGGAGCCTGGCAGGATATAATCCATGGGTTTGCAAGAGTTGGAGACAACTGAAGCGACTTAGCATGCACGCACCTCCCTACGCCTCCCAGTTTGAGTTCCAATTCTGCTTTGGAGAAATACAAAATAACTTGAATTGTGGTTCTCAACTTTTTTCCTCAGCATTCAGAGGTGTACAGTCTGAACACTGTTCACTCCTCCAGCCACGCCTTTTAATCAGGGCCCCTAGCGTATATGTCCCCCACAAGGGAAGACATCTTAAAAGAGGACCCCACCCAGTTGGAAGACCCACTGAATAGTTTATTTAAAACTAAGCCCGGCAGGACTTCCCTGGTGGCTTAGTGGTTAAGACACCGAGCTTTCAATGCAGGGACAGGGGAGCCTGGTGGGCTGCCGTCTACGGGGTCGCATAGAGTCAGAAGTAAGATCCCACATGCCTCCAAGTGCAGCCAGAAAAAAGAAAAAGAAAGAAAAAGTACTAAGCCCAGGTGAGCCATGTCTTCAGTGAAGTGTGCTGAGCTATCTATGCCAAGTGTCTGCCAGGCACTGGAGAGACAAGATAACCCAGAACCTATGTGGTCTCTGGCCTTGGGGAGTTGACAGCCTCCAGGGGCAGACAGATAAATTGGTAAAAACAATGGCAGTATGCTGAGTTAGGGATCACAACACAGGAATAAGGGAGGACTTTCTATCTGAAAGTGAAAAGTGTGAAAGTATGAGTCTCTCAGTCGTGTCTGAGTCTTTGTGACCCCGTGGACTGTAGCCCGCCAGGCTCCTCTGTCCATGGGATTCTCCAGGCAAGAATACTGGAGTGGGTTCCCATTTCCTTCTCCAGGGGATCTTCCCTACCCAGGGATGGAACCAGTGTCTCCTGCACTGACAGATGGAATCTTTACCACTGAGCCATCATGGAAGCCCACAGTATATCTCCCAACCTTGGCATCAGAGCCTGGAGAAAAGCTTAACAATAAAACCAGCACCATGTGACTGCCCACCAGGCAGCCTAAGCCCAGCAACACCAGGAAACAGGAGCACTAAAAATAATTTTCAAAAAAAAAGGACATTTCAAAAACATTTTAAAGAATTGATAAAATTGTCTATTGAAAAATGACAACTTTCTGTATTTTCTGATTCTGACTTGACAGCTTTGCTGTTTTACTTTGATTTACATCCTGTGGGCACCCTCATCTCTCATTGGCGTGCCCTCTAAAATCCAAGTGTGGTACTCAGAGCCAGAACCTCATCAACGTTTTCACATCTCTGAAAAATGACCCATTTTACAGATAAAGAAACTGAGGCTCAGAGAGTTCAGTGACGTGCCCAGGGTGACACTGGTCAGTACGGCAAACCCAGGATTCAAAACCAAGTGTGTCTGGCATCAGCCCCTGAACTCCATCTGAAAGGTGTACAGGAACCACCTTTCTACATGTCCCATCCCAAGAGCTGTGAGCCCAAGACACCATCCTGAGCCACCAGGCAGGAGAAAACAAAACTCTGTGCTTTGGGATTTTTGTGGAATTTTTGTAGCAGTGAGCTCCCCTCCAGGGCAGGAATCCATGGACCACCCCCTCCTTCCTTTCATAAGCTTTCAGACGCTCAACCTTGAACACAGAAGAGGTTTTCCAGGAAATAAGGACCACTACTAACTCGTGGTGCAGCCCTGGTGTCCAGTCCAAGCACAGAATCTTGATGAGTGAGCAGCTGCGATGCTGTGCGGGGGGCCTGGTGCGTGGGGTGAACAGGGCAGAAACCCAGCCCTTTCCACTTGCCCAGCTCTGCAACTTCGGGTGTGTCTGTGATGCATGGAGGAGGGCGAGGGCTTTAGTTAGCACAGAAGCATGACCAGACGTGATCAGAGCCAGAGGTGTTACAACGGGTGTCTGCCCTCTGCTCTGTTGAGCTCTGGGGGCTCTGAGACCACAGACAGTGACTTTCTCTGGGATGTAGAAAGAAAACAAAGTCTCAGGCCTGGCTGGCAAAGATCCAGGATGCCAACCTCACCGCCCCTGAGGATGCTCAGTCTGGGCCTTTGGTTTCCGCTTCCGCAGCTGAGCGTGTGGGGAAGAAGTGCTGATCCGCGGGCTGCCCCATCCTGAGAAGCGGTCCGAGGAGCTTTCTCGGACATTTCATGGCAATGGAATGAAAATAAACCTTGGTGTGCTTGCAAATTCCAGAGAGGGAGAAACACGGTGGCTGGGCTGAAAGCTGACCGATAGCACACGGGAGGGAACCGGATCCCGTTCCACAGACTGCTGCCCCCGCCCACCACCCATTAGCTGGGGCCCAGAGCTAATGATCAGCAAACAGACACATCAAGCACGGGCTTCCTGTCAGAGTGGCCTCTCTGCATCAGGAGGTGCAGCATGCTGGCAGATGCTGTCAATTATCTCTGATGCTCCCAGGACAGAGGTTTTTACTCAGCCAGAGTAAGTGAGCAACCAGCCATTAAGGGGGCAGTCGGGGGCAGCCTGCTATCGTACCCCTGGGAGTAACAGGAATCCAACTCACAGCCATCAGGGTGGCGGGGGCGAGGGGGCGGGCAAGCTCAGCTGACCAGAGCAAGGATAATATCCTGTCCCCTCACCCCCATGGATCGAGCACCATCTGCATGCCCCCTGCGAAGGGCTCTGGGTGCCTGTGAAAGGGTTCGGAACTGATATGATCCAGGACAGGGAGCAGCCTGAGTGCGGTTTTAGAGAGATGCTTCCAGGGCCAGATGGAAGGCAGGGAGCACTGGCCAGCGGGGATGATGGATGGTCACCCAGGAGATGGCGAAGCCTTGATGGAGGCAGAGGCAGAGGAGGAGGAAGTGGGCCAGAGAGGACCCCAGACAGAATCTGTGGGCCCCAGCTCTCTGCCAGCTGTCTGCTGCAGGTGGACGAGAGGTGGACCCAAGATAAGATGGGGCTTGGTGATTTGACAAGGTGTTTCGGCTCCTTCCTGACTCTAAACTCTGCACAGACCAGGAACGACACCTTCCCTGTAGGTTTTCTTTGCTTCCTTTTACTCTCTGTTCGCACATCCTGCCAACCAGTGGCCAGGTGGGCTGGGCCCACCAGGAAGCCATCCCGGAAGACATGGGGACCGTGGAGTTTCAGGGACACACATACACACCAGCACAACATGTAGCTGTGGTCATGTAGACACACAGTGACTCTGTAAGGGGTGGTCGCACAGGAGGGTGCGTGCTCAGCCCCAGCAGATGCACAGGAATGCTTTCCATCCCCCATTAAGGAGGGGGGAGGCATAGGAAGGCACAGTGCCTGGGTCGTGCAAACGACTCCTGCTCAGCGGCAGCCCACAGTGTGTCTCCCTGACGGTGTCCATCCCCGACATCGACACGGGCACTTTTCAAAGCTGGGCCTCCAGCATGTAAAATGGGAGCCTGTGTTTTCTGGACTTTCCCTTTTCCTGCCTCGATGTGATAGGAAAACAGGCAAGCAGGGGACAAAGAGGCCTCCCTTTCAGCAGCTTCCAATGCTAACCATTCACACTCTGTTTCCCTGGGATGTTTCTTTTGGATGCTCTGGACAGAATGCAACTGGGTTTGCAATTCCCGCTTTCCCCCTCAGGCAGAGAGCATCAAAGAACCTTTCCACAACAAGTCTGCCTATTGCTGGCGAGGACAGTCGGGTACAAACTGGAAGCCAGACTGTTCACACGATGGCTGTCACTGCCCTCTGCTGTCCACAGGCAACATTTGCTACATCCTCACCGACAGGCCCTTAAATCAGCCTCTGCTGTGAGTCCGTGTGTGTGTGTGTGTGGGGGGGGGGGGGCGCTCCTCACTCTGTCCAGTCTCAGTGAGCTGCGGGTAGTGATCGTTCTGAGAAGAGATGTAAGGACACCCCCGGGACAGAGTGTTCTGTTTTGTCCGTGATGCCTGACTTCCAGGAAAATAGGTCAGAGCCTCTGCCTGTGGCTGCTTTTAGGAGGGAGCTTTCCTTTCCTTCCAGGCCCCTCTGTGACACTACCGACTAGGGATGCGTTCTCAAAGGCCCTGGGTGTAAGTTGTTGATTCTTTGCCTCCCCTGTGCCCTCCTTGTGGCCTTTTACTCCCTCCTGTGTTTCCTCCCTCCTGCCACTCACTTCTCACGCTCTCCATGTGATGGGAGACACCTGGGGTGGCAGGGACCAGAGCAGAGGCATCCTGAGAGTACTGGACGCCTGGCACAGGTGCTCAGTGACCATCCATTGTGTTGCGTCACAACAAAGCATGCAACTGTGAGTGCTGAAGCTTGTATTCATGTTGGAAGTGAATGAAGCATGGTGAGGACTTCCCCGGTGGTCCAGTGATTAAGAATCCACCTGCCAATGCAGAGGACACGGTTTCAATCCCCGGACAGGGGTCTGGGAAGATCTCACATGCCTCGGAGCACCTAAGCCTGTGCACCACAACTACTGAAGCTTGAGTTCTGGAGCTCGTGCTCTGCAACAAGAGAAGCCACTGCAATAAGAAGCCTGCACACCACAACTAAAGAAAGCCCGTGCAGAGCAATGAAGATGCAGAGAACCAAACAAACAAAAGAACAGTCGTAAATATAAGACAACCAAAAACCCCCCAAAGGGGAGCTTCAGTCTGTTCTTCTGCCCCAAATCCAGAGGACTCTGCCGATCCCCAGCCTGGGACCCTGCTCTCTACTGCTGAGTGCGGCCTGCATGTAAGTGGCTTCAGTGACAGGCGGGCTGTTTCCACCACACCCTCCGAGGTTCCCTGGATCAGGCCATGGACACCAGGCATCACACACGCAGAGCGAGGACCAGGAGAGAGCCCAGGTGTGGGGAGGAAGGCAGACAGGTGAACAGAAGAGAGGAGGGGCAGGATCATAGGAGGAGGTAGCCATCACTAAGAGCTGGTTAATACACTGGCACCAAAACGGTGGATGTTCTAGGATGCCGCCCGGGGCCTGGCATGGTGGTAGGCTGGCCCAACTCCATAGCTTTGGGCACAGGTAGCTGGTGGGGCTGGGACAGGTGAGGTGAGCCTGCAGATGAGCTGCAGTTTGAACAGATGCTGAGCAGACCTACTCTCTTGTTCGGTTCAGCCTTATCCCCTGGGGCTCCCACTGCCCAAACCCAGCTCCACATCAATGAGCCCACCTGTTACTTCCTCCTAGAAGGCCCTGCAGGTCTGGCCTGTGTCTCACCTCTACACCCCCCACTGCTGAACAAAGAAGGAGCTTCGAGGTTCTACACCCTGCGTATCTCACTCTTCCTCCTGTTTCTCGAGCTTCGTCATTTTCTCCAAGGCCAGGGCAGGACACAGGCCCAGCACTAACAGGCACCACTCTGCTCCCTCTCCTGCCCAAGTCGGGAAGAGTGGGAGAGGCAAAAGCGCCTTCACTGGACTGAGTTTACCAAGCAGTGACTAGACAGTCAGATATTAAAAAATAATAAAGATATGGGACTTGCCTGGTGGTCCAGTGGTTAAGACTCTATGCTTCCACTGTGGTCAAGGGGGTGCAGGTTCAATCCCTGGTCAGGGAAATAAGATCCCACATGGCACAGGCCCAGCAAAAAAAAAAAGTTACCTTTTTGCATTAGTGGATCTACAGCTTAACTAGACTTCCTCCTGCTATTCTTACCACTGAAAGTCTTGACTAGGAGAAGGAGGTGTAAGAAGAATCAGAGCATCAGGTCAGTCAAGGGATAAGATGTAAAGAGAGAGGAGATGGCCTGACAGGGAAAAATAACCAGTGAGAACGGGTTATTGATGGGGGTCCCTGGTGGCTTCTGGGAGAGCAAGTTAGCGGAGCTGGTACCACACCAGGTTCTCGGGGGTCAAGGAGAGATGAACAGCGAGGGCGTCCAATACAAACACGTGGCAGGGCAGGAAGGGAAGCAAGCAGGTGGCAACAGAGGGGTTTTCTAAGATCAGGAGGCATGTCCCCAGGTGAGGGCCTCTGGAGGAAACCTGCAGCGTGACTGGGTGAGTACCGCCTATGGGAGACAGGATGTACCAGGAGCTAGAAGGAAAGTGGAGGGCTCGGTCCTGGAGGGGTGGCCTCGCCCTGGCTGGCCGCCAGCAGAGCAGGAGAGGAGGGGACTAGACAGACCCACATGAACAAGGAGGGGTTCACGCAGACGGCCCTGGCTTCCCTGTTCGCTGGAAGACAATACAATGTGCCCAGAGTTAGAAGCAAGCACGTGCTTAGCCAATCTGATGGAACTGGTAGAGAACAAGCCAAGAAACTGCCATGCAGCTGTGCCCCATGGCAGGGGGGATGTAGCTGCCTCCATTAAGTCAGTAATGACCACTGGAGACCCCTCATCCCACCGCCCAGGGCTGCTGCTCCACAGAGAGATGCAAAAGCACCATCTACACTGAGGATCCAAGGGTGGGTGGGTGGGTGGGGCCTGTCATTCTCCCCATTTTACAGATGAGCAACTGAGGCTTCGAAAGAGCAGGTGACTTGCCCAGGTGGGAGCTGGGACTGAAGCCCAGGTCACCGGTCCTCTGAGGGCCTTGTGTGGACCCATCTGTCCAGCTCTGTGCCTTGTGGTCCAGCAGCAGGGCCAAAGCCGAGACACTCAGGGGGGTGTTAGAAAGGAGGCTGCTTCCGGGGACCCAGAAGGGAACCGCCAAACTCAGGGAGCCTGCAATGGCAATGGAGAGCTCTGGGCAAGCCAGAAGGTCACTCACAGTTACGGCCTGGAGGTGCTGGTGTCTGGGGAGGAGGGTGGTCATAGATGAGGACGGGGAGGTGGCCAGGGTGGGGACAGACTCCACAGCTTAGTGTGGAACCTGGGAAAGTGGAGGGCAGCAGTGCCGCTGACCGGAGACACGGGGATGCACGGGCACAGTTCCCACCATGTATGCTCGTCTCACACCCTGCAGACTGCGCGCCCCCCACCCCAAAAACTGGGCACGGCTTCCACATGCTCCCGTGCCTGTGGACATCATTTTGCCTTTGTCCATGTTGGTTCTTTGGACTGCTGATATTTCCTCAAGAGTAAGTCCAGAGAGGAGGCATGACCTGCCTGTATCTAGAAGCCCGACCTCATCATACCCTCCGGGAAACCTGAGAGAGAGTTGTTATCACCCCTTCCACCAATGGGGAATGAAGGCTGAGAGATGAAGGGACACAGTCAAGGTCACACAGCAGGGAATCGGGGGCCACGACTGGAGCTCAGGTCTGTGTGTTAACACACGTAGGGTACAGCAGCAAAGCCAGCAGGGATCTCAGAGGACTGCGTCAGTGACTGGACAGCCAAGAAGCCCTGTGACCCTAAGGTGCTCACCCCTGTGCTGCCTGGCCCCCATGCCCCAGAACTGCCAAGAGGCTCAGCCTCACTCCTCCACCTCCCGGCTTCAGCTGGCACAGCAGGGAGCCCCAAGGAAGCCCCCAGCTCCACTCTGCTGGGCTCTGCACTCGGGGAGGAGATCATGGAAACCAGAGCATCTTGAACCAACCAACCGTGTGATGGAGAGGGAGTACCACCAGGGTCACCAGGCAGCACTGAGGGCTCCCTATCAGGAGGGCCTTGAGAAGGGGGACCTGGGAGGAGATAGTGAAGAGGGGCCAGTGTTGCCTCCTCCTGCTCCTTAGTCTCCTGCAGGGATCTGCAGCTGCCGGGAGAGCCAGAGCCTGCAGGGAGGAGAGCGTCACGGAACACTAGCGCCGGCTGGGACCTGGGGAGGGGCGGGCGGGTACATACTTGACGTTGGTGTTGGTGCAGATGATGTACTCTATCTCATCGGAATAAGGGTTCTGGAAGGTGAAGCTGCTGGTGCGGATCAACACCCACTCGCGGTTCTTGGTGCGGAACCGATACATGACCGACAGCACTTGGCCTTTCAGCTTCACCACCTGAGCAAACATTTGGAGAAGGAAGTCAGCGGGAGGAATGAAGGTGCCAGACAGAGCAGGGAGGCAGCAAGCAGTGCAGGCTTGGCGGGGGCCAGCGAGAGCCCAGAACAGGAGCATCGTGGCCACAGACAGGCACGGAGGGAGGGCGGTCACCCTCAGGGGAAGCTCGGTCCACTCCCCCTTGAGATGGGACCCTGCACTTGGGTCGTTCTGCCACCACCCTGTGAGAAACCAATTAGTCAATGCCCTTTTTAAAATACTGGCGTATAACTGCTTTTCAATGTTGTGTTAGTTTCTGCTGTACAGCAACATGAACCAGCTGTACATAAACATATATCCCGTCCCCTCTTGAGCCTCCCTCCGTCTCACTCCCCATCCCGCCCATCTAGGTCATCACAGAGCACCAAGCTGAGCTCCGTGTGCTATACAGCACCTCCCATTCATTAGCTGTTTCACACATGATAGTGGATATATGTCAATGCTACTCTCCCAATTTGTTCCACCTACCCCTTCAAAGCCCATTTTATATCAGAACATTTTAGCTTTTAGAAATCAGACCACGAAAACTCTAAAGCTGGAGGGTTTCCCTTTTTGCCTTGGCTACCAGGGCACTCTGAGCTTGGTGCTCATGCCCTGATGCAGTTAACTCAGGTACGTAGTGACGTTGTACTTGTGGGTTTATTCCTTCATGCTTCACATTAAGAAATTCTTAAACTCCATTTAACATTGCAGATTGGATTAAATATACTCTCTGGGAGGAGATATAATAAAATAACAAATTTCTATGCATTATCTATTACTACTTTTTTGTGGCCCCCTCAATGAGGCATCCGAGATTGTAGTCCCCTGACCAGGGATGCCCCCTGCAGTGGGAATCTTAACCACTGGACTGCTAGGGAAGCTCCTCTATTATGATTTTTATGTTGCAGTACAGTTTCCAAGATACTTCTCAATGTAATCCCTCACAGGAACTTGAAGAGGTAGGCTTTTACTATTTACAAAGATAATGCTCACCATCACAGAAATAAAATAAGTTGTCCGAGATCAGACAACTTAGGTAGAAAACCTGGGACAGGAACCAAAATCTTATTTCCAAACCATGAGTATGTTTCAGGGGATACATAGCTGGCTTTCCAGCTTTATGCACACACACAGTCTATCACATGCAGAAACCCCAAGATGCTGAGACTGGATGGCAGGGTGCAGGTGCAGAAGGTGACACCAGGGGCAGTTCTCAGCTGAATCAGGAAAGAAGGAGAAAGGATACAGAAGGCTGGTGGGTTCAGGACTGGGTGTGATGATGCCTCCAGGACAAAGCAAGGGGAACAGGAGCGCCCCCTCCTGGTCTGCGCATCCCAGATCCTGGGGCTGGGAGGCAACCAGCCTCCTGACTGAGGATCACAATGTGACCAGAGATAAGAACTGGGACCTAGGTCCTTGCCCCTAACCCTTGGCACTTGTACTTTATTCTGGTTGAACGTCAGCAGCAGCCGGGGTCAGGGACCCCATGGTCGCCGAGAGCCTGCACCCTCAGCCCAGGACCCGGCAGAGTTTGTTAAGTGCCTCAAGCACATTTCCTGAGCTGACTCAACACTTCAGTGTGGTGGGGGGAGGCCAGGCCAGGACGCCCAGGGGTGCCCGCTAGCAAAACTGCAGCCTCAACAGGAAGCTGACCAGAGGTCAAGGCCATGTGCTCTTCAGGGCCATTTTCCAGGGGGTTCTCTGAATCTGCACAAAGCACCTGGGATGCAGGCAGCGCCCCCGTGGTGAGACCATGTCTACTGTGTTCTGAAGCTTGAGGGTGGTGCCTTTTCCTGCTTCCTCTAACCAGGATGCCTGAGATGGTGTGAAATTTTTTGACTCCATGGAACACACACTCTCAGGCACCGCCTGTGTGAGAGCTCAGCCCCTGTTAGTCGCTCAGTCGTGTCCGACTTTTTGTGACCCCATGGACTGTTGCCCGCCAGGTTCCTCGGTCCATGAGATTCTCCAGACAAGAATACTGGAGTGGGTTGCCATTTCCTTCTCTAGGGGATCTTCCTGACTCAGGGATTGAACCTGCGTCTTCTGCATTGCAGGCAGATTCTTTATACCATCTAAGCCACCAAGGAAGCCCCTTGGCCCCTGGAGCCATGGGTAAGGAGCAAGGGCGGGAGGGAGCCCAGCCTTGCACCTGCTGGAGGCTGACTTACAAATATCTTGTGCGTGTCACCTCCCGTGGTCCTCACAACAGTGCCTGGTGTATCTGGAAGCTGAACCACAAAGGAGGAACTCTCCTGCCAAAGCCTTGTGACAGAGGAGGTTAATCTCAAAATTAAAGGTCCCCTGTCTTCAGCTTGGAAATGAAAAGAGCCCCATTCATCCCATTCTCATGGGATAGAAATCTGATTCTGCCCATTGGGCACAATGAAAGGAAAGGTTAGTTTCTTTTTATTTATTTACTTGACTGTGCTGGGTCTTAGTTGTGGCATGTGGGATCTAGTTCCCTGACCAGGGATGAAACCCGGGTCCCACGCATTGGAAGCTCAGAGTCTTAACCACTGGACCACCAGGAAAGTCCCAAGAAGCCATTAGCTTCCATTGCATCTGGCCAAGGATCTCTGAAGTATTAGAGAACTAAAAAAGATATAACATAGGGCACTTGAATGGCATCGTCGACTCAACGGACATGAGTCTGAGCAAACTAAGGGAGATAGTGAAGCATGGGGAAGCCTGGTGTGCTATAGGTAGTTCATGGGGTCGCAAGGAGTTGGACCTGACTGAGCGACTGAACAACAACGAAAATAGGGAACTCTCCTGCCAAAGCCTCATGACTGAGGAGGAGCAGAGGCAGGATGGGACCCCACGTCTACCTGACCTCTGTCTTTCCCTGACGCACTAGAGCTGAGACAGAACCGTTGTGTCGTCCCCAGAGAGCCTCTCACCAGCACAGGAGGGGCGGGTGCGTGGGTAACTGTAACTCGGAGAGCAAACACGACAGAAACATAGGATCAGGTGCCATGGGTTACCAGGAAGTCAAGGACAGGCTTTCTCAGGATCCAGAAAGGGTTCCTGGAGGGAGGTGGGTTTGGGTGACATGCTGGCTGGTAAAGCTCTGGCTGAAACTGAAACTCCAGTACTCTGGCCCCATGATGCGAAGAACTGACTCACTGTTAAAGCCTCTTGATGCTGGGAAAGATTGAGGGCAGAAGTAGGTGACAGAGGATGAGATGGTTGGATGGCATCACCAACGCCATGGACATGAGTTTGAGCAAACTGGGAGATAGTAAAGGACAGGGAACCCTGGCATGCTGCAGTCCATGGGATTGCAAAGAGTTGGACATGACTGAGTGACTGAACAATGACAAAGCTTTGGAGAGGGTTTCCCTGGGGCAGAGGGCGCAGATGAGCACATGTCTGGGGGTGGGGAGACCTAAGGTGCTATGTGGGTAGGACCACGCATGTAAGGCAGTGGAGGTGTCCCAGTCCAGGCCTGGAGACAAGGCTGGTGCATTCACCTGTGCTTTCTTCAGGTATGATGCTAGTACTCGAGACGACCAAGGCCAGGTATAAAGCCAGCCCAGCCCAGCTGTTCCTGCAAACACCTTTACTCACCACCACCACCACCACCACCACCACCACCATCACTGTGGAAGACATCTGAGCAGAGAGAAGGAGGAGCCTGCCTTAATCTCCCTGGGCCCCACTCTTCCATCTGACATCCAGGTCACCTGGGATCCAGAGAGGGCATCAGAGTGCAGAGCAGACTCGGGATTCCCACCCCATTGGGGCCCCGTCTGGCATGCTGTCATCCCACCAACCACAAATTCTTCACAAACTCACGATCCCACACTAAAGTCTCATATCTGGGTCATTCAAAATGTCTGTTTAAATCCAGAGTTCAAGGACTTGCTCTGAACTCACACAGCCTCCTCTGCGCTTTCTGCAAAAATAAGTCACTTCCTTTTATCAACATTTGTCCCCCACCCTGACCGCTGGTGGCTGGAACCCAATGAACACAGGCAAGGAGCCCTGGCCTGGCTCTTCAGCGTGTCCGGTGGCTGCTGGTTGCTGCCTGCTGAGCCAGGTGACCCACCCTGGCTGCCGGCTATCGGGTGGGGCTGCTTTGGTTTCACCTCCTGCCCCAGGAATGAGGTGGCTGCTCTCAGAGCGAGGGTTACTTAAGCAGAATCCTGGGGTGGAATCGATGTTTTACTCCTCTTTCTTTTCCAAACTAACATGGGGATGACCCACAGAGATGTTATGGGGAGGGAGGTGGGAGGGGGGTTCATGTTTGGGAACACATGTAAGAATTAAAGATTTTAAAATTAAATTAAATTAAAAAAAGTCTTCTCCAACAACAACAACAAAAATCTCTGAGGTGCTGTCAGATGGAGAGGTCTGTGTGGGGAGTTTGGGGATGGAGGTGGACCCTTCGGAAGGAGGCAGGCTCTGATTCCAGTTCTGTTATCACCTTGCTGTGTGACTTGGAGCAAGTGACTGAACCTCTCTAAGTCCTGGTTTTCACTGCGAAAAGTAGGAATGATAAGCTATTGTGAAGGGTCGAGGATTATACAGGATAAAATATGTGTGACAAAGGGTCCATTGTTGTTCAGTTGCTAAGTCGTGTCTGAGTGCGATTCCACGGACTACAGCCTGTAAGGCTCCTCTGTCTACGGGATTTCCCAGGCAAGACAACTGGAGTGCATTTCCATTTCCTCCTCCAGGGGATCTTTCCAACCCAGGGATCAAACTCATGTCTCCTGCATTGGCAGGCAGATTCTTTGCCACTGAGCCACCTGGGAAGCCCAAGGAAGCTGTTGCAACACTCAAAATACATGGACGCGTGGCCTGGGCAAGGTCAGTAAGAACAAGAGAGGGAGAAGAGGGCAGGTTACTGGTGTCCTTTGAGGGGGGCTGGAGTCAGGAGGACCGATTGGGCAAGATGTGGGAGATCAAGGGAAGAATGAAGACTTTTTCTTGGTTTCTGACCTTTGTATCCAGAAGACCAGTGGTACAAAGGAGACTGGGGGCTGTGAGATGAGAGTGGAGCACCATGTTGGAAGGTTCGTGGGCACTCAAGTGCAGGTGTGGGCTAGGTATCTGCACATCCACAGGTGATGATATGGACTGAACTCATCCAGTAGGTAAAATCACCCGAATACTAGAGAGAAGGAGAGAAGGTGCCAGGAACAGAGCCTCAGAGTATCACGGCTTGGAGATGCAGGCAGAGATGAAGGATGGACAACAAAGCAGTGTAACAGGTGGAAAGGTAACCAGGAGCTGGTGCTATTTGGGAAGAACAGAGCAGCAGGGCACAAGTCGGGTCATGTGATCTGCATGCACAGGTGTGGTATAACTGGAGCCCTAGGTCTGTGCGTGCAGACAGCTCCATGCCTTTCACAGGAGAGCTCAGTGTAGAGGCGCTCATTCTGATCCACTTGCAAAGCAGAATGTCAAGGACTTATTCTCTCAGATGAATGACAAACCATGATTCCCTCTTAAAAAGCAATTCAAAGGCCCTTCTGTAACATTACCCATCCTTTTCCCTGCAGGGGCTGAAGCGAGTCCTTGGAACCCTTCGAGGAACTGGCTCTCTCTCTGCTCCCAGGTGGACCCATACTCAAGAGTGGGCAGGTCCGCAGTGACAGTCCTGCTTCTCTCACTCCCTACCCACGTGACCTTATGGAATTCCTTCACGAAGCTTCACTTGACTCGCCTGTAGCGTGAGGATAATAACACCCACTCCTGTGACTGTTGTGAAGTTTCAGGAAAGCAGTGTGTGCAAAAGGGGTTTCCACACTGCCTGGCACATAGTAGGTGCTCAGTAAACAGCATCTAATTCTAACGACGCTCTGGATGCAGTGAGCATAGTGGCCTTTCTCTCAGACCTCCACGGTCACCCTCGGTCCTTCTCTCTCCTTCACTGTCTCTGTTCACATTGTCAGCATCGCTACCCAGCAACCACCTCCTCTGCTGCTCCTGCCCCAGTTCTGTCTCATCACCAGGGCAACCGAAGCAGCCTTCTGATTTGTCTTTTGTTCCATTTATTTCGCATCCTTGTCTCTTCCACATACCTGGGCTGCCATACCTGGGTTTTTCAAAACATCGCTCCACTTCAAATCCTCAAGGGAATCCTCACTTAAACGACTCAGGAGAGAATTTAAGTTCCCGGTGATGGCATATGAGGCCCTTCAGAATCTGGCCAGTGTCGCTGTAGCCATGAGGAACTACTTAAAACTCTCCCAACAGGCTGTGCTCTTCTTTGCATCTCTGGTGCTGGCCCCTTGTCTAGAATGTTCTGTCATTTCTTCTCTGCTCATCTGTTAAGACCCATCCTGATTGTTGCCTCCCCTCAGAGACTGTTCCTCACCCTGTCAACCTTGTCCTCCTCTGCTCTTCTCTCAAGACACAGAAATTCCTTACTGATGGTCTGCCCTCCCCACTGGACTGCGAGCTCCTTCATTCCAGGGGCCTCTGATGCCTTGGAGAGGGGGTCCCTGCTGCTTGCCTGGCACATGGAAGGACCACATCCATGTATACCCAGTTTCTACATCAGCTGGAAATGAACATTCATGGTACCTGCTGGAAACTCTCCCGAAGATGGCTCTGATCCTCGGAATGGCAGAACTCCAAAATGTCCTTTCCTAGAAGATCCTAAAGAGAGAGAGACAAGCTTTAATACTCCCCAACCCCACGTTTCATTGTTTATATATCACTGTTAGACAAGAGTGTTCCCATACATCCCCTTCAACTCATCTCCTTTAGCGCACACCATCATAAGGGGGAAAAAAGTGGATGGAAATGTTTTCCTTGCGTGATTAAGGAGCTGGCATCTGGTGCCCCATCCTCAGTGCCTCTGGCATGTTCAGTACGGACTTCTAATTTTGCTAAGGAACTAGAGCAGCAGCTTCAGAATGCAATTTTATTTCTGTTTGCCTTGGAAAGGCAGACTGTACAGTCGAGCTCTAATAAACATTTTAATAAACATAAAAAGAACACAAGTGGTAGCATGAAGATGGATGTGTAGCCTATGAAACCTGGAATTGTTTAAATGGGGGGAACTGCAGCTCTCTTGTGCCTGGAGAAAAGCAGTTATCATAAAATAACTAAACTTGTTAAGTCTGTTGACTACCTACCTTCGTTCATCTATGTTTTATTCAAAGGACCCAGCATTAACCCCAAACAAAAGTGTTTTGCAATGAAACCAACTGGAATGAGAGAAACCGTCCAAAAGCAAATGGGTTATAGGAAACTGGTCCAGTTGGAAGTATCTTCAGCAGCAAAGAGTTTCAACAAAGTCATCGATCAGAACCCAAATCAGCAAATGGCCTCAGTGGGTGCTGACGCTGTCAGGGGAAAGGACTCTTATCTGTGCCAAGAAACACCTAGATCCAGATGCCCATGGAAGGTGGCCGGCCGATAAATGAATCAGGCTGGAAAGAGAAGTCATCAGAGGTCACAGTGAATTTGGAAAGAGATTAATTTTCCCCTTCATTCCATCCCAGAATTCTGAGGTTTACATCAGTCTAGAGATGAAGAATTCAATGAATGTTTCCCATATTTCAATTTAGTCTGTTTTTAGTTATAAAATAGACATGTAATTAAAAAACCCCCCATCAATGTCACCCAAACTCTGTTTCTCAGAACAAAGATTCTTTTTCTTCTTTCTTGTTTGTTCAAATGCTTTTTATATTGGAAGAAATTTAAATCTACAGAAAAGTTGAAAGGGTAGTGTAATTCACACCTGTGGGTCGTTTTAACTGGATTCATCAACTGTCAGTATTTTGCCACATTTGCATTTTTCTCTTTCTTTCATATATATGCAACTATAAATATATAAGAAACATAAAAGTAAATACAAATGAAATATCATACCTATGCACAAATATATCTAAAATATATTTATATATCTTATTTTAAATTATATTTAAAATATGTTTATATATTTAATTTTTTGTTGAATCATTTGAAAACAATTAGCAGGAATCACGATGCTCCTCATATATGAAATATGTGTCTTTTTGCGACCCCATGGTCTATCCATGGAATTTTCTAGGCAAGAACAGTGGAGTAGATTGCTGTTCCCTTCTCCAGGGGATCTTCCTGACCCAGGGAATTGAACCAGGGTCTCCTGCATTGCAGGCAGAATTTTTAGCATCTGTGCTACCAGGGAAGCCCCATATAAATGACATTTTCTTACAAATCCATAATGTACCATATTATACCTTAAAAATAAATAATTATTTGATAAAATCACCTAACATCAACATTTCCTCACTTGTCTCCCAGTTGTCCTTTATAGCTATACATCTTCAGGCTGAGGACCCAAGGAAGGCTTTTACACTGCATACTGTTATTTTATCTCTTTGGTTTATCTTAATTTGGAACAATCTCTCCAAGCCAGGCTTCAGCAATACATGAACCGTGAACTTCCTAATGTTCAAGCTGGTTTTAGAAAAGGCAGAGAAACCAGAGATCAAATTGCCAACATGCGCTGGATCATGGAAAAAGCGAGAGAGTTCCAGAAAAACATCTATTTCTGATTTCTTGACTATGCCAAAGCCTTTGACTGTGTGGATCACAAGAAACTGTGGAAAATTCTGAAAGAGATGGGAATACCAGACCACCTGACCTGCCTCTTGAGAAATCTGTATGCAGGTCAGGAAGCAACAGTTAGAATGGGACATGGAACAACAGACTGGTTCCAAATAGGAAAAGGAGTACATCAAGGCGGTATATTGTCACCCTGCTTATTTAACTTATATGCAGAGTGCATCATGAGAAACGCTGGACTGGAAGAAGCACAAGCTGAAATCAAGATTGCCGGGAGAAATATCAATAACCTCAGCTATGCAGATGACACCATCCTTATGGCAGAAAGTGAAGAGGAACTAAAAAGCCTCTTGATGAAAGTGAAAGTGGAGAGTGAAAAAGTTGGCTTAAAGCTCAACATTCAGAAAATGAAGATCATGGCATCCGGTCCCATCACTTCATGGGAAATAGATGGGGAAACAGTGGAAACAGTGAAAGACTTTATTTTGGGGGGCTCCAAAATCACTGCAGATGGTGACTGCAACCATGAAATTAAAAGACGCTTACTCCTTGGAAGAAAAGTTATGACCAACCTAGACAGCATATTCAAAAGCAGAGATATTACGTTGCCGACTAAGGTCCGTCTAGTCAAAGCTATGGTTTTTCCAGTAGTCATGTATGGATGTGAGAGTTGGACTGTGAGGAAGGCTGAGTGCCAAAGAATTGATGCGTTTGAACTGTGGTGTTGAAGAAGACTCTTGAGAGTCCCTTGGACTGCAAGGAGATCCAACCAGTCCATTCTGAAGGAGATCAGCCCTGGGATTTCTTTGGAAGGACTGATGCTAAAGCTGAAACTCCAGTACTTTGGCCACCTCATGTGAAGAGTTGACTCATTGGAAAAGACTCTGATGCTGGGAGGGATTGGGGGCAGGCGGAGAAGGGGACGACAGGGGATGAGATGGCTGGATGGCATCACTGACTCCATGGATGTGAGTCTGAGTGAACTCCAGGAGTTGGTGATGGACAGGGAGGCCTGGTGTGCTGCGATTCATGGGGTCACAAAGAGTCGGACACAACTGAGTGACTGAATTGAACTGAACTGTACTCCTGACTTTTGATATTTTCTGTGATTTTTGTGTTTTTCACTTAAAAAAAAAAAAGACCTTGAAAATGTGTCTCCTGTAAAAAGAGGATCCATATACATTTGAGAAACAATGGTGAGACAAAATTCAGGGAACATCTTTAAGACATTTCAGGGTCTTTCACATGAATATACTTTTAAAGTTTCTAAGGAGATTTCCTATTTGGTATTCATCAAAATTAATTGATAAGAGAGTCTCTTTTTCATAGAACATCTTAATTCTAGTTTGAGAAAAATCTAGAGCTAGATTAAACAAAATGGTTAGCACAGAAAATTGAGTTAATTTTAAGCAGTGCAGTTGCATACAATAACCTTTTTTGCTTTGGAAGGCCATTACCCAGGCAAGGAGATGGATTTTTATGCTGTTTGTCCCTGTATCGTCCCTGTATTATATCTTTAACAAATGAGGTAGGTGAATTTTGAAAGTGAAAGTGTTAATCGATCAGTCATGTCCAACTCTTTGTGACCCCATTGTCTGTAGCCTGCCAGGGTCTTCTCCATGGGATTCTTCGGGGAAGAATACTGGACTGGGTTGCCATGCCCTTCTCCAGGGGATCTTCTTAACCCAGGGATTGAACCCAGGTGTCCTGCAGTGCAAGCATATTCTTTACCATCTGAGCCACCAGGGAAGCCCAGGTACATTTTAAATTAAACTAAATCTCCAGCCGACTCCATGAGCTCAAAACCACCTACCTGAGGCTGGTAGCCAATCACACTGATGCACCTTGGGTCCACAAACGTGATGATCCCATCAGAGTTATGCCGTGATAAGAATTCCGTGGGCACTGACATCCCACTCATGTCCATGCACACAGGAGAGCTGGTCACCTGGAATGGAGAAATCCACAGGGAGGCAGTTTCAACACAGACAGAGACAGTGATGGAGACTGAGTTAGAGAACAATCCACGTGGATTTAGTTTCACAGATCCTTCCAGGTCATGAGTACAATGAGTTCAAAATGTTTGACAATAAATGCAGGAGACGGTGTGGATAAAAGGGAACCCTCCTACATTATTGGTGGGAATGTAAATTGGTGCAAACACTACAGAGAACAGTAGGGAGGTTCCTTAAAAAAACTAAAACTAAAACTACCGTATGACCCAGGAATCCCACTCCTGGGCATATACCCTGAGAAAACCATAATTCAAAAGATACATGCAGTGGAGAGCAAATAGGGAATTGATTACTGGCTAGATTGCTCTCTCCCCTTTTGATTCCCCCTGTTCTCCTCCTGGTCACCTCTATCTCCCTCCTCCCTCTTCTCTTCTCTATGTAACTCTGTGAACCTCTCTGGGTGTCCCTCACTGTGGAGAATCTTTTCACCATTAACCTAGATGTTTTATCATTGGTGCTATATGGATGGAGAAGTCTTGAGGCTACTGTAAGAATAAGACTGAAAGCCAGAGACAGGAGGCTTAAATCCAAAACTTGAGAACACCAGAAAACTCCTGACTCCAGGGAACATTAATTGACAAGAGCTCATCCAAAAGCCTCCATACCTATACTGAAACCAAGTTCCACCCAAGAGCCAACAAGTTTCAGAGCAAGACATATCAAGCTAACTCTCCAACAATGCAGGTACATAACCCTGAGCACAAAAATACAGACGGCCAAAAGTCACACAAAACCCATAGATACCTCAAAACTCACTACTGGACACTTCACTGCACTCCAGAGAGAAGAGATCCAGCTCCACCCACCAGAACACCAACGCAAGCTTCCCTAACCAGAAAGCCTTGACAAGCCACTCCTCCAACCCCATCCACAGGGAGGAAACTCCACAATAAAGAGGAACCACAAACTTCCAGCATACAGAAAGGCCACCCCAAACACAGCAACCTAAACAAGATGAAAAGGCAGAGAAATATTCAGCAGGTAAAGGGACATGATAAAAGCCCACCAAACCAAACAGAAGAGGAGGAGATAGGGAGTCTACCTGAAAAAGAATTGAGAATAATGATAGTAAAAATGATCCAAATCTTGAAAACAAAATGGAGTTATAGATACATAGTCTGGAGATAAGGATTGGGAAGATGCAAAAAAAGTTTAACAAGGACCTAGAAGAAATACAAAAGTCAATCAATAATGAATAATACAATAACTGAGATCAAAAGCACTCTGGAGGGAATCAACAGTAGAATAACAGAGGCAGAAGATAGGATAAGTGAGGTGGAAGATAGAATGGTGGAAATAAATGAAGCAGAGAGGATAAAAGAAAAAAGAATTAAAAGAAATGAGGACAACCTCAGAAACCTCTGGGACAATGTTAAACACCCCAACATTCGAATCTTAGGAGACCCAGAAGAAGACCAAAAGAAAGTCCATGAGAAAATACTTGAGGAGATAATAGTTGAAAACTTCCCTAAAATGGGAAAGGAAATAGCCACCCAAGTCCAAGAAACCCAGAGAGTCCCAAACAGGATAAACCTAAGACGAAACAACCCAAGACACATATTAATCAAATTAACAAAGATCAAACACAAAGAAAAAATATTAAAAGCAGCAAGGGGAAAACAACAAATAACTCACAAGGGGATCCCCATAAGGATAACAGCTGATCTTTCTATAGAAACTCTTCAGGCCAGGAGGGAATGGCAAGACATACTTAAAGTGATGAAAGAGGAAAACCTACAACCCTGATTACTGTACCCAGCAAGGATCTCATTCAAATATGAAGGAGAAATCAAAAGCTTTACAGACAAGCAAAAGCTGAGAGAATTCAGCACCACCAAACCAGCTCGTCAACAAATACTAAAGGATCTTCTCTAGACAGCAAACCCAGGAAAGGTTTATAAACTCGAACCCAAAACAACAAAGCAAATGGCAACAGGATCATATTTATCAATAATTACCTTTAATGTAAATGGGTTGAATGCCCCAACCAAAAGACAAAGACTGGCTGAATGGATACAAAAGCAAGACCCCTATATATGCTGTCTACAAGAGACCCACTTCAAACCAAGGGACACATATAGACTGAAAGTGAAGGGCTGGAAAAAGATATTTCACACAAATGGAGACCAAAAGAAAGCAGGAGTAGCAATACTCATATCAGATAAAATAGACTTTGAAACAAAGGCTGTGAAAAGAGACAAAGAAGGACACTACATAATGATCAAAGGATAAATCCAAGAAGAAGACATAACAATTATAAATATATATGCACCCAACATAGGAGCACTGCAATATGTAAGGCAAATGCTAACAAGTATGAAAGGGGAAATTAACAGTAACACAATAATAGTGGGAGACTTTAATACCCCATTCACACCTATGGATAGATCAACTAAACAGAAAATTAGCAAGGAAACACAAACTTTAAATGATACAATGGACCAGTTGGACCTAATTGATATCTATAGGACATTTCACCCTAAAACAATGAATTTCACCTTTTTCTCAAGTGCACACGGAACCTTCTCCAGGATAGATCACATCCTGGGCCATAAATCTAGCCTTGGTAAATTCAGAAAAATTGAAATCATCTCAAGAATCTTTTCTGATCACAATGCAGTAAGATTAGATGTCAACTACAGGAAACACTGAGGCGGAAGAAGAACAAGCTGGAATCAAGATTGCCGGGAGAAATATCAATAACCTTAGGTATGCAGACGACACCACTCTTATGGCAGAAAGTGAAGAGGAACTAAAAAACCTCTTGTTGAAAGTGAAAGAGGAAAGTGAAAAAGTTGGCTTAAAGCTCAACATTCAGAAAACTAAGATCATGGCATCTGGTCCCATCACTTCATGGCAAATAGATGGGGAAACAGTGGAAACAGTGTCAGACTTTATTTTTTTGGGCTCCAAAATCACTGCAGATGGTGATTGCAGCCATGAAATTAAAAGATGCTTACTCCTTGGAAGGAAAGTTATGACCAACCTAGAGAGCATATTCAAAAGCAGAGACATTACTTTGCCAACAAAGGTCTGTCTAGTCAAGGCTACGGTTTTTCCAGTGGTCATGTATGGATGTGAGAGTTGGACTGTGAAGAAAGCTGAGCACCGAAGAATTGATGCTTTTGAACTGTGGTGTTGGAGAAGACTCTTGAGAGTCCCTTGGACTGCAAGGAGATCCAACCTGTCCATCCTAAAAGAGATCAGTCCTGGGTGGGTGTTCATCGGAAGGACTGATGCTAAAGCTGAAACTCTAGTACTTTGGCCACCTCATGCGAAGAGTTGACTCCTTGGAAAAGACCCTGATGCTGGGAGGGATTGGGGGCAGGAGGAGAAGGGGAAGACAGAGGATGAGATGGCTGGATGGCATCACCAACTCGATGGACATGAGTTTGAGTGAACTCTGGGAGTTGGTGATGGCCAGGGAGGCCTGGCGTGCTGCAATTCATGGGGTCACAAAGAGTCGGACACAACTGAGCAACTGAACTGATCTGAAAAGGAAAAAAACTATTAAAAATACAAATATAAGGAGGTTAAACAACACACTTCTGAACAGCCAACAAATCACAGAAGAAATCAAAAGAGAAATCAAAATATGCATAGAAATGAATGAAAATGAAAACACAACAACCCCAAATCTATGGCACTCAGTAAAAGCAGTGCTAAGGGGAAGGTTCACAGCAATACAAGCCTACCTCAAGAAACAGGAGAGAAATCAAATAAATAACCTAACTCTATATGTAAAGCAACTAGAAAAGGAAGAAATGAAGCACCCCAGGGTCAGTAGAAGGAAAGAAATCATAAAAATTAGGGCAGAAATAAATGCAAAAGAAACAAAGGAGATCATAGCCAAAATCAACGAAGCTAAAAGCTGGTTCTTTGAGAAGATAAATAAAATAGACAAACCATTAGCTAGACTCATCAAGAAAAAAAGGGAGAAGAATCAAATCAACAGAATTAGAAATGAAAACGGAGAAATCACAACAGACAACACAGAAATACAAAGGATTATAAGAGACTACGATCAGCAATGATATGCCAATAAAATGGACAACTTGGAAGAAATGGACAAATTCTTAGAAAAGTATAACTTTCCAAAACTAAACCAGGAAGAAATAGAAAATCTTAACAGACTCATCACAAGCACAGAAATCAAAACTGTAATCAGAAATCTTCCAACAAACAAAAGCCCAGGACCTGATGGCTTAACAGATGAATTCTACCAAAAATTTAGAGAAGAGCTAACACCTATCCTACTCAAACTCTTGCAGAAAATTTCAGAGGAAGGTAAACTTCCAAACTCATTCTATGAGGCCACAATCACCTAATATCAAAACCAGACAAAGATGCCACAAAAAAAGAAAACTACAGGCCAATATCACTGATGAACACAGATGCAAAAATCCTTAACAAAATTCTAGCAAACAGAATCCAACAACATATTAAAAAGTATTTTTCAGAGAACTAGAACAAATAATTCCACAATTTGTATGGAAATACAAAATACCTCAAATAGCCAAAGCAATCTTGAAAAAGAAGAATGGAACTGGAGGAATCAACCTGCCTGACTTCAGACTATACTACAAAGAAACAGTCATTAAGACAGTATGGTGCTGGCACAAAGACAGAAACATAGATCAGTGGAACAAAATAGAAAGCCCAGAGATAAATCCACACACCTATGGAAACTTTATCTTTGACAAAGGAGGCAAGAATATACAATGGAGAAAAGACAATCTCTTTAACAAGTGGTGCTGGGAAAACTGGTCAACCGCTTGTCAAAGAATGAAACTAGAACACTTTCTAACACCATACACAAAAATAAACTCAAAATGGATTAAGAACTAAATGTAAGATCAGAAACTATAAAACTCCTAGAGGAAAACATAGGCAAAACACTCTCTGACATAAATCATAGCAGGATCCTCAATGACCCAACTCCCGGAGTAATGGAAATAAAAGCAAAATTAAACAAATGGGACATAATTAAGCTTAAAAGCTTCTGCACAATGAAGGAAACTGTAAGCAAGGTGAAAAGACAGCCTTCAGAATGGGAGAAAATAATAGCCAATGAAGCAACTGACAAAGAATTATTATCAAAAACATATAAGCAACACCTGCAGCTCAATTCCAGAAAAATAAATGACCCAATCAAAAAATAAGCCAAAGAACTAAACAAACATTTCTCCAAAGAAGACATACAGATGGCTAACAAACACATGAAAAGATGCTCAACATCACTCATTATCAGAGAAATGCAAATCAAAACCACAATGAGGTACCATCTCACGCCAGTCAGAATGGCTGCTATCCAAAAGTCTACATACAATAAATGCTAGAGAGGGTATGGAGAAAAGGGAACCCTCTTACACTGTTGGTGGGAATGCAAACTAGTACAGCCACTATGGAGAACAGTGTGGAGATTCCTTAAAAAACTGTAAATAGAACTGCCATATGACCCAGCAATCCTACTGCTGGGCATACACACTGAGGAAACCAGAATTGAAAGAGACATGTGTACCCCAATGTTCATCACAGCACTGTTTACAATAGCCAGGACATGGAAGCAACCTAGATATCCATCGGCAGATGAATGGATAAGAAAGCTGTGGTACATATACACAATGGAGTATTACTCAGCCATTAAAAAGAATGCATTTGAATCATTTCTAATGAGGTGGATGAAACTGGAGCCTATTATACAGAGTGAAGTAAGTCAGAAAGAAAAACACCAATACAGTATATTGACACACATATATGGAATTTAGAAAGATGGTGTAACGATGACTCTATATGTGAGAGAGCAAAAGAGACACAGATGTAAAGAACAGACTTTTGGACTCTGTGGGAGAAGGCAAGGGTGGGATGATCTGAGAGAATAGCATTGAAACATGTATATTATCATATGTGAAATAGATCACCAGTCCAGGTTTGATGCATGAGACAGGGTGCTCAGGGCTGGTGCACTAGGATGACCCTGAGGGATGGTATGGGGAGGGAGGGTCAGGATGGGGAACACATGTACACCCATGGCTGATTCATGTGAATGTATGGCAAAAACCACCACAGTATTGTAAAGCACTTAGCCTTCAATTAAAATAAATTTTTTTAAAAGATACATGCATCCCACTGTCCACTGCAGCACTATTTATGATAGCGGGGACATGGAAGCTAAATGTCCATTAACAGAGGAATGAATAAAGAAGATATGGTACATGTATACAACAAAATATTACTCAGCCATAAAAAGGAATGAAATTGTGCCATTTAGGGAGGTGGATGGACCTAGAGACTGTTACACAGAGTGAAGTAAGTCAGAAAGAGAAGAACAAATACTATATAATATCGCTTATCTGTGGAATCTAGAAAAATGGTACAGATACGCTTTCTAGCAAAACGGAAATAGCAACACAGATGTAAAGAACAAACATACGGAGATCAAGGCAGGGAAGGGAGAGTGGGATGGACTGGGAGATTGGGACTGACACTTATACACTATTCATACTATGTATACAATAGATAACTAATGAGAATTGTATAGCACAGGAAATGATACTCACTGCTCTGTGATGACCTAAACAGTAAGGAAATCTAAAAAGGAGGAGATATATGTATATGTGTAGCTGATTCACTTTGCTGTACAGCAAAACTAACACAACGTTACCTGAAAGCAACCATCAGTTCAGTTCAGTTCAGTTCAGTTGCTCAGTCGTGTCCGACTCTTTGGGACCCCATGAACTGTAGCATGCCAGGCCTCCCTGGCCATCGTCAACTCCCAGAGTTCACTCAAACTCATGTCCATTGAGTTGGTGATGCCATCCAGCCATCTCATCCTCTGTCGTCCCCTTCTCCTCCTGCCCCCAATCCCTCCCAGCATCAGGGTCTTTTCCAAGGAGCCAACTCTTCACATGAGGTGGCCAAAGTATTGGAGTTTCAGCTTTAGCATCAATCCTTCCAGTGAACACCCAGGACTGATCTCCTTTAGGATGGACTGGTTGGATCTCCTTGCAGTCCAAGGGACTTAAAATTAATTTTAAAAATAAATAAAATGTTTGAAACTGCCCTGGTCATACTTTGGACTAACTGGAACAGTGGACCACTTTCTCTACACTTCTGAGCTTCTTTTGCGACCCCATGGACTGGAGTCCACCATGCTCCTCTGTCCATGGGCTTTCCCAGGCAAGAATACTGGAGCGGGTAGCCATTTCCTTCTCCATGGGATCTTTAGGGACCAGGGATTGAATCCACTTCTCCTGCATGGGCAGGCGGATTCTTTACCATTGAGCCACCAAGGAAGTCCAAAGAAGTCTAAGGAACTGATTTCACTGTTTGGAAATTCTACATTTGTGAACTGAATTCACTCAAGTATTCTTTCTTTCCCTGTTTGCAATGAATAAATAATGCTTATCATGTGTTAATGAAACAGCTTATTCATCTGTCTGAAAACGGTGAGATCCAGGAAGCCACAGACATGCAATATCAGTGTTCTCTGAACTACATCTACTACGGCCTCACCATCAGAACCTGGAAGGCCCTCAATGCCATAGGAAGAAAGACTTAGTGGCTACTGGGTGCGCCAGACATCAAGCCAGTGGGATTTATGCATTAATACATTATTCAGAATATCTAATTCTCAAAAGATGAAAAAGACACATTTCCTGCCCTCGAGGAGTCTGCAAGGAAGGGCCTTACTCTCAACTAACTATATGAAGACAGATAAGGAAGAAACTTAACTGGCATGTAAACTCGATGCTGGGTGAGTAGGGAGGCGAGTGATTCACTTTGACTAAGCAGATAAGGGAGTCGTTTCAATGGATCTTGAAAGATGAGGAAACAGAAGTAAACAAGAGGAGAAGGAGTTCTCCTGTTTAAGGAGCCTCCTTTAACAACAAGCAGAAGTAACAGCCTGTGGATGTCCACAATGGTGGGCATGTGCACGGCAGGCTTGTGGAAAGGGGAAGATATGGTTTGGGAATAAGGCATGAGAGATGGGAAGGAGGAGACAGGGTTGTAAGGTGAGTGGGTGCTTTATCCTGCAGACCACAGGGAAACACTCACAGTGACTAGACATGGGTGTGAAACAACAAGTACTGATGGTATATATAGTACAAGGGAAGCCCCAATATATAGTACAGGGAACTATATTCAGTATCTGTAATAACCTACAATGGAAAATAATTAGAAAAAAATATATACAATATCACATATGTGGATGCTTTCGAACTGTGGTGCTGGAAAAAGACTCTTGAGAATCTCTAGGACAGCAAGGAGATCCAAGCAGTCAATCCTAAAGGAAATCAACCCTGAATATCAATTGGAAGGACTGATGCTGAAGCTGAAGCTCCAATATTTTGGCCACCTGATGCAAAGAGTCAACTCATTGGAAAGACCCTGATGCTGGGAGGGATTGGGGGCAGGAGGAGAAGGGGACAACAGAGGTTGAGATGGCTGGATAGCATCACCAACTCAATGGATATGAATTTGAACAAACTCTGAGAGATAATGAAGGGCAGAGGAGCCTGGTGTGCTGCAGTCCATGGAGTCACAAAGAGTTGGACACGACTTAGCGACTAAACAAAAACAAATACGTAGAATCCAGAAAAGTGGTACAGATGAACTTATTTGCAAAACAGAAATAGAGACAGAAGTAGACAACAAACTTATGGACACCAAGTGGGGTGGAATGCATTGGGAAACTGGGATTGACATATATATATTATTGATGTGCTAAATTGCTTCAGTCATGTCTGACTCTTTACGACCCTATGGACTATAGCCCACCAGGCTCCTCTGACCATGAGATTCTCCAGGCAAGAATATTGGAGTGGGTTGCCATGCCTTCCTCCAGGAGATCTTCTCCACCCAGGGTTCAAACCCACATCTCTTGTGTCTCCCTCATTGGCAGGCGGGTTCTTGACCACTAGCACCACCTAGGAAGCCCAGTACTATGTATAAAATAGATCACTAATGAGAACCTACTGTCCAGCAAAAGGAAGTCTACTCAATGCTCTGTGGTGACAGGAAGGAAACCTAAAGAAGAGGGGATATTTCTATACATAGAGCTGATTCACTTTGCTGTACAGCAGAAACAAACATGAAATTGTTAATTCACTATACTTCAATTAAAAAAAAATGGGTGTGATGTGAGCAGAGCTCAATTTTGCAATAACTGGTGCATATCAGGATGGGCTGACACAGACTCTCATTGAAGTGAGAACTCTGCCGCTCACAGGTCACAGTCTCCCCGTTCTTCTCCCAGATTCAGCCTCATCTTTTCCGTAAGGTAAGACACAGAACTCAACAATGCTGAGCACACGGGAGATGGAAAAAGTCATCCAGACCACAGACTCTTGCTCGCTGCAATAGCAAGCCCTCCTTGGAGATTAAAAAGGCAGTGACCTCCTTCTTACCTGGAGTCGTCCAATTGCCACCAGGCAATATTTACTGCCTTGTCCCACATCGGCATCTTCTTCAGGTATAGTCATTCCTGAAATGAAAGATGCCAGAGTCAGCAACATGTCCAGGGTGACTTGAAAAGATGTACAGGTGTCCATTTTACTTACATGATCAAAAATGTAGATCCACTGTGGACCCTGCAGGGTCTAGGAAGTCAGTCAATGAATTAACCAGTCCTGTGCTCATTTCCTGGAGAAGGAAATGGCAACCCACTCCAGTACTCTTGCCTAGAAAATACCATGGACGGAGGAGCCTGGTGTCCATGGGGTCACAAAGAGTTGGACACGACTGAGCGACTTCACTTTCACTTGCTCATTTCCTGCTCAGCTCTCTGCTTGATGTCTTTTGATAATTTGTTTTTCTAAGATTTTTTTTTTTTTTGGTGTGGACCATTTTAAAGTCTTTATTGAATCTGTCGCACTATTGCTTCTATTTTATGTTTTGGCCCTGAGGCACGCAGGATCTTTCACATGGGATCTTTTTTAGTTGAAGAATTTGAACTGCTCATTGCAGCCTGTCCGATCTTAGCTCCCTGACCAGGGATCGAACCTGCACCTCCTGCACTGGAAGGTGAAGTCTTAACCACTGAACCACCAGAGAAGTCCCCCTTTTGATAATTTCATGGCACATTATCATCAGCATCTATGGAAGATGCTGAAAACTGAAGGAAGATGAAACAAATTATTCATGTATAAATTTGCAAAACTTGGCTAAAAACACTTGGTTTTAAAGGAAAGTTTGGTAAGAAGTATATACGGACACTTCAAATTATGGAGTGGGTTGCCATTTTTTTCTTCAGGGGATCTTCCTGACCTAGTGATCAAACCTGCGTCTCTTGGATCTCCTGCATTGGCAGGCAGATTCTTCACCACTGAGCCAAGCTCCATCTCAGCCTGCATTAAAACTGAGGTCCAAAAGGGTATGATATAGTCCATCGCATGCTGTGAGGCTTGAATGAGAGGACGGTGGGGAACCTCCCTCAGCCCAAGACCCAAATATCAGCTTCTTTTTCACTTCTCTGACTTTACTCCCCAACTGCTGGTAGCAGGTATATTTGTGGGGTTCCCCAGTGGCTCAGTGGTAAAGAATCCACCTGCCAATTCAGGAGATGCAGGAGACACAGGTTCGATCCCCTGGGTTGGGAAGATGCCCTGGAGGAGAACACAGCAACCTACTCCAGTATTCTTGCTTGGGAAATCCCATGGACAGAGGAGCCTGGTGGGCCACAGTCCATGGGGTCGCAAAGATCTGGACATGAATTAGGCGACTGAGCACGCATGCACAGTGTATTTGTGGACAAAGAGAACAGTGGGTTCAGATACACTTTTGCCACACTAAGGATGAAGGTGCTATGCTACAGTCCAGAACAGGAAGCAGAGGAGACAGTGAGTGTTGGGAAGAATCCTTGAATCCAGTCAGGATGAAAAAATCATGTTTTTCTGTTCTACCCTGTGGAAGGAGGGATTCTGCAGGGCGAGGCTGTCACTGGCTGATCCCTGAGACCATCTGCCTTTAGCATAATGCATTTAGCATAATGTACTCTTTATACACTTTCTAATATATATTATACATACATATATATATGACGTACTTTTTATACACTTAAAGGACTTGTATCTTTGGCTCCTGTTAAGTCTTCTTCTCTGCACGTCTAGGCTGATGCACCTTCTTTTTTTTTAATTTTTAAAATAATTACATTTTTTTCTTTATCAACTGCACCACGTAGCCTGTGGGATCAGTCAATGAATTAACCAGTCCTTTGCTCATTTCCTGGAGAAGGAAATGGCAACCCACTCCAGTACTCTTGCCTAGAAAATACCATGGACGGAGGAGTTGAAAAAATTCAACAGTTCATTTGCTGATTCATTCTTCACCCCACCAGTGTTGAGTGAGAGCTTTTGTATATTTTAAAAAGTAGTCACACATGCTCTTTATGTACCATCTATCAAGACTTGAAGTTCGATTTCCTTGAGACTACTTTGATCAATGAAATAAGTGGAAGCGATGCTCTTTGGCTTCTAGACAATGAGCCCCAGACATTGTGGAGCAGAGGCAGGTCATCCATGTTGCATCCTCTCTCCACCCCTAGCCCACAGAATCTGAGTCTAATAAAATGGTGGTGGTTTTATCAACAAAATGCAAGCGTGTATGCTAAGTCGCTTCAGTCATGTCCGACTCTTTGTGACCCCATGAACCGTAGGCCACCAGACTCCTCTGTCCATGGGATTCTTCAGGCAAGAATACTGGAGTGGGTTGCCATGCCCTCCTCCAGAGCATCTCCCCAGTCCAGAGATCGAACCTGCATCTCTTACATCTCCTGCATTGGCAGGCAGGGTCTTTACCACTAGTGCCACCTGGGACGCCCTGTTTTATCATCAAAATAAAATGTCTCAATTAGAAGCTGCATCAGGAATTCTCCAGTGGTCCAGTTAAGACTCTGCCTTCCAGTGCAGGGAGCTTGTGTTCAGTCTCTGGCCGAGGAACCAAGATCCCACAGGCTACGTGGTGCAGTTGATAAAGAAATAAATGTTATTATTTTAAAAATTAAAAAAAAAGAAGGTGCATCAGCCTAGACGTGCAGAGAAGAAGACTTAACGGGAGCCAAAGATACAAGTCCTTTAAGTGTATAAAAAGTACATCATATATACATATATGTATGTATAATATATATTAGAAAGTGTATAAAGAGTACATTATGCTAAATGCTGGCTGGACAAGCTGAAATCAAGATTGCTGGGAGAAATATCAATAACCTCAGATATGCAGATGACACCACCCTTATGGCAGAAAGCAAAGAGGAACTAAATAGCCTCTTGATAAAAGTGAAAGAGGAAAGTGAAAAAGCTGACTTAAAACTTAACATTCAAAAATCAAAGATCATGGCATCCGGTCCCATCTCTTCGTGGCAAATAGATGGGGAAACAGTAAAAACAGTGACAGACTTTATTTTCTTGGGCTCCAAAATCACTGCAGTTGGTGACCAGAGCCTTGAAATGAGAAGATGCTCCTTGGAAGAAAAACCATGACAGACCTAGACAGCATCTAGAGCAACCTAGAAAGTAGAGACATTACTTTGCTGACAAAGGTCTATCTAGTCAAAGCTATGGTTTTTCCAGTGGTCATGTATGGACGTGATAGTTGGACTATAAAGAAGTCTGAGTGCAGAAGAATTCATGCTTTTGAACTGTGGTGTTGGAGACAACTCTAAATCCCTTGGACTGCAAGATCAAACCAGTCAATCCTAAAGGAAATCAGTCCTGAATATTCATTGGAAGAACTGATTCTGAAGCTGAAGCTCCAATACTTGGGCCACCTGATGGGAAGAACTGACTCACTGGAAAAGACTCTGATGCTGGGAAAGATTGAAGGCAGGAGGAGAAGGGGATGACAAAGGATGAGATGGTTGGATGGCATCACCAATTTGATGGACGTGAGTTTGAGCAAGCTCCGGGAGTTGGTGATGGACAGGGAAGCCTGGAGTGCTACAGTCCATGGGGTCACAAAGAGTTGGACATGACTGAGTGACTGAACTGAACTGAAGTGTATAAATTGGTTCCTTTGTAAGAATGCATGTTAATACACCAGCTAAAATTATGTTACGAGAGGGACTGAGGGCAGGAGGAGAAGGGGATGACAGAGGATGAGACGGCTGGATGGCATCACTGACTCGATGGACGTGAGTCTGAGTGAACTCCGGGAGTTGGTGATGGACAGGGAAGCCTGGAGTGCTACAGTCCATGGGGTCACAAAGAGTTGGACATGACTGAATGACTGAACTGAACTGAAGTGTATAAATTGGCTCCTTTGTAAGAATGCATGTTAATACACCAGCTAAAATTATGTTACGAGAGGGACTGAGGGCAGGAGGAGAAGGGGATGACAGAGGATGAGATGGCTGGATGGCATCACTGACTCGATGGACATGAGTCTGAGTGAACTCCGGGAGTTGGTGATGGACAGGGAGGCCTGGCGTGCTGCGATTCATGGGGTTGCAAAGAGTCAGACAGGACTGAGTGATTGAACTGAACTAAACTGAATTTGGCTTTGCAGAAATGAAGTGGAAAGTTGTAACTTATTAAATAAATAGTTTTGGTCTTAATGTGGGCAGGTAATCTTTAGTTGTGAATGAGAGCCAATTAAGTGTTTGTGAAATATCCAGAAAATTCTTCAGTAAACCCAAACTTCCTTAAAGAAATTTATTTATGTGCCTGTCTCAAGGTTCTCCTCAGGATGCTGGGCTCAGTTTTCCCATGGAAGGGCTGGGCCTGAAACACTGGGGCTGAATATTTGCATAGGTGGCTCTGACACAAGCCCACGAGCAGCTGTAGGGACCCCAGGGCCAAGGAAGCTGTGATCATCACTGCTCAGACTACCAGGGTCCGGAGGAGGCTGTGGGTGACCACAGGAAGGCAGGGGTGGGCTCTGGCACCAGCTGGCGGAAAGGATTCAGGATCAAGCTCTCACATGCTTTTCTGACCAAAAGCCTCTGACAGGGAAGTGATGTGTAATCTCCAGATTATCATCCAGATATCTGGATGTTCTCTATTTTCCAAACATTTGGGTAATATTCTCAAGTAACAGATGATCTTTCAAAATGGTTCTGACGGTTAGTACTCATCAATAAAAAGACAAATATAGCCCCAATTAACAAAAGGGCAAAGGATGTGAACATTACTCCAAAGGAAGTATACAAATGGTTAGTAAGCATATGGAAAGATACTCAGCATCGTTAGTCATCAGGGAAATGCAAGTCACTACCATAATGAGAGTACTTCATATCCATTAGGATGGGCTACAATTTTTTAAAAATGCAATAACAAGCGCTGGTGAAGATGCAGAGAAACGAACCATCATATGCTGCTGGTGGGAATGTAAAATGGTGCAGTCGGCTTGGAAAACAATCTGGCAGTTCCTCAAAGGGCTAAACATTGAGCTACCATATACCCCAGAAATTCCACTCCTAGGTGTGCACCCGAGAGAAATGAAAACATATGTCCACTAACATATGTCCATGTGGACATAGATGTTCACAGCAACAACAGCCCCAAAGTGGAAACAACCATGATATCTGTTAAGAGATGAATGAATAAACAAAATGTGGCAGATCCAGATACTAGTATATTATTGGGCAATAAAAAAGAAAATACTGACACCTGTTACAATATGGATAAATCTTGACAATATCATGCTAAGTGAAAGAAGTCCATCACAGAAAGTCACATATTACATGAGTCTATTTATGTGAAATGTCCAGAACAGGCGATTCCGTAAAATCAAACAAGTAGATTAGTGGTTGTCTAGGATTTGGGGGAAACAGGAGTAACTGCTAACTGCTAATAGGTGTGCAATTTCTTTCTGGGATAGCGAATGTATTTTAAAACTAAATGCAATGATATAGTTGTAAAACTATGTGAATACACTCCAAACCACTGAATGGTACATTTTAATTTGTACACTTTGTGATACATGAATTATATTTCAATGCAGCTGGTATATAAACAATATTTTGAAAAAAAGGGGGGTATAAATAAGGGGAGTAAAAAGCTACCTACCAAAAGAATATAAAAAAATGATGTCTTGGTATATTTCTGGCCAGGCTTTTTGAAGCAAATTTAGAAGACTATATGATACCATTTTTTATTTTGGCCACACCATGGTGATAGATATGGGGACAGAACCCATGTCCCCTGCAGTGGACACACAGAGTAAACCACTGGATCTCAGGAAGGACCCTAGAAAACCATAGATAAATAAAAAGATAAACATTAAAATTAACCTTGATTACAGTACAATCCTTATGTCCTTTACTGTGTGTATATGTGTGTAATAAAATATCTTTTTTTTCTTAAATTGTTTTATAACCTGCTTTGGAAACTTTTCGGCTTCCTGAGAAACATTTATGTGTTTTCGTCTCTCCTCTGTATGGCTGTGCTGTGATTTCTGTAACCCCATCTCTCTGATACTAGTGCATTTTATTTTCCCCCAGTTTTTCACACGCACAAGAAATGCAATCCCATGCATCCTTCTACATAGCATCTTAGAGCATATCAATGATTTCTTTAGCATATAAATCCTTGGAATGAAACTGCCATCTCAGAGAGTATACATGGTATTTTATTATTAGTTATACTTGCTTTTCTTTGAACATATATTTGTTTTCCATTTGGTCTTTTATGGACAGCCTGCACACAATTTTGCAATACAAAAGTTCTGTTTGTGGGTTTTTTCCTCATTTATTTAAAAAGTTTTGTGATGTATTAAGAATATAGGTGGGTCTCTCACAGACTTAAAGAATGAGCTTATGGTGGCTGGGGCAGGGGGAAGGATGGGGAAGAGATAGGGAGTTTGGAATGGGCATGTGAACACTGCCGTATTTAAAACGGACAACCAACCAGAACTACTGTGTACAGCACAGGGAACTGCGTACAGCACAGGGAACTCTGCTCAGTGTTATATGGCAGCCTGGATGGGAGGGAGGTTTGGGGGAGAGTGGATACATGTATACGTATGGCTGAGGCCCTCTGCAGTCCACCTGAAACTATCAATACACTGTTAACTGGCTATACTCAATACAAAATAGTTTTTTTTTTTAAAGAATATATGTGGGTCTCATTTAAGTTATTTTTTATGTTTTTCTTTCCTTTAAAGTGTTTTCTTCATTTATTTCTACAGCATTATTAAAGTATAGATCATCAAAACTGTCAGTTTTAACTCTGGTTTTTGCCTTTGGGGGTCATTCTTTGAAAAGTACAATCTCTACCCCAAGATCACATAAAATATTCACTCATATCTTCATATAGCACTTTATAGTTTCACATTTACCTTTAATAAATCTGAAATTTTTGATATGCTGTATCTCATAGTTTTACAAATGATCAGTTGTCCTCAAACTGCGCGCTACTTTTTCCTTTTGAAAATGCTTCCCTCATCAAATACCACATTTCTTTTTCTTTTTCTTTTTTTTTTATTTTTACTTTATTTTGCTTTACAATACTGTATTGGTTTTGCCATACATTGACATGAATCCACCACGGGTGTACATGAGTTCCCAATCCTGAACCCCCCTCCCACCTCCCACCCCATATCATCTCTCTGGATCTTCCCCGTGCACCAGCCCCAAGCATCCTGTATCCTGTATCGAACCTAGACTGGTGATTCGTTTCTTACATGATAGTATACATGTTTCAATGCCATTCTCCCAAATCATCCCACCCTCTCCCTCTCCCACAGAGTCCAAAAGTCCATTCTATACATCTGTGTCTCTTTTGCTCTCTCGCATATAGGGTTATCATTACCATCTTTCTAAATTCCATACATATGTGTTAGTATACTGTATTGGTGTTTTTCTTTCTGGCTTACTTCACTCTGTATAATCGGCTCCAGTTTCATCCACCTCATTAGAAATGATTCAAATGCATTCTTTTCAATGGCTGAGTAATACTCCATTGTGTATATGTACCACAGCTTTCTTATCCATTCATCTGCTGATGGACACCTAGGTTGTTTCCATGTCCTGGCTATTATAAACAGTGTTGCGATGAACATTGGGGTACACGTGTCTCTTTCACTTCTGGTTTCCTCAGTGTGTATGCCCAGCAGTGGGATTGCTGGGTCATAGGCAGTTCTATTTGCAATTTTTTAAGGAATCTCCACACTGTTCTCCATAGTGGCTGTACTAGTTTGCATTCCTACCAACAGTGTAAGAGGGTTCCCTTTTCTCCACACCCTCTCCAGCATTTATTGCTTGAAGACTTTTGGATTGCAGCCATTCTGACTGGCAAACACCACATTTCTACTTGGGTCTGTTTTAGGTCTTTTATGTTTGTTCAGTAATTGGATTTAGAAAGTTCATTGATCACATCTTAATTAGTTAGGCTTTAAAAGATATTTTCACATATCATAAGGCAATTACTCCCAAGTACTGTCAATGAAAATTTTATTAGCTACTTTTATATTTAGTGAACTACACAAATTTCAGAATTAACTTTCTTTTAACAGAAATTCCACTGGGACAGTTATTAAAATTGTATTAAACATATAGATTGGTTTAGAAAAAACTGAAATCTTTGTAATACTAAGCCTTTATATCAAAGAATACACAACTCTCCACTTAGCTATATTCATACATAATTCACATATTAGTTACATTCATATCCCTCAATATTATTTTGTAGTTTAAGAAACATTTTGCATTTCATGTTAAGGTTACTAACATGCAGTTTAAAGTGTTGCTATTTTTAAAATTAATTTATATTAATTGGAGGCTAATTACTATACTGTAGTGGTTTTTGCCATACATTGACATGAATCAGCCATGGGTGTACATGTGTCCCCCATCCTGAACCCCCCACCCACCTCCCTCCCAATCCCATCCCTCAGGGTCGTCCCAGTGCCCCGGCCCTGAGAGCCCTCTCATGCATTGAGCCTGGACTGGTGATCTATTTCACATATGGCAATATATGTGTTTCAGTGCTGTTCTCTCAAATCATCCCACCCTCCCCTTCTCCCACAGAGTCCAAAAGACTATGCTTTATCTCTGTGTCTCTTCTGCTGTCTCACATATAGGGTCATCATTACCATCTTTCTAAATTCCATATATATGCGTTAATATACTGTATTGGTGTTTTCCTTCCTGACTTACTTCACTCTGTATAATAGGCCAGTTTCATCCATCTCATTAGGACTGACTCAAGTGCATTCTTTTTAATAGCTGAGTAATATTCCATTGTGTGTATATACCACAGCTTTCTTATTCATTCATCTGCCAATGGACATCTAGGTTGCTTCTACATCCTGGCTATTGTAAACAGTGCTGTGATGAACATTGGGGTACACATGTCTCTTTCAATTCTGGTTTCCTCGGTGTGTATGCCCAGCAGTGGGATGGCTGGGTCATACGGTAGTTCTATTTCCAGTTTTTTAAGGAATCTCCACACTGTTCTCCATAGTGGCTGTACTAGTTTGCATTCCCACCAACAGTGTAACAGGGTTCCCTTTTCTCCACATCCTTTCCAGCATTTATTGTGTGTAGACTTTTGGTTAGCAGCCATTCTGACCAGCGTGAGATGGTACCTCTTTGTGGTTTTGATTTGCATTTCTCTGATAATGAGTGGTGTTGAGCATCTTTTGATGTGTTAGCCACCTGTATGTCTTCTTTGGAGAAATGTTTGTTTAGTTCTTTGGCTCATTTTTTAATTCGGTTGCTTATTTTTCTGGAATTGAGCTGCCTGAGCTGCTTGTGTAATTTTGAGATTAATTCTGTCAGTTGCTTTGTTTGCCTTCATCTTCTCCCATTCTGAAGGCTGTCTTTTCACCTTGCTTACAGTTTTCTTTGTTGTGCAGAAGCTTTTAAATTTAATTAGGTCTCATTTGTTTAATTTTGCTTTTATTTCCATTACTCTGGGAGGTGGGTCATAGAGGATCCTGCTGTGATTTATATCAGAGAGTGTTTTGCCTGTTTTCCTCTAGGAGTTTTATATTTTCTGGTCTTACATTTATATTTTTAATCCATTTGAGTTTATTTTTTGTGTATGGTGTTAAAAAGTGTTCTAGTTTCATTCTTTGACAAGTGTTTGACGAGTTTTCTCAGCACCACCTGTTAAATTCAGTTCAGTTCAGCTCAGTCACTCAGTCGTGTCTGACTATGACCCCATGAACTGCAGCACAACAGGCCTCCCTGTCCATCACCAACTCCCAGAGCTTACTCAAACTCACGTCTATCAAGTCGGTGATGCCATCCAACCATCTCATCCTCTGTCATCCCCTTCTCCTCTTGCCCTCAATCTTTCCCAGCATCAGGGTCTTTTCAAATGAGTCAGCTCTTTGCATCAGGTGGCCAAAATATTGGAGTTTCAGCTTCAGCATCAGTCCTTCCAATGAACACCCAGGACTGATCTCCTTTAGGATGGACTGGTTGGATCTCCTTGCAGTCCAAGGGACTCTCAAGAGTCTTCTCCAACACCACAGTTCAAAAGCATCAATTCTTTGGCGCTCAGCTTTCTTTATAGTCCAACTCATATCCATACATGACTACTGGAAAAACCATAGCTTTGACTAGACGGATCTTTGTTGGCAAAGTAATGTCTCTGCTTTTGAATATGCTCTCTAGGTTGGTCATAACTTTCCTTCCAAGGAGTAAGAGTCTTTTAATTTCACGGCTGCAATCACCATCTGCAGTGATTTTGGAGCCCCCCAAAATAAAGTCAGCCATTGTTTCCACTGTTTCCCCATTTATTTGCCATGAAGTGATGGGACTGGATACCATGATCTTAGTTTTCTGAATAGTTGAGCTTTAAGCCAACTTTTTCACTCTCCTCTTTCACTTTCATCAAAAGGCTCTTTAGTTCTTCTTCACGTTCTGCCAGAAGAGTGGTGTCATCTTCTTAAAGAGATTCTCTTTTCTCCACTGTATATTCTCGCCTCCTTTGTCAAAGATAAGGTGTCCACAGGGGTGTGGATTTATATCTGGGCTTTTTATTTTGATCCACTGATCTATAGTTCTGTCTGTGCCAGCACCATACTGTCTTGATGACTGTTTCTTTGTAGTATAGTCTGAAGTTAGGCAGGTTGATTCCTCCAGATCCATTCTTCTTTCTCAAGATTGCTTTGGTTATTGGAGGTGTTTTGTATTTCCATACAAATTGTGAAATAATTTGTTCTAGTTCTGTGAAAAATACCGTTGGTAGCTTGATAGGGATTGCATTGAATCTACAGATTGCTTTGGGTAGTATACTCATTTTCACTATACTGATTCTTCCGATCCATGAACATGATATATTTCTCCTTCTATCATGTCATTTTTGATTTCTTACATCAGTGTTTTATAGGTTTTTATATATAAAGTGTTGCTATTTTTATAGATGAGTATTCTTTTCACATTTTATTTTCCAATGTGTTACTGATTTTATTAGTGTTTTATAAATGGCTTTGTACCCAATTCTCTAAAATATTTTTAGATTTGATTTATATTTTAGGTAATCATATTATCTGCAAGTAATGTTAATTCTATACTTTTCTTTCTTTTCTCCCTTTCAAGTAATTATGCTTTATTTCTTTTTCTTATTTTAGTGCCTGGAGTAAAAATTCCAACACAAATGCTGATTAATAGAGGCAGTAGTGAACATTCCTCTTATATTCTTCATTTTGATAAAAACCCTTCTAATATTTCACCAGTCTGTAAGATATTGATTATTGTTTCAGATATTTGTATTGTCTGCACTAAGAAAACATATTTCTATTATTGGTTTATAAACACTTATTTAAAAACATTAATAGATAAAATTAATTCACTCCCCTCCATTAATTAATTATATTAAAAGATCTCAATATTAAACCAATCAAGTAGTCTTATAATTAATAAATATATAATTTGATATGCTAATGTTGTATTTAGCACCTGTATGTTCATAAATGAAGTTGGGTTCATTGCTTTCCTTTTTGAAGTGCCCTTGTCAGGTTTTGTATTAAAGTTTTGGGAACTTTAAGAAACAAAGCCAAACACTTGCTGTCTTCCTATGCTTTGTAAGTGTTTAAATAATTTGCTCATAAAATCTTGAGGCCTGGCACCATTGGGAGAGCTGTACTTTGTTCTTGAAAAAATAGCTTTTTCAAGTTATTGCCTAGTTTTGATTTCCTCTCATTAAAAAAAAAAGACCTTTCTTTGATTCAATTTTCCCAGAAATTAACTTTCTTCCCAAAGATTTTAACATGTATAAATTTAAATTATGCACACTATGTTTATAAGGTTTTAAACTTTCTTTGATAGATCTCTTTACCATTAACATGCATTTATTTTCTTTTTAAAAAAATAAGGATTAGACTTATTAGAAGTTTTCTCTTTTACCAGTCTTTATTTATTTACTCATCTCACACACTAGCAAAGTAATGCTCAAAATTCTCCAAGACAGGCTTCAACAGTAGGTGAACCGTGAACTTCCAGATGTTCAAGCTGGATTTAGAAAAGGCAGAGGAACCAGAGAACAAATTGCCAACATCCGCTGGATCATGGAAAAAGCAAGAGAGTTCAATAAAAACATCCACTTCTGCTTTAATGACTATGCCAAAGTCTTTGACTGTGTGGACCATAACAAACTATGGAAAATTCTTAAAGAAGTGGGAACACAAGACCACCTGACCTGCTTCCTGGGAAATCTGTATACAGGTCAAGAAGCAACAGTTATAGCTAGACAAGGAACAGCAGACTAGTTCGGAATCGAGAAAGGAGTACATCAAGGCTGTATATGGTAACCTTGCTTATTTAACTTACATGCAGAGTACATCATGAGAAATGCTGAACTGGATGAAGCATAAGCTAGAATCAAGATTGCCGGGAGAAATATCAATAACCTCAGATATGCAGATGACACCACCCTTATGGCAGAAAGCAAAGAAGAACCAAAGAGCCTTTTGATGAAAGTGAAAGAGGAGAGTGAAAAAGTTGGCTTAAAACTCAACATTCAGAAAACTAAGATCATGGAATCTGGTCCCATCACTTCATGGCAAATAGATGGGGAAACAGTGGAAACAGTGAAAGACTTTATTTTTGGGGGCTCGAAAATCACTGCAGATGGTGACTGCAGCCATGAAATTTAAAAGACGCTTGCTCCTTGGAAGCAAAGTTATGATCAACCTAGAGAGCATATTCAAAAGCAGAGACATTACTTTGCCAACAAAGATCCGTCTAGTCAAAGCTATGGTTTTTCCAGTAGTCATGTATGGATATGAGTTGGACTATAAAGAAAGCTGAGTGCCAAAGAATTGATGCTTTTGAACTGTGGTGTTGGAGAAGACTCTTGAGAGTCCCTTGGACTGCAAGGAGATCCAACCAGTCCATCCTAAAGGAGATCAGTCCTGGGTGTTCATTGGAAGGACTGATGCTGAAACTCCAATATTTTGGCCACCTGATGCAAAGAGCTGACTCATTTGAAAAGACCCTGATGCTGGGAAAGATTGAGGGCAAGAGGAGAAGGGGATGACAGAGGATGAGATGGTTGGATGGCATCACCGACTCAGTGCAGATGAGTTTGAGTAAGCTCTGGGAGTTGGTGATGGACAGGGAGGCCTGGCGTGCTCCAGTCCATGGGGTGCAAAGTCAGAGTTGAGTGAACAACTGAACTGAACTGAACTGATTTATTTACAGTTGAAGTATAATTACTTTACAATGTTGTGTTAGTTTCTGCTGTACAACAGCATGCATCAGCCATATAGGTACATATATATCCCCTCCCTCCTGAGCCTCCTTCCCATCTTCTCCATCCCATCCCACCCCTATAGGTTTTCTTTTACCAATCTTGATGAATAACTATTATCAACAGGATAATAATTTTGTTTTCTAATTTAATCTTTTTCATTTATATTTGTTCATTAATTCTATCCTTTTAGTTTGCTCATGTTATTTTGTTATTCTATTTTTGTAAGTTAAATAAATTCTATTTTCATAAGTTAAATTCCTAATTCATAAGGCAAATGCTAGTTTTCCCACATTTAATAAGAAAAGCACTTCAAACCACAGCTTTCCTATAAGCAGTGTTTTGGTCACATCCATGAAGTCTTGATATGGAATGGGGCCATAGTTTTTAATTACAAAATAGCCTGTAATGAGAGTTTAATCTTGATTTCCACCCTTCAAAGATAGGTTTCTTTGCACAAAGGTAGTAGCTGGTTTACCCTTTCATAAGGACATAAGTCGTACTGGATTAGGGACCCACACAACACCAGTATGATCTCATCTTAACTTAATTACATCTGCAAGGGCTCTACTGCCAAATAAGGTCACATTCTGAAATACTGGACTTCAACCCATGAATTCTGTAGGGAACTCATTCCAACCCATAACACCTCTGTGAATGTTCTACGTGTTCATTTTTTAACATATAGGTTAGCCATGACACAGATCTAACTTGTGAACTGAGACACCCCCTTTCTGTACCCAAGACAAGCATCACTAATCACTAATATATAAGGCCATATTTCCCCCCTCCAAGTTATTTTATCCATCTATTCATTCATTCATTTGGCTGCATCAGGTCTTAGTCACATGTGGGATCTTTTGATGTGATGCACAGCCTCTCTAGTTGTGGCAAGTGGGCTCCAGAGCAGGTAGCTCAATACTTGCTGTGTGTGGGCTTAGTTGCTCTGAGACATGTGGGATCTTAGTTCCCTGACCAGGGGTCAAACCCTTGTCCTCTGACTGGCAAGGTGGATCTTGTACCACTGGACCACCAGGGATATCCCTCCCACCAGTTACTGAAAGTGAAAGTGAAAGTGAAGTTGCTCAGTCGTGTCCGACTCTTTGCGACCCCGTGGACCTATGTAGCCTACCAGGCCTCTCTGTCCATGGGATTCTCTAGGCAAGAATACTGGAGTGGGTTACCATTTCCTTCTCCAGCGGATCTTCCCAACCCAGGGATCGAACCAGGGTCTCCCGCATCACAGGCAGATGCTTTAACCTCTGAGCCACCAGGGAAGTCCTACTCTAACCTGGAGTTTTAACCACTGGACCACCAGACCAGTTACTGAAGCAGACACAAAACAGTTCATCAAAGCAGGCCATAAAATAAAACCTGTTTGCTGCTTCTGTTTTCTTAGCTTAGTGTTTTATTATAAACGTTCACAAATTCTTTCCATAGCAATGACTAAATAACAGTGTTAAACAGTGGTATTAGTAAACCTGGGTTCCTTCTAGGTAGGTTCTGCAGGGTGCATAAGCAGGAGATGGAAGAGAAACTCAGTCACCAAACACTCACTGGGGGCCCTCTATGATCTAAGCCCTGTGCTCAGGAGCTTAAATAATACAGCAATGCATATGATCTGGTCCTGTCATAAGCAGCAGAGACAAACAGATGCAAAATATCTATAACAAGAAGTACCATGTGACACACCTCTTGGCTGGGAAGTTGTTGGCAGAATACTCCTGAAGGCTTTATAGACAGGGTTCATCAGAGTCGGGTGTGTCTCTGTGTCTGGTGGGACCAGCGTTGGCCAGAGAAAGATGTCTCTGGGGATGTGTCAGGGGAAGGAGGTGTCTTAACAAGTCTAGCACAGTTCCTTTACAGCATCACAGTTCTGAGTCCCATGCAGTCAAGGCCAAGGCACCAAATAAGTAAGAAAAAAGCCTACAAAAGCCACCTCCTCCGTGAACAAATTTATGTTTATCAGTCTCAGCAAACCAGAACAAGGTCTCTACTAGCCCTAACAGAGATCTCAAAGGTCATTCACTACAGTCTGGGCACTTCACTCTCAGGAAAGGCTGTCAGCCCCACTCACAGTCTATTTCATTCCTTCTGCCCATGGTACCAACAAGTTACTACTGGTCTAGACCAGTAGTCCTCAATCTTTTTGGCAATGGGGATCAGTTTTGTGGAAGACAATTTTTTCATGCAAGGCAGTGGGGATGGTTTCAGGACGATTCAAGCCCACTGCATTTATTGTGCACTTTATATCTATTAGTATTACATCAGCTACACCCCAGATCATCAAGCATTAGATTCCAGAGGTTGGGGACCCCTGGTCTATACCATGAAGGATGGCATGGCATGCGTGCTCAGTTATGTCCAACTGTTTGTGATCCCATGGACTGTGGCCCGCCAGGCTCCTCTGTCCATGGGATTTCCCAGGCAAGAATACTGGAGTGGGTTGTCATTTCTTCCTCCAAGGATCTTCCCAACCCGGGGATTGAACCTGCATCTCCTGTGTTTGCAGGCAGATTCTTCACCACTACGCCACCTGGGACATCAATCAGCTCCACCTCAGATGATCAGGCTTTATATCCCAGAGGCTGGAGACCCCTGGTTTAGATCAGAAAGGATGAGAACCAGAAATCTGTGATTGGACAGCACAGTATAAAAAGAGACACCTGGAAAGAATGAAGTTATTTACCAGCAGGTGAATTTGAAGACAGGGAATCCTTACGGAGCATAAAAAAGAACAAACAACAACCCACACACAAAAAAACAATAGCCACAGGGAGACAGCAGTGAGCTGAAAAACCTTGAGGACACCTTTGAATTATCTTTTCAATTCTCATCCAGCTCTAGACTTTTGTCAAGCCAACTCTGAATTATTAGGGGAAAAGACAAGAGCATGTTCTGGGCCCCTTATGTAAGCAGATGAGAAATTCTGTGCGATGAAAGATAATACAAACAAAACGAGAAGAGAAACAATAGCCTGGAAGAAAAGATTTGCAACATACAGTAGACAAAGGTGTATTATTCATAATATTATCAAGACACCCTACAAGTAATGGTAACCCACTGCAGTACTCTTGCCTGCAGAATCCCAAGGACAGGGGAGTCTGGAGGACTACAGCCCATGGGGTCACAGAGAGTCGGCTATGACTGAGCAACTAACATCTGGACAAGTAAATAAGGAAAGCACAAATCACTCCACAGGAAAATGTGCATATATACCATGGACAAGCAACTCACAGTAAAGTACAGATAGTCGATATATCCAGAAAGATGCTCGATTTCACTAATGAAGACAATCCAATTTAAAATACATCATCTCCCCTCACCCCCCCAGAATACTTTTCAGATTGGCAAAACTTACAAAAGAATGAAAACATTCAGAGTTGGGAGGAGAGGGGAAAAATGGACCCACTTGCAATCTGCCTTGTAAGGTAATTTGATAACATCTATTAAAATGTACTTGCATCATCTCATTCCACTTCTGAGACCATCCTGCAGAAACGGAAGTGCTCATGGGAAAAGAATCATGTGCAAGGACATCCACTGTGGTACTCTTTGCAAGAGCCCCAAACTGAAAACAATCTTCAAAAAATTTTTTTGATTTATTTTTAATTTTTGGCCATACCTTTCAGTATGTAGGATCTTAGTTCCCTGACTAAGGATTGAAGCTGTGCCCCTTGCATTAGAAGGTGGTCTCAACAACTGGACTGTCAGAGAAGTCCCTGAAAACCATTTTAACATTCCAATTTGGGGAGCAGCTGATGGAATACTCTGCAGTCATTTAAAAGAATTAAGTAGGTGAAAATGAAGTCACTCAGTCGTGTCCGACTCTTTGCGACCCCATAGATTGTAGCCTACCAGGCTCCTCAGTCTATGGGATTTTCTAGGCAAGAACACTGGAGTGGGTTGCCATTTCCTTCTCCAGGGGATCTTACTGATCCAGGGATCAAACCTGGGTCTTTGGCATTGTAGGCAGACGCTTTACCGTCTGAGCTACCAGGGATTGCGCCGTTTAAGTACTAACTTGGAAACATTTATGATGCCCATGAAAAGTTTAAAATGTCTAGAATAGAACCCACTCCAGTGTTCTTGCCTGGAGAATCCCAGAGACAGTGGGCCCCTGTCTATGGGGTCGCACAGAGTAGGACACGACTGAAGCGACTTAGCAGCAGCAGCAGCAGCAGAATAGAACCAGGGTGGAAAGGGAAACTTCTTTTTTACTTCAGAATACATTAAAATTTTTTTCAAATGGGTTTTCAGTGGACTTCCCCAGCAGTCCAGTGGTTAAGACTTTGATTTCCAATTCAAGGGAGTGTGGATTCGATTCCCTGGTTGGAAAACTAAGATCCCACATGCCTCATGGCCAAAAATCCAAAACATAAAAACAGGAGCAATATTGTAACAAATTCAATAAAGACTTTAAGAAAGGTCTGCAACAAAAAATTCTGTTAAAAAATGGGTTTTATACATCTGTATAGAACGGACTTTTGGACTCTCAGGGAGAGGGAGAGGGTGGGATGATTTGGGAGAATGGCATTGAAACATGTATACTATCATGTAAGAAACAAAGTGCCAGTCTATATTTGATGTAGGATACAGGATGCTTGGGGCTGGTGCATGGGGATGATATGGGGTGGGAGGTGGGAGGGGGATTCAGGATTGGGAGCTTGTATACACCCGTGGTGGATTCATGTCAATGTATGACAAAACCAATACAGTATTGTAAAGTAAAATAAAGTAAAAATAAAAATAAATAAATTAAAAAAAGGGTTTTAGGTGAATTTTATTTTTTAATGTTTTATAGACTTCTAAATTTAATAAGATGGGCTGTTTCATAGTAATAATAATAAAAAATGATTAAGGAAAAAGGCTGGCCTGTGATGTTTGTATTTAAAAAGGTGGGCTTCATACACCTGGGGAATTTTCCCAGTTCACACCTCATTCTACAACCATGTCAGAAACATGAACATGTTGTACTTAAATCCAGCCTTTAGAATCCTGCTCCTGATTACCAAATTGAGGGAAAATGCACATGATGATGCTGGATGTTTAACTGTCAAATATTTGGCAGAGATGCAACATTTATTTCCAAATTAACTGCCACTGAATCATGAAAATTAACACGCCATCTTCTTGCGCCTAAAGGGAAGGCTGTAAATGAGTATTTCTTGTATAAACTTGGACTCAGAAGATAGACCTTCATTTCCAGAAAGGCATCATCTATAAACAAAGGGCTAAGGGCCTGTAACAATAAAGCCACACTGGGGTCCAGCAGGATGTCAGGAAAAAAGAAATTAGGGGGCACAAGGACTGCCCTTTCCAAGCCTGAGTCTCACCAGGGGTATAGAGAGGAATGGGCCACAAGGCTCCCCTAGTTTTCCTGCCCACCTCGAGACTCTTGAGTCCCTGTTATCTCCCCCTGACAGAAGAGGGATGTCATTGGAAAGCAGTGGACTGTTTTCCAAAGGAAGGTCAGAAGACTGACCCTCTCATTCTCTTGGTGTCTTAGCTGTGGCTCTTCCCTGCTATCTTTAGCTTTCAGTTATAGAAAGTTTAGGCTCAGACGGTAAAGAATCTGCCTGGCAAAGTAGGAGACTCAGGTTCAATCCCTGGGTCGGGAAGATGCCCTGGAGAAGGGCATGGCAACCCACTGCAGTATTCTTGCCTGGAGAATCCCCACAAACAGAGTTGCCTGGTGGGCTACAGTCCATGGTGTGACACAGAGTCAGACATGCCTGAAGGGACTTAGCATGCAGGCACATACAAAGTTCAGAAATAAATAACATGCTTCACTGATTGACTTCTCCCTCATTTCTAGCTCCTAGAAGCTATAAATCCTCACTGGTGCAGAACTTGCATCTAAAAGGTAGGGCTGTGTCTAACAGCCCACCTATCACCCATCCCTGCTCTGGGGCTACACTGTCTCTCCAGCTTCTGGTCGCAATACCTCTGTCTTGGGCAGGCTGGGTACTGGCTAGCACCAAGAGTTCTGCCATGACGACAACTCACCACGCATTGCAGTCAGTCCCCCAGTAACACTCACATCCTGATTCTGCTGTCATTTCTCACCACCATCAGTGTCTTGCTGCTTTCTGCTTCACATTCCTTTCCAATGAAGACCAGCCTCCACCTGGCCTTGCTCAAAGTAACTTGTCTCAAAGTAACCAGCTCCCAAATAACCTCCTTCTACGTGATCCTTGGGAACTTCATCCTTTGTAGTTGAAGACTGGCATCCTTGGCTGTCTGCATCTCATGGGCTCTGCGATCTGGGTGCTTCCATCTCCCTGACTGTGACCCCCTCCCCAGGAGAGGATGTTCCTTTCTCCAACAGCCCCCGGTCACGGACACTGGACCCTTCCAGACACTGTCTTCACACAACCCTACTGTTGCGTGCATGCTCAGTTGCTTTAGTCGTGTCCGACTCTTTGCGACGCTATGGACTGTAGCCTGCCAGGCTCCTCTGTCCATGGCATTCTCTAGGCAAGAATACTGGAATGAGTTGCCATGCCTGCCTTCAGGGGGTCTTTCCAACCCAGGGATCGAACCAGCATCTCCTACACTCCTGCACAGGCGTATTCTTCCTGAACCACCGGGTGAGCCTGACCCTCCTGTTACAGGTGCTCAAACATCTCCTCTTCTAGCACGCACTCCAACCATCTTCCCTGTTACAGGTGCTCAAACATCTCCTCTTCTAGCACGCACTCCAACCATCTTCCCTGTTACAGGTGCTCAAACATCTCCTCTTCTAGCACGCACTCCAACCATCTTCCCTGTTATAGGTGCTCAAACATCCCCTCTTCTAGCATGCACTCCAACCATCTTCCTTCCTTGGCCCCACCTCTCCCTGTGCTATTGCTACTTTCCATTTCGCCAAAGCACAGCCTCGACCATATTTCAAGCTCCTTTTCCAAAACACCTCAAAGGCTCCCCAATGGTCACCAATTTCAGGGCCGGTGGGGTCGCAGAGTCAGACATGACTTAGCAACTGAACAATAACAACAACTAGCAGATGGGGCTCAATATGTCCAGCTCTAGTTTTTGCTATGATGCTGGTGAAGGCTTCCCCGGCACTAGTCAATAGGCACAGAATCATCCCATTCCTGAGCTGGCCTCTTGGCATCTGAACTCTGCCTGGCTGCAGGTTTCCCCTGTAGGGTCTAGGCTGTAGTCAAGGGGAGGGGAGAAGTGCTGGGGTCAGCTGCGATGCGTAGTCTTACAGGATTTTAGATTCCCCCTCTATGGAGAGGAGGGGCGGGCTTGGGGTAATGCTGAAGGTTATTTTTGACTCTAACTTTCTTGGCCAGACATCAGCTCAGAGTGTGGCCATGGGATCAGTTTGACATACCTGTTGATCACCTGTTAAGTGCCTGACAGTAAGGGATTCAGCGTGCATGCCACCAGCTCCTGCTCTCAAGGAGTTGCCAGCAGGTGGGGGAAGCAGAGAACCAGAGCATTACAATGCCAGGTGGTTAGTGTTACAACAGAGAAAAGAACAGGCTGCTTTGAGGAAGGGCGGGTGGCCAAGGCTGGATGCCAGAGCTGGCAGGGATGGTGTCAGGAGGGAATGCTTCCTGGCAGGAACCTCAGCATTTCTCAAAGTGGTTTTTAATAGGAACGGAATAATTCCAGCCATTTAAACAGATCTCAATGATTTCCTAATTGGTTTCACAAGCCCGTATTGCCCCACATTCAATTACCTTTTCTTTGGAAACATGCTCTACTAACGCCAGGTCTAAATAAACCCATAAGTCATACAAACAACACACAAGTGAAATGTAACTGGAGACTGCTGTCTCAGATGAAGCTTACAGTTGTTGGCCAGAAAGGCTTCTTCATGTTTAACTAAAGGGTTGCATTAACCCTGTGCAAAGATTCACGGAAAGTTGGGTTGTTTTTCAATAATGCTGGGTGGAGTCTATTCTGGGACTCACATCTTCACATGAGAATTAAGACCCTTTTTTTTTTTGCATTCCACCAAACACAGGGAAAAAACAGCCACTTGTTCATAGCATGTTTCCAAAGTATTCTCTGGGAGACAGTAAAAGGTTTTAGGGGAAAAAAACGATTCTCTGGCCAAATACATTTGGGAAACATCATTTAAACAAAGACAAAAAAGTGTCATCATTGTAGGCATGCTCAGGAAACATAGAACTTCGGAGTATGAGTCTCTAAGAGAGAAAGGTACCCTAATTATTGACCAGGGACTCCTTTCTTTATGAAGTATCTCTGAGACTGAGATCTCAGGACACACTTTAGGAAATGCTGACTTATAGGTGTTTTGCATTTCAGGGTTCCTGCTGGTGACCTTAAAGACCTGGCTCTCCCACTTTACAAAGGAGAGCTTAGAAGTACAACAGGTGCTTTGAGGTCAAAAGAGCAACCTGAGACCACATGAGTAACTACCTGTCCCTCCCAAGTTACTGTGGAAACTCCCAGAGTCTGAGATGAGAGATGAACATCTCAATACCAGAAACCAGGGAGGATTGTTTGGGCAAGATGGGGTGAAGGGAAGTGCTGAGGAACCTACACATGAAGGATAAGGGAGGCTGTGGAAGGGACCCCAGTAAGACCAAACTATAAGCTCAGAACTGCTTTGGCTTGACAGTGGCAAGAATGGGGGCAAGTCTTGAGGGAACGACCCTTCCAGGTGGTAAAGAATCTGCCTGCCAATGCAGAAGATGTGGGTTTGATCCCTGAGTCAGGAAAATCCCCTGGAGGAAGAAATGGCCACCCACTCGAGTATTCTTGCCTGGAGAATCCCATGGACAGAGGAACCTGGCAGGCTATCGTCCAAGGGTTTGCAAAGAATCATATACACTCAGCAACTGAGCATGCACACAGGATGGGCTTAAGTCTGCAAACTGAAAGGGCCTACCTGGCACTGTGACGTGATATCAGATATGGAGGAAACAAAGTCCAGAAGCCAGCAGAGGTGAGCAAGTAAACCAGGAAGATGGAAGAATTGTCAGTAACAGAGTCCTGGATTTGACTGCAAATGGCAAACCTGTTTCTTGAAAGACAGATGAATAATATAAAATAATGACATGCTGCAGTTCATGGGGTCACAAAGAGTCAGACATGACTGAGCGACTGAACAACAACAACAATGTATCTAAAATCTAAATTGCAGATCCAAAGTCCTATGTTATTTACACATTAATTGGCGGGGGTGGGGTAGGCCATCTCTCATAGTTCTTAAAACACATGGACTCCGCGGTATGGCCTCCAAGGGGCTGAACTCCGGCCTCCTCACCCACCAGCTGTGTACCCAGCATGGCCCAGCCCTCACCCGTTTTCTCCCCTCAGCTCACATCTCCCCGCTGTCCGTACACTCAACATGTACCTCTCCACCTGCACGGCCACTGCCTTCGTTCAGGCCTCAGTTTCTCCTGAGTCAGCCCTCTATGGGCCCCCCACCGTCAAGCCTATCTTTGCCCCTCCTCTCACTTCAATCCAACTTCTAGAATGATCTTTAAGAACTTTCAGTGGCTTTTAGTAACACTCCACAGAGAGCAGAAGAGGGTCCAAACCCCCAGGCTTAGCATACAAGGCCTCGCCTCCTGGATCTGATTCTACCCACCTGTCCGGCCACACTCCCTCCGGCCACAGTCAATCACACACGATTCCCAAGGCAGCAACCTCTCTTCTCCCCGACATCAGAGCATCAGTAAGGCCTAGATTCATTCCCAGACTTGGCTGCTTACTAACGGTGTGAAAACTGGGCTGATTAAGTTGCTATGCTGACCCTCCAGCATGTCACCTGCAGGATGGAGGTAATTACAATGCCTGGACCTTATGAGAGTTGTTGTGAACACTGAAGTGGGCTTCCCTGGTGGCTCAGATGTTAAAGAATCTGCCTGCAATGTAGGAGACCTGGGTTCAATCCTCAGTTTGGCAAGATGCCCTGGAGAAGGGCAAGGCAACCCACTTCAGTATTCTTTCCTGGAAAATCCCACAAACAGAGGAGCCTACAGAAGAAGGTTATAGTCCATCAGGTTGCAAAGAGTCAGACACAACTGAGCGACCAAACACTTTCACAAACACTGAAGCACAATGCACAGAGTCCTTGGCACAGTGATTCGCACATTGTGAGCACTCTGAAGACTGTGATCATTACATACTTCCTCTACACTCACCAACTCAACTCTGTATGCCTAGAAAGCAACTTTTTCCACCTAGAAAACTCCTTTATGTTCATGTTTCAGCTCAAACGTTACTCTCCACCTATTAGGCTTTCAGCGAGGCTTGGCCACAGAGCATAGGAGAGAGCAAACAACCTTGACACTCCCAGCAGATGGGATCTCTTGTCCATGTGCTTCTCTCATGAGTCCTCTGTGTGACCCTTGATCTAGGGCTTTGCAATGACCTACATGCCTAACTGTCTCCTCCACTGTGCTGTGACTTCTTTCAGTTTAACTAACTATTAACTTGTTTACTTATTTTGGCTGTGCTGGGTCTTCATTGCTGTGTGCAGGCTTTCTACAGCAGCTGTGAGGTGGGGTCACGCTCTTGTGGAGCATAGGCTTCTCATTGCAGTGGTTTCTCTTGTTGTAGAGCACAGGCTTCAGTAGTTGTGGTGCACAGGCTTAATTACCCCAAGACATGTGGGACCTTCCCAGACCAGGGATCGAACCAGTGTCCCTTGCATTGGCAGGCGGATTCTTAAGCAATGGATCACAAGGGAAGTCCACACTGTGAGCTCCTAAAGGGCAGGTGCTATATCAGACTCCCCCTAGGGCCCGCAGGAACTAGGAAAGTAACTGGCCCATGGCTGGTGCTCAGAAAGTATCCACTAAAAGAAATGGAAGAGTGGCTTTGCCCTGCCTGAGAATGAGGAGGACGGAAGAGGTGGCCAATGATCCATCTCACAAGTTAAGGTCATGGCTCTGATGTCCAACCAGAATATCAAACATCAATATGTCCAGCTTGGGCAGGACAGAATGACTGAGCGTTGGTGAGAGGAAGGAATCCAGCCTTGTGGGTGCATGGCTTCCACACAGAAGAGCAGCCTTTGGAGACTTTCAAATGAAGGGGAAAAAACACATACACTGTGTTCAACCAGCAAACTGTGAAAAGCGTGGGGCTGTTGTGGATGAGCTCATGGTGGGGCTGAGCTGTCTGGCGAAGCGGCAACACTGGTCTGACCACTGCAGATTCTAGCCAAAACCCCGAAATAACCTCAGGCCTCTGGCATGCTGTGGCTGAGGCTTACTGAAAGTTCAGCAGCATCGTGAAGGAAAGCATCAGCCTCGCCAATGAGAAAGCACCAGAGCCTGCCAAGAACCAAGCCTCTTCCTGATCAGGATGGTCCCAGAGGGAGGTAACCTGATCTTAGTCAAGCACACCCCCTCCACCAGGGCAGATCATGGCTCTCCTGTGCAGACACACAGCCAGTTAATCAGACATTTTCCACGGATTACTCTGTGGTGATGAACAAGCACATCAGATGATGATGAGTAGAGAGGTCCCTGTAATAGACATGGAGTTTGGCTCAAAGCAGGATGCCAATCTGAAAAATGCAAGGCGCTGGGGCAGTGACCATAGGGTGGAGGCAATTCCCATCTTCAGAATTTCAAAGCTACCCCTGGACTCTGAGCATACCTCACAAACTGGAAAATGCAACCTGCCGTGGGTGACCTCTTCTGCACCAAGGGTGATGTCTCCTTTGCTATGCTGAACACAGAATACCGACTTCTTTAGAAGGAGGGATTAGACAGAGCAGCTGTAGAACTCTGTTTTTTCTTTAGTCATACACCAGATTTTTTTTTTTTTAGCAGCACCATGTAGCATGCCAGAATCTTAGTTCCCCAACCAGGGATGGAACCTGTGCCCCCTGAAGTGGAAGCACAGATTCTTAACCACTGGACCACCAGGGAAGTCCCTAGCTCAAATATTTTAAATGAAGCTTATACAGTATACTTGGTGGTTCAGATGGTAAAGGAATCTGCCTGCAGTGCGGGACACCCGGGTTCAATCCCTGAGTCAGAAGATCCCCTGGAGAAGGCAATGACAACCCACTCCAGAATTCTTGCCTGGAGAATTCCATGGAGAGAGGAGCCTGGTGGGCTACAGTCCATGGGGTTGAAAAGAGTCGGATACGACTGAGCAACAAACATTTCACTTGCACAGAGTATGCAATGCTATGAAGCTAACTGGGAAAGTCACTGTGTAATAGAAAGGGTTTCTGGAATACAGCAGAATTTTGGGGGACGTCTGTGTTTTCGATGGAGTCAACAGGTACCAGGTAAAAGTTTGCCTGCACAACTTGTTGGTGCAGAAATAAGCACAAGTGTTGCCAGCGGGCTATCAAAGAATTCTTCATAAGGTCCTTGCTTGCCTCACAAACTCTACTGCTTCTACTCACCTTTAGAGACTGCTCAGGTCGCCTGTAGGTATTCTGAGCAACTTCGGTGCTGAGGCACCTTCATACCTCCTGACCAAGTCACTGTTTATAATTAAGGAGTTTGAGCCCATGAGCAAGTAGGGACAGCATTCCTCATGGACATTTACAAGGCATCATTCAAGCATCAAATGAGTGGCTGTTCCAGTGCTCCGGTACCATGACCTTATTATAGAGTAAGTGTGCCAATGACCTCATTGCAGCCACCTCATCTGGGTCAGATGACTGTCTGTGCCATCTCAGAAGATTTCTGGGAAAGTGGATTCTATAAACATCTTTGGAAATTCTGGCAAAGAATTCTTTCAAAACCCATTCCCCTTAGGTTAACAACTTTTTTTTTTTTAAATTGAGGCAGACTCTTTTCTTCTTTCCTTTCACACATCCACCCACCCATCTGGTCTGTTGTTCAGTTACACAGTCATGTCCAACTCTTTGTGACCCCATGGACTGCACCACACCAGGCTTCCCTGTCCATCACAATCTCTTGGAGACTGTGTGTAGTGTAATACATTTTACGTGCCAGGTCTGAGCTCACCACTGGGTTGAGAAAATGAAGCATGCATTTGGTCTTGAGAGCTCGAAATGTAAGTGCAAAATAGTGTGAGATATGTGTAATGAATGGAGTTATGAATCAAGTAAATATAATCCACACTATGTCTAAAATGGATAACCAGCAAGGACCTAGAGTAGTATAGCACAGACAATTCTGTAAAATGTTATGGGGCAGCCTGGATGGGAGAGGAGTTTGGGGAAGAATGGGTACAAGTATAAAAATAGTTGAGTTACTCTGCTGTGCACCTGAAACCATCACAACATTGTTAGTTGACTATACTCCAATATATTAAAAAAAAGTTTAAATAGAAAAAAGAATGGAGTTATTAATCAAGAAACAGTATTAACAGCCATGGAACAAGATACATATCAATTCAGGATGCTGGAGGTATGACTGAATCGCCATGTGTGCATACAAGCTTAATTTCCAGAACTTCCATCTTTATAGAAACACAGCCACTAAGTACAACAACCAAACCAAAAAAAAAAAAGACACAATTTCTGAATTCATAGCAAACCACTCAATCCAGTGGTATGAAATGCTCTTTAGAAAATTCTGCTTGATTGTCTAAAAATGCCATTTTCTCTGATGATGAAAGTCACGTAAAAATTTGGAAAATGCAAGACCGAAGACAGAAGAAAAAAGTAACCAACAATCAACTACACAGAAATATGATTACTATTCTATGTACAAATTTTCAACATGTAGATACACCATTCACTCAATCTAAAAATAAAACTGGGATCATGATTGCATAATCTGTCAGTCATTCTTTTTAATACTTCTTAGCACTTTGCTTCACTCTTTTTCTTTTTAAGATTTATTTGTTTTTTTGGCTATGGCATGTGGGATCTTTGATCTTTATCATTTTGGCATACAAAATCTTTTAACTGCAGCACGTGAATTCCTAGCTGTAGCATGTGGAACCTAGTTCCCTGACCAGAGATTGAACCCAGGCCCCCTGCACTGGGAGCAGGATCTTAGTCTCTAGACCACGAGGGGAGTCTCATGCTCCATTCTCAAGTGCCTTCTGAAAGCATGCCTGCTCAATGGTGGTCTAGTATCCCATCATGGCTTCCCTGGAGGCTCAGATGGGAAAGACTCCGCCTGAGATGCAGAAGACCAGGGTTCCATCCCTGGGTTTGGAAGATCCGATGGAGAAAGTCATGGCAACCCACTCCAGTATTCTTGCCTGAAGAATCCCCAAGACAGAGGAGCCTGGTGGACTACGGTTCATAGAGTCACAAAGAGTTCAGTTCAGTTCAGTTCAGTTCAGTCTCTCAGTCATGTCCGACTCTTTGTGACCCCATGAATCGCAGCACACCAGGCCTCCCTGTCCATCACCATCTCCTGGAGTTCACTCAGACTCACGTCCATGGAGTCAGTGATGCCATCCAGCCATCTCATCCTCTGTCGTCCCCTTCTCCTCCTGCCCCCAATCCCTCCCAGCATCAGAGTCTTTTCCAATGAGTCAACTCTTCGCGTGAGGTGGCCAAAATACTGGAGTTTCAGCTTTAGCATCATTCCTTCCAAAGAAATCCCAGGGCTGATCTCCTTCAGAATGGACTGGTTGGATCTCCTTGCAGTCCAAGGGACTCTCAAGAGTCTTCTCCAACACCACAGTTCAAAAGCATCAATTCTTCAGCACTCAGCTTTCTTCACAGTCCAACTCTCACATCCATACATGACCATAGCCTTGACTAACGGACCTTAGTCAGCAAAGTAATGTCTCTGCTTTTGAATATACTATCCAGGTTGGTCATAACTTTTCTTCCAAGGAGTAAGCGTCTTTTAATTTCATGGCTGCAATCAACATCTGCAGTGATTTTGGAGCCCCCAAAAATAAAGTCTGACATTTTTTCCACTGTTTCCCCATCTATTTCCCATGAAGTGATGGGACCAGATGCCATGATCTTCGTTTTCTGAATGTTGAGCTTTAAGCCAAGTTTTTCACTCTCCTCTTTCACTTTCATCAAGAGGCTTTTTAATTCCTCTTCACTTTCTGCCATAAGGGTGGTGTCATCTGCATATCTGAGGTTATTTATATTTCTCCCGGCAATCTTGATTCCAGTTTGTGTTTCTTCCAGCCCAGCGTTTCTCATGATGTACTCTGCATAGAAGTTAAATAAAAGCAGGGTGACAATATACAGCCTTGACATACTCCTTTTCCTACTTGGAACCAGTCTGTTGTTCCATGTCCAGTTCTAACTCTTGCTTCCTGACCTGCATACAGATTTCTCAAGAGGCAGATCAGGTTGTCTGGTATTCCCATCTCTTTCAGAATTTTCCACAGTTTATTGTGATCCACACAGTCAAAGGCTTTGGCATAGTCAAGAAAGCAGAAATAGATGTTTTTCTGGAACTCTCTTGCTTTTCCCATGATCCAGCAGATGTTGGCAATTTGATCTCTGGTTCCTCTGCCTTTTCTAAAACCAGCTTGAACATCAGGAAGTTCATGGTTCACGTATTGCTGAAGCCTGGCTTGGAGAATTTCGAGCATTACTTTACTAGCATGTGAGATGAGTGCAATTGTGCGGTAGTTTGAGCATTCTTTGGCATTGCCTTTCTTTGGGATTGGAATGAAAGCTGACCTTTTCCAGTCCTGTGGCCACTGCTGAGTTTTCCAAATTTGCTGGCATATTGAATGCAGCACTTTCACAGCATCATCTTTCAGGATTTGAAACAGCTCAACTGGAATTCCATCACCTCCACTAGCTTTGTTCCTAGCGATGCTTTCCAAGGCCCACTTGACTTCACATTTCAGGATGTCTGGCTCTAGATGAGTGATCACACCATCATGATTATCTGGGTCCTGAAGATCTTTTTTGTACAGTTCTGTGTATTCTTGCCACCTCTTCTTAATATCTTCTGCTTCTGTTAGGTCCAGACCATTTCTGTCCTTTATTGAGCCCATCTTTGCATGAAATGTTCCCTTGGTAGCTCTACTTTTCTTGAAGAGATCTCTAGTCTTTCTCATTCTGTTGTTTTCCTCTATTTCTTTGCATTGATCACTGAAAAAGGCTTTCTTATCTCTTCTTGCTATTCTCTGGAACTCTGTATTCAGATGTGTATATCTTTCCTTTTCTCCTTTGCTTTTTGCTTCTCTTCTTTTCACAGCTATTTGCAAGGCCTCCCCAGACAGCCATTTTGTTTTTTTTGCATTTCTTTTCCATGGGGATGGTCTTGATTCCTGTCTCCTGTACAATGTCACAAACCTCATTCCATAGTTCATCAGGCACTCTATCTATCAGATCTAGGCCCTTAAATCTATTTCTCACTTCCACTGTATAATCATAAGGGATTTGATTTAGGTCATACCTGAATGGTCTAGTGGTTTTCCCTACCTTTTTCAATTTGAGTCTGAATGCGGTAACAAGGAGTTCATGATCTGAGCCAGTCAGCTCCTGGTCTTGTTTTTGTTGACTGTATAGAGCTTCTCCATCTTTGGCTGCAAAGAATATAATCAATCTGATTTCGGTGTTGACCATCTGGTGATGTCCATGTGTAGAGTCTTCTCTTGTGTTGTTGGAAGAGGGTGTTTGCTATGACCAGTGCATTTTCTTGGCAAAACTCTATTAGTCTTTGCCCTGCTTCATTCCGCATTCCAAGGCCAAATTTGCCTGTCTCCAGGTGTTTCCTGACTTCCTACTTTTGCATTGCAGTCCCCTATAATGAAAAGGACATCTTTTTTGGGTGTTAGTTCTAAAAGGTCTTGTAGGTCTTCATAAAACCGTTCAACTTCAGCTTCTTCAGCGTTACTGGTTGGGGCATAGACTTGGATGTTAGTCACAACTAAAGCAACTAAGCATAGCACACAGCACAGTATCCTATCATATAGACATTACATGCTAGTTTTAGCCAATTCTTTATCGTTGAAATTTAGATATTTACAATATTTAGACTTCGAAATTTAAAACAATTCAAGGTTTTCACAACAATGTTTAACCATACAATACACACATCTCCGATTAATTCCTATATATTGATTGCACATTTTAAGGCATTTAATATATACTCTCAAGTTATTTTACAGAAGGTTTGTACTTATTTAAATTCCCATCAGCAGAACACTGACTTTCCCAGGTGGGTACAGAATTCGCCTGCCATGCAGGAAACTTAATGAGACACAGGTTCGATCCCTGGGTCAGGAAGATCCCCTGGGGAGGGCATGGCAACCCACTCCAGTATTCCTGCCTGGGAATTCCATGGACAGAGAAGCCTGGCGGGCTACAGCCCATAGGGTTGCAAACAGTCGGACATGACTGAATCGACTGAGCACACAGGCACAGCAGAACACAAAAGTGTCCATTTTCCTGAACCTTCCCAATACTATGTATTTTGTCTTATAAATTTTTTGCTACTTGATAGGTAAGAGAAGATGGTATAAAATTATTTTAACTTGCAGTTCTGATGAACAGGAGGCTGAATTCCTTCCAGATGCTTACCATGTGTGTGTATTCATATTTGTAAATGTATGTAACACCCTGTTCAGGGCTTTTGCTCATTTCTTCCTATTCAGTGAAAATCCACCTTTTGGTCCAAATTGTGCCCTCTGGAACTATCCTAAGTAAGTTTAATTCCTCCTTCATATGACACCCCCTCAAATACTTGAAGACAAAAATCATGTCTTGCTTTCTCCAAGATAAACACTCCCGGCTCCTTCAACTGTTTCTTATGTGGCAAAGTTTCAAGGGCGGTTGTTGGAGATTTAATGCCTCACAACTCCTTCCGCCCTGTTAGCCTGTACCCTTCAGCTCTCTCATGTATAGAGCTCCATAGGACTCCAGAAAAGCCGGCTCTGAATCACTTTTTTAGAATTTTTCTTTTTGGCTACATGACAAGTGGAATCTTAGCTCCCCAATCAAGGGTCGAACCCACGTCCCCTGCATTGGAAGAGTGGAATCTTAACCACTGGACCACCAGGGAAGTCTTGCCCTGAATCCTCCTAGCAGACTCTCTGGATGCAGTCACCTGCCTGCACCTTGGTCCTCAGCCTCCTTTCCTGTGATAGGCAGGCATGGCAGTCAAATAAAATGGTAGAAAAAGAGCACTTTGAGGCCAGAAATGGGAAGAGAAGTTTGCCTGGTATAATAAGGACGATGAATTCAAATGAGGAAAGCATCAAGAAGGAGATGATCTGCTGGTCCAGAGGCTGAATTTGGCAGGACTGGGGTAGCTTTCTACAGAGTCTCATCTGGGGAGCCTCTCCTGACCCTGGGGCAGGTGAAGGACCCCGCCTCCATCCACAGGGCTGACTTCCTGCCCACACGCTCCTGGAGTCATCTGTGTACCTGCTTGTCCCCCACCAACACATCTTTGCATTCCCCAAGGGCTGGGCCTCTGTCTAGTGCCCCAGAGCCTTGCTCAGCAGATGGCATGGATGAGGCCATCACGTGTCCCAGTGAGCCACGGCTAGAAGTCTTTCACTAGGCTGCCCACAGCCCTTTGCTCTTCTTTGCTTCTCATCAAACAACCTTCCAGCACAAATCTGTTGTGTCAAGTACTTTCAAACCTCATAGATTTCCTGGACAATAGCCATGGGCATCCACGCCAGTGACGAGGAAGCCCCAGGGCATCACAGAGTTGTATCTAATTAACACGTCAGCTTTGGAGGACTCTCTCTAAGAACCCTGGGTCTGAATAGTTGTGCAGCATGGTCAAGACTATGGATCCACAAAGCTAAGGTCCAGGCTCTGGACGCTGTAAATGAATCACTGCCTTCTGAGTTTCTGTCCTTGAGCCCAACCTTAAGACAAGCAACACCTGATTTTATGCATTATGATCTAAGTATGGGCTTCCTAGGTGGTGCAGTAGTAAAGAATCTGCCTGCCAATACAGGATACACAAGAGATGCAGATTCTATCACTGGGCTAGGAATATCTCTTGGAGAAGGGAATGGCAACCCATTCTAGTACTCTTGCCTGGAAAACTCCATGGACAGAGGAGCCTGGTGGGCTACCATCCACAGGGTCGAAAAGAGTAGGACAGGACTGAGCAACTGAGCACAGGCATGAGCATGGTCTAAGTAGAAAAACATATACAAATAAGATATACCATGAAACTGATATATTGATACCTGTCTATCTATATCTCAAACATTAAACATTGCCAACTTATTGCAAGATTAATATAAAACCTCACAGTACAGACCTATTTACCTCAGTTCTTATTACCTGATATATCACACTTGGATTTCAACAAAGATTTACAAGATATGCTAAAAGGCAGGAACAAACATAGCTCAAAGAGACAATTAAATATCAGAACCAGACTCAGATACGACATGGATTTTGAAATGACTAGGCTGGGAATTTAAAATAACTATGATTAATATGTTCAAAGCACTAGTGGAAGAAGTAGATAAAATAAAGAACATATGGGTAATGTAAACAGAGAGATGGAAACTCTAAGAAAGAATAAAAAGGAAATGGTAGAAAAACAAAAAAACACTGTAACAGAAAACAGTGCCTTTGACAGTCTCATCAGTAGACTGGACATAGTCAAGAAAAGAATCAGTGAGCTTGCAGATATAGCAACTGGCATTTCCAAAACTGAAATGCAAAGACAAAAAGAATAAAAAGCCCAGAACAGAATACCCCCAAACTGTAGTCCAGTTTCAAAAGATACACATGTAACTGGAATACCAAAAGGAGAAGAGAATGAAACAAAAGAAATATTTGAAGAAATAATGTCCAAGAATTTTCCAAAATTAATGACGGACCCCAAACCACAGACCCAAGAAGCTCAGAAAAAATACCAACCAGTACAAATAATCAATGGGGCTTTCCTGGTGGCTCAGTGGTAAAGAATCCATCTGCCAAGAAGGAGATGTGGGTTCAGCCCCCGAGTTGGAGCGATCCCCTGGAGAAGGAGATGGCAACCCACTCTAGTAGTCTTGCCTAGAGAATCCCATGGACAGGGGAGCCTAGTGGGCTACATCCATGGGGTTGCAAAGAGTTGGACACAATTCAGGGACTAAAAAAACAACAACAATAATAACCAAAAAATCCCACAAAAACTAAACAAATTATACTATCATATTCAAACTTCAAAAATGCAAAAACAAAGAAAAATCTTGAAAGAAGCCAGAAAAAAAGTCCCACACTACATACAGAAAAATGAGGATAAGAATCAGATAGACTTCTCATCAGAAACCATGCAAACAAGAAAGTGAAGTGAATATTTAAAGTGTGGAAAGAACATAACCACCAACCTAAAATTCTATAGCCAGTGAAACTGTCCTCCAAGTGTGAAGGAGAAATAATAACTTTCTATGAAAAACAAAAACGGTGAGAATTTATCACCAGCAGAGTTGTCCTGCAAGGAATGTTAAAAACAAGGTCTTCATGAAGAAGGAAATGATACAGATCAGAAACTCAGATCTCCAAAAAGGAAGGAAGAGCATCAGAGAAGGAATATAATTAAGGCAAAATAAAATATTCACATACTATAAAATTTGCCATCTTAAAGAATACAATTTAGTGCGTTTTAGTAGATTTGCACAGTTGTACAGCTATTGCTACTATCTAAATTTAGAACATTTTTGTCACCTCAGAAGGAAACACAACCCTGAATATTCATTGAAAGAACTGATGCTGAAGCTGAAGATCCAATTCTTTGGCCACCTGACGAGAAGACTCTACTCATTGAGAAAGACCCTGTGCTGGGAAAGATTGAAGGCAAAAAGAGAAGGGGGAGGCAGAAGATGAGATGACTGGATGGCATCACCGACTCAATGGACAGGAATTTGAGCAAACTCCGGGAGATAGTGGAGGACAGAGGGGCTTGGCATACTGCAATTCATGGGGTTACAGAGCAGGACACGACTTAGCAACTGAACAACAACAACAACAACAAACCATTAGCAGTCACTCCCAATTTTCCTCTCCCCCCAGAACCTGGAGACCACAAATCTACTTTTTGTTTCAATGGATTTGCCTATTCTGGATGTTTCACATACATGGAACTGTAATGTGGCCTTTTGTGTCTAACTTTCTTTTACTTAGCATGATGTTTTCAAGGTTCACCCATATTATAGCATCAATCTGTACTTCATTGCTTCCCCACCCCCCCCTCCAGCCCTGGCATCTGCCAGTCAATTTCTTTACAGTGTTGTGTAAGTTTCTTCTGTAAACAATGTGAATCAGCTCCAAGTATACATATAACCCCCCTCCCTCTTGAGCCTGCCTCCCACTCCCGCCATCACACCCTTCTAGGTCACCACAGAACACTGAATTGAGCTCCTTGTGCTATATAGCAGCTTTCTACTAGCTAGCTATTTTACACATGGTATTGTATTAATGTATATATCAATGCTACTCCCTCAATTTGTCCCACCCTGTCCTTCTCCTTCACTGCTTTTTATTGCTGAATTATTATTAGCTTAGCTTAGTGCATTGAAGCTATCATATGGGTATACTACTTTTTATTTATCCATAAATGTACATGTGTAATTTGATTCCACATTTTGGCCACCATGAATAATGTTGCTATGAACATTCAGGTACAATTTTCTTTGTGAACATATGCTTTCAGTTCTCTTGAGTATATACCTTGGAGTGAAACTGCTGAGTCATACGGCAACTCTAGGCTCAACATTTTGAGGAGCTTCCAGACTGTCTTCCAAAGCAGCTGCTTCATTTTACACCCCTACAAGCAAAGGATGAGGGTTCCAGTTGCTCCAAACCCTCACCAACACGCATTATTGTCTATTTTAACCATACTAGTGAGTGTGACAGGTATCTCATCATTGTGTTTTGATTTGCATTTCTCTAGTGACTTGAATACAATTATCATTTCAAATGTCCCTCTGACTTTCCAGAGTGCTCTCAGTGACAGATCACAGAAAGGATTTGTGAGGCGCCGATCACCTGTGCAGGACTGCTCTTTTACAAACCTTTGTTTCAAGTAGCAAGACTTTTTTCCATTACAAAGACCATTACATTCTAACTGCAATGGAAAATAAGGGTATTTTCCAGTCTCTTTCTATAAGAATGCATTTCTAACAGGATACCATGGTGACATGAACCAGCATTCAATCCCCTGGGAATGAAGATGTAGGTTCTCCTTACCTGCTGGTGGCCAAGCCTTGATATAGCCTGTGCAGTGGACCACAGCATACTGGGCTTCTCCTTCCTTCACAGGGCCAAGGCCATTCCTAGAGAAAGAACATCATGAGCTGGTTTTCAGCACCTGGGGGTGAGGCAAGGATGCCCATGACTCCTTTAGTACCTAAGCTTCTGGGTTCACCTGTTGACCTTGTGTTTCTGCATCTTCACTTCCCACCATCCCCCTTTCCCTCCTCCCTCATAGTATGCATGTCCAAAATAAATCCACCCAACATCTTTCTCAGCTGAGCCACAGTAACTCTGATGTGTGAGTCTCTTGGTGCTTTCTACAGCTAAGCTTGCCTTTAAGTTCAGCTATTCCTTAGCTTAGTGCATTGAAGCTATCTACTGGCATAGCCCCAAAACATCCATCATGCCTACTCGGGCTTTCCTGGTGGTCCAGTGACTAGTACTCTGTGCTCCCAGTGCAGGGGGCCCAGATTCAATCCTTGGTCAGGAAACTAGATCCCACGTGCTGCAACTAAAGATCCCATGTGCCACATCTAAGACCCAGCACAGCCGAATAAATAAATATTTTTAAAAATAAAGATAAAAACTGAAAGGCCTACTGACCTGAACCTCTTCCTCATGGTGGTTAGTCTGTTTAGAGGAAGATGGTCCAAAGGAGCATTTCCACACCTAAGATGTGAGAAACACATTAGAACGAGTGAAGAGCCAGCCAAGCATATAAACCCCACAGCGCTGCAGGCAAGTATATTTGTTGTTCGGTCACTCAGTCATGTCTGACTCTTTGCGACCCTCTTCGGACTGCAGCACACCAGGCCTTCCTGTCCTTCACTATCTCCTGAAGTTTGATCAAACTCATGTCCATTGAGTCAGTGATGTCATCCAACCACCTCATCCTCTGCCGGCCCCTTCTCCTCCTGCCCTCAGTCTTTCCCAGCATCAGGGTCTTTCCCAATGAGTTGTCTCTCCGCAACAGGTGACCAAAGTACTAAAGCTTCAGTTTTAGCATCAGTCCTTCCAACAAATATTCAGGGTTGATTTCCTTTAGGACTGACTGGTTTGACCTCCTTGCAATCCAAGCAACTCTCAAGGCAAGTATATGGACCTTATCTAATGTGACCACACTTACTCAGGTGAGCCATATAGCTAATTTCTTTCCAAAGTGCAGAAGCAGGGCTGCATGTCGATGAATTCCTATCATCACCGAAGGCAAGGGAGGGGACCCATTCTTCAGTGCACAGGTAGACGGTCTCCAGTCCAGCCCAGAAGCCAGAGAACTATGGACAGACACTTGGAGGACCTTGGCCATGCTCCACCCTGCAGATCATTTCAGTGTAATTTGGGGGCTTTCAGGGAACAAGGGAAGGGTGGTGATGACAGCTACAGTGTCTCTTCAGGCCTGAGCAGAGGCATCAACTCAAAACAGATGTTACCAGTTGACAAACAGAATCATCTTCTCAGGCTTCAGATTCACAGTGTAGAAAGTCCCTCCTCCCCGGCAATGTTCTGGCACTAGGAATGAGCAGACCACTGTGAGCCTGCAGATGGCAACGGACAAACTGGGGACAGGAGGAGGACGAGTCTGGAATCAGATCTGTCTATGGGTCCTTCTCTGGGAGGCGGGGGGTGTGAGGTGTCCCATTGCCCTTTCAAGCAGCATCTTTTCTGCCTCCCTGCTCCATAACTGTCTCTGCATCCCAGGCTCCAAGCATTCACAGCCTGCACTGTGGCCAACCTCTGACCTGTGTTCTCAGTTCGCACTTCCATTTCCCAGCTTCACAGTAGATGATGTCCTCAATGCCTCAGTACTCAGTGCAGCAAAGACAAGAGTCCAATTACACTCTGAGGCCTGGGGCAGCTGCCAGAATGGGCATATTTTCATAGCAGGATCCATCCAAGAGGTAGCCGCCTTGGGATGCTGGCACAGCCCTCTGCCCTCTGGCAGGCTGTGCCCAGTGTCTTCCTGAAATTGAGCTGCTTTGTTTGGAGGGGAAGGCCATGCTCTCAGCAGATGGCAGTGCTCCTTGCCTCACAGGTAAATCCAGGTAGTGTGGGTGTGGCACTGGGAAAAGCAACCCAGAGGTACCAAGGCAGGGAGGGGACCACCTGGTTCTGGTCAATAGGTCAGTGATAACGGTATTGGAGGGCTTCCCAGGTGGCACAGTGGTAAAGAATCTGCCTGCCAATGCAGGAGACTGGGGTTCGATCCCTGGGTCGGGAAGATCTCATGGAGGAGGAAATGGCAACCCACTCCAGTATTCCTGCCTGGAAAATTCAGGCTCTAGTCCATGGGGTTGTAAAGAGTTGGAGATGACTAAGCAACAAAGCACAGCACAGTAATGGTACTAGAGAGACTTCCCTGGTGGTCCAGTGGCTAAGACTCTGTGTTCCCAATGCAGGGGGCCTGGGGTCAATCCCTAGTCAGGGAACTAAATCCCACATGCCTCAATTAATAGTTTGCATGCTGCAACTAAAGATTCCGCATGCTACAATGACGATCAAATATCCTGCGTGCTATAACTAAGACCCAGCACAGAAAAATAATTAAATAAGGGCATTGGAGGCTACTTAGGAATGGAATACTTGATGCTTCCAATAAATTTATGCACAAGGCAACTTCTTAGATGGCACAATGAAGAATCCACCTTGCTGTGCTACACTGAATGTCCATCTAGCTAGGACGGGCATTTACTCTACTGGCCAAAGCACTGAGGAAAGCCCTTGCTGTGATGGACTGCACTAACTGAGGCATTTTGTCCCTGGGTGGACACTAATGCATGTGAGTCTGAGCCACTCAGCTTCTCCCTGCCGGCTGAACAGAGGGAAGACAGTCTGTGCAGCTGTTAGGTTGCCCAGTTGTGTCTGATTCTTTGTAACCCCCTGGACTGCAGCACGCCAGGCTTCCCTGTCCTTCACCATCTCCTGGAGTTTGCTCAAACTCACATCCAAGGAGTCTGTGATGCCATCCAACCATCTCATCCTTTGTTGCCCCCTTCTCCTCCTGCCCTCAGCATCAGGGTCTTTTCCAATCTCACTGATGTCAACCCTCAACTCTGTATCTTCAGCCCCAAGCTCTCCCATGAATTCCAGAATTCTATGTCCAACTGCTGACTCCTCTTCTCCATTTACAGGTGAGACAGACCAAGAAGGAGGTGATGTGGGGCTGCAGTCAGGAGGTGACGTCACCAGGGTGAAGGTGTGATCTGAGAGCCCCTCAGGATGCTCAGCAGCAGGGGGAAGGGAGTAGCCCCACCAGAGCCCCAGCCCACTGCTGCCCCAAACAGACCTCATCCTGCAGATGAAGGACCTCCGGGAACCCATGCACATCCTCATGGATGACTGCTGCCCTTCTTTCTTGACTGTCCCGGTCTTCAGGTCCAAGATCCGGCCTGAGACAGAGACAGAGAGAGAGGAAAGACATTTGCATGAACCTCTGTCTTTGATTGTGGGGTGCAGGTGAGGGGAGAGCTCTCCAAGTGAAAACACATGGGGCCATGCAAATTGTTTCTTGGAATTCCCAACATTCTTAAAGCAATGAAATCCACACAATCCTAACGCTTTGTTTTCTCAAAGAGTGGTCCACACCCGCCGTCTCTGCTTTGTCCAATTCCATCACAAGTCCCCCCAGTTCAGCTTTGTCTTCATGGGAACGGCGTTCACCAAGGACACTAACGACATTCTTATTGCTAAATCCAAAACATGCTTTCCCTTTGACTTATCTGACTGCTTCTGCTGAGGCACAATGATTCTTGAAAATCCTCCCTCCCCTTGGCTTCTGACAACACTCTCCACCTGCCTCCCCCAGAGGCTCCTCCCTCTCCCAGAGGCTCCAACCTCAGCCATCTTCTCTTCTTGTTCTGTTTCCCTTCTGCCAGGACTCCCCAACCTTTGGGCCATGGGCTGGTCCCTCCAGTCAGATCAGCAGCAGCATCAGGTCAGAAATAAAGTGTACAAGAAATGTAATGTATTTAAATCATCCTGAAACCATCCTTCCACCCCTCCCCAGTCTGCGGAAAAACTGTCTTCCATGAAATTGGTCCCTGTTGCCAAAAAGGTTGGAGACTGTCCTATGTGATTTTAGCCACTCCAAGGTTTTGAGGATCTCCTCTACCCTAACGAACCTACATCTACACCTCCAGCACCAAGATCTAAACCACCAGTGGATGATTGCACACCTCAAAGGCAGCATCAACCCCACCCAGACACCAGCTAAAGCATCTCCAGCCAACAACAATCGAAGTCAGAATTCTAAATGTCATTTCACCTCACCTCCTGCACACTCAGTCTCGCCATCTTGTTTGGCTCATCATTTATTCCTCAAGGGAGTCTCACTTCCAGCCCTCAGCATCCTATCTCCTTGATTCACCTTTCACATGGCTGATGGCTGTTTAGACAATACATATCTGACTGTGCATCACTTGGCTTAAAACTGCATTGCTAGATGAAGGTCCCTGTTGATTATTTATTTTATATGGTGTGTGTGTGTATTAGCCACTCCATCATGTCCAACTCTTTGAGACCCCATGGACTGTAGCCCACCAGGCTCCTCCGTCCATGGGGTTTTCCAGGCAAGAATACTGGGGTGAGCTGTCACTCCCTTCTCCAGGGGATCTTCCCAACCCAAGGATCGAGCCTGGGTCTCTTGCACTGTACGTGATTCTTTACCATCTGAGCCATCAGAGAAGCTCCATATAGTGGTGTATACATCCCGACCTCTTCATGTATCCCTACCGTAAAGCACAGGGAGCTCTACTCAATACTCTGTAACAGCCTACAGAGAAAAGAATCTGAAAAAGAATAGATATATGTATTTGTTGTTCAGCTGCTCACTCATAACCAACTCTGCAACTCCATGGACTGTAGCCCGCCAGGCTCTTCTGTCCATGGAGTTTTCCAGGCAAGAATACTGGAGTGGGTTGCCATTTCCTACTCTACAGGGTCTTCCCGACCCAGGAACAGAACTTGTATCTGCTATGTCTCCTACACTGACAGGTGATTCTTTACTGTTGCACCACCAGAGCAGCCCAGATACATGCGTAACTAAATCATGTTGCTGTACATCTGAAACTAATACAACATTAAAAAACAACTGTACTCCAATATAAAATAAAAAATTTAAAGACTGCACTGCTTACAGGAGCTCCTTAGAGAGTCTTTGGTCCCTGTCTGCCACTCAACCTCATTTCCCCTACACTTCCGAGTCTCCTGTCCAAGAGAAACATACTAAGAGCCACCTATGTAATTTTAAATGTTCTAGCAGAAGCAGTTTTTAAAAAGTTAAAAGAAACGGGTAAAATTACTTCTAAAAATATACCCCAAATATTATCCTTTCAACATGTAATTCATGCAAAAATTATTAATGGGCTATGTCGGTTTTTCTCATACTATAACTTTGAAACAGGTGTGTATTTTACAAGAGCAGCACATTTCAATTCCGACTAGCCCCGTTTTGGGTGCTCAGTAACCAGATGTGGTTAGAGACTTCCACACGGTACAGGGAGCAGCTCTGTGGGCCATGGCCTCATCAGGGCCCTTAGCAGGCAGGTGTTTCTATAAGTGCCCTGTGCCCTCTCACATTTGCAGATGTGGTCATTCCTGCCAGAAATTCTCTCCCTGTTCCACACAAGCTGTTGTCCTGGTGAACTTATCCTTCAGGACCACCTCATACAGCGCAGCCTCTGGGAAATCTTTTCTAGGTTCTTCATGTAGAGCTTCATATCTGTTTCTTCCTTCTTCCCTTCTTTCCTCACTCCCTTTCTTCCTTCCTTCCTCCCAAGGAGTTGGACATGACTGAAGTGACCCAGTACACACGCACATACATTTATACTGTTATTACATATAGCCGTTACAAGTAATCAAGAAATGAATTCAAGTGTACAGGAGGGGGACTTCTCTAAGCAGGCCAGTGGGTAAGACTCTAAGCTTCCACTGCAGGGCGCAAAGGTTTGATCTCTGATTGGGGAGCTAAGACCCTATGTGATGTGAGGCACAGCCAAGGATATGTACAAATGCTATATGATTTTATGTAAGAGATAGTACCCCATTTCATAGATTTGAGCCTCTGTGGATTTTGCTTTGTGTCAGGTCCTGCATGGGCTCTGAGGCAGGACTATATATGCTAGTTGGACTGAGTCATTTTTACCAATCCACAAAAGGACTCTTTAACACAATTGGCATTAAGTAACATGCTAGTATGGGGCTTCCCAGACAGTTCAGTGGTAAAGAATCCACCTGCCAATGCAGGAACTGCAGGAGAGAAGGGTTCAACCCCTGGGTCGGGAAGAACCCCTGGGGGAGGAAATGGCTATCCGCTCCAGTATTTTTGCCTAGAGAATCCCATGGACAGAGGAGCCTGGTGGGCTACAGAACATGGGGTCACAAAGAGTTGCACATGACCAAGCAACTAACACGGTTTTCTTTCATTGAATCTACCATGATAACCCTTCTGCTCCAAGCTTTTTGGTCCTTTGACCGTGAGACATGTGAAATCCCAGCTCCCCAACCAGGGATCAAACCCATATCACCCCACACCACCCTCTACCTCAGTGGAAGTCAAAGTCCCAGCCGTTGGACCACCAGGGAAGTCCCTGAATGGGTTTCTATCACTTGAAATCAAAAGGTCCTTGAAGAAGGCACCCCCTAGCCAAAATGGCTTGCACTGCCCCAAGCAGAGAAGAGGCAGCAGGGGCTTTGAATGGCGGGATCAGCTCTCTATCCCCATTACCTTCTGCTGCAGCAGCTGGGACCCTGCAGCCTTCAAACTCCATGTGGACCAGGGCTCTGTAGGGTGTGGGGCACTCAGCTCTCTAAACACCAGCAATCACATCATGCCCACTACAAAGCCACACATCTTTAAGCAGGACATGTACCCCAGAATTCAAGCCCATCAGGGGCCCAGCTCTCAGTCTGCTGGTCGGGGGTGGGAGAGACTCTGGCACTTCCCATGCAGTAGAGACCCTCGGTGTCTGTCAGCGATTCAGTGCTATCTGCATCCCAGGTTTGACACCTGTCTATCAGAAGTCTTCTTTTCATGGCTGTTTTAGTGGAAATTGTCACTGGCCTTGTCATCTACCAAATGGCAAACGGCTTCAGCTGAGAAGAAGGCCAGCTTAAGAGTCTGTCAAATTCCAAAGTGTGCTCTGAAAATAAATCACAGCTGCGAAGCATATGAGCCCTGGAACATGAGGAAATGAGAACACACACTTCCACGGTCTGCTGTCATGACCCTAAGGGATGACTCCTTCAGAGTTTATTTCTCTGTGAGCTTCTACAATTTCCTCTGGCACAATGAACCCCCTTTCCAGGCTCCTTAGGAATGGAAAGCATGCCTACTTTCTGCAGTAGGTGTGTTCCTGAAGGGCTTATGGAAACTAGATTTTTGACAGATTTAATAGCAGGGAAGATGTATGGAGGTATGAGACCAACCCCTGGCCCTGGGCAGTGAGTCCCAGCATGATAGACTGAGAATCACTCCCTATCCCATGGACACCTGGGAACTGGGTTTACTTATGATAGGGTTCCCCAGAATATGGAGACATAGCTACTATTTATACTGCTCTTCCCAGGTGGCACAAGTGGTAAAGAACCCAGCTGCCAAGGCAGGAGACACAAGAGACACAGGTTTGATCCCTGGGTTGGAAAGATCCCCTGGAGTGGGAAATGGCAACCCACTCCAGTATTTTTGCCTGGAGAATCCCATGGAGAGAGAAGCCTGGTGGGCTACTGTCCATGAGATCACAAAGAGTTAGATATGACTGAGCACACACACGTGCACACGTGTGTGCGCGTGCACACACACACACACTTCTTTTACTTCTTTCCTGACCCACAGGAACCTCGGTTCTGTCTTGAACCAGGGGTCTGGATTTCTAGAGCAGGTCCCCAGTGGGTCCCTAAGAAGCACCATCAACCAGGCCACCCTTTCCAGAATCTCTTCCCACCCCCAACCTCATCCACTGGGTCAGGAGGACTCCCTCCTTGTCAATGCCATCACTTTCTGATCCCACCATGAATCCCATACCGCCTTCCTGCAGCCAGTGCCTAAGCTCCTGGCCACTCCGGTCACTTCTCCTCTCTCTCCTCATTCCCGCCACCCCAGCCCCTGCTCCTCTCCTCCCTAATCTCCTCCAGGGTGCCCTCTGGAATGTCCACTCTGAAATAAACAACTGTTACACCCTCAACTCCTTTCAGAAAGCCTGACCTTCTCCTTCCTTGGTGGCATCACTACTCAGAAGCAACCTGTTCCCCCATATCCTGTGCTTACGGGCTCAGAGGCAGGTCTGCCATCTTCCTGGGCATCCAGAGCCCTTCCAAGTCAGCACTCCTCTCACATAACCCTGGCTCCTCCCAGACGCACCAGGTCAGCCTCATCCACCCACAAGCCCTCATGGTCTCTGTAGTCTTCCAACCTCAGGGTCACTCTCTTCTTTCATTTTAGACATCAGCACACCACTCATACTCTTTCTGTTTGCCCCCAAGACCTGCTACCACCATGGATGGGCTCAGCATTCATGTGAAGGATCCACCAACCTCCCTGCCTCTGTCCTTGCCCTCCTCAACTCTGAGCATGCTCCCCCACTCCATGGCACAGTACACCCACCACCACTTTGTGGAACTCACAGGCATCCACAACTGCTCCCTCTGAGGCTTTACATTCAGATATCCCCTTCTGGACCACAACTCCCACATCCACTAGTCCCTTCACTCTGGCTCTCTGGCTTCATCGTTCTGTGAACGCAGTCAGTCCAGTGCCCAAAGCCTCCCACCCGATCAGCTTCCTTCTTTTAGGGCAAAAGCCACAAGCTTTTCTCTAAACTGGTTACCAGGGTAGAGGGCTCACATTACACAATGGCCCCTTTGCCAAAGAAGCCCAGAAATGTTCCACATAACAGGCAGCTATGGAAGCAGGTATTTTGTCTGAATTCAATGTACGGAAGAGAACTGTTCATGACACAGCCCAAATCTGGGAGAGATTTGATGACATAGCCCAAATCTGAAGTTGTTGTTCAGTCACTCAGTCATGTCCAATTCTTTGTGATTCCATGGACTGCAGCACACCAGGCTTCCATGTCCCTCACCATCTCCTGGAACTTGCTCAAACTCATGTCAGTTGAGTTGATGATACCATCCAACCATCTCGTCCTCTGTTGCCCTCTTCTCTTTCTGCCTTCAATCTTTCCCAGCATCAGGATCTTTTCCTATGAGTCAGCTCTTCACATCAGGTGGCCAAAATACTGGAGTTTCAGCTTTAGCATCAGTCCATCCAATGAGTATTCAGGTTTTATTTCACTTAAGATTGACTAGTTTGATCTCCTTGCTGTCCAAGGGACTCTCAAGAGTCTTCTCCAGCCCCACAGTTCAAAAGCACCAGTTCTTCAGCACTCAGCCTTCTTTATGGCCCAGTTATCACAACCATGCATGACTACTGGAAAGACTATAGACTTGACTATATGAACCTTTGTCAGCAAAGTGATGGCTTTGCTTTTTAACATACTGTCTGGGTTTGGTACTTCAAAGTGAACAGGGCAGCAACAATAGGAGTCACAGCTCCTGTGTGTGCAAGTGTGGGAGAGGAGCAGGTCACCTCCTTTCTCTGTGTTTGGTCTCCTTCACTGGAAACAGCATCAGATTTGCCTGCTTTGACAGTTCTGTGGGGATTCAAAGACTTAAACAGAGGAGCTCAATAACCTCCTTTGAGAATTAGAATATAAGTGACTGGCAGGCTCCAGGCAGCCACTTTGTGAGCTTTAAGATAACTGTGTTGAAATACAGAGCAAAGGTCTGAGAAGCTCTCTTAGAGTTGGCCCAGCCCCTGCCTCTTGGCTTCGCTAAGGAAGGTTCTAGAATAATGCACACAACACTGTCTCAGGCTAAAAGGCTGAAGAACTCCTTACTTTTTTCCTTAAAATTAAATTGTTTTAAATTATAAAACTAAAGTGTTAGTCACTCTTTGCGACCCCATGAACTGTAGCCCACCAGGCTCCTCTGTCCATGGAATTCTTCAGGCAAGAATACTGGAGTGGGTTGCCTTTCCCTTCTCCAGGGTGTCTTCCCGACCCAGGGATTGAACCTGAGTCTCCTGCATTGCAGGCATATTCTTTACTGTCTGAGCCACCAGGAAAGCCTCTAAAACTAAAGTGATCTTTAAAAAAAAAAAAATCAAGCAACCATACATACAGTAAAAGCCCAGATAATCTTCCTCTCTATAAACTATTGAGTTACCAGAAAGTTCGTTCAGATTTTTCCATCACACTGTACAGGAAAACCCGAAGCACGTTTTTGACCAATCCAATATCAACACTTAGGCATATTTTCTGTCAATCTTTTTTCTATGCATGTCTGCTCATTTCTTTTGACTAAATGAGGTTTCATGGTGTATATTTTTCCACTTTATATTACAATATAAACTCATAAGGATTTAATCATCAATGTTATTTGAAAGGCTCTGTGGTATTATTTTGAGTAGAGAATTTATTATTGGACATTAAGTCATTCCTAGGTTTTCCACAGCAAATATGCAGTGGTAAATAACTATATAGGAAAAAATAGCCATATCATCTTAGGACAGGTTCCTGAAAATGGAATTACTGCATCAAATGAAAAAAAATTTTAAGGCTCTTAATACCAGCTCCTAGTGAACCCTGTGGTCAACACATTGACCAATATTCAGTGTTTCCATTCCATGGAATGGAAAGAATTATGACGCATCTCAGATTTTAACTACAATTTTTCAAAGACAGTTAAAAAGAAAAGATGCTTTAGAACAAGAGTTGGCAAACTCTGACCTATGACCCACAGCTGGCTCAGTCTCTGGTTTTTAAATATTTATTGGAACACAGCCCTGGCCATTCACTTATTTACTGCCTATGGTTGCTTCCAGGTTATGAAGGCAGAATTGAGTAATTAATTGTGAAAGAGAATAAATACATGGCTCACAAAGCCAAAAATATTTCCTATCTGATCCTTTACAAAAAAACATTTGCTGACTCCTACATTAGAAGAGCAATGATTATAACAATTCCAACAAGAGAGTAGCCTTTTCTATGGGCAGAGGGCCCTTCTATAATTGTTTTCAGTAAGCTGATTTTTTAAGTACTATTTTGGTCGGTAGTAACTTTTTGAAACAAAGAAGGATCCTAAGTTTGTCTTGGATAAGATCACAAAAGAAAGCTTTGTGCTCATAAAACAGCTCCCCAGGCTACCACAGAAATACAAATATAAATTAGAATTATTTCATCAAAAGAATCCTTAAGAAAACTGGAAACATCTTATCTTGGTTTAAAAGGGAGGAAAACAAGAGAAAATGATTAGCAACCAAAGCACAGTGATGGCTCCATGATGGACAACATTTGATGTTGTTCCAAAAATGTGTGGCCCCTGGAAGAGACTTCTGTTGCTGTTCCAGTGACAATGTGTCCTCATTCTCAAGAGGCTGAGCTCAGCCACGAGAGCAGCTGTGCACACAGGAACACACACCACCCCCCACCCCACCTCCGCAACACAGGAATCTAAGCAGTGTGCACCAAGGCCTGCTCCAGACCATGATCTGCATCTCTGGAGCCTGGGAGAGGCGCCCTTCTGCCACTGAGGCGGATGCATCTTCTTCACAGTTCACTATCTCTACCAGGTGTTGACACAGCTAACGGGTACAGATATACCAATTCTCAAGTTGTTGCTATTGTTGTTCAGTCATTCGGTCGTATCACGTCCGACTCTTTGCGGCCCCTTGGACTGCAGCACACCAGACTTCGCTGTCCTTTACCATCTCCTGGAGTTTGCTCAAACTTATGTCCACTGAATCGGTGATGCCATCCAACCATCTCATCCTCTGCCACCCCCTTCTCCACCTGCCTTCAATCTTTCCCAGCATCAGGATCTTTTCCAATGAGTCAGCTCTTCACATTAGGTGGCCAAGGTATTGGTACTTCAGCTTCAGGTCCTTCCAATGAATAGTCAAGATTGATTTCCTTTAGGATTGACTGGCTTGATCTCCTTGTTTTCCAAGGAACCCTCAAGATTCTTCTTCAGTACTCAAGTTGTAGCCAAACTATTTTCCTCTCAAACTAGAAGAGGAGGGTGTCTGGGCAGTAGAGTTACTAAGGACATCTGTTTCTCCGCCTACCCAGAACTTCCTCCACCACAATGCTTTTGTACTATTCTCTTAAAAAAAAAAGTTTTATTTTATTGTAGTTGATTTACAACGTTGCGTTCGTTTCAGATGTACAGCAAAGTGATTCAGTTATACATGCGCGATCTCCTCAGTTGTATCCAATTCTTTGTGACCCTATGGACTATATATAGCCCGCCAGGCTCCTCTGTCCATGGGATTTTCCAGGCAAGAACACTGGAGTGGGTTGCCATTTCCTTCTCCAGGGGATCTTCCTGTCTCAGGGACAAACCCAGGTCTCTTACATCTCCTGTACTGGCAGGTGTGTTCTTTACCACTAGCACCACCTGGGAAGTCCATCCGTTATACATACACATATACATATATTCATTCTTTTTAACACTCTTGCCTCATATAGGTTTTACCACAGAATATTGGGTCGAGTTCCCTATGCTATACAGTAGGTCCTTGTTGGTTACCTTGTGCTATTCCATTATTGGCTTCCCTGGTAGCTCAGATGGGTAAGAATCTGCCTACAGTGCGAGAGACCTGGGTTCAGTCCCTGGGTTGGAAAGATCTCCTGGAGAAGGGAATGACAACCCACTCCAGTATTCTTGCCTGGAGAATTCCATGGACAGAGGAGCCTGGCAGGCTACTGTCTATGGGATTACAAAGAGTTGGACATGATTGAGCAACTAACAAGTATTATATTCCATTATTATGAAAGTCAAACAAGAAGCGGTCATCTTGTAAGATCCCATCTCCCAGGCTACAATGATTGGGTTGAGCGTTGGGTACCTAACACAAGTTGAACCAATCATAGTACCTCATCCACCCTATGTCCATGGTGACTGGCTGAGGACTGAGCAAATGACACAAGCTAGGCCAATCCTAGCACCTCATCCACCTTATGCCCATAGTGATTGGGTGAGGGCAGGGCAACCTGACACAAGCTGGACCAATCACCATACCTCACTTCTCCTTCCTTAGTGATTGGCCGGAAGACTAGGACATGATCCAGCCACGTCAATCAGAATCCTCCAAAGGCAAAAATATTACCACTTCTACCACTCCTCTTTTTCTTTAGGAATCTGAATATGATTTTTTCAGTAGTAATGAGTCCAACTTCATGGAGAATTGGATCTAAAACAATGAAGCTGATTCTAAGAAAGCAATGAGAACATAAACCAGTGAAAGAGTACCCTCTCAGTGTTCAAATCATTGGTGCCAGAAAGTTCCCTCTTTTAATGCTTAAACTAGTTCAATTTTAATTTCTGTCACTGGCCTGGAGAATCCCATGGACAGAGTAGCCTGGAGGGCTACAGTCCATAGAGTCGCAAAAAGTCGGACACAACTAAAGCGTGCAACCAAATAGTCCAGATCAATACAATGATCTCTGACTTCGGACAGAAAAGGAAGGACAAAGGATTAACTTTTTGAGGATTTTACTAAGGGCCGGTTATCATCATAAAATATTATTAAGCATTTTCTGTGCATTATTTGTTTGATCTACATCACAACCTGAAGAATTAGGTCATAGTGGTGTACCAAGTTAGACTGGGGAGAAGAGTGTTGGGAGCCATCAGCCTCAGAGTAGAGAAATATTTTACCACTGATACTGTCAAGAACTGCTGATACAGGGTGATCACAAACAGCCATTAACTTTTACTAGGCTTTATTCCATCCCCCTCCAATAAAATTTCTTTACAATGTTGCTATAGTTTCTGCTATAAAACAACATGAATCAGCTATATGCATACATGTATCCCCTTCCTCTTGAGCCACGCCATCCCATTCCTCCAGGTCATCACAGAGCACCGAGCTGAGCTCCCTGTGTGACAGCGCAGCTTCCCACTAGCTAGCTATTTCATACCTGGCAGTGTATATATGTCAATGCTACTCTCTCACTTCATCCCACCCTCTCCTTCCTGCCTTGAGTCCACAAGTCCATTCTCTACATGTGTTTTGTAATTCTCTATAAACAATGCAGCCCTTTATTCCTGGCACCCTGGGCAGAGACCCACAACAACATCCTCTTCTTGCTAGCCCCTGGGAGGACTGCATTGTTCCCATGGGGAAACTGAAGCCCAAAGATACTGAAAAACCCAGCCAAGGTGGGCCTCATCACAGGGGAGTAGGGAGTCAGGATCTGATCTAAAGTCTGTGCTCTTCACAGCATACTTCCCTCAGCAGAAAACAAGATAGCACCCACCAAGCAGAAGCAGATGGGCAGTGAGGGGACAGGAGGTCAGCCACCTGCAGGGGATGGTAGCTAGCCAGTAGCTGTTTCAGGATCAGAAACGTAGGCTGGGAAAATGCCAGTTTTTTTCCCCCTTGTAATTCTTATCATGTGTTTACTGCTTTTCAGCTCTTCCTTCTGGTTTTAGAGACCTGTAGATCATGCTAGCCCATCTCAGTCATCCCAAGGACACCACTGGAAGGGATTTACATCTGTATTTGGATGGAGTTCTGGAAGGGGCAGTACCCCACAGGGCAGGTGTGGTTAGAATGACCACACCTGCACATACCAGCTTTTGCCTAATGACCCAGCATGGTTATTAGTGGGGTCTCTTTTCACTCTCAAAGTGTCCATGTTTGGATGACAGACTCTATACATATGGTCTCTCTTTACAGGTGACCTCAGAAGAAATCAGGGTGAGAGACGGATCCTACCCTACCTGGGAAGACAGAGAAACTTGGCTACATTTGAGGCTACCTGGCCCTCCGGTCCCACGCTCTGGCTCCTCTGCTCCTGGACAGGTTTCCCTTTTTTTTTAATTGGTGGAAAACTGCTTTACCATTTTGTGTTGGTTTCTGCCTGACAGCAACATGAATCAGTCACATTATATATATCTCCATATATGCCTTCCCTCCTGAGCACCCCTCTCCTCCCCTCACCATACCCCTCTAGGTCATCGCAGAGCACTGGGCTGGGCTCCCTCTATTATTTAGAAACTTCCCGCTAGCTATCTGTTTTACACATGATAGTGTATATATATCAATGCTACTCTCTCAGTTTGTCCTGCCCTTACCTTCCCCACTGTATCCACAAGTCTCTTCTCTACTAGGTTTATCAGTACCATTTTTCTAGAGTCCATATACATGCCTTAATATATTTGTTTTTTTCTTTCTGACTACTTTGCCTCTTATAAGGCTCTAGGTTCATCTACCTCACTACAACTCACTCAAATTTGTTTCTTTTTATGGCTGAGTAATAATCCACTGTATATGTGCCCTACAGCTTCTTTATCCATTCATCTGCCGATGGACATCTAGTTGCTTCCATGTCCTGGCTATTATAAACAGTGCTGCAGTGAACATTGGGGTACACGTGTCTTTTAGAATTGTGATCTCAGAGTATATGCCCAACAGTGGGATTGCTGGGTCATATGGTAGAGATGGTCAATAAACACATGAAAAGATGCTCAACTTGCCCATTATTAGAGAAATGCAAATCAAAACTACAATGAGGTATCACCTCACACCAGCTAGAATAGCCATCGTCAAAAAGTCTACAAACAATAAATGCTGGAGAGGATGTGGAGAAAAGGGAACCCTCCTGCACTGTTGATGAGAATGTAAACGGCCACTATGGAGAACAGCGTGGAGATTCCTTTAAAAACTAGGTTTCCATTTGTCTTTAGGAACAGAGGGCAGTTCTCCAAGAGCCTCTCAGAGAATAGGGTGGGCTAGCATGCAGTTCACGGTTCAGTGGGACAGGTTCACAAAGAGTAAAAGCTCATTCGGGTTTGGGAAAGGAGAGTGAGAAAGCTCTCTCTAGAGAAGCCTCTGGGGGCCCGGGAGGAGTGGCTGACTGGGTTCCTGCTGCTCTGCTCCGAACGATACCAGGTTAATGCCACCCAGAAGCACTGCCCGACACACTCAGGGGTCTGATGTTGCAGATGCTTGGAGATGAACACAAAGCTGAAGCTACGAGAGGAAATGTATCAGAGAGTGCTTCCCTTTCCCCTCATCTCTAAAATTCTTGCTCTGGAAAGAAGACTTTTCTTTTCCACATTTTTTTTTCTCATCAAGAATACATTCATAATTATCTCATCTGTAACACTGCTCTACTCTTTCAAATCCACATGCAATCATTTACTAGTGATGACAGCCCTCAGGCTTCTCAGGACAGGGACTTTTTGTTTTTTTAATGTGGATCATTTTGAAAGTCTTTATTGAATTTGCTCCAACATAGCTTCTGTTTAATGTTTTGGTGTTTTGACTGCAAGGCATGTGGGGAATCTTAGCTTCCATGTGTATGTGCGCTCAGTCATGTCCGACTCAGCTCCCAGAACAGGGATCAAACCTGCACCCCCTGCTTTGGGAGGAGAAGTCCTAACCACTGGACCACCAGGGAAGTCACAAGGGACACTGTCTTATTCCTCCAGGAATCCCCTACAGCTCAGGGAATGGTTGAGAACAAAGCTTTGGATGTGCGGGTGCTCAGCCGTATCTGACTCTTTGTGACCCCATGGACTGTAGCCCACCAGGCTCCTCTGTCTGTAGCATTCTCCAGGTAAGAATACTGGAGTGGGTTGCCATTTCCTTCTCCAGGGGCTTTTCCCAACCCAGGGATAGAACCCTGTCTCTTGTATCTCCTGCACTGCAGGTGGATTCTTTACCTTTTGAACCACCAGGGAAGTCCGCATTTCCCACGCAAGAATACTGGGACAGGTTGCCATTTCCTCCCACAGGGAATCTTCCTGACCCAGGGATCAAAGCTGTATCTCCTTCAAACCCGCTTCTCTAGTAAATGGCAGGCTATGAGTGTCACACTAGCCCATTCAGAGCTATTTATCTGCTGGGAACACTGCCACTTGACTCTGGAAGGTGTTTTATGAGAAAGGACATGTGGTTTAATGGCAGCAACCAAGGGAGGCCATTCTACCCAGCTAGAGTTACACGCTGCCCATCGAGACCATGTGCTGGGCAGGCTCTCCCACATCACATCCAGTGTTCACAACTCACAGAAGGAGAGGAGAGGAGGGCGGTAGCCATCCAATGAGTTTGGGACAGGAATGGACTACAAAAGGCAGCCCAATTACCCAAAAATGGAAATAAACCACACAGTAGTTTTTTGTCAAAATAATATTGTCAACAGAAGGTGCATGAAAGCGCATGAACACCTAGTAGCTCACAGAGAGCAGAAATCTACAAATGGGCTCCACTTGATGGAAACTTCCAAGTGCAGGTTTCAGCAGGCTCACAGTTAGGGGGAGACAAGACACCATTCTCATCCAGCTACTCAACCAACTCAACTAAGGAGGAACAGTCCAGACAAGGCAGACAGACAATGCAAGGGCAGCACAGAGCAGAGAGTGCTTCATGTTAGAGAGCACCAAGGGGTATCAAGGGAAGCTTCCTGGAAGAGGCGGTGTGAAGAGGAGCCCTGGAGGTCCAGAGAGGTGGAGCTGGAGAGGCAGGATGCCCCAAGCCCAGGGATAGTGGACTGAGGGGCTGCAGTCCTGTCCAGATGGACCTCAATGTGAGAGGCTGAGGCCCAGCCATAGGGGCCAGGAAGGCATGAACAGGAGCGAACAGAGAAGCCCAGCCTTCGGGGCTGTTCCACCATCTCTCACACAGAGGCAGAGGAGCCAGAGTTGCCAGATTTTAGGAAATGTGCTTCGTACAGACCCACCCATGCTCTGATGTTGCTGGCAACAGATACTGAACATGCTTTGCAAAGGCCACATCATACTGAAAAAGCAAACCTTCTAACTGCCCCAGAACTGCCTGGGGAAACTTATATGATTTGTACTTTAAGTGCAAGAATAACAATCATTTCGATTTCAGAAGCAAAAAACTTCTAAGGCGAGCATGACTCTCTAATGTTGCCCACCTCTGCCACTCAGGGAAAGAGAGATGCCAGACTTGGGGATTCATGGCCCCAGCTCTCCACAGACAGCATTCAGTCTGCAGTGAAAAAGCTGGCTGGTGTAGACAGAAAATTGTCGCCTGTCTTTCAGGTAAACAACAAATGTTGCCTGCCATCAAGCCATCAGCATCTGCAGCCGCCTGATGGTGTGCCCTGAGGGGATTCAGGATGGAGAGAAACAGGATACTGGCCCCAGATAGTGGAGATGTGATCAGAGGTAATGATTTCATTAAGCCAAGACTCTTGCATCTTCCCATACAAAGAAAGGACTAACATCTTTGAGATGTCTGTTTCTTGTGATTAATGAAAATGTTTGCGTGTTCAACTATCTGGCTGCATTTGTTTTTGTTTTTAGCAAAAACTCCTATATATCCAGGGCTTCCCTGGTGGCCCAGTGGTAAAGAATCCATCTACCAACGCAGGAGATGCAAGTTCTATCCCTGGGTTGAGGAGATCCCCTGGAGAAGGAAATGGCTACCCACTCCAGTATTCTTGCTTGGAGAATCCCATGGACAGAGGAGCCTGGCGGGCTACAGCCCATGAGGTTACAGAGAGTCAGACACAAGTTAGTGCCTGAACACAGGAGCACCTGATTATCTTGCCTCGCCCCTTATGTCTTTGGAGGAGTTCCTCAGAGCAATCTGAGTGGCTGATTCCCAGGCCATAGTCTTCAGTAAGGTACTTGGATAAAACATAACTCTCACCTTTAAGTTGTGTTTTTTTTCCTAAATCAACATTGAGAAGTAACTGGCAACAGGAACAATGTCCACTGAGCAGAACCATCTCCTGGGCAGCCCCAGAGTGGACTGCTTTCAGGAGCAGAGATAGTTTTGAGGGGTAACATCGATCCTCTGAGCCCTCTAGCTTTTCTGGACTGAGGGAACTAGTGACTGAGTTTGGGTTATAACTCTAGCCTGTAGCTGTGAAACAGGGAGATTAAAAAAAGGGCTCATGGGAACCCTTGACTAGAGCTGGCAAAAAGGACTGAGCGCAGTAACTAAGAGGCTCCGAGCAGACACCGAGAAGGAGCCTCCCTGCCAGGCAGTCTGGTTTTCATGTCAGTCTTTCTGTTTCCCCCCACCCCACCATCTGGGGAAGGTGCTAATGAGCCACTAACTAGGCGGGAGTAGGTGACATCTCTGCAAAAGGAGGGCATCAAAGGGATAATCACTGTGTGCAATGAGGAAAGTAAAAAAGCTGGCTTAAAATTCAACATTCAAAAAACTAAGATCATGGCATCTGGTCCCATCACTTCATGGCAAATAGATGGGGAAACAGTGGAAACAGTGACAGACTTTATTTTCTTGGGCTCCAAAATCACTGCAGATGGTGACTGCAGCCATGAAATTAAGACTCCTTGGAAGAAAAGCTATGAAAAACCTAGATAGCATATTAAAAAGCAGAGACATCATTTTTCCAACAAAGGTCCATATAGTCAAAGCTATGGTTTTTCTCGTAGTCATGTACAGATGTGAGAGTTGGATCATAAAGAAGGCTGAGTGCTTGAAGAATTGATGCCTTTGAACTATGGTGCTGGAGATGACTCTTGAGAATCCTCTGGACAACAAGGAGATCAAACCAGTCAATCTTAAAGGAAATCAACCCTGAATATTCATTGGAAGGACTGATGCTGAAGCTGAAGCTCCAATATTTTGGCTACCTGATGTGAAGAGCTGACTCATTGGAAAAGACCCTGATGCTGGGAAAAAACGAAGGCAGGAAGAAAAGGAAGCAACAGCAGGTAAGATGGTTGGATGGCATCATTGACTCAATGGACAAGAGTTTGAGCAAGCTCCAGGAGATAGTGAAGGACAGGGAAGCCTGGCATGCTGCAGTCCATGGGGTCTCAAAGAGTTGGACACGACTTAGCTACTGAACAACAACAACAACAAGCCCAAGACCAGAACATCTGGGGTAAATCCAAAGCACAGAGCTCCACACCAGTGACTAGCCACATCAACCTCAGTCACCCGAATAACAGTTCTCAGAAGTCCCTGAAAAGACGAAGAGCCTGACCACTTTCTCCAGTGCTTGCATTCCACACATGAATCACATGAGTGCCTCGTGCTCAGCCCAGGCTCTGCTATTCATTATAAAATCGTCACCCCTCAGCCCCCCTGCAGCCAGAACCTCTTCTGCTATTTAATCTGCAGACAAAGTACAAATTCCTCATCCTGTTTGGAATATGCTGGAGTGTGATTTAAAGAAATACATTCCTCTCAGGGTATCATGCTACAAAAATGCCAGAAATGCAAGCCCAAGGGGGAATGATTAACCCTACTCTCTGTCCTCGGCTGGAGAAGGTTCTGCCTGGGGTGTGAACAGAGCCCAGGCTGACACGCAGTTCAAGAAGGCAAATGCAGGTCATGCATCACCTGCCCTGAAACTTGCTCCTGAAATGATGAGAGAAGTACAAAAGGAGCATGGACGGACCCAGAGGCTGTCATACAGATTGAAGTAAGTCAGAAAAAAACAACTGTCACTTTTATGTGGAATCTAGAAAATTGGTACAGATGATCTTATTTGCAAAGCAGAAATAGAGACACAGATGCAGGGTGCAAAGGTATGGACACCAAGGGGTAAGGTGGTGGTAGTGGGAGGAACTGGGAGATTGGGATTGACATATATGCATCAGTATGTATAAAATAGATAACAAGAGAACTTGCTGTACAGCACAGGGAAGTCTACTCAGCGATCTGTGGTGACTTAAATAAGAAGGAAATCTAAAGAGAGGGCATATGTGTATACGTATGGGCTTCAGTAATAAAGAATCTGCCTGCAATACAGCATATGCTGGGTTCGATTCCTGGGTCCGAAAAATCCCCTGGAGGAGGAAATGGCAAGCCACTCCAGTATTCTTGCCTGGAGAATCCCCAAAACAAAGAAGCCTGGTGGGCTACCGTCTATGGGGTCTCAAAAGAGTCGGACACAACTGAGGCAACTGAGCATGCATGCATGAATGTATATGTATACATATAACTGATTCACTCTGCTTACAGCAGAAACCAAAATAACATTGTAAAGCAATTATACACCAACAAAAATTTAAAAAAAAAACCTAAGGGAAAAAAAAAAAAAGTAGCAGGGGAAAATTGCACCTATGTAGAAAAACAGTGGAAGGGGCCTTGAAACATGGAGGGATCCGAAACATGGAGGGATTTCTGCAAGAAACTGTACATCTAAGGATGTGATGGGAATGGATATGAGCAGTCTTGTAGCCCAACAATTGCAAAGGAATGGGCTGCTTGAGAAGGATGTGAAAGAGTTCCCTAATAGAAGCCTCTATGGAAAAGACCCTGATGCTTGGAAAGATTGAGGGCAGAAAGAGAAGGGGGTGACAGGATGAGATGGTTGGATGACATCACCGATTCAATGGACATGAGTTTGAGCATACTGTGGGAGATAGTGAAGGACAGGGAAGCCTGGCGTGCTGCAGTCCATGGAGTTGCAAAGAGTCAGACACGACTTAGTGACTGACCAACAACAAATTCTGCAAGCAGGAAAGGGACAGGGGGTCAGAAAGCAGAGGAGAGGTCGCCCAGGGTCTGGACCAGAAAGGCCAAGGGCAGAGCTCTCACACTACCTTGACTTGCAGCAGCCACCTACCCCATAAAGAGGAGAGGCTGCTTCCAAGGGGCAGCATTTTGTTTAGAGCAGTGGGCGACGCTCTTGCCAGCTTATGGCTGCCCAGTGCACATAGCTGCTGCTGCCTGCAAAACCTCAGCCCTTCCGAGACAGCCAGGCCCTCAACCTCAACAAATAAAGTTTCAAAGAAATATACAGTGACTTGAATCATTTCAAGTCTTAATAAATGTTAGGAATCCAGGATTAAAAAGGTGAGGGAGTGGGCAAGGTTAGCTTAATAGATGAAAATCGTTAAAAGATGAAAAAATGATACTCCAAAAGGAGGGAAGTTGATCTGAAAAGTTAGAAGGATACCACGTCACTCCAAGAAACACATTCTGAGAAAGAAAACAATATTTCAGAATACCAAATCTCAGTGATATTTGAGGAGATCTTCTATAAATAAAAAAGGGAACAACCTAAGACCAGAAAAGATTAGTTTTAGATGAAAAACACGATTTCGGCATTGAAAACTCAAGTGGAGGCAGTACAAAGTGACCTTGCTGAAAGCTCAATCGATGAATTAGAAGGACCCACTGAGAAATTTTCCCAGAAGTTATAGGAAAAACAGAAAAAGGAGGTGAGTGTGACAAGCAAACATCTAACATTCTGCGGGAATCATCAGGAGATCATCACAGGAACTACAAAACAGAGTTGACAGAGAAGACCAACACAGAATAGAAACAATACAGTGACAAGTTAAATAAAGCCTAAAAATGGCCCACATAAAAAAAAAAAAACTATATGAAAATTCAGTAGAAAAGGGACAGTCTTTTCAACAAAGGTGCTAGAGCAGATGGATTGCTGTTGTTCAGTCACTCTGCCAAGTCCAATTCTGCGACCCTGTGGACTATATAGCACGCCAGGCTTCCCTGTCCTTCTCTGTCTTTTGGAGTTTGCTCAAACTCATATCCACTGAGCTGGTGATGCCATCCAACCATCTCATCCTCTGTTACCCTCTTCTCATGCCTTTAATCTTTCCCAGCACCAAGGTCTTTTCCAATGAGTCAGCTCTTCACATTGGGTGACCAAAGTACAACTGGATATCCATATGCAAAAAAAAAGAAAACCAAACTCCAAAACCCACATCTTGTCATGAGGATTAAATGAGAAATATTTGTGAAGTTACTTCACAGAGCATCTCTCTATATATTAGTTCCCTTCATTCTTGGATTCCAAATGAAACCATTTCCTTCCCTGGAGCAAAAAAAGGCATAAAAATGAAGAACAGATTATGTGAATGTGCTTTCAGGGACCATTTCTTGCACATGGTTTGAATTCTAGTGCATAACTGTCCTCCAGGGGGCTACCGTGGCCTGGTCTTTCCCCTCATCACACTGCATGGCCTTATTCACCTCCCCAAACCCTACAGCAGCTTCCGTGCCACAGGGCCTTTGCACATGTCAGTCCCATGGCTAGGGAATGCTTGCCACTCCAGGCCCTAGGGCTTCCCAGATGACTCAGTGGCAAAGAACCCACCTGTCAATGCAGTAGACGCAGGTTCAATCCCTGGGTTGGGAAAATCCCCTGGAGAAGGAAATGGCTACTCATTCCAGTATTCTTGCCTGGAGAATCCCACGGATAGAGGAACCTGGCAGGCTATTGTCCGTGGGGTCACAAAGAGTCAGACATGACGTAGCAACTAAACCACCACCACAGGGGTGACCAAACTGGCTGAGCACAAGAATATTATTCCAAAGCAGATGGGACTGACTGCTGAGGCCGTCAGCTCTGCCCCTGTGGACACTCCTCAAAGAGTCAGGTGTGTTCTGGAAGGCGCAGTGTGACCCAGAGAAATGTCGGCCTTGTGACTTCTGGGGTCCACACAACACACTGCTCTGGTGACTCTAGGTCCCCAGCATACAAGCCTTCAACTCAAGGTTAAAGAATGACACTGTCAGCTACTCACTGGAGAGTAATTCACGTCATCACCAGAGAGCAGAGAACTGAAACCCGGATGGCTGCCTGAGAAAACTGGAGGATAAGAAAAGAATCTACAAAAATAACGGGAAAACCGTATGCAGATGTTTTCCTCAATTAACGTCTCCTGAGCAAGCAATAAACAGGAAAGATCAGTGCTAAATGTGCATTTTTCTTTAACCGTTAGGCGTGAGTCACAACCTTTCAGAGGGGAATGTGTCTCTTTTTTTTAGTGAAGTGAAAGGAAACTATTTTAATTTTCTTGATCACACTGGGGTTTTTGCAACTGAGTTATTTTTAACCAAAGCATTACAAAATATGACCATCACGTGAGAATATTACTGAAACTGAAATCATACCAGCAGGAAGCGATGAGTCCAGATAATTTCATCTGTCCAAAAACAATGCTACTCTGGGTTATTTTTTTTTTTTTTATATTTACCTCTTATATTGATACAATGGAGGGGGAAAAGGGTCCTTGTCTGTATTTCTTGAGCATCAAATTTAGGACAAAAGGGACTCCCCAGATGGTCTAGTGGTTAGGACTCCATTCTCCCAGTGCTGGGGGCCTGGTTTCAATCCCTGGTCAGGGAACTAGATCCCATATGCGGCAACTAAGAGTTCACATGCCAAAGCTAAAGATCCTGCATGAGGCAACTAACACCTCCTGCAGCCAAATAAATACATTTAAGAAAAAAGACACAAAGTTAGGACAAAAGATACTTCATTAAGAAATACTTCTGTGGTGATCCAGTGGATATGAATCCACCTGCCAATGCAGGGGACCCGGGTTCCATCCCTGGTCTGGGAAGATTCCACATGCCTTGGAGCAACTAAGTCCAGGGCCACAACTACTGAGCCTATGTCTGCAACTACTGAAGCCCGCTCACCTAGAGTCTGTGCTCCGCGAGAAGAGACGCCACTGCACTGAGAAGCCCACATACCACAAATACAGAGCAGACCCCGCTTGCCACAGCGAGATACAGCCCGAGCTCAGCAATGAAGACCTGGCGCAGCCAAAAAAAAAGAAAATCATTAAAAAATAAAAGGAAATCAAGACTCTTGCAAAGAGGTTCAAAAATGCTGGAGTTGCTCATTTTTCAATGGTGTTGCTAACTGCTTACATTTTTAATATTTTGTTTCCTTGTGGGTTTGATCTTGCTGAACTCTCTCTCCTGGTCTAAAGCAGATGAGGCTGTATTATTTGATTAGATGGGGTTTTATCCGGCAGGAGATGCCCCAGGGTGCAGCATCTAGTTCATGCTGAAATCACCAGGACTGCTTTTACAAACAGATGCGGGGCTTGACACAGTGGAATCCAGAGAAATGGGGTGAAGACCTGATATCACAATTGCTGAAATATCCAGTGAAATTCTGATGTGCATGGAGATTTGAGAACCACTGTTTCAGGAGCTGGGAATTTTAAAAATGTATTTACAAAGTGGTTGTGTTTCAAGCACTTTTTGTTCCTCGGTTCAAGAAAAGCCAGGATACAAAAATGGGCCTGTAGAAAACAGATCTTTAGGAGGTGATCTGAGTTTCAAAGAAATGCACCAGTGGTGCTTTTATGTGGTGAAATCTCAGAGTGAATTTGAAGCAAGATTCAGAGTTCTCAAGTCTAATTCACATGCTTTTCTAATGGGATGGAAAACGTACTGTTGTGTTGCTGTTGTTTAGTTGCTCAGTCGTGCCCAACTTTTTGTGACCCCATGGACTGTAGCCCACCAGGCTCCTCTGCCATGGAATTCTCCAGGCAAGAAGACTGGAGTAGGTTGCCAGTTCCTTCTCCAGGGGATCTTCCAGACCCAGGGATCGAACCCAGGTCTCCTGCATCGCAGGCAGATTCTTTACTGTCGGAGCCACTGGAGAAGCCCAATCAAGCTATAACCAAGTTAAAATGAGGTCATCCTCTTATCATGGAGACTCCTAATTCAATACAATCGGCATCCTTATAGGAAGAAGAAACGTGGACGTGGAGACATACAAGCATTTGATGATGGAGGCAGAGATGGGAGTGACGTGTCTGCAAGTCAAGGAATGTCAGGATTGCTGGCCGCCACCACCAGAAGCAGGAGAGAGGCCTGGTACAGTCTCCTCATAGCTTACAGAAGGACTCAGCCCTGCTGACATCCTGATTCTGGACTCCTGACCTCCAGAACTGGGAGACAGGCAATTTCTGTTGTTTTAAGCTGCTCAGTTTGCGGTGATTTGTGACTGCAACTCAAGGACACCATCCTAACCCCTGCCTCCATCACCTCCCCTGGACAATTCCAACATCCTCATTACCGTGACTCCTCCCACACCCCAGGCTGGCTTCCCTACATGTTCTCCACTCTGTAGCTGCAATGAGCTTCTCAGAAGTAATATGGAAGCCAGGACTCTTCTGGTGAAAGACCTACAGTGACCTGGGTATGTACTGCTCTGGGAATAGGTATCCACGCTCCTCACCCTCCACCACCCTCTCCGTGGGTAGCCTTCAGCTTCCTTGCCAGGCCTCCCAAAGCCTCACACACTCACAGGAGCCCACTCCAGCCTGCCCCGATGACCCAGATCCTATATTATTCATTCTCCCTGACCCCCGGCTTCTGCCTTCTTAACACTTGTCATAGCGTGTTGCGAGTGATCATTTCTTTGCTGTTTCTCTTCTGCACTGAACTGTAACCCCCATGAGAGCATCAGTCTGGTATAGACTGCATCAGTTTCGTGGGGCTTCCCAGGTGGTGCTACTGGTAAAGAACCCGCCTGCCACTGAAGGAGATGTAAGAGACACGAGCTCGATCCTGGGTTGGGAAGATTCCCTGGAGGAAGGCATGGCAACCCATTCCAGTATTCTTGCCCAAAGAATCCCATGGACAGAGGAGCCTGGTGGGCTACAGACCTTGGGGTCGCAAAGAGTGGGACACGACTGAAGCAACAGATCACACATGTATCCCCAACACTCAGCACAGCATCTTGCACAAAGTGAGTAGGTACTCAATAAATATGTGCTGGATGAACGAATTAATCAGCAGAACCAAGAGAGAAAGAGAGCATGCACATCTTCACACCCCCTCCTCCTGAATGCGCGATAGATGATCTCGCGCACAGGGTGGGAGGAGGAAGCCATCCTTTCACAACTGGACAAAACTCAGAAAGATCACAGTCTACCTGCCTTCCCTTGTCAACAGTGCCAAAATCCTAAGTGACCCTTTCCTGGGGCAAGAAGAGGAATAAAGCAAGCAAGACAGTCTGGAAAACCACTGATTCAGATAGATGTTTGAATCTAATTTTCAATTATTTAAAAGTGAATGAGGACTTCCACGGTGGTCCAATGGTTAAGAACCCACCTGCCAATGCAGGGGATGTGGGTTCAATCCCTGGTCCGGGAAGATTCCACATGGCTCAGGGCAATTAAATCCCTGTGCCACGACTACTGAGCCTGTGCTCTGGAGTTGCTGCTCTGCAGCAAGAGGAGCCACTGTAATGAGAAGCCTGAGCACCACAACTAGAAAGTAGCCCCTGCATGCCACAACCAGAAAAAGCCCACGTGCAGCAGCAAAGACCCAGCACAGCCAAAAATGAGTAAATAAGTGATTTTTTACAAGTGAGCGAAATCTCCCCAATTCTCAAATGCAATCACGTGCCATGTCAGGCTTCCCAGGTGGCTCCAGTAGTCAAGAACCGACCTGCTCATGCAGGCAATACAAGAGATGCGGGTTCGGTCCCTGGGTCAGGAAGATCCCCTGGAGAACGGAATGACAGCCCACTCCAATATTCTTGCCTGGAGAATCCCACAGACAGAGGAGCCTGGCGGGCTACAGTCCATAGCATCACAGTCAGACATGACTGAAGTGACTTAGCACGCATGCGTGTGTCATGTCGTGCAAACCTCACCACAGTCCTGTAGGTCTGTATGTACAGGTGAGGAACTGAGCCCAGGAGGGTTAAGTCACTCACCAAAATAAAGGCTCACGAACCATGACTGTCGCCAGATGCATCCGACCCCACATGCAGGGAGCCTTCCATGAGCCCCAGGGGCCTCGCCTCACCCCCATGCCCACCCCCGTCATCCTCCAGCCACCCTGCTGAGCACACATGCGGGCTGGGGGAGCTCTCTCTGCTCTCCCTGCTGGCGGAGAAGTTGACTCTCCAGCCACAATATATGGATGTATGTGCAAACACTGCCCGAGCCCTTTATCTGCTGTGACACCACAGTGATAATGAACCCAGCAGCCCCAGTTGGAAACCTGTCCAGATTCATGAAATAACTTTCACCATAAACAGGAGAGAAAAACACCAATGTTTGAGGAGCATCAGCAAGATATGGACACAGGAAAGCAAAACAAGGCAGGTTGTATAAATATTAACAATTAGAAAGAACTGAACAGGCGCCAGAGAGACATCTGGGGTAACACATCTAAGCAGGCTGTGGTTTCCAGTGGGAAAGGCACTAGGAAGCCCTGAAAACAGCCAGCCCTCGAGGTTCAGATTTCACTCTCACGTACATGCACCAAGCACCTCTGGCGACCCAACTCTAAACGCTTTTTCCAGTGGCCTAAGTGTTTATTACACAATTGGGCAATTTCTAAGGAGCTGGAATCAAATAAACATGGTTTCCTTGCCACTAACACACTTTATTTGGATTTCAAACAACAGAAATGCTATAACAGTGCTCATAGTTGACTTGGATAAAGTGGGGATTTTTTCTTCTTGGCAGGGGGCACATGTATTGACATTACCTAATATGGCAACAAACAGATAGACTGCTGAAGATGTTTAGGATTTCAGGGTCTGGCATCAGTCCAAAGATGAAGTTTGGGTATTCCAAGGAAAATAAGCTATAGATTTTCAAGTCTGGTTTTCATGAAGTTACCTTTATGATTGGCATTTGGAAACAGACCATCTTTCTCCAGAACTGATACCACCAGGGTGGACTTCCTAGTTCAGGGACCCCTGTGGGACCAATTATCGGCCTGACATTCTTCCCTGAAGGACCCAACTGTGTAGCTGAGTCTGACACAATTTTGTCCTCGCCCTCCCGTGCAAAGTGTCATGAAGGAGGCCCAGCTGGCTCGGTGGGTGAGGCTCAATGCTGACAACCATTGGCTCTTTTCCCAGGCGTGCCTGCTGTCATCTGTGGCGTCATTCATAACTGGGTTTGCTTCTGCTCTAGCCCGGGTCCTCACAGGCCATCCTCATCTCCTTGCTCCCCTCCTCTTCCCCAGTGGAGGATGCTAACCACCGACCCTGCAAACCTCCTCACACTGATGGAGAGTCTGCCATGTGTGGATTACTGAGTGAGGCCCCAGGGCTGCAAACCTCCAAAGGCTGCTCCTCCAACTGCTCTCCCTGAAGGCCTGGCCTTGGATCCAAGAGCTGGGCAAATCCAAGCTGGTCAGCAGAAATTGCTGGGGCCAGGACTTCCCTGGTGGTTCATTGGTTAAGACTCTGCATTCCAATGCAGGGGGTGTGAGTTCAATACCTGCTCAGGGAGCTAAGATCCCACATGCCTCAGGACCAAAAAACCAGAACATAAAACAGAAACAATGCTGTAACAAATTCAATAAAGACTTTAAAAATGGTCCACATCAAAAAAGCCTTTAAAAAAAATAGTTGCTGGGGCCAATTCCACCACTTCCTGCCAGCACCCAGCCATGCCTAGCAGTCAGAGGATGCCCCTGACCCCAGCTGCTGCAAGCCCCCAACCACAACTTGCTGAATTCTTTAGTTCTGGGCTTCTCAGTCTAGACTATGCACATAAATCCCCTGGACATTTCATTAAAATGTATTAGGTTGGCCAAAAGGTTTGTTCGTGTTTTTCCATAACATCATACAGAAAAACCCAGATAAACTTTTTGACCAACCCAATAGACTCTGAGTCGGCAGGCTCAGGATGGGGCCTAGGACTGCATTTCTAAGAAGCTCCCAGGAGACAAAGGTGCTGCTGGTTCACAGAGCACACTTACTACATCTTACTAGAGTCTACCTTCCAAGGTCAAATACGCATGTGCCTTCAGGTTCATTGTTCATAAGACACTTTATAAAACCATGTATCCCCATCTTTCTGAGGAGGAATGCTAAACTCAAGACATCAAAGAGCTTGACAAGGTCAAAATAGAGGTGGACTCAATCCGGGTGACTTGAACTCAAGTTCCAGGATGGTTTCTGGAAACCAGTGATTCTCAGATTTCAGCATGCATCAGAATGATGTGGAGGGTGGGAAAAAACACAGATAATTGGGCCCCCGGAGCCTCTGATTCAGTAGGTCTGGGGTTCAGCCCACAATTGACATCTCTAACAAGTTCACAAGTGATGCTCACACAGTTGGACCAGGGACCACACTTTGAGAACCACCGTGCTAGACCGGGGGACCCTGGAGACCCCTGGGGAATCTGAGTGTGGTCACAAAGCTCTGACACCATCTCCAACTCATGTGGCCCTGAACTGGACTGCTGCCCTGTCTTCCCTCTGAGCAGGGGCCAGAGCCCAGGCTTGGACTGCTCTGCGTGTGCTGCATCAGGCCAGGCCAAGGCTTTCCAGGCTTCTCTGTATCTCAATGCCTCCGAAGAAACAGACGCTTTGTCTGCACTGAGGACGAGCTCCGTCTGTAGGAGCTGCTGGGCCTCAGCTGTGTGGTCCTGGGAAGCTCCCACTGACGTCAAGCACCATGCTCCTCACCTGTGAAATAAGTTCAACACCACCACCCCCTGCCCTCGCTCCTTGAACAGAACTGCACTCAGGCCCAGAGGAGTGAGGGTTCTGAAGCCCACCTGTGCATCAGAGTCACCAGAAAGCTTTTATAAAGTACCAGTGCCAACACCTTCCCCCAGTCCTGGGCAGGTGTATTGGTCACCTCTCCTCACATGATTGGGTCTAATCTGCAGCATGTTTCTACTAACATAGGGTAGAAACGTGCTATACGAATGTAAGACAGGGGCTTTTCCGGTGGTCCAGTGGTTAAGAATCCGCCTGCCAATGCAGGGACACATTTGACTTCTGGTCCGGGAAGATTCCGCACACCCCAAAGCAACTAAGCCTGTGTGCCACAACATTCTAGAGACTGCATGCTCTAGAGCCCGTGCTCCACAAAGAGAAGCCACCACAACTAGGAAGTATCCCCCAGTCGTCTCAACTAGAGAAAACCCCGTGCTCAGAAAGGAAGACCCAGCACGACCAAAAACAATACATCAATTAGCTAATTAGTTAATTTAAAAAGGTAAAAGAGTTTGCTATAGCAACTTCACTTTCACTTTCATGCATTGGAGAAGGAAATGGCAACCCACTCCAGTGTTCTTGCCTGGAGAATCCCAGGGACGGCAGAGCCTGGTGGGCTGCCGTCTATGGAGTCGCACAGAGTCGGCCACGACTAAAGCGACTTAGCAGCAGCAGCAGCATGAACAGTTCACTGTTGGGGTTGGGTGAGAAAAGAAAAGTGAAATGAGCACTGAGTCCCGCAGGCGTCGTCCCCTCCCGCAGACAAGCAGGGAGACTGCAGAGCCTGTGTAGCATCCTAACCCCTCCCAGGAGCGGTGTGATGACAGGTCCTCAAGCCAAGCTGGCTAAGCAGGCTTCCCGGGGAGCTGCTCCCTGTGGCCCGACCGCGGCCCGGCCAAACCCGGTGATCCAAGACTGAAAGCATCTCTGGACTTCGGCAAAGCTCTCGGGAGGATAGGGAAGCTTAACCACAGCTGACTGGGACATGTGAATCACGCACGGGAGCTTTCCGGCTAACGCCTTTGGGGAGCAACCCTGCTGGAGCTCACCCCAGATTATCACAAATCATTCGGAACAGTTAGGAAATGGGGGTCCATTCATCCAACAACAGCTGGAAACACCTGTCGGTGATGAGAGGAGAGGCTGTGTCCAAGATGAGCTTTCTACAACCGTGCAGAACAAGTATTTGTTGAATGAATGAATGAATGAATGAATGAATACATGGTTTAAATTTTAAAGCTTTTACTGAATTTGTTACAATACTGTTTCTGTTCTATGTTTTGATTTTTTGACAAGGCATGTGGGATCTTGGCTCCCTGACGAGGGATCGAACCTGCACTCCCTGCATTGGAAGACCAAGTCTTAACCACTGGACCACCAGGGAAGTCCCACATACATGACTTTTAAAAAGTAATGACTGGATAAAGAAAGAGAGGGAGAGAGGAAAGAAGGAAGGAAGACAAGGGAAGGAAAGGAAGGGAAGGAGGAGGAAGAGAGAGAGAAAGGGAAGCAGGGAGGGAGAGGAGGAAGGAAAGAAGGGAAGACAGGAAAAGAAAGAACGAAGGAGGGAAGAAGAAAGATAATCCAGCCTTGCTTATACTCTCTGACTTTGGACACTTTTAACAACTGCAAAGTTTTTTCTTATATTGAACCAAAAGGCTGACCCAATTCTCTGAATGAAGGAAGAGCCAAGCAGAAACAGAGCCACAGAAAATCAAAGTGGGGAAAGGGACCGATAAACCTAGTCTGACAAGTCCATGGATCCAGGCACTTCCTTCACAGCACAGTGCTCGAGGTCACTGAGCAGGAGTCTCCAGTGTCTGCTAGCCAAGACCAGGGCTGTCCAGATTTCAGTACCCACAGGGACAGGGTCGGGGGATAGGGTTGGGGGATGGGAGGGGTCTTGGGCTACATGGTGTAAGACACAGAGAAGGGCTTGCCCGCTCTGTGCTCTCCTGGGCAGCTGGCTGCACTGCTGGCCCTCTGAGCCCCACCCCTCGGGCGCATCCTGTTAGTCACAGACTCTGGTACCACTGGGACCTCTCCTTGGTTGCTAATGAGATCTGGGGCTCAGGTCACTCTGAGATCCATAATAATTATTTCTGATGGAGGGCCCCTCCCTCCATCAGACTTCTACCTGACCAAGTATGCCCTCCTTCATACCTGACACTCGCTCCACCTTCAGCTCAGAATCCTGTCACCACAGTGTCCCCAGCATTCCCAGTAAGAGGAGGTGCTCCCCATTCTCTGGGAGAACACCCACCCCTCCCCAGAAGCATCACCGTGAGCCTGGCTCTCCCAGCCAGCGCCAACTTGTGGTCTGCCTGCTCAGCATTCCCCTCTTCCTTTGAGTGACTGCACTAACTTCCTCCAGGAAATCACATCTCCCCTACTCTTGGGTCCCCTACTCTTGGGTGGAGATGCTGGCCTCATAGGCCAGCTCAGCCTCCCTGGCCACTGAAATTGGGCAAGGCAGGTGGCCCAAGCTGATCCAGGAGAGCCAGTCCTAGGATTTCTGCTGGAAGTATTGAAAAGGCAACCTATTTCTGCTGGTGTTATAAAGCTTTGTTGTTCAGTTACTAAGTTGTGTCTGACTGACTTTGCGACCCTGTGGACTGTAGCCTTTTAGGCTACTCTGTCCATGGGATTTTTCAGGCAAGAATACTGGAGTGGGTAGCCATTCTCTTCTCCAGTTTTGGAGGTGAAGGTTATGTTTAATACCTTGAAGCTGGTAATGGTATCATGGGTGTGGGCCTGAGTCTAAACTCATCAAATTGTATACATTTAATATGTGCAATCTTTGGTATATCAATTGCACCTCAATAAAGCTTTAAAAACAATAAAAGCCGGGAGAAAAGACACACAGCTGATTCTCACCATTCGCAGTAGTTCTGTTCTGTGAAGTCACTGCAAATAGTGAATGAGCAAACACTGAACCATTGCTCCTAAGGGAGATTGAGGGCTATGTTCCCGCCAGCCTCTGGTCACAGCACTCTTATTAATCAATGGACACACAGTCTTATTTTCTGTGTTGCTATTTAAAGACACTTTCTTTAACATATTTTGATTCATAACACTGAACTCACAGTCAACAGCACTTATGACTCATGCCTGAACGAGGTTTATCCAACACATGTCTTCTCTCCGGAGGGCACATTACAGCCCTGTGCTTAAGGACACTAGAGAGACTTCAGCACTGCTCTAGAGGGTCACGTTAAACAGCAAAATTACCGACAGAAAGCACAAAGAGACCAAACATCACAGCACAAAACATAAGAGCACGTGTTTCTAGTTATGAGGGCTGAGACCAGAAGGCAAGGTGTCATCCCGTGTGACCCTGGCCTCTGTGCCAGTCCTCCAATGACCTCTAACACTTCGTGGGTATTGATGTTGGGGTTACAAGCAAATTTTGCTACTCTCAAATTCATCCACACTGAATGTGCGAATAACAGAGACTGACTGTGCTTTCGCTAGCAGGGTTCAAATCACCTGGATCCTTCTGAGCCTGAAGCCAACACATCCCTTTCAGTTCCACGAGCCAATGAATTTCCTTCTTCGCTCAATTCCCTGGAGCTGATCTTCTGTCACTTGGACCAGGCCGGTTCCATGGCTGCTCTTTGCTATTGGCACTCAGGTCTCTGGGAGAAAGGCACTGGTTCCCTCTCATTAGCCTTAGAACCCTCAACATCCCCATGACCCCTGCAAAGGGAAAGTTCAGCACCGCCCGCCCCCAGCCCCCAGGCATTGTTTGCGAAGAGATTTTCCAGGTTTACATCCAGAGTCACTCAGCATGAGATGACAGATCCCTTTGACCCTCCTACCAAGACAAGCTCTCACAAGGAGCTGGGTTCTTCTTGTGAGTAAACACTCCTCAGCAGGATCCCCCTCAAGCTACGGCCAATCCGAGTCCTGGAGAATGAATATGCTTTCTCTATGGCTCTTCTTTTTCCCTTTGGGAACTTTATTGATTCGAACCTAAGAAGGGGATGTGCAAAATCTCCTGGTTACTGGCTATCCAATTTCAATTGATTGGATACTAGCCATTGAGAATTCCTTTATAGTTTCAGCCAGGCTTCCCAGGTGGCGCTAGTGGTAAAGAACCCACTCTCCAATGCAGGAGACATAACAGACGTGGGTTCAATCCCTGACTCGGGAAGATCCCTTGGAGGAAGTCATGGCAACCCTCTCCTGGAGCATCCCATGGAAAGAGGAACCTGGCAGGCTGCAGTCCATACGGTCAGAAAGAGTCAGACACGACTGAGAGACTCGGCATGCACACAGTTTCAGTCATTTCTCGACCTCTTTTCCTTCTACTCAAAATCCACTTATTTAACTGTTCAGAGACAGAAAACTCCACCCTTATTACACGATGCATGTCTCTGTGTAGCATTTTTAAAACAGTATTTAAAAATAATACTTAAAGTATAATTTTAATTTTCATGGAAAGCTAAGATTCAATTAACTTTTTCTTAGATATCTGAAAACATTTCCCCACTTACTTTTGATGTCCTGTGTTCTGCATAGCTCTTGGGTTTCCAGGGCCAATGTTGCCATCCTGCCCACCAGGCTGTGACAGCCTACAAGGAAGCATTCATGGGAATGGGGCCCAGAGGGGCCTGTGGGTGTGGCCCTGAGCCAGGAACCTGGTGGCAGCTTTTAGTTCCTCTTCTCCAATCTCCTACCATTTCTCCAATCAGTGGATTAGATTCTATACCGGGGCCTTGGGCAAGAGGGTAGAATAGAGCTAGAAGGGGCCTAGCAATGTCCTAGGCTGAGATAAGGAGAACAAGAGGCAGAGAAGAAAGGAACCAGCCAAGATCGCAGAGTGCAAACCAGCCAAGGGGCTCCCAAGGCCCTCCCAGCACTTTCTCTATGAGCAGTGTTGCTGCTGCTAGGTGAGGGTTCCCCTAGTCCCTCCTCACATGGATAAACCCCAGATTTTATTCACAGACAAGTCACATCATTGCATTGGTCCATACCACTCCATGAGATGGTTGGATGGCATCACCAATTCAATGGACATGAATCTGAGCAAACTCCAAGATACTGGAGGACAGGGAAGGCTGGCGTGCTGCAGTCCGTGGGGTCAGAAAGAGTCCGACACCACTTAGCAACTGAACAATTCCATGACGCCTGGTTTCCATTCTAAGGAGACTCTGTGAATCTTCCTCCCACTCTTTGTCACCACTCCTCCAGCCAGGGGGAAAATTTTAATTCCACAAAGAAGAACTCCCTCATCTCCACCACCCCCAGGACTGCAATTCTGTGCAAGCATTGTTTTTCTGGGATCCTCAAATCAGCATGGGCGTCTGCAGGCCCCACTGTCATTCGGTGTCTTGTCCCCCGGTCACCACGCACATGCAAGGCCCCACATGCTCAGTCCAGGCCGCCCTGCAAAACCTATGCATGGAACAGGGACTCTTTACTGACTGGGAGGCTCAGAGAAGGGGAACTTCATTGGGTCAAGTGTTCCAGGCTGCCCTGATTAAACCAGCTCCCCCCCAGCAGTCCTTGCCTGGCTCCTTGCCCCCACACCCTGCCTTCCACCCTGATGCCCCATCCAATGGGCCATGTCATCTCTCTCCGGGCCTGAAACCCACCATGCCTAAGGACAGGAGGGTTGAGAAACCCTAGTCCAATCACTGAAGGCATCATATCATCCCTGTGGCTTTTTATTACTAGTTTTCATTACATTTGCACTTTGGTTGGCTACGAAGCCCAGCTCCCTCCCAGTCTTTGGTCCAGCAAAACCCTGAGGCCAGCGGCAGTCTGGCTGTAGTGAGCTATCCCAAGCTTCCTGCACTGGATCAATACGCTTTTACGTTGTGTGTCCTGGGAGATTGGCATTGCACGCTCTCTGGTTCCAGAAGAGACCCAGTCCTCTTTACCACCCTTCTCCACCCGACCTCATGGAGCCCAGCCACTCAGGGTTCACTGGCTCTTCTCTGGCGTCTTGGAGGACTCACTCCACTACACCAGCTCTGGCTGCCAAGGCCACCATCCAGCGTCCACTCCAGGGACCTTTCTTTCCAAATGTGGTTCACGCTGCCCCTTTCAACACTGCCACACACATTAAGACTTCCCACAGAGAGAAGTGTCCACCCAACTCTGGCAAGCTGGTTTGTTAAACCCTTGATCCGGAAACTGACCTGCCTTTGACCATCACTTCCCCCACCCACT